>NC_140487.1:117482714-118072714 GCF_964271855.1 Acomys minous
AGACGTCTGTCACCACCACTGCACAGCAAGGCTTTTGTTTTGTTTTATTTTTTTTAAGTTTCATAACCCATGACCTAGATTATAAGCCTAGAACTTTCTTTTCATCAATCAAGGATAGCCCAGGGCTGGGAACCCATGCTATGGTCATAACTGCTGCTGATCACTCCAATCGTGTCTTGTCTCTTTCTGGCCACCCTGGCCTTGCATCAACTGGGACGAAGGGGGACATTCAAAATGACCTCGCCCCTCTGACTCCCACCTGCTGCAGGAGACCCACCTTATCCACGAAGCTCCTGTCCTGTCGGCCCTCACAATTCACGTCACAGTCCAGGGTGATGTCTGTTGGGGAGGCAGCAGCAGGTGAGTCCCAGCGTGCATCTCAGTCATCTGGGCCAGGAAGCTGGGTGCCATCCCCAGGAGACACCCAGAGGGTGGGGCCCTGGACTTTCCTATCCTTGGGTAAGGGCGAGGGGCTTGGGGGTGGGGTGGGGTAGGGTAGGAGCAAATAAAGGGCCTGCAGACTGTCCTGCTGGAAGTTCTCCTTGACAGTTCCCTGTTTTGAAACTCGGAAGCCCTTGCTGTGTGGGCCAAGGCGGCCCTGTGCCCAGGAGGCTGAGGGCCCATCTACATGAAACTGTCTCTGGCCCTCAGGATGGAGCAGTGAGCTTGGATTTTGGTGTCAGTCGGACACAGGTATGAAGGTGGGCCTGGCCACCTCACTGCACAGCCTGGGAAATGCTGCCTCAGCCCCAGCCCATCTTCTCAGTCTTTCCCGTTGGAAACAAGAGGGTTCTGACAACGCTAACAGTGCCGTGCTTACAGTGCCTAAGCGGTCAGACCCCGCCTATAAAATGGGCTTAGTTCTTAAAAGGGAGAAAAAAGGGGAGGGGGGGCAGAAAGGTGGAACCTCACCAACACACCACACAAAAGAACAGGTACCAAGGGATTCGAGCCACAGAAAATCCAACAGATGACACGCTTTGCTACACATGCTCAGTTAGAGGCCATATAGGAGATAAGGGGAACAGTGTGTGAGACACTGGGTGGGATGGCTCAGACTCCGGACCTGCAGACTGCTGCATCAAGTCCTTGCTTGTAATTATTCATTTAACGTGCACGGTTGGGCGTGTGTAGTGGTTTTTGCTATTTATTTATTTATTTATTATTTGTGTATTTATTTATTTTTTGGTTTCTTGAGTCAGGGTTTCTTTGTGTAGCCTTGGCTGTCCTGAGCTCACTTTGTAGACCAGGCTGGCCTCGAACTCACAGAGATCCACCTGCCTCTGCCTCTCGAGTGCTGGGGTTAAAGGCGTGCGCTCCCACACCTGGCTTCCATCTTTCTTTGTTTGTTTGTTTTATTTTGTTTTGGGTTTGGTTTTTCGAGACAGGGCCGTCTTATCTTTTATGGTCTTTTGCTGAATCTGGGTCCGAAAAATTCAGCTAACCTCCAAGACTCCAGCCAGCAAGACTCCAGGGTCCTCCTGACTCCCCTCCCAGTGCAGGGATTACAAGCACGGGCTACCACGTACTGCTCTTATCTGGAAGCTGGGGATTCGAACCCAGATCCTCTCACTTGTTCAGCAAGCACCTTACTCATTGAGCCACCTCCCCAGGCCTTTCATCCTGTGTATTTGAGTTTTCTAATGTGCATTTTTTTTTCTTCAGTTTAAAAAATTGAAAAAAAGAGGCCGGGCGTGGTGGCGCACACCTTTAATCCCGGCACTGGGAGGCAGAGGCAGGCGGATCGCTGTGAGTTCGAGGCCAGCCTGGTCTACAAAGCGAGTCCAGAGCAACCAAGGCTACATTGAGAGACCCTGTCTCAAAAAGCCAAAAAAAAAAAGAAAGAAAGAAAAAAAAAAAGGAAAAAAGAAAAAAAAAAACCAGTCTGTGTGTGTGCCTGTGTGCATGTTTGTGTGTCTGTCTGTCTGTATTTGTGTCTGTGTGTGTGTGCCTGTGCACATGTGTGTGTCTGTGCACGTGTGCGTCTGTGTCTGTGTGTGTGCATGTCCTTGAAAAGGCCAGGAGGTTATTCTACTGTGGAGCTGCATGCTCAGCTTCTACCTGCCTTCTTTTAAAAAGACTCCGGTTCAGTTCATGCCCAGACCTCTCAGGACCCCCCAGCCGCACCCTTAGCCTTGCCCAGCTTACTTACCCACACAGGTGAGGTAGAGTACCGCATAGGCCAGGGGCAAATGCTCGTGGCTGGAGTGGTAGGCTATTTGAACCTGCAGAGAGAGACATTCCCAGTGTCACCTAAGGACAGGCCGGGGTAACCTGGTGGGCAGGGACAGGACCCTCAGAGACCTCTGTCCCTGTGTCAGCTTCCCTTTAAGCTCCTCAGGGTCACTTATTCCCATACCTTAGCGCGTCTGTAAAGTGGGCACCATTTGCCCTGGATCCGTGGGGACCTGGGTTCTAGTCCTACCTGCGACTACATGGACTTGAGCCCAGCATCTCTTTGCCAAGGTCCCATGCCTGTCTGAGCTGCCTCAGTTTCCTCATCCTTCTGACCTGCACGGTCCCCATTCCGCAGGTGAGAAAACTCAAGAGTCCGCATTTGACCTTCCCCTAACCCTGGTCCCAGAAGCACACTGCCTATGGGCTCTGCCCGGTGGCTTGGTCCCAGCTCTCACATCTGCCGATCGTGACATCTTGAGACAGTTTCTGACCTTCTCTGGGCCTCAATTTCCTCTACTATAAAGTGGGGGATAATAATGGTTTCTACCACGCAGGATGGGTTACAGCCGGGTGGATTAAAGAGGCGAAGCGCGTGGGGGCCCATCGCAGCTGGCCGGAGCTCAGCTCCCAGCCACCATTAATATCGAGGACAGAGGTGGTGACATTGGGAAGGTGCTGCAGGCAGTTTAATCACCGACTCTTTGCCCTGTGTCTATGCCTGGGACATGCCCTGCAGACATCTGTGCCCTACCACCCAGGCTCTGACATCCCCCTTTATCTGGGTCATAGTGTCAGGACACTATGGAGGCCACCTACCCCTCAGTCTGGGAACCCCAAAATTCTGCACCAGTATCTCAAAGGGGAGGGAGGGGAGGAGTGCCTATAAACTTTCTCAGTCCTACAGTAGCCCAAGAGCTCAGGATGTGGGAAGTGCCCACACAGCCCCGACTTGCAGAGCACCAGGTGGGGGGGCCTCTATAGCCTGGCAGGTCCTGTTGCCCAGTCCTAGGGACTCTGTGATCCTCACCAGCTCAGCTCCTTCCTAGGACTTGTGACTTCAGAGAAGCTAAAACCCTTCTCAGCCTCGGTTTCTTCCTCTAAAAAAATGGATTCATTGAGCTCAGGGAAGAAGCCAGATTCAGAGGGAAACTGAGGTCAACACAGCAGGACTACACTAACTTCTCCCCTCACAGGTGCTAGTTAAACAGAGGACACTCGGGGTCCATCCCCACCCACCCTGGAAGCAGGAATAGAATGGCCCCATCCTTCAGGTTGACAAAGAAAGGTCTGAGGACACACATCCAGGACTTGGAAGTTGCAGAATTGGGACTCACACCCAGCAGTGTGGCCCTCAGCCTGAGTGCTCGCTACCCCATGGAGCTATAGCGCCCTAGAGAAGTAGGGGACACAGGACCAGGGGTGATCTCACATGACTGTCGTTGAGGTCATTGCTAGGGGAGTTCACGACCACGATGATTTCTAGCCCTTCGCTGAAGCACCACCGCCTGCTGTCAGCTCGCTCTCGGCCCCTCTCTCTGCTGGGAGACACGTAGATGTCCACGCCGGGTGTCCCATAGACCTCAAACATGTCCGTGCCCTCGGGAACCGACCTGAGAAGAACAAGGGAGCAGGGGCAATGTGAGAGACTTCCTCAGACATGAGAGCTCAAGCTCCACACCCTCCTTCAGGAAGCCTTCCCCAACTATGAGGATGGCAAGCTCTGGGAAGCAGAGCTCAGGGGCCACACAAACCCATGGGCACACTTGCGCCTACGTCCTGAAATTCCAATGTCTCATCACCACCCAGCTCATTCAGGACTGGTGATTGTGTACACACACACACACACACACACACACACACACACACACACACACAAACGCTCAGACAGAAGGAGGAAGGGTCAGGTATAGAGACAGAAGGCAGACAGGAAATAGGTATAGTGGTGCACGCCTTTAATCCCAGTACTTGGGAGGCAGAAAGAGATGGATGTCTTGTGAGTTCAAGGCCAGCCTCATCTACATAGAGTTCCAAGACAGCCAGAGCTATATAGTAAGGCTCCGTCTCAGAAAACAACAAATGAAAGGAAAGAAGGAAGGAAGGAAGGAAGGAAGGAAGGAAAGAAAAGAAAGAAAGAAAGAAAGATGACAGACAGACACTGTATTGCCGAGGAAGTGCTCTCTCTTGGACCCCAGAGAACACCTGAGCCCTGCTCTCAAAGGCAAGCTGGCTTCCAGTAACCCAGAAAGCTGGTCAGACTTCCACTGTGCTTTCCCTTGGTCCTGGGTCCACTATGGAGGGCCAAGGTGCCCTGACACCTTCCTGCTGGGAAGCTCTTTGGCTCGGAGGCCCCAGTCACTCAGCTCCCCTGGGCTCTTCCCTAAGCCACCCTGTGAGTTGTGAAGAGTTCCTACAGAAGCTGGAGACCCCTTGGCCAGGAGGAACACACAAAGGTAGGGGCTCCCCATGGGCACATACACCACAGCCTTGGCAGAGTCGAGGACTCAGCGGCGCCAGGGCAAAACCGGTGACTATCAAGCTGGGTCCTATTTCAGCCAGGTGACCTTGACGACATCACCTAGAGTGCGAGATAGTAACACACGCTTGGCCAGCCTCTTGGGAAACCAGGAGGCTCAAGTGTATTAATAGCCATGAAAATGACCGGAACACCTCTGACCAGGGTCAGGAAAGCGCTATTAAAGTGACTTATGATGCAGGCTGCAGGCGGATGGAGACAGCTCTGACAGCGAGCTGGGACGGCTGAGGTGGTGCATCTGAGGAGAAGGGGTTTCACGCTGGAGCCTCCGGAGTTGAACATCAGACTATGACCACTTGATTCCCATTTTATCCTTATGAAGTGGGGAGCCAGTGATGGTTTCTCAGGGGGTAAGAGAGGTGGTGCTGCAAAGTGATTGAAGCCATGTTCAGTGTAGTCAGAAAGCCCGGGGTTCAAATCCCAGCCAACCACCACTCTCTCCTGGAGGGTAGGGCACAGCCTCCTCAGCGTTGCATTCTACCCAGCTGGCATGACAAGCAGATGGGAGATGGCACTCAAAGGAGTGATAGTCACCGCTTTATTTTCCTTCTGGGGAAACTGAGGCAGCCAGCAGCTAAGACTCCAGACGCCCATCCAGGGACCCATCTGCCAGCTCTTCCTCTGCACCAGCATGGAAACCGTGTGTTGGGATGGCCAAGGGGGACTACTTGAAAGGAGAACCCGAGTCACGAGCAGCAGATTCCTGTTTCTCGGAAGTCAGGAAGTGGAGGCAGACTTGAAAGTTAGGAAGTGCCTAAACCTCTCTCAGGCAACGCTCTTCCTTAGGCCGGGCCACCATGTCTGACTGCGAGGGAAATCCCCTACCTTAGCTTCTAGATGGCTCTGGGCCACGCTCCTAACCTGGCAGATGCTAGTCACAGCTCTCCCAGGCAGCATGCGTGCACAGTGACCAGCAAACACAGTAAGGTGACCAACCTTGCAAGAACCAAGGTAAGTTTCCTGGGACACAGAACACCCAGAACTAAAACCTAGGCAGGGGCTGGTGAGATAGCTCAGCCGGAGAAGGCGCTTTCTCCCAAGACGGATCACCTGATCCCTGGATGCCCAGGACTACATGGTAGAAAAAAAAGAGAACTGACTCCTGAAAGTTGACCTTTGACCTCCACATGCACACCATGTTATGTTCCCACCCCCACCCCCCATGCACAAATAAACAAATAAATGTAACAATATTTGTTTAAGTGGGCAGTCATTGAAAATGGGGACAGCGAGACAAGGGTGGTGGCACATGCCTTTAATCCCAGCACTCGGGAGGCAGAGGCAGGTGGATGGCTGTGAGTTCGAGGCCAGCCTGGTCTACAAAGTGAGTCCAGGACAGCCAAGGCTACACAGAGAAACCCTGTCTTGAAAAACAAAAACAGAAACAAACAAATAAAAAAGAGAAAATGGGGACAGCGCAATTTATCCTACAGGTGGCCAGTCCCTGGAGCCTGTGGACTAAGCTCCTAGTGCCAGCGGCACTGCAGGGTCCTGGCTACCAAGCCTTTCTGATGGCTACTGATGCCTGAGCCACGTGGCAAAAGGGGCTGCTTAGAAATGCCAGCCCTGAGTCCCCGCCGCAGGGAGGTCCAAGGATGACTTGGCAGGGAGACTAGCCCATCCTGGGACCCATCTGCCAGCTCTTCTTCTGTGTCCTTGTCCCCTGACACTAGTGATCTTGGTAAACAAAGCTGTCTCAGTATGATATATACACCATCATCTCACTTTGGGGAAACTGAGGCTCAAGCAAGCTGCTAATGGACAACTCCGGGTCTTGCAGTTTACCTGTCCTGTCCTCACTCCCAGGCAAAGCTGACCTGACACCTCCCTTCTCCAGCTATAGGTGTGTGTGTGTGTGTGTGTGTGTGTGTGTGTGTGTGTGGTTTTTCAAGACAGAGTTTCTCTGTGTAGCCTTGGCTGTCTTGGACTCACTGTGCAGACCAAGCTGGCCTCGAACTCACAGAGATCTGCCTTCCTCTGCTTCCTGAGTGCTGGAATTAAAGGTGTGTACCACCACACCCTGCTCAGCCTCCACCTCTTAAGTGCTGGGATGACAGTCATGCGCCAGCATATTGGTGTTTATGGTACTAGGAATTAAACCCACGGCCTTGCACATGCCAAAGGAGCCTTCTGTCAATTGAGCCCCAGCAGCACTCCCACAAGATTCAAAGGGGAAACTGTAGTGGAGACACTCACTGCAGAGAGGTGCGCACCACCTCACCGCCAGACGTGGTCACGTAAGAGACACCTGCTCCTCGAGAAAAGCTTCTGGTTGATGAAGACCCTCCCTTAGTGCACCTTGGTCATAGCCTCCCACCTTCTGGCTTTTCCAAGTACTGCTTCTGGGGCTCGCTCCAAGGCAACTGAGATCTACCTCAAGGTTAAGGCACCTGGGCTGCTGGGAAAGCACTAAGAGATTTCCAGCTCCGTGACCACTGTGCCCCGTGTGACCACTGCAGCCTGTGACTACTGTGGCCCATGCCCCCTGTGGCCTGTGACCCCTGTGGCTTGTGACCCATGCAGTCTGTGACCTCTGCAGCCCGTGACTACTGCACCCCGTGACTACTGCGCCCTGTGACCACTGTGGCCTGTGACCACTGCGGCCCATGACTACTGCACCCCGTGACTGCTGCGGCCCGTGACTGCTGCGGCCTGTGACCACTGCGGCCGTGACTACTGCAGCCTATGACCCCTGCAGCCTGTGACCACTGTGGCCCATGATTACTGAGCCCCATGACTACTGCGGCCCATAACTACTGCGCCCCATGACTACTGTACCCCGTGACTACTGCGGCCCCATGACGACTACTGCCAGCCACACTGCAGCCATGCAGACCAGACCCGACTCTTCCAACATCTCTCAGATATACACCTGAATACTCCCGGAGCCCTGAGCTTCCGCCAGTCCCACAGAGCCTTTGGAACTGGGTCCTCATCACCAGTCATCATGGGTTGTTTGGGTCTCAGGGCCTGGTTTCTATCTTAGCTCATTTCCTGAGTAAGTCCTTTCACCCACCAGGCCTCAGTTTGCCTATTTAGGAAAAGGGGTGGGTGAACTCCAAGCCTAGGGACTGCTTTCCACTCTCATAGGTGACATGTCATAAAGGTGACAGCCTCTGGGCCAAGCGGCCCCAGGTAACAGACACATAGAAGGGAGTCAGGTGTCAAAGAAATGCCTGATGGTTACTTTCAGCCTGTCTTCCCATCTCACTAAAGCCTGTCCCTCTGGCCCTGGGGAAACCCATAGCCACTCCAGAACTTTCCTTTTTCCCAGTATGAACCAAACTTTCTCTGTCTCCATGGCTAAAATCTCAGCCCTGAGAATGGTCCGTGTGGAGCTGGCAGGCGCTTCTGTGTCTCACAGCATAGAACGGGGCTGGCTTCATTCCCCTGAGCTTCACCACACATGTGGGAGATGGAGATGGATCAGCTGCCGAGAGGATCAGATGAGGCCTGGAGTCTCGCCTTCCTTCCCTGGCTGCTCAGGAGCTGCTCCTGGATGCCTCTCACCGCGGCCAGTCAGGCTCTGCTGAGCGGTCTCACTCCTGCCTCATCCTTCAAGGCTCCTCTCGCAGGAAGCCTACTCTGATTGCTCAACTCACGCTGGTTCCTCAGTCATCCATTCCTCCATCTCCTGGTACAGCTCAGGGGCTGTGTCCCAGCCAGCTGATACATGGCAAGCTTGGTAACATTTGAGAGTTTCCTCAGGCTCGGCGCAGAGCCATAAAACGATGCTAACGGTGAGGATGGCGAGGGATGCCATAATAGAATGTTCTGTGCGTGTTAGCAAGGGCTCTGCAGTCTACATACTATCTATGCCCTCCTCCCAGCGCCTCTCCGAGGGAAGGACCAGTTTGGATGTTCCCCTGCCTCTCTACCAAGTGGCTGGGTGCCCTTTGACAGGTTGGTTGACCTCTCTGGTTCTTGATTCCCTCATCTATGAAACAGTGAGGACAGCCTCCACACCCTTCGGCTGTGGGAGGCTCGGTTATCCGGGTAAAGTACACAGGCCGCTAAGAGCCTGGTGACCGGTCACATCTCTGGCCCACCACTTTGCAGAGCTAGAAGCAGAGAGTCCACAGGGAAAGAGTTTCCCACAATGGGGCAGCTGGGGAAGTGCCAGAGCCAGGGCTGAGCCACCACCGCGTTGCTCCAGGGTTGTAGGTCGGGGCCAGACTCCAAGAAGAGCCCTCACTGGACAGCTGCCAGGCCAACACTAGAACTCTCTCCCCAGATCGACCCCCGGTCTTCCACTTCTCAGAGTCCCCAGGGCTCGGCATACACTGATGCTCAAAAAGCCCATGATGAGTGTGTGGAGACACTCTATTCCCCGGGGGAGTATTGGCGATCGGGGTGTGTGGACGTCCTTTTAGAAGATACCAGAGCCCTGCCACGGCTGGACCATTCTCGTTCTTCTTGGTGAATCTCCATCATGGCCCTAGTCACTCAAGTCAGCCCCAACCAGCTTCTTAGCCGTTCACCCAGCCCATCCTCCATCCTCAAAGGCATCTCTGAGAGAAGGAGGAGGAGGAGGAGGAGGAGGAAAAGGAGAAGGAGGAGCTATCCCCAGCTCCCTGGACGGGTCAAACCAGAGCCGTATCTACCCAACGGGTACAAGGCACCCAGGCAGTGAGTCACCCTCATGGGCATGCAGTCCCGGAGCGGGACATGGCGCCAGGCAGCATCCACCCCCTCCTGTCCTACACGTTTCTTTGGATGCCACAGACTCCCCTCTGCACATCCCACAGCCCACCTACCCTCGGCCAGGCGCTGCTAGCTCCTGGTATGCGGTTCATCTTGGACTTGGTTATTTCCTTTGACGGGCAACTCACCCCCTGTCTTCCATACCTCAGACCTCTCTGCTTCCAACGGAGTTCACTGCACATTTTAAACGCTTACTTTTCTGGACGCTGTTCTCAAAGGGTGTGACAGTCTGGCTACTATGGCATATCTGACAATATCTAGAGACTTTTTTTTTGTTGTTTTGTTTTGTTTTGTTTTGTTTTTTGCTGACCCAGCAGGTGTAAGAGTGCTAATGGTCCCTGGTAGGTAAAGGCCGAAGATGACTCTCACGGTTTTACAGTGAGTGGCACAACCCCACAAGGACTTCTGGGGTCCCAGGGCTGAAGCCACGTCCAAGAAGCGGGCAGGGGGACTGAGAGGTGGCACCCTGACCCCAGCATCCTTGGAATTGTCCCCAGCTCAGCCTCAGAGCTGAGACTCAAAAGCCTAAGAAATCAGCCTCCATCCTACACAACTCCTTTCCTCCCCACCCCCACCCCCCACCCCCACCCCCGGAACCCAAACTACCCTGTGCCAAGCTCAGCCTGGAATGAAGCCGGCACAATGTGTGGGTGGTGAGTAACTGGTGAAAGGTGGATCTGAACCCACCTGGGGCTCCAGCAGCTGAGCAGCTGGAGCTGAGGTCCTGAGTAAGGCTGCAGTGGGCTCAAAGCCCAGCGCTGCCTCCTAGTGACTGTGCCACCTGGGGTAATGGCTCACCCTCTCTGTGCCTCCACTTGCACTTTGTGCCGGACATCAGGTAAGATGATGGAAACATCACGGCTCTTGCTGGGAATCTGTCTGACTACGGCAAGGACCCCAAGCTTTTCCCAGTGGGCAGGCGTTCCAAGGTTAAGATTACAGACCCAGCCAGTGCCCTGAGGAACACGCAGCTCCTGTGGGGGCGGGGAAGGCCCAGGGGCTCAGCATGAAGTACCACAGACCCTACAGGGCCAACTCTTACCCATAAATGTCCACGATGGTCTCAACGCCTGCCACACACACAGCACTGGTGGGGTGTTCCAAGGACACGCGTACAATCCTTTGCAGAGACATGCTGACCTAGGATGGGGGAATCTGACCACCAAACCCAGCACTAGCCAGAGGTCCCCCAGGAGGTGGTTTAAAAACCACTCAGCCCCACCCCTCCAGCCCAGGGTGCAAGCTCATTGGCTCCAGTCCTAAAAGCCCCGCCTCTTCCCAGCCGCCAAAGAGCCAAGCTCCTCTTCAGGATTGGCTGGAAGGCCTCTGATATTTGCATAGGAACCTGTGGCTCCCAGCCCAGGGCACCCAGGGAGTTAATTTCTAGCTGGAGAGAAAGCAAGTCCCCACAGGCTCTTGGCCAGCACATCTGGCATGGATGGGGCGCGGGGCAGGGGACGTTGTGGGTGGGGGCATGCAGAGGAACATGGGGCTTTGTCCTGGACTTTCTCTGTCCTCTGTCCGACTCCTTTCTCCACACTAGGGAGGGCTACTGAGAACGGAGGTTCCCAGGCCTGTTCCAACTTGGTACAGGCAACTGGGTTCTTTATGCAAGCCTGTGAGAGATTTATTTTATTTTATTTTATTTTATTATTTTTTGGTTTATTGAGACAAGGTTTCTCTGTGTAGCCTTGGCTGTCCTGGACTCACTTTATAGACCAGGCTGGCCTCAGACTCACAGGGATCTGCCTGCCTCTGCTTCCCAAGTGCTGGGATAAAGGTGTGTGCCACAATGCTTGGTGAGAGAGAGTTTTTCCTGTCTCTTTTTTCTCCTCCACTTCTTCTGCCTGCCGCTCTTCTCTTTCCTTTTCTTTCCCTTTTTCTTTTTCTGAATTTTTTTGTTGTTGGTTTTTTGAGACAGAGTTTCTCTGTGTAGCCTTGGCTGTCCTGGACTTGCTTTGTAGATCAGTCTGGCCTCGAACTCACAGAGATCCACCTGCCTCTGCCTCCTGAGTGCTGGGATTAAAGGTTTTGTTTTGTTTTTGTTTGTTTGTTTCTGAGTTTTAAATATCCCAAAGTCATTATGAGGCTGCGGATAATCTTGTGTTTCTGCTCCTTCTGCCTCCCAAGTGTTGAGATCACAGGCCTGCAGTACCCTGTTCAGATTTATCTGGTGCTAGGGCTCCAACCCAGAGATTTGTGCATGCTAGGCAGACACTCTACCGACTGGGCCACGCCCCCGGCTCCTGCTAGCCTTCCTCCCCTCTTTTCTTTAAAACTATTCTATCTATAGGAAGGAGAGATAATCCTGTTTTTTTAGGATCCCAAGTGTGGGATTGGAACGGTCTTGTGAGAGAACAGGTGAGGTTAATCCACTGGAAGACCAAAAACCTCGTGCGGGAGCTTGATTGTTGCCAGCTGAAAAGATCCCATGAACAGACTCTGGGAGGAGATATATAAATGAGCCCGGAACTGGAGGCGGGGCCTTTGGAGACTTCCGGATAGTTTTGGTTGTTCATCGCTCCTTGAGACGAGACACTCCTAGAGAGAACCACTGGAGGGAAGGCTTCGGGGCTCCGGGTTCTGCTTACTCCACTTTCCAGCAGAAGAAATCCTGCTGATTACGTCAGGAGAATCGTTCATCAGAACTGATATCCTTATGATTTTGTTATTATGTTCCTGAATCCTCTTTTCCTATTGTTTTGGTTAGTCGGTTAATAAGTTGTAATAAAATATATTGGTTAAGAAAATTGAGTCTACATCTGTATGTGCATTTATGGAGGACGCAGTGCACGTGCGTGCCACGGAACCTGTGTGGAGGCCAGAGGACTCTCTTCTTTCCTTCCGTTCCGTGCACTCCAGGATAAAACTCCAGTTGTCAGGCTTGGTGGCTAGAACCTTTACCCACGGGGCCACCTTGTTGATCCCCTGCCTGCCTTTCCTAATTAAAAGCCTGGCTTGTAAGACAGGACTGGGCTTCCTCCCTGACTCAGGGGCTTCCTGGCAGCGCTTTGAGCAACTGGTGTGCCATGGGGTGATGGACTCACATGGACTGGGCTTACTCTCCTGAGTACTGCCACTACTGATGTTGGAGGTCAAAACCTCCCAAGGGTTGGTAAGTGATACAAAAGCGAATGTCGGGAGCCAAGAATGCCAGAGTAGGAGGCCCTCCTGTAGGTGGGGAAACTGAGGCCAAGAGGTGTCTAGAACAACAAGAACAAGGTCTTCGGGAAGAGGAGTCTGGATTCGGGGCAGGCTGAACCGTGTACCGATGAGGTCGCATCTCTTCCTCCTGCTGCCTCAGTTTCCTCACGTGTAGAAAATGCAGCCAGACACCTGCCCTGGCAGAGATAATGGCTGTGGAGGCTCAGAAGAGCTGGGCAGAGGCCCCTCCCTTCTCCCCATGGCTGCTGCCCCTTCAGGGCAGGGCAGGGACCAGGATCTACTTCCTAGGATCCCAGTTGGAGGATGACATTTGGAGTCAATGACTGTCCCTCTTCAGCCTTAGCTCAGTGTCCGGGAAGGGCATTCCCCAAAGCAGCTAGGGCTGGGGACAGCTTGTTTGCAGCTGTCAGATGGCTGGGCTGTGGATTCAGCTTTAGGTGAGAACCAGCACTCTTTTTCGAGACAGGGTTTCTCTATGTTATCGTGGCTATCCCGGACTCACTTTGTAGACCAGGCTGGCCTCGAACTTACAACGATCCTCCTGCCTCTGCCTCCCAAGTGCTGGGATTAAAGGCGTGCGCCACCATGCCCAGCTGAGAACCAGCACTCTTGATAAAGTCCCTGATGGCCTCTGGAACTGTGGGGGAATGGCGGAAAGAGTGGGGGACCCCCTCCTCTAAGAGTGCTGACTTTCTGCTGGGGGCAGAATGGGTCTCGTATCCAGAGTCTACACCTCCCTTTGGAAGAAGGTTCTGGCCATCAAATCTCTCCGGATGGTATCAGCTTTTAAACAGCATTTTATTTTTGTGATTGTTATCCATTTGCTCAGTGTATATGGACATATCCATGCCACGGTGCAAGTATGGAAGTCGGAGGCCGATTTGTGGGAGTCTGTTCTTTCTCTCCTTCCGTCATGTTGGCACCAAGCATCTTTACTCACTGAGCCGTATAGCTAGCCCAGTACCAGCTTTTAGAAACAGTGCCATGGTTCATTCATGCTTTTACATGCTGATGATTGTAGACAGCTTCTTAGCTCATTAAAAAAAAAAAAAGCTAAAAGGGCCAGACAGCTGTGGTGCACAATTTTAATCCCAGCACTTGGGAGGCAGAGGCAGGCGGATCACTTTGAGTTCGAGGCCAGCCTGGTCTACAAAGCGAGTGCAGGAAAGCCAAGGCTACACAGAGAAACCCTGTCTGAAAAAAAAAAAGCTAAAAGGGTGTGTCAAAGGGTAAAGTGTGAGGACAGAGCAAGTAAGATGAGAGTGGCATGCCCAGGCTCCTGAGATCAGGACACCAAGGTTGGGGAATTCAGCACGAGAATCAGGGCTACAGAATTCCGTTGACCTAAGTCCTGGGCCTCAGCACTGTTGGAGCATCGTCCCAAGGCCCCCCTCCCCCACCCTTCTTCCCATCCTCCCTGACAGATGCACAATAAAGCCGAGGGAAGATGAGGAGGGAAAAGGCCTGTCCCTCTTCCCAGATAGCATCTCAAGCAGGCGACAGGGGTGGGAGTAGGCATGTGCCAAGCATTCTGTTGAATCAGCTGCTTGCCTGGCACTCACCTGCCTCAGCCCAGGAAGCTGCTCAGCTGACAGGGCCTGCGGCCTGCTGACGCCGCTGCCGAGCTTAGGGACTTGTGTGTGGAACAGGGAGACAGGGCCCCTCATTTCCCTCCCCCTTCGTCAGCCCAGGGACAAATGAGGCAGCCACTTAAAGAATGCACACTGATTTTTTTTTTTCTTTTTATTGACCAGAAAGAGGGTGGCCAGTCACCCAGGACCCCAAACAGCCTGGGCAGCAGCTCCAGAGTGGCCCTCATGTGGCTGCGAAGCATGCTCGCCGGAAGTCTGTGGTCTCCTCTCCTCATCAGGGACCAGGCCTGGCCCTTCTCTTCCTCGTCTTCCTTTTCCTCCTCTCCGTCTCCATGGCTTGGCCTCAGCTCGGTCATGATCATAGAAGAGGGTGTCGCCGTAGGGAGCCTACAGATGGGGTTCCGGTCGCATGGAACCTTCTGAAGGGACAAGCGCCAATTCCCACCTGGCCATGTCCATCCTAACAGTTCCACGGAAGCCTTTGCTAACTGAGTGTCCAATGGCTACAGAGAGACAATAAGTGTCTCAGGTCTGGGATCACAGCAGAAGCTACTTTAAAAAAAATAAAAAACAAACAAAAACAAAAACAACATCAACAACAACAAAAACCAAAGGCAGAATCCAGTGGCCTGTTGTGGCTCCTTGACCAGAGGAGGAAGACAGCTTAGCTACTGCCAGCCATGCCCTGCAGCCCGGTCTGCCTGCCTGCTTGCCTCCACACGCCTCTGTGACCTCACCCACTGCCTATTAGCCTTCAGGGCAGCTGTCTGTGCTACCGTGGGAGGCAGGGGACACCAGCCTGCCATGGGGTTTACTAGGGCAGTGCAAGTGTTGTGTAGGGTCCCAGGCTGCTGGGGGAGTGTGAGCCTTCCCCTCCCACTGCCCGCAGCAGGTTAGGGAGTAATTAGAGACTATTAGAGGAAATTAAGCCCCACCTCCAGATGTAACTTAATGGCCTGCCCCCACCCTCTCCTAACATCTTGGGCCCCACCCCCTTCACATCTGGATCAGCAGCCTTCAGGTTCAGGGGCCCCAAATGCCCAGCCAAGAGCCCCAGGCTTCCAGATTCCCCACCCAAGGTGGGCAACCTCTTCGCCTTCCTGGCCACCCCTCCCCATTCCCACCCTCCCTTGCAGACTTCCGAGGGCCTCCCAATGCCCTTTAGCGTCTTCCAACAGGAAGCACCAGGTCTCGTAATTAAAGGCTACCCCCGACAAGTAACACGCATCCGTGGAGGACCGCGCGGATGGAGTCAGCCATTAGAGGGGCTTTCGTGCCTGCTTGTTTTCAAGGACTGCGCTTTCCTGTCCTGGCTTGCCTTCATAGAGCTGAAGGGGCCACAGGGCCATGGCCTGAGGTCCCTTAGGAAAAAGGACATCCAAATCTTCCTTTTCATCTTATGCGATCCAGGAGTCATATGGAACCACAGTGTTTTCATCCCAGGGTCCAGGCACAGAAATGGTGGGCATTTCTGAAAAGGCCCCAAAGCCATTTTTCTCCGGCTCCAGAGAGGTGTCCAAAGAGGGGGGGGGGGCAACTCAAAGTGGGGTGTGCCTGCAGAGGCCATGCCTTGAACAGGCTCAGCCACCAACCTTTGACCCTCTGAGGGCTGTGGCTGGGAAGAGAGAGGAAGAAGTGATGAGAGTCTCCTGAGCAGGGCAGGCCACTCCAGAAACAGAGAGGTGTGGTGTCCTCCCGCTGCTTTCAGGGGCCCCAGGAGGCTGGTCTGTGTCCCTTGCCCTGGAACTCCCATCAGCAGGGCAGCAAGGGCGGTGGCCGGACAGGCTCAGGGCACCGAGTTCCACCACCTAAAGGTGAAAGGTTTTCTTCGCACGTTGGTGCCACAGTGAATTTCCCCCAGCAACTGGTGGTAAAACAGGAAGTCATCGATAAAGATGCAGCGCAGGCCCAGAGGCTCCAGCAGAGAGCGCACCTTCTCCTCCAGGCAGCAGCGGCCATTGATGAGGGGGCCGAAGGGTTTGGGGATGCCCAGGTGTTTGCCTAGGACCACCATGTTGACCTGCAAGAGAGAGAGAGAGGAAGAGGAGCCCCACTGGCCAAGAGTATGACGCACCCCTGGCGTCCTTCTGGACTTCGGCTCAGCCGGCAGGTTGTTGAGGAAACTAGGTTTAAGATGGGGGTGGGGCATATGCCCATTGTAATTTGGGAGTCGTAAGCAGGAAGATGGTGATTTTGAGGTCAGCCTGGGCTGCATAAATAAAATATACCTTAAAAAAAATTTTTTTTTTAAAGGTAGAGAGGGTGGGCTGGTGTTGTAGCTCAGTGGTGGAGTGGTTCCTTGGTTAATAACCCATGCTTGGAGAATTCTACCAATAACAGTCACCACCATCCTCCACTCTTTCCTCTCTCTCTCTCTGTCTCTCTCTCTCTCTGGTTTTTCAAGACAAGGTTTCTCTGTGTGGCCTTGGCTGTCCTGGAATTCACTCTGTCGACCAGGCTGGCCTCGAACTCACAGCGATTACCTGCCTCTACCTCCCAAGCACTGGGATTAAAAGCCTGAGCCACCACAGCCCGGCTTCCTCGTCTCTCAGACACTTGTCATGTAGTAACAAGTTTGTTATATCCAGAGATTAAGCATGCAGAGCGGAAAGCCCTCACAGTTAGGTCTCAAACCCAGGACAAATGGCTACCTGAGGTGCCTATTTAACATATCAAAATGGACCTGGCCACCAGGGCCTCCCAGCATCCTCCGGTCCTTACCTCCTGCTACACTGGTCCTCCCGCTCCCTACCCTGAACTCTCCAGCCCAGGGACTAGGCTGCCCTTCCCTATATAATCCAGCCATTTTGTTTACCTAGACCATGCCCCCCCCCGTTGTTTTTTGTTGTTGTTGTTTTGTTTTGTTTTTTTGTCTACCCTTAACTGTCTTGTTTCTCCCCTCTCCTCTCCCCATGCCCCTCACATAGCTCAGGGTCATGTTCACTTTGGACTCTCCCAGATGTGTCTGCCTCTGACTATGTCTCCCCTTCATCTATAATATACTTTCTCCTCCACCAGAGCAGAAGCAGGCATGTCTTTCCCTTTATTTTATTTTTTTTTCTCTTTTTCATTCACTCCCTACTGTGGTAATGCATGTGCGGCTCAAAGCTTTCTCCGCTGTTCACAGTGGTCCCGCCAGTCTCTATGTGTGCCATATACACTGCTCCGAAACCTCGTAGCCCCCCACCCCCCAAGGTTGTGGTTCAGTTAGGTTAAATAATGTTAGCCAGATCGGAAAGGCTGGTTGCCACTAGATGGGCCGGGATGTGCATGCTGGGATTGGCAGGGCAGGGGGGTGGGGGGTGGGAGTGTCAAAGGGCAGGGAGTGGAATAAAAAGCCATGTTTATTGCCATGGCCAGGCCTCTGCTCTAGGAGTCAACAGTCACAGCCCAAGGTCACTGCCTTTAATCTCAGCCACGTCCCATCTGCGACAGGAACCAAAGCCTAGTAGTGGTCCATCCCTCAGTGTCCAGATGCGAGCAGCTATTAGCCACATGTGGATGTGTAGGTTAAAACCATCTCCCGTCCCTGGTTATCCGCAGGCCACATGTGGCATGCCATGTCATCCCAACAGCTTAGAGGATGCTGTCTGTGTTACAGGGCACACTGCAGAGTGCTCACCCCAGCAGGGGCAAGCAATAGCAGAAGACACAGTTTCAAGCAGTGCTGTTCAGCCAGGAAGAGTTTTACCCACTGGCTCTGGTAGTTGTTCCAGGGACCAGAGATGCAGTTAAACACCCTGTGATGCCCCTACAGCCCACCTCTTGAGGACCTCACTCCATAGCCTTTCCTGACAGGAAATGGGCTGGTAGGCCAGCTACTTCCGGTAGCATCTCTCAGGCCTCTCCCAACTGAAGGCTCTTGGCCTCATCTGCATGTCAGCCACCTGATGACTACTGTTTGTTCTGCCTGGCCAGGAGGCCCCTACACAGTAGCCCCTGGGGGTGGGGGGGAGCCTCACATGAATTCTAGTGTGGGAACTGAGCAAGCCAGTGAGCCTTCAGACAGCAGGCAGAAACATCTGTGTCCGCCTTTCCATTCAGAAAATTAAAGCTCCTCGGGGTGGGCGGGGCTGGCCTCTCCACTATGGGATATCTAACAGCCGTCCTGGCTGCTGCCCACTAGATGCCATAAGCACAAGCCCCTGCACCATGTAGGAACCTCTGGCCAAGCTGTCCCGCGCAAGCGAGCTGTGCGTCCACCTGTCCTCGCACCCACCAGGGACTCTCACCATATCAGGGAAGAAGGCTTCAGCATAGGCTCCCTTCAGGAAGAAGAGCTGAGGGATGTCCACAATGTCGCTCTCGGAGAGGCCCAGCTCCCGCTTGAGCACCTCTCGGTTCCAGTCGATGCATTCCTGGGGAGGAGGGAAGCCGGGCCCCAGGACAAAAGAGCCTAAGTGCGCGTGTCTGCGTGCAGCCCCGAGCATCTGTGGGTGTCCTGCCCCCACCCCCACCCCCACCCCCAGCCTCTCAATGGCTTTGTGCAAAAGAATTCACAGCTGTCCAAAGTGGGGAAACTGAGGCTCAGGCCAGCTTGCCCCATGGTACAGAGCTTAGAAAAGTTGAGGTTTGGTTCCAAATGTCCCTGACACACTTGATTACAGTTTTTTTTTAAATTATCTTTATTTTATGTGTATGGGTGTTTCGCCTGCATTGTGTGCCTGTTGCATGATGTGTGTGCCTCGTGTCGAGGAGGCCAGAAGATGGGGCCAGGCGATCCCCTGGAACTGGCGTTATAGATGGTTGTGAGCTGCCATGTGGGTGCTGGGAATTGAACCTGGGTCTTCTGGAGGAGCAGTCAGTGCTCCACTCTTTAGCCCTTGGGTACACATTTTAATTGTTGTGTGTGTGTATGTATAGGCAAATGTGAAGGTCAGTCAGTCTTTCCACTATATGGATTCCTGGGATCAAACTCAGCTCATCAGGCTTGGCAGGAGCTTTGACCTGCTGAGTCACTTTGATGACACCTGGTCATTTTAGCATACTGCCCCAACCGCCATGTGGCTAATACTTCTGACCTGCCCTAGCCATCTAGGTAAAGTCCATGGCTTGGTTCAGAGGGACCAAGGGACCTCCTCCCGTCACTGCGCGGAGCATCACACACACGGGGCAGGCACTGTCTGGTGAGCGAGCCCTACCCTTTCCCAGACTTGTCCCATTTGCTCTCTTTTCTGCACAGGGACCCCCTATGCCTCTGCCACTCACATTTACACTTCTGGGGTGAGGCCTTAGATTCACTCCTGTGGAAGTGGACTGCACCCCCCCCAGAGCCAAGCAGCTCTAGGTGACTGCTGTGGCCTGAGAGTGGCCAGCCTGTCCCCAAGTCTGCCAGCCCCTGAGGATAAGGCTCACCCCCACACTCTCAGAAACCTGCAGGACGAACCGAGGCTGGGCCCTCTCCCCCATACCCTGGACCTTGCCACCCGCCCAGCCACTGTCCTGCCCTCACCTGTACATGCATGCTGTCCCTCCTGAGGTGCTTGTCGGCTAAGATATCGTTGATGCTTCTCTTTGTCTTGTGCTTGAGGCCTGGGAAGGACAGACGGCGTGGGTTCAGAGACACAGACAGACTGTGTGGGCTTCAAGGGCACAGACAGACTGTGTGTGTGTGTGAGTTTAGAGATACTGTCTGGAGCCCCAAGGCCTGAAGAAGCCCAGCGCAGGCCAGCAACACTGACAGAAGTAGGATGGGTGGGGGGGAGATTGGGGAGGGGGAAGAGAAAGGCCAGACATTGAGAGGTGGTTTCCAGCTGCAGCCAAGACTTGGTGGGGGTGGGGGTGGGGGGAGAGGGCTTGCTGGGAGAGGGGAAAGAATCCTAAGGAAAGGCCTCAGGGCTCCTCACAGGCCCCAATAACGACCTCCCACACCCACTGAGAGGCCAGCTTACTTCCTTGTTGGTCTTTAAAACCATGCTAGGAGGGGTGATTTTTCACTTTCAACTAAGAGAAGGAACAAGGGGTTCCAAGAGGCAAGAGTACAGGTGTGGAGCCCAGGCTATGAGGTGCAGCCTAGGAGCCACACTACCGTCAAAGGATCAGGGGCGACTCTCTGGCTCCTTAATTGCCCTCCGTCTGCCAGGGATGGTGAGAAAGGGCAGAAGCCTCATGAGGTCACAGGTCACTGGCACTCACCGTCAAACTGCAGCGCCTCCCCATAGCCCTGGTCCTTCTTCTCCCGGAAGAGCTGCAGGCAGGCATTGGGGCTAGCCAGGAGCAGCCGGAAGCCCTGCCACAGAGGGGAACAAACAACTCAAAGCACGGTTCCACTCGATCCCAGACACCTCCAAGGACAATTCAGGAGCCTGAGGTGCCCTGGGCTCCATTCTCCTGCTGCCTGCCCACCCCACCCACCACCCAAGTGTTCCCACTTACAGGCCGGTTTCCACACGGGTCTGGAATCCTTGCCTCTCAGGGAACTCGATTCCTGCCTTCTGCCTAATCCAGGTGTCCCTGCTTCAGCTGGTCACTGGTTCTACCCTCACCAGCGCTCTCACTACCCTGGGCCAGAACCACTGCCTCCTTCACCCCACAACCCCAGGTAGTTTTGTCCATGAGGTCTGAGGGCCACTTTCTTCCCAGCCCTCTCTCCAAGGCAGTGCAGCTCTGTGGTCAGTGTCGAGACCAGGGCCCACACCGATTTAAAACGCTCCCCAGCCGCCCATGGCTTTTACGGACCTGAGCGAGTACAGAGCCCTCCTAAGCCTCAGTTTCCTTACCCGTATAATTGAGGCAGTAACGGGCTTATTGGAAAGTTACATGGCTGAAAGTGTGTGTGAGTCTGGCCTGTACAGCAGGTGCTCGGGCCATTTGTCCAACTCTTACCATTGTGGTTCTTTGCTCTTTGGAGTGGTCTGGTTCTGAACCAACCAGCAGTATCCTCCTGGCCTGAGGCTTTTACTCCTCCGGGAAGCACTCCCTGATTAACCAGGCCTAAGCCCCAGGGCATGCTGAGCCCACAGGACTGAGCTGGCAGCAGTGCCGCTGCCCTGAGCCACCTCACCAGGCCCAGATGGGGCAGAGGTGACTCAACTGGAAGTCTGTGGGTTGGCGAGGCAGAGGGGACACACCTTTTGGTCAGAGGTGGGCACGAAGCTCAGAAACTCATCCACGTGGCCCACGGAAAGCCAGTCGGAGTAGAGTTCCACAGGAGCCTGCACTCGCTGGGCCTGCAGGAAGTCACGCACCACCGTGGCCATCCGCCGCCCGCTGGACCTGGCAGGGAGAGAGGCTTGGTCAGTCTCCTTAGGCTGTCTGCACATCTCCTACACCCTCATAACCTTCTGAGTGGCTCCTCTTTATCAGAGGGGAAATTGAGGCCCAGAGAGCTAAAGGTGACACAGTCTTGGTCACACTGCTGAGAAAGGCCAGGGCCAGACTCCACTAATTACAGTCCCAGAGATTTGAAGCCCAAACTGAGGCCACTGGGAGTTAAGGGTGGGAAGACATCACTGGAGGAGAGAGGGCAACACTGTAGGTCGGGGGGGGGGGGGCATGGCAGATGCAGGCCAGGCCAGGGTCAGGGGTCAGGTTTGGCAGGGGGGGGGGGGCAGAGCTTGTTTGAGTGAGGCCTTTTGAGCCCCCGCCAATCATCCTTGGAGTCTGAAGACTGTGTGCTAAGGAACCGGCTGACTCTTACTCATTCCAGAATGTAGAAATCACTCCTGCCGAGGCCCCAGCCCCTCTCACATAACCTCTGTTTCAGAAACTCTGGAGAATGACGCAAACGCTTTGGAGCAGCTTGCGTGACAAATAGTCCCAGGTCTAGAGGCTTCGGAGGTAGCTCGGTTAGCACAGCGTACATTTTGTTTCCGGAGGGTGGGGCAAAGAGGAGATGGGCCCAGCCCCAGGAAACAGCAGATTCGGCAGATTTGGCAGATTCGGCTCTGTCGCTTCAGCAAAGCTACCACCAGGGGGCGGAATTGTTCAAGGATCTGAGCTCATGAGTGGAGAACCCCAGGCAGAGAAAAGGTGTAGTTTGTTGAGTACCTAATGTGAGTTTCGCGTAGACTCCTACACTTAACAATCTTGAAGCTGGCCAGTGGTGGTGCACACCTTTAATCCTAGCACCAAGGAGGCAGAGGCAGGTAGATCTCTGAGTTTGAGGCCAGCTGGGTCTACAGAATAAGTTCCAGGACAGATAGGGCTACACAGAGAAAGCCTGTCTCGAGAAGCCAAACAACCAACACGATCACCCTGAGATGCACACATATTAGCAATGTCATGTGTGAGGGTCACCCTACCCTCTTGCTCATCTTGTGCCTCATGACCTTTGTAAAGCTCTTGTCTTTCCCCGGGACAGTCTCCTTCTGAATGGTCAGGCCTGTAACTCTCTTCCCTGAAGACTTGATCTCATTGTCGGATTCTTACCAAGGCGGAGGACACAGGTACTGACTACCCCTTATGTGTCATCCATGGAGTCCTTTCCCAGGCCGTGTCTACACAGCAGACCCATGAGGCTGGGGCTGGCACTGTCCCCATTTTACAGACATGGATGCTGTGGCTCATATGAGCGACTGGGATTTATTTTGTTTGTCATGACAGGGTCTCCCTGTGTAGCCCTGGCTAGCCTGGAACTGGCTATGTAGACCAGGCTGGCCTGGAATTCATGGAGTTCTATCTGCCTCTGCCACCTCCTGAGTACTGGGATTAAAGGTGTGTGCCACCTGCTGGGATCTTGAAAGTGGCCCGTTCTGGTCACTGACAAGGATGGAAGCCAGGAAGGACAGAGGCCTGCAGCCCAACTTGACAAATTCTACATTGGGACCTACAGAGGACTCCTGGATTTGGATCACATCACTAATCCTGTGTAGCTTTAGCACGGTTGCTGTCTGTCCATTAAGGGCCTTATTCCTGGTTTGGGTTTGGGTTTGGTTTTTTGAGACAGGGTTTCTCTGTGTAGCTTTGGCTATCCTGAGTTCTCTTTGTAGACCAGGCTGGCCTCAAACTCACAGAGATCTACCTGCCTCTGCCTCCCAAGTGCTGGGATTAAAGGTGTGCGCCACCAAGCCCAGTCTATTCTGTTTTGTTTTAGCAATCCCTAGGCTGATGTGCAGCTCCTCAGTAGGCCACAGCCAACGGACACCTGGAGACCCCTGCCTCCCTTGCGGGGGTCCTTGACGTGAACCTAGAGGCTCCAGAAAGAGTCTCCGCAGCTTGAGTGGGAGAAAAGCTCCGGATTGGAGCAGGTGTATCCCTTTTGCCCCCCACCCGAGCTCCCCCCCCCTCTCTCTCTCTCTGTGTGTGTGTGTGTGTGTGTGTGTGTGTATGTGTGTGTGTCTTCCTTCCTCTGTGGCTCTCTACCTTATTTTGAGGGACAGGGTCTCTCACTGAACTTGGGGCTTACTGTTTTAGCTAGGTTGGCTGCTCAGTGAGCCCCTGGGATCCTGTCTCTGCTCCTCCTCAGATTTCTGGGATCACAGATGTGGGTTGCAATGCTGGCTTGTTATGTGGGTGCTGAGGGTCCAAGCTCATGCTTGGGAAGCAGGCACCTTACCCACTAAGCCATCTGGCCAGTCTCAAGGAAGAGGGCCTTTTATTAGGCCCACTTTACAGCTGAAGAAAATGAGGCATAGAATGTAAGATATATCATTTATTTAAAGTGCACCAGCACCAGGCATAGTGGCACACACCTTTAATCCCAGCACTTGGTAGGCAGAGGCAGGCTGGTCTACAAAGTGAGTCCAGGACAGCCCAGGCTACCCAAAGAAATCCTGTCTTGGGGGAAAAAACCTGATAAAGTGCACAAGCATTGCTCACCCCACATTCTTAGAGCTTCCTTTTCTGTATGCTATTTTTTTTGTTTGTTTTGCTTAGTTTCTTTTTCCTATTAGTTTGTTATTTTTGTTTAGGTTTTGTTTCATTTGTTTGGGTTTTCGTTTGTTTTGTTTTGGAGACAGAACCTCACTCTGCAGCCAACGCTGGCCTTGAACTCATGATCTTCCTGCTTCAGCCTCCTGAGTCCTGGGGTTATTCGGTGGCACCACTCTGCTCTGCACCCATGCCTGTCACGTGACCCTAAGCTGAATGAACAGATTGGCCACTGACTATTTGCCAGACACTGTGGTGAGCACTGGCTGGAGCATTGGAGCACTGGCATCGGACTTCGGAGACCACAGATCCCTCCCTGAGGACCTCCAGGCTGTGGTAGGACCAGCCCCGGTGCACTATCTGAGGTGGATGTGCAGCAGCATCTCCAGACACCCTCAGCTCAGTGCAGCGGGGTCTGGACACCTAACTTTGTGCCCCACTTGGTATCAGCAAACCCTGCCTTGTCTGGCTTAGAAGCCTCAGGCTCTCCACCTGAGGCCTTGTGGCCCTTCCACTGTCAGAGGCCAGATGGGGCTCAGAAGGCAAGTTGGGGTACACCCCAGGCTCCACACCAACCTCCACAAATGAAAGGGGTTATCCAAGGTTTGTGGTAGGATGACGCTCTTGTGGGATTTCCAGGAGCACACCCTCCTGGGGCTACCTGAGGCAGAGAGGGACCCACTCAGCATAGTGGACGGACACCTGCATCTGTCTAAGCATTAACTGCGCCCTAGCCACCTTGTTCTCTGTCACAGTGGGATGCTCTGTCATGAGGGTACCCAGCCATCTACTTGCTCAATTCCAGCTGCCTGTTCTGCCCTGGGTAGCCTCTGGGCCCTTCCAGGACAAGGTGGCAGTGACTTTGGTTTCCCCATGTCTGTCCCTGCTTACGTGGCAGAGGACATGTCACCTCTCAGCTTGGCTGACTTCAGACAGGTTCTCATTAACCCAGGCTGGCCTTGAACTCTCCATGTAGCATGTCTGTCAGGCGAGCCCTATCAACAGAGCTCATCCCCAGCCTCTGACATGCTGGTTTAATGTGGCTATTATCCTTATCAGACTCTGGGCCACTAATTTGACCCTGAGACCTTATAATCTTTGAGACAGTCATTCCCATGGGCTAGAGAACACCTCCCAGTCTGGACTCTGTGACAGCCATCCCGTGGACTCTGGAGAGCACCTCCTAGTCTGTAGAGCCACATGGGTGAGCTTATGGCACCCCCCTCCACCTGCCACCCTCCCAGGCCACTCACTTGGGGAAGCTGCCACCGATGAGGATTCTGCCGAGGGGGTACTCTTTGTTACCCACCCTCACTGGCGGGCTCACATCCAGGTTGCCGAAGGAATCCAGGCCAGAGGCGCCTGCGTACTGGATCTCCCGGGTCACATAGCCGAAGTCAGGACCCTAAAGAGGCACCATCAGTGTCCCCCCATGCAGGAGGGACAGTCAGGTGGGAAGGAGCCACGACAGGGAAACCTGCTCCTTGGCTCTCTTCTGAAAGTCGGCTTCCAGCCAAACCTACCAAGGCGCTCTCTATACTCTGGCCTGGAGGTGAGCAGAGTCACCAGGCCCTTGATCAAGCAGTGTATGTCTAAAGCTCTCGTGGACAGACAGACATGGATAGGAAGTGAGGGAAGTGAGAAGGGGGTGAAAAGATGGCTCAGGAGGACACACACACACACACACACACACACACACACACACACACACACTTACCCTGCAGGAAGCAACTTGGGGCCCACAAACCCACAGAAACTGGGCCACCTTGGGAGAAAGTACAGCCAACTTTCAGGTACAGGGGCTGCTGGGCAGGCACCAGTTAGGATTTGTGCATGGGTGCCCCAGTTGGCTCACTGACTTGGGCAAGTTGCTTAACCTGCCTGAGCCCCAGTCTCCTTGGCAGCTGCCACCATCGCCGTGCATAGGGGACAGTGCAGTCCCTGGCATGCCATGCTCACTTTAGGTACATTGCTCCTCAAAGTCTGATGACTCCCCACTGAGAATGAGCCCCTGACCTAGAGTGTTTCTGTCTCTCTCAGGATGGAAAGGTGTCATAAGAGGGCTGTGTATTTGCATGTGATTTGCGTTTCATTTGCATTTTCAGCTGGACCCTTCCACCCATTCCCCGGGTTGCTGTCACCACCCCCACCGGTCTGTGGACCCTGGAAGACCAGATGAGGCTCCACTAGGCCTCCCAGGAGAGGAGCCACCAAAGTCCTCCCCCCTTACTCCCTTGACACCCCCCCCCCCCCCCCGTGTACTTAGCCACACACCAGGATCCTCTTAAGGGCGAAGTCCCTTAGGCCTCTGTTTCGGGGGGAGTCAAAGACCACAGGGAAGGATTTATGAGGGGCATCAATGTAGCCAAATTCCATCTCATCCTGTGTGAAGAAGAAAGGTCTATAGCAGGCCTCCCGCGGCGGGGGTGGGGGTGGGCTTTTATGGACCCAGATGATGATCCCACCCGGGACCTGGGGAGGACATGAGGCAAGCCTCCAGGGCTCCATCTAGAAGACCCAGCCCAGAGACAGAGCATCTGGAGGACGAACCCTAGTCTTGTGCCAGGCTGTTCTGGCTTGGGCCAGGCAGGCCCATATTCCCCAGGCTTGGCTGGTAGATGTGACTTAGCACTTGCACCCCCAGTCCCCCCCCCCACCCACTCACACAGTTCTTCTCTGGGTCAGCCTTGCACCCACCTGGATCCAGCGATCGTTGCGATTCTCCGCCCGGGGACAGACCACTAGTTTGCAGTTGGCCTTCAGAGCCAGCTGGGCCATGTCCTCTAGGAACTTGTCATTGCGCCCATGAGCATCTGTCACGCTGCAAGGACAGTGACGGCAACTGGGACCAGAATCCAGCTGTGCCAGGCCCAGTGTCCCTGAATGCTGAGCTGCAGATCCATCCCTACCCTGGAGGGGCAGGGGGAGGGGCCCTAGATCACATAAAGTGACTGGTGCATGAACAGAGGGCAAAGCCAGGCTGTGGAGCCCAAAGTCAGGGTATCTGAACCAACCCAGGTGGTCCAGGGTGGCTATGGAGTCGACATGGGGTTGATGTCACCGATGGAATGTCAGTAAGTGGGCTAGCCTTGTCTTCTCAGAGCAGAGGGTAAAAGGTGGGGATTCTGAGCAGACAGGAGGCTGGGACACTCTTGGCTCCAGGCAGATAGATCACCCTGCTTGGTCACATCCTCTTCCTAAGAGTTTGCATCTACCTCTTCGGAGCTTCTTCCACTCTTACTTGTGGGAATCTCAAAGGTTGGCCAGCAGAGGTCACCAAATCCCAGGCCATGGCAGGAGAACCAGCACAGCCAGAAGGCTAGGCTCACAGTAGACTCTGTGGCTGGGTCCCTACCTAGGTCCTCAGAAGATGCAGAAGTGACCACAGAAGGGTGAGGCCAGGTCCCTACAGTCCCAGGCACACATGCAGAGCTGAGCCCTGCCATCCAGTTTTTTTTGTTTGTTTTGTTTTTTTAAGACAGGGTCTCATGTAGCAGAGGCTGGATTTGAACTCCTCATCTTCCTCCTTGTACCTCCCAAACGAGACATGACAGGTCTGCATCACCACACCCTGGCCTCACTCTACCCAGACAGAATTTAAAGTGTTGGGGCCTCCGTAGCAGGCAAGGAGCCAGCTGACTTAGAGCTGGCGCTGGTGGCAGTGGTGACTGTGGTCCTGTGGCAGTTTAGGGCTTTGTGACAGCTTCCCTAAATAAGGGCTGGCCAGCCACACAGCATTCCTGCCGACTCCTCTGGTTTTGGCAAAGCAGGATCTGGGGGGCTCACCTGCACACGTACAGCTCCAGAGGAGGCTGGGTGTTGGGGGTCATGATCCAGGGGGCCACACGGAAGGTCACGCTGTCTGTGAAGAGTGACACCTCGGAGAGGGGCTAGGGGAGAGGAGTGCTCAGTGGCTTTGTGGGTTCCCAGCTGCCCTCTGTCCCCCACACCCCTCCCTTGACACAGCCCTCAAGTTGTACCTACCTCTGTGTCCACCAGGTTGATGCTGAGAGAGACCAGCCCTGAGAAATTGGCGTCAGGGAAAGTAAGCCCCTCTACGTAAAACCGGATGTCCTTTTCGCCAGGATGCCGCTCCACCTCATAGGACTGATGACGGGGTCCTAGGACCTGTTTGTAGTTGGAGACGGAGGTCCCACCTAAGGAGAACAGGGTCAGGCCGATGTGGGGACAGGGTCAGGGCTGACAGGACAGAAAGACAGAAAACCTGTGGCTGGGATCTCGGCCAGAAACATCTCTGGGAAGCTCTGCTTGAGTTCTGTTTTAGCCCTACGATACGGAAGCTGTGTGACCTTGGCTCAACGCCTCAACCTCTCTGAGCCTCAGGTGAACTGTATGTCAAGGTGAACGGAAAAAATCATCTGGCCCAAAAGGTGATGATGATCCAAATGTCTGTCCATTTTGGCTCTTATAAACAAGTTATGCCAAGTAAGGAACATCCGTAGATGAATGATCACACCACAAGAAGCAAGGAAGTGACGGTGCCGTACCACACAACGGATGAATCTCATTTGTGGTGGCAGCCAATGGGAGTGGCTTCGGGTGGGGCTGGGTTTTATTTCAGGTGATTGGATATACCACCACTGAGCTGCACCCCGGTCCCCTAAAACTGCAGCTTCTGGTTAATGAATTCTACCAGTTCAGTCGGATTTGAAGCCAGGACCTGGGCCCCAGTCTCTGAGGGCCCCTGACTCTCCCTGGCTGCTTGGGAGGAGCCACTCAGACAGCAAGAGTTCAGGGCAGGCAGCCTGGCTTGAGGCGCTAACAAGTTATGTGGGGTCGGGGAGGGACCTTGGGAAACCTGGCTCGGAACTCTCACTCTACCCCTTTGTGGCTATGTGACAGTGACTGGGTCTCAGCTTCAGTTTCTCCCCCTGTGCAATGGGGCCAGCAGTCGGGTCCCAGGCTTGGCTCTCATGCTGTTCCCTAAGGGAGAAGCCATACAAGCCACGAGTTTCCAAAAGGTGAGAGAGACAGAGAGCCGTGGAAGGGAGGGCAGATGTGACAGGCCACCCACTACTCACCCCGGGCACAGAAGACCCTCAGTCTTCTGGAATCAGGCAAAGACACCTTCAAGACCAGCTTGTGGTTCTCAAAGAGTGCATCGGGGCCACCGCAGCTCAGCACCATTGGGGACATGTCCTGCAGGTCTGGGAGAGTGGCTCCTGAGACAAACGCCCCCAACCAAGGAGGTTTCCTTTTTCCCTCCCTCCTCCTCTTCCACGCTTCCATCACTCACCCTCCAGGGACCTCAAATGGCTGTCGTGCAGGTCCTCCCCGGACCCATGGTTGATGTCTCTGTCACAGTTTACCAACAATATGGCCCCGGAGCCCCCGGAGCCCCAGCGCCATGTTTTCTGTGATACATGGGAAGGCTTGGGTTAGTCAAGCCTGGGGATTCTGGGAAGGGAACTAGGCATGGCCTGGGTTGGCTCTGTGTTTAGCTTAAGAAGCTTTTAGATTCTGGCTTCTCTTAAAGATTTCAAGAGGGACCACGGACATGAGGAACAGAACTTTTAGTAAGGCTCAGACCCAGTAACAGCCATTCATGTGCCCAAGACCCACTCTGATCTCCATGAAGAAGACGCCCCCATCCCAGAAGTCTCCTGGGCTTGACATTCGTGAGGGTCCTGCAGGTCCTTCCAGGCTGAGCACCAAGCTGCCTGCCTCTGGGTCACTGCTGTCCCCAATACCCTATGCCTTTTTTCCATTTTGCAAGAAAGCAAACAGAAACTCCAGGAGGAAACCCTTAGGCGGCACAATTACTGCCCAAACCCAGAACATTCTGGGACCGACTTCCCAGGTCCCGGGTTTGCTTCCTTGGCACTCTGTGGGGCACATTCTTTTTTTTTTTTTTTTTTAAAGATTTATTTATTTCTTTATTACATATACAGTGTTCTGCCTGCACACCAGAAGAGGGCACCAGATCTCATGATAGATGGTTGTGAGCCACCATGTGGTTGCTGGGAATTGAACTCAGGACCTCTGGAAGAGCAGACGGTGCTCTTAACCGCTGAGCCATCTCTCCAGCCCCCAATGGGGCACATTCTTGCCCACACTTCTGACTGGACACCACCTTGTGCTGGGGCCCAAGACATGGTTTCACTGTAGCCGTAAGCTACAACACCCTAAAAAAAAAACCCTTTGTGCAGCAAGTAACCCAGACAACCATTCAGGTGTCCTGTCACACCCTGTCTACAAAGCCTTGAGATCCAGGCTGCCTCTGACTCTTTCCCTATAAACTGTGCCTCCTGCCCCTGTGTGAACTCTTCATTCTTTGTGGCCTAGTTGTAGCTGATACCCCCTCTACCAGATGTTCAACAACCTTCCATGAAACACCTGGCCATGCGCAGAGATCCAGATGCAAGCCCCCCTCCCCCGCAACAGAAACTGCAGCAAGCAGAATAAGACAGACCAGAAAGAGTGTCTCCCAACAATCACACAGCATGTCTGTCACATGGCCTAAGCCACTGCTCACTTGAGCCAGTTTGGCCATCCTTCCACGGACAGAACAGATCCTGGAATTGGCCGCTCTTCTAGAAGGAGGGCTGTCTGCTGCCAAGATCACCCAGGTCTCTGCCTGTCAGCGTCACACTCTTGGGGTATCCAGGGTCTCACCTTGTCACCCGAGCCTTTCTTCACCTTGCCTGTGCGGCCCGTGTCGACGTCAAGGGACACATCTGCAAAGGGAAGACAGGTCACCTGTCTCTGTCATGGTAGCCCAGCCAGCATGTTTCCCACCCCAGCTGATAAGGACCCCAAAAGCTCAGCTCCAGAGACTTGACATTCAAGAGCCCATGTACCAGCCCTGGGGCTCTGGCTAGAGTGACACTGGTAGTTCTGGTGTTGGAGGGACACAAGTCACTGGCTTGGCCATGTGCATTGGGTGACTGTCTTGGTGACCCTAGGTTTCTATGTCAAATGCAGGGAGCCCTTAACTGTAGCCACTGGGGGCCTATGATCAGGATCTGTGGTCCTCAGAGGATGCTGCCATGGGCTCTGGGGTGAAAGAGGCACATGGGTCTTTATGGTTCTAGGTTGAGTTTCAGGGATACGTGGGACTCCCATGAGGAAGCCATTGTGGCCCCTGGATGCCAATGTGGATGTGGTCCTAAGCATGGCTGAGTCTCAATCCCTAGGTCCCAGAGAAGTTTGGTGTTCCCAGGAGGCAGAGGGGAGAGGCAGCTGGCTCAGGCCTTCCCCTCCAAGGCTCCACAACCTTCAGTCACCTTCACCACACTCCAATAGCTGCTGTTTCCACAGCCGGGCAGAAGCAGGACTCACCAACAGCAGTGAGGAATAGCACGCTGTGGCCCAGGGCGCCAGCCTCTTGTGATTCGAAATATGACACTTTCACCTGGGATAGAAAGTCAACCCTAAGAGAAGGCAAGGCAGAGAACAAAGAGGCCACTCCTACAGCTCTATTTTTGAGGCTAAAGGCTCCAGGCTCAGGGTGGAGGCAAAGCTTTTTAGCAATTGCAACCTGGGGTACTGTTCCAAGGCCCTGAGAACTTTGAGGAGAAAGGATGGCTACAAAGTGGGATATGGCGGCCCCAGGGAATTCTGGGATATGAGAGGGACAGAGAGAGAGAGAGGCCACTGTCCCTACTGGCCTAGGCAGCTTGACCTTCCTTGGCACCACTCATTCCTTTTGACTTTCCCTTTCAATCGTTCATACAGAAGGAATGACCACCCTGGTCCCAGAGTCACAGTGAGTGTCCGGACTTTTGCCAAAGGCCAGACTCCCACCCCTACCCCCACTTGCCCCGCTTGACAGGATTCCTCCCAGGGAACGTTGTCACTGGCCCTGTCACCAGTCCCGTGCAGAGCTGCACACAGACCCTAGCTCGCCTCATCCCGGAGGAAGCACTGGGCCAGCAGTTGAGGGAACACAGTATGGGGGAAGACACCAGGGCCAGCAGGGAGGTGTCAATGTCCAGCTGGGAACTGTCAGTCAGAGGTGGCTTTGCTGGCTAGATGTGGAGGCTTGCATGGGTGTGCTGGGGCCCTGCACGAGTACATCTGAGTGTGGCCATGGAATCCTGCTTGGGGATCACAGAGGTTTGGGGTGGGGGGGGAGGCAGCTGGAGGGAGCAACATAACAGTGTGTGGATCTGAAGGGTGAGCAGGTTGGTACCTTGAGCTGGGTGGTGTTGGGGTGGGTGAGGTGGGCTGTGGGGCTGTGGGGCTGGGTCTCTGTGGAGATGTGAGAGATGACGACAGGGCGTGCGCAGACACTGAGTGGTACTTACCTTGATGTCATTTAAGTCCTTACTGGCTGTGTCTGCCACCGCCACCACATCCACATTGGCATCCAGGGGCCAGTGGGCCCGGCCTGCAGGCTCCGGCACCCGTACGGGGTCATATACCATGTAGATCTTCACCTCAGAGCTCCCAGACACCCCAAAGGTCTTGGCACCCTTGGGCACATCACTGTGGAAAGGGAGAGAGGAAGAGATTGAAAATCTCAGAGAGCGGCCAGGTGAGGTAGAGGCTGGGAGTGTCAGTTGTTTAAGAGGCACCCCTTACCAGTGCGGCTGGGGAGGGATGCCCCTGCTTCCAAGCCACATGGTCCTTCCTGCTGATGCATGAAGACACCAAGTTGTCCTGCCTCAGGACCTTTATATAGCCAGATGTACCCCCCCACCCCAGCCCCACATGCACATCCACATGACTCACATCCCCTGACTTTAATGCTGTTTAAATGCCCCCTTTTCAATAATCCCCCTCAGGTGGTTAGGGTTAATTGTCCACTTGACAGCACCTAGACTGATCTGGGTGGGAGTCTGGGCCTTAGAGCTTGCCTAAGGGGAATTGTCTCCATCACATTAGTTGATACAGATGGATGAGTTAGTGAGATGGCTCAGCAGGTGAAGGTGCTTGATGCCAAGCCTGATGGTTTTTTTGAGACAGGGTTTCTCTGTGTAGTCTTGGCTGTCCTGGACTCACTCTGTAGACCAGGTTGGTATTGAACTCACAGAGATCACCTGCCTCTGCCTCCTCCAGTGCTGGGATTACAGGCGTGCACCACTGCTCCCAGCTTACACAGATACGTCTTTGTTTGTTTTCTTTTTCTTTTCTTTTCTTTTTTTTTTTTTGTTTTTGTTTTTGTTTTTTGTTTTCTTTCCCAAGACAGGGTTTCTCTGTGTAGCCTTGACTATCCTGGACTCACTTTGTAGACCAGGCTAGCCTCAAACTCACAGCAATCCGCCTGCCTCTGCCTCCCAAGTGCTGGAATTAAAGGCGTGCACCACCACCACCCGGCTGTTTTGTTTTTCAAGACAGGGTTTCCCTGTGTATCTTGCCTGTCCTAGGTTCACTTTGTAGACCAGGCTGGCCTCAAACTCACAGAGATCTGCCAGCCTCTGCCTCCTGAGTGCTGGCATTAAAGGCGTGTCTTTTAACATAACACATTGGTTGATGTGGGAAGACCCAACTTAGTTATCAGTGCGGCTGTTTCCTTGCCAGGAACTCCTGGACTGTACAGGGGAGGGGGAGGGCTGAGCAGCAGTGTGTGTTCATGGCTCTCTTCTGACTCTGGACATACGGGGCTAGCTCCTTCAAGCCCTTGTTGCCTTGACTTCCCCTATGATTGGTTGCACCTTGAACTGTGACCCCAGTAAACCCCTCCCTCTTTAGGTGATTCACTAGCCATGTTGTTTTATCACAGTGTTGGGAAAAGGCCCACCCTCATCCCTCCAGCTAAGGCCAGTCACCTTCTGCCTTTCCCTGCCTTATCAACAGTGTGTCACTGTCCCACTGTCCTGCTAGCTCAGTTCCAGAGGGCAGCCAGTTTTGCCTAGTTTGCTACTAGACCCTTAGAGTGTGCTCAGGGCCCTCAGCAGATGTGTGAGAAGGAAGGAATGGATTTCCACCTTCTGTCAGCCCTCAGGGGTCTCTCAGGCCCATCTGCCCTGCAGTGGGGCAATGGTGCCCACTGATGTGGGTCCCACAAAGCATCTTCTCTCTGTTTGCCTGACACCCCATACTCTGCTGGAGCCCCAGGTCTCTTGGTTCTGGAGAGACAGGGAGCCATCAACCTGCTGGGCCCCTCAGCTGTTGGACCACTTGCTTGGGGTCCATTTGCAGCCACAGCTTTAGTTGGGGCAGACTTGGCCTATGGGGCACCCAAACTCAAGCAGGGTCCTGTCCTGGGGAGATGTACTTTCCATCACCTTGACAAACGCAAGCTCATTAGGCAGGTAGTGCAAAGCCTTCCTCCCTGAGAAGCTGCTGTCCTGAGGAGACATCAGAAGAGGGGGCCACATGTGCACTGGGGCCCTCCCAACCCATCAGCGCTCAGGGCTCTAGCATAGTGCTTCCCCGCTGATGAGGACACTGAAGACAAGTCCACTTACAGAGGTTGCCCTGACCACATAGATGAGGGGGAGGGGTCTACCTAGTCTCTTATTCTCCTGCCTCTACCCTTTCCTGGCCCCTGAGAATCACATCCAAGCACACCTCTGGAAAAGACCCTCCCACAGCCCTCTTCATAGTCATCCTGTGCCCACCATGTAACTGTCTTCATTGACAATAGCCATGATGGCCGCAATTCTGTCACACTCTGTGGCTCACCACAGGCCCACTCTACTGATAGGGCAGACACATAGGGGGAGGGCCAGAGCACCGTAAGCCCCCCACTCCCTTGATGACCCTCAGAGCTCCCATCAGTCTGTGCACCCGTTGCCATGGCAACCTTACGCATCCTATTCGCGCTCCTTCTTCCAGGTGTCTGCATCTTTTGATTTAGAGTCCTGTCCCCACAATGGCCATGTCCTTCTGAAGCCTTTTCCCCATGGTTACCTCCTGCCATTCTACTCACATGGCTTGGGGCCCCGGGTGCTCCTTCTTCCTCACTGGCCTTGAACTCACTCTTCAAGGATAACCTTGAATTCCTGAGCCTCCAGCCTTTGAAATGAACTGTTCAGATATTGGCGTGTACAAGACCTCTTCCCTTCTTGTTGGCTGTCACTCTGACCTTGTCCCTGGACAGTACCAGCTCTGAACCACCTGCAGTCTACTGCCCCCAGGTTTGTTTGTTTGTTTGTTTATTATTTATTTTTTTTCCAGACAGGGTTTCTCTGTGTAGCCTTGTCTGTCCTAGACTCGCTTTGTAGACCAGGCTGACCTCGAACTCACAGAGATCTACCTGCCTCTGTCTCCCAAGTGCTGGAATTAAAGGTGTGCGCCACCACACCTGGCTTGCTCCCAGGCTTTATTTGTCATCAGAGGCACTAGCACCCTTGACATCTCCTTACTTGCTTCTAATGTAGCTGCCTGCACCTGACCTCAGGCCTCTCTCTGGGGTAAGTCCCAGACACTGTGTCATTACTAAGAACCAACCAGCTGTGATCTGCCGTGCCAGCACCCACAGGGACCTTTCCTGAATCCCAGCACTCCCATGCCAGGCCCCAATCCCCTGGGCCTTCAGCACCTGGCCCTCTCAGCCTTCAAAGCTTTGGTCCCTGGGTGTATCTGGCTCAGCTTTGCCTATGCCGGCTGCTTGGCAACTCCCGCAGCTGCCAAGGCCAAGGCCCCACTCAACTTCTGAGCTGTGTACTAGAGACAATGGGTTGTCAGGGTCTGGGGACGCTGGCCTTGAGAATGACCTTTGACACTGCCTGACTGTTGAGCTTTCTTCCCCCACCCCCTCTGGGAACTATTGCCACTGTCACCTTCTCCTTCTCCCTGAGGGCAGATCGCCTATACCCTATCACACCTGGCCCCACCTCAAGCCTGTCCCTGGATTGGACAAGGGGTGTCATCTGGTTCCCTACCTTCCCTTCTCCTTCATACCCAACTAATGTAGACTGCAGATGTCACCCGCTTTGATAATCACTGCTCCCCTCCCTCTCACCTACCTGCTGGGCAGCCTCTACAAGGTTCCCACCCGGGTACCCCATGGCCTCTGGAACACCCCCACCTCCAGGCCTCAGCCCTCCTCCCCTACTGAGGCTACTAGAGTCGCTCCATCCCTAGACCTTTATCCCTTTTTCTTCAAATACCACCCTCAGGGGGCTGTGAGCTCCCAGGGGCTTTCCTTGCTTCCCACCACCCCCCTGCACCCCCACCCCCACCCCAGCCTCACCAATGTATCCTTCGCTGCCCTACCTCCAGGCTCTGGTGTAACAACTTTCTGGGGACACTTATATGCATACACACTTATTATAATATTCATCAACATAAACAAGGTATACCCTACAATCGTCCCGCAGTTTGTCACTCCTTATTGGCGAGTGCCACGTAAAGTCTAGAGAACCCATTCCCACTGTTTTCCTTGAGGTAAGGAGTAGCCTCCTTGGAGTGTGACCTCTGGTCCCTTGGTTTTTCTCCACAGAGCCACATCTAGGGCCCGTGAGGGCTCAGAGGTGGGGGGCCTGGGGGGAAAATGTTGTAAAGTGTGCTTTGATTGGTGGTTGCTGTTGCCAATCTTCTCCACAGAGGCTAAGCCCCACCCCCTGCTGCCCCCCCCCGACTGCTGCCCCCCCCCCCAGTCTGCCTGCACACTCAATCAAGGTGCTCCTGCCTGCCTGCCTTCTGGGGACATCTGTCTGAACTGCTGGAGGTAGGGAAGTTGGGGTTCAAGCACCTCATTTAGTGAAGTTTGTGATACTCTTGACCTCATCTCTACTTCATTCACAGCAACCCTCTCAGGCAGGCGTTTCTGTCTCTATTTCATAGGTAAATTCATCTATTTTTCTCAGTGAGGTGAACCTCCCTCAGCCACATAGCAGGGAGCAGCAGCTATCCCCCATCGCACCCCTCCCCCAGCCATGTGGGCTGATGTTACAGGGAGCATATCCCGCTAAAAGGAGGGATGAAATCACACAAAAGGATGTAGGAAGGACATGGAAATGGCGAAGTTTCCCTGCAAGCTCCTCAGAGGGTTTCCTTGTGAGCAAGGCTAGGGGACCGAACAGGAAAACCACCGTACCTGTCTCTGTCCCCAACCACCCACCTGATCCTCTCCAGGTCAGTACAGGCCAGAACATGGTGACTGTGACTTTCTGGTTCCGAGAACAGTGAGCATATACTCTGGGTCACAGCCGGTCACCCGACCCTCCCATCCCCCTACCCTCCTATCCCCTGCCCTCCTACTCCTCCATGCCCCCCATCCCCGCCCCCACCCCTGCCTCACCTTGGCCAGCCCCCATCAGGACCAGACTCAGCCTGAGCACTCCCCACACCTTTTCCTACAGTTACAAAGCATTTTCTTCCGCTAGGCTGCAGCCCTCCACCTAGAAGCCCTGCAGCTAGGAAGCCTGCCTCCTGGTCTCAAGAGGAGGACAACGAGGAGGAAAATGACCTCTGTGTCACCTACTCACACTTGGGCATCACCAGGACCTGGGGCAGGAGCTGGGTAGGGAAGGCTTGTGAGAGGCCTGCGCTGGGCAGTAGTGGCCCTGAAGAAGCAGGATGCACATGCCGTCTCAGACACTAAAACAGGGAAGGCCACAGGTCCAGGTGGCTGGGAGCTGAAGACCGGTGGCAGGCCAGACAGTGTCACCCACTGGCAGTCTCCCAGGCTGGCCTGGGCCCCCAAACTCTCTGACCCTGAGAGCCAGTGATGCTCCTTTTAGAGCTGCTCGAGGCTCAACATGAACACCCTTGTTGCTCTGCGTGGTGCGGGCATCACAGGACACAGTAAAGCATGGCACCTGGAAGAGACACCATGGTCCCTGCTCTGCTCTCTGACTATTTAAGCCAGCCACTTGCAGAACAGGGGTAACACCTGAGTTTACAGAGCAGAGAAGAAACCCCCAAGAAGTCACATAGGGGGCTACACAGCACAGAGATGAGATTCAAGCCGAGAGCATGCCCACTGGCCTGTCCCCACTCCTCATACAGACAGACCCTGCAGCAAATAGAGTTCCCAGAGATCAGGATCTCCTGTGGCAGAGTTTACAGAACCTGGAATCAGGCAAGCATGGGTTCAAATCCCAGCCCCGGCAGTTGCCAGCTTTATGACTTCAGGAAGTCTCTCAATCTCTCTGTGTCTTAGTTTCTTTGCAACATGGAGACCATCGCCTTCTCTGCCTTGCAAGCTCACTGTGGGAGTTCACAGTCCTATCGTGCGAAGCACTTTCACTAGGTTCCATGGCCACGGCTGCTAAGAAAGGTTCTGAGAGTTGTGGACGAGTGAGCATCACACAAGAGGAGAGTCAGAGACCCATGGAGGAGAATGCGGCTGTGACCCATTCACTCTCAGAAGACCAAGGACCCAGACTAGGTGTGCCTCCCCACAAAGTAGCATTTACAGGGTGCTGATGCCTAAGATGCTCGCATGCAGGACACAGAGGTAAGGGGATTAGGAGTTCAAGGCTAGCCTGGATTATGTAGCAAGAACCACTTAAAATAAATAAGCAAATAAAACCAGGGACTGGGGAGACGGCTCCATTAGTAAATCCTTGCAACTATGAGCACCAGAATTCAGTGCCCAAAACTCACATTAAAAACCTCAGCTCTGTACCAGCCAGCCTTAGGACCTCCACCTGAATGAACCTCTCAAGCCACTAGGCAGCTTTGTAACTGCCCTGGAGCCTCTTCCAAGTCTTGGACCAAGTAAAAATAAAGCCTTTTGAAACAGAAAAAAAAAATGTGCATTAGCTGGGTGTGGTGGCACATGCCTTTAATCCCAGCACTCAGGAGGCAGAGGCAGGTGGATCGCTGTGAGTTTGAGGCCAGCCTGGTCTACAAAGCAAGACCAGAACACCCAAGGCTACACAGAGAAACCCTGTCTCGAAAAACAAAAACAACAACAACAACAACAACAACAACAAAAATCTGCATTAGGGGCTGGAGAGATGGCTCAGTGGTTAAGAGCACTGTCTGCTCTTCCAAAGGTCCTGAGTTCAATTCCCAGCAATGACATGGTGGCTCACAACCATCTATAATGAGATCTGGTACCTTCTTCTGGTGTACAGATGTACATGCAGGCAGAACACTGTATACATAATAAATCTTCTTTTTTTAATCTGCATTAGGCGAGCAGTGGTGGCACACACCTTTAATCCCAGCACTCGGGAGGCAGAGGCAGGCAGATCTCTTTGAGTTTGAGGCAAGCCTGGTCTACAAAGTGAGTCCAGGACAGCCAGGGTTACACAGAGAAATCCTGTCTTGAAAAACCAAAAACCAACCAACCAAACAAGCAAACAAACATTCAAGGCCAGCCTGGTCTACAAAGCAAGTTCAGGACAATTAAGGCTACACAGAGAAACTTTGTCTTGAAAAAACAAACAAACAAAACCAGCCAAACAAAAACAAAACAAACAAACAAATTAAAAAACTGGATGTGGGCTGGAGAGATGGCTTAGTGGTTAAGAGTGCTTACTGCTCTTGCAGAGGACCTGGGTTCAATTCCCAGCACCCACTAAGCAGCTCACAACTGCCTGTAACTCCAGTTCCAGCGGATCTGATGCCCTCTTCTGATCTTCTTGGGTCCTGCATGCATGTAGTGCACACACACACACACACACACACACACACACACACTCCTTCCCTTATCACTCATAAGAATAAAAATAAAATAAATTCAAAACCTGCATGTGGTAGCTCATACAGCCAGGAGCCGGCAGGGAGATCCCTAGAGATCACTGGCCAGAGTCGATTCTAATTAAGGAAATATATCTAAGATTATTCTCTGGCCTCCACATGCACATGCACATGCACATACAGGGACACACACACATACACACACACACACACACACACACACACACACACAGAGCATCCAGTATGCACACACACACACACACACACACACACACACAGCATCCAGTATGCTGTCTTTCAGTGAGTCCCCACAGCAGGCACAAGCCAGGTGGACTCAGTGCAGCAGAGCTCAGAAAAGCAGGGGTGAGTGTGTGCTGAGTGACAAGGCAGGGGTGTAAGCAGGTCGCTCTTCAACCAGGTTTGGGGTGGGGGACACTCAGCGGGAAGGTGCCACTCCAATGCCAGCCAGCCTGTGTGCTCTCCCTCTGTTCCCCTTTAGCTGTTTGTAGCTGACAGGGGTCAAGAAGAGCCGTGGCTGTCCCGGCACCATATGTACACGTTTCCCTAAGGCCTGCACCACATGGGCGTGGCTGTGACCTCTCCTTCCCAGAGATAGAGATCGGTGGATCACGGGCAACACCCTGTCATTGCTCAGTGTAGGCTGCCTGGCAAGCCCAGGAGGATGGATGGCCCAAGACAGGCAGCCTCCCCACAGTGGATACAGGGGGCTCAAGTGACAGCTGTTATGCCTTATTCTTCGTAGCAGAGGAAAACTGGAGCCTGAGACCAAAGCACCCCAAGACAAAAGGCCCTGATTTAAAGTCAGTGCAACGAGTCATATTTCCTCTTGCCAAAGTAGACCTGGGGCCTGTGGGTGATGAAATTCCTCATTAGCAAAATGGGAGACCTAAGGATGCCAACTGTACAGGCACACAATAGGTGACGTCACCCCCACTCAGCTAGCCTGAGAGAAAGCGAGCTCAGAGAGCCTAAGTGATTGGCTCAAGGTCATCACACAGCCCGTAAGTAAGGACCAATGAGACCCCCTCGGCTATCCTGTTCTCAGAAGCCACTAGATTGGCTACCTCTGGGTGCTTTGTCCTATCTGTGCAGCCCGGCAAGTGTTGGTAGGAGTGGGGGAGGGGAGAGTTTAGCCTGCCTATCTCCTCACTAAGTCCAGAGGTTGGGCCCCCCACACTCATCCATGTCCTGAACACCTGGCTCACAGCATGCCTGCCCCTCTGCAGAGTCCCCTGTAGGGTTAGTGACCTATCTTCCCTCCAGCCCAGATAATACTGGGCCAGAGACCTAAGCTAGGAACATTTCGGTCGGATGTATGTCCCCAAAGGGCTCGGTGGAAGCAATTTGCTAGTAGTGTTTCAAGTGTTGAACCCTAACACAGAATGACTGCGGTCGGTCCTGCTCTGGGGCCCAGGGTGCACTTGGATGCCTGAAGGAGAGAAAAACCTGATTTTTTTTTTTTAAATGATCCCAAGTATGGGATTGGCATGGCCTTGTGAGAGAACAGGTGAGGTTAATCCACTAGAAAACCACCACTTTGTGTGGGGGCTTGATTGCTGCCAGCTGAAAAGATCCCATGAACGGACTGTGGGAGGAGCTACCTAAGTGAGCCCAGGACTGGAGGTGAGATTTTTGGAGACTTCGGATAGTTTTGGCTGTTCGTTGCTGCACTTCGGAGATGCTTCTAGAGAGGACTGCTCGAGGGAAGGCTTAGGGGCTCTGGCTCCTGCTGAGGTTCTGGGTTCTGGTTACTCCAGCTTCCAGCAGAAGAAATCTTGCTAACTACATCAGGAGAATCATTCCTCGGAACTGATATCCTTACGGTTTTGCTATTGTGTCCGATAATCCTCTTTTACTATTGTTTTGGTTAGTCGGGTTATAAGTGGCATACGCTCGGTTAATAAGTTATAATAAAATATACTGGATAAGAAAATTGAGCCTACAGATGCCCAAACAGAGATCTGTCTCTTCTTTGAGGCTAAGTTTGTCCATGTCCTCAGGTCCCAGCTTTTTCTCAGTGCTAGTCCCAGGCTTCAGTGGTACTGCCTAGCAGCTTTGCTTTGGCCTTTCCCTCTTGGAGCTGGCTTCCATCCCTATCCCCTCCAAGTGTGCAGGGTCCTCTTGCAGCTTGGGAATCTCCCCAGCACACACATCCTGAGGAGGGGGGCAGGACCACAGGTGGAAGGCACACCCACCAGGAGGATGCTGAGAACCCAAGAGGAGAGGACCCAAGGAACAAATCACAGACCAGAACCCAAGTGACAGAAAGAAGAGGCCTGGTGGTGTCAGAGAGATGGACCTCCCCCCCCAGGCAGCTCAGCACAGTAGGTGGCAGCTGGCACTGAGGGACTATGTTTGTGGAACCGAAGGATCAGAACTTTGAGGTCAATACCAAGACCCGGGCTTCCATTTTGGCGGCACTGGGGATTGAACCAGGGCCTCCCGAACACTAGGCACATGCTCTGCTACTGAGCTATCTGTGCCCCACCCCCCAACCAAGTCTCTATTTACCTTTAATTTTGAGACAGAGTCTCCCTCTGTTGTCCAAACTAGCCTCGGATTTACGGGTCCTCCTGCCTCAGTCCCCTGTGGGGTTAAGTGGTAGAATGACAGGTTGTCCCCACGTCCTGACCGATGCCAACACTTTATGCTGTGAGGATGCCCACTGTCCACTCACTGTCCCACATCTGATAGCTCTCAGGCCACCAGGGAACCCAAACAGGGCTTCCTCTCGCTGGCCTCATATAGTCTGGGAACTCAAAGATGTAAGCATTTGAACGTCACCTCCAAATAAGGGCATTCTTCCTTCTGCAGGTATACAAGGACAACAGGCTGGAGCGGTGAGAGAGGGCGCCCAGCCTGGTCCCAGAGGCGCCTGCAGCCTGTCAGTCCCTCGAATTAGGATCTCTTCAATCCTATAATTACTTCCCTGGCAGCCCAGCCCAGCTCTGCCTCCCAGTGTTCTAGTGAGCGCTGAAAGCCCTCATCTATAGCCAGCCAGACACACTGCGGGGCATTGCTGGTTCTGGAACTCAGGAAGCCCAGGGGATGCTCAGGCCTGGTCCTTCCTATAGCTCATCAGAGATGCTCATGGTGCCCCATGTTTCTGCACCCTAAATCCCAGAGCTGAGGATCCTGTTTTGCTTTGTGGAGAGGGAAGTGAGAGTGTTGATGTAGCCCACTGGAGTGAGTGTGTCAGGGTTCTGAAGTAGCCTCCTGGGAATAGGAGTCAAGGTGGTGAGATAGCCCACTGCAGGATAGGCATCAGAGTACTGAGATAGCCCATGAAGACACTGGGGTAAGGGTGCTGAGATAGCCCAGTTGGGGGACAATCTACAGCACCTGCTGAGTCTGGTTACCCCATGACACACAATTAACCCCACATAGCAACATTTTTTTTCCAGATAGCCAGGCCATGTGTCCCCTGGGGGGTTAACCACTTCCTTTGATGTCACCTTACGCACCCACCATCACCTGGAGGCTCAAACTCTGGGCAGCTCAGGTGACTGGCACACCTCATACTTGGGGGGGCCTTCCCCAGTCTTATCAGCAAGCAAGACCAGTTCTGAGCCCCTTGGTTGGCCTCATCTGGAGCCAGTCACCAAGCAAAGGGGCGGGGGAGCCCCAAGTTCATCACTCATCATCAACTGTGGCCTGGAACCAACCCAGCCCCTGGGGGAACCTCAGGCTCCTAGAAGCCTATCCAAGGTACCTTTCGCCACTGCCACTGCCTTCTGGTCCTTCTCATGTCACAAAGCCAACTCCTGTGCCCCCCCAGTAAACTCTGGGTAGCTGTGCGGCTGGTCACCACTCAGGGTAGAGAGTGATACCTCAGCCTCTCCGAAAGCCACTTCAAGGGACAGCTCATCCAAGGCAGCTCCCTCTGTTTTTTTTTTTTTATCTCGGTTGGCAAGACTGAAGGGTTCTAAAGGCTTGGTGCTCCTACCACATCCCCTGTGCTGTCTTTGGAAGAACAGATGTTGGGGGGAGGGGTGCCTGCAACTGGCACAGCCCCTCAATCACCTACCAAGGAAAGGGTTCTGCACATGTGTGTCTCATTTACCCCTAACCCACGATGGTGGTACTATTGCACCCCCACTGACTCCCAGAGACAGAGCCAGGCTCACAGACGGGCAGTGGCAGGCCCAAGCTCACACAGCCAGGGACCTACAGGACCAAGAAGATATACCAGCTGCTTACGTGACCTCCACACCTTAGAGGGTACCCTGTTCATCCAATCAGCATTCAGAGCTCAGGGCCGCGAAGAGCCAAGGACTCTGTAGGTAAGCTCCCTGCCTAGCACAGTACCGTGGTTTTTTTTAGGACCATAAGACGTACCCAGTTTTTAGAGCAGTAAAACGAGAAAAACAATAAAAATAGCAATCGGGACCATAAGGCACGCCCTAATTCTCCCCCCCACCCCACACACTTCTGGTGGCAGGGAAGTGTGTCTTCTGGTCTGAAAAATACGGTAACACGGGACTGAGGTTTCAAAGAACCTCTCAAAACAACTTTGTTCCTTGGTGAGAGCAGGGTCTTGGAACCAGGCATGTGGGACCCATAGGCTCTCCTTCCCTGACATCAGGGTCAAATCAGAACGGCCAGATCCACACTGGTCTCAGGTGACCTTCAGCTAAACTGGAGGCTGAAGGACACTGTTCATGCCACCACTAAAAAAAATTTTTTTGGGGGGTGGGGGGCACTGGTCCCAGAGTAGAACATTTGCCTAGGATGGGTAAGGCCCTGGGAAGTACCAAAACATTCTCTCTCTCTGGTTTCTTTCCCTCTCCCTTCTCCCGACTCTCTCCCTCCCTCTGCTCAGTGGACTCGGTGTTCATTAAATCTGGAATCCTATGCTGAGTGGGCAGGAATGGCTATGATCCCACCAGCCACATAGGTCTGATGAATCCAGCCTGACCTCCGGTCCCCAGCAGTAGGTAGTCAAGTCCTGGCCTCTAGAGCTCACATCTGTTCCTCTCATCCCTGTCACCGGGGGCCCTATACCACTACTTGGAAAGAAGACAGGAAACATCAGTAGGGTTCAGGCAGGCAGCAGGGACAGCATTCCCCGACCTGGCTGGACAGGCACAGGGAATGAACCCCAAAGGTGACCTGAGTTCAGATGGTGCCTGGGACTCCCCAGCCCCCAAATCACTAGATAAGACACCCCACCTAGAGCTCCACAGGCCCCAGAGATCACCACAGACAACTTTCCCAGTGACCAGGTAAACAACAGAGGCTGCACCAGGTCCCCACATCCCTCTTCAAGCAGAGCCACAACTGGGGAGATTGGGGTCAACAGGGGAAACTGATGTCATGGCTATCTTATTTAGATGTCACTATCGCCACTATCACAACCGCCATCATGGCTGCTGTGACAGTCACCATCACCATCGTCACTGCCACCATTATCATCATCACCATCATCATCTCTTGCCAGCTGGAGTCCCAGGCTTTGCTCCAGAATTGCTTCTTAGATTAAGTCATTGAGTTATCCCTTGGCCACTCCCTCTTAATCCCAGTCACTCTGGTTGTCCCTGGCTGGCCTCCAAGGGTCAAGATGTCACATGCACACCCCTAACCGCAGAGAGGTGGAAAATTGGCAAGGCACGGAGGGAGGAAGGGGGGAGGGGGAGGGGGAGGGCCCAACCCTCTTCGCTGGCTCAAGCCCTAGTTCCTTCTACTGCTCCATTTGAAGACTGGCATGTGGAACCCAAACAGAGCTTGGTCCCAGGACGCAGGGTCATCTTTTGAGGACACCCTCACCCAGGGATTGGACCCAATGCTCTGCCCCCAGTGCACCTGAACAGACCCTAGTCCCTTCCTTCCTGAGCTCTGAAGCCAGCTCCACCTTCAATGATGTACAAACCCCATCCTGCCAGCATCCTCTTTTGCCTGGGGATCCCTCACTCCTAACCTAAGCACAAGAAAGCATCCCAGCTCGTACCTGTAGACATCCACCAGCGTCTCCACGCCTACCACACACACAGCATGAGTGGGCTTCTTCAGAGACAGCCGTACAGCTCGCCGTGGGGCCATTCTGTGCCCAGATCTCAGCCTCCTGGTCGGGTCAGCTTGGGTGCCCAGCAGCCACAAGCCCCGGCTGCCTCCCAGGCTCCCCAGCTTTTCTTGGGGACACCCGGCTGCCGGGTCGGAGCGTGAGTTCTGATGGGCTGTTGCTCTCTCTCCTCCCTTTTAATTTCACCTTGCAACCTGGGGAGCCTGCCTGAGCCTAGTCCCCACCTCCTGGCACCACGCCCAGTCACCTAAGTCACGGGCTGTCAATCTAGGAGGCAGGGAGGGAGGTGTCTAAAGCTCTCTGGGGATGTGAAGAAGGCCTGAGCATAGTGGGGTTCAGCTGCCAACAGGAAACTCAGGGGGAACCTAGCCTTCTCACTTGTAGATGCTCAGTGCCTCAGCCCACCCAGTGATAGCCTTTCTGAGGGCTCGCACCAGGTACCAGCTAAACAACTCGTAGATCTGGTCCAATCCAGTCTTCAAGGTCAGCTCAGTGGATGAGCATTGTGTAGTTCAAATCCCGGCCCTGACACTCAGAGCCACTGAGGGCAAACAGACATTTAAACTCAGATGCACCCGTGTGTGTGTGTGTGTGTGTGTGTGTGTGTGTGTGTGTGTGTGTGCGCGCGCGTGTGCTCGTGCTTGCGCGTGCTCATGACAGTTCCTGTAACAGGGACTTCGTCTGTGGGGTAAGAGTTCAGGGCAGTGGACAAGAGCTAGCCTGGTCTAAAAGACGTGCTGGCGGCTATTCGGGTGTCTGAGCACATTGCTAGTGAGTGACAGAGCTGCCTGCACACAAATCCACCATATGGTGAAGTGATGCCCTGGTGCCCAGACTTCAGAGGGTACAAGTCAGTGGGTGATCACCTCTGACCAGCCACAGGGCGGGAGGGACTTGACCAGACTCTCAAAGTGTTAGGTTCAGATGTCCTGTCATCTCTTCACATATGTGTCTTGTTGTTTTTCAAGACAGGGTTTCTCTGTGTAACAGACCTGGCTGTCCTGGAACTCACTTTGTAGACCAGGCTGGCCTTGAACTCAGAACTCCGCCTGCCTCTGCCTCCCAAATGCTGGGATTAAAGGCATGCACCAGCACCACCTAGCTCACTTGTTTTTCATTCCTACAGTGGCCCTGTGAGGAGGGTCAGCATTGTGGAGAATGGAGGCTTTCTCAGGTCTTTTACCCAGCCTTCTCATAAGCAAACAGCAAAGCCAGGATCTACACAAAACTGTTTGTGTACTGTCCTGAATGTTGTTTTCTTCTTCTTTTTATCTTTTTTTGGTTTTTCAACACAGGGTTTCTCTGTGTAGCCTTGGCTGTCCTGGACTTGCTTTGTAGACCAGGCTGGCCTTGAACCCACAGCAATCCACCTGCTTCTGCCTCCCGAGTGCTGGGATTAAAGATGTGTGCCACCACCACCCAGCTGAACATTGTTTTCTTTTTCTTTTCTTCTTCTTTTTTTAAAAAAAGATTTATTTATTTATTTATTATTATGTATACAGTGCTCTGACTGCATGTATATCTGCAGGCCAGAAGAGGGTATTAAATCACATTACAGATGGTTGTGAACCACCATGTGGTTGCTGGGAATTGAACTCACGACCTTTGGAAGAGCAGGCAGCACTCTTAACCACTGAGCCATCTCTCCAGCCCCCCAAACATCGTTTTCTTATTTGAGGAAATGTATTTCTTTAAACTTGAAGATGACCTATGGGGAATCATGAAGAAAATAAGTTACACAGAGCATGATCCTGTTAATTTTGATGCAGATTCTTCCGATTACGTATGTTATCTGTGAGCATGAGAGAGACATGCGCATAGACATGAAGACTATTGAAATGGTTTTATCATTTTCCTTCTTTCCTTCCTTCCTTCCTTCCTATCACATACAACTGGGTGTCACGGCCGTGAACGTCTGCAACCGCAACAGGAGGACCGGGAGTTCAAGATCATCCCGAGCTGTACAGTGGGTTTAAGGCTGGACTTTTAACAAGAAAGGGAAGGAGGGAGGGATGGAGGGAGGGAGGGAGGGAGGGAGGATATAGAAAATCTCTGGTCTGAGCTCACAAGGCAGGTTCTGACTGTGTGGAGTGACGTCCCCGGAAGGGCCTGTGCCCACACAGGTGCTGTTGAGCTCCTGCGCTCAGCCCCCTGGGAGAAGCAGAGCCGTCCAGGTGCCTTGCTCTGAGGGCTTGATGGTCTAGGAAACAGATGCCTCCCAGAGCCAAGAGAGAGGCACGTGACATTAGAGGGTTGCAGGCTCGCCGTCCTCTGGGCAGAGGGGACAGACAGTGCCTTGGTCCTGAATGTCAGTGGAGAAAGGACTGGGACTCTGTTCATGTCTTGAAGACAATGCAGGTGATGACACCGGCAGACGAACTGGAAGTGGCGTAGGAGGAAGAATGCAAGGATGGCCACAGTGTTTGGGGCCCGGGGAACTAAAAGGAGGGCATCTTGGTTAGATGGATGGAGAAGGCTGGGGGTGGGTCCAGGGCTTGGCTATTCCATTGCAAACATGAAGAGGCTGCCAGACTGCAGATTGGAGAGGGTGGGTAACATGTCCCTTCGTGATGAGGATCAGGGTCTGGAGCCACAGGGTGTGCCTCCGAAGCAGCAAACACAACCAAGAATCTCCTGTCCTGCACTGGGGTGGGGGTGGGGTGGGGGGGGTGGGGGGGGGTGGGACACGGACAGCAAAGACAGGCAGGAGACACTCATTTCCTGCAGGAGGCCTGCCTGTCAGCCCATGGTAGGCTGCTATCCCAGGAACTGCTAGCCTAGTTAGGAAGCCAGGAAACAAACAAACAAACAAAAAATGCCGTACACTTTTATTTGACTCCTCTTTCTAGAATGATCCTTGCCGGGGCAGCTACCCAGGAACTGTGGGACTAAGAGATTCTTCCAGGATGCCCTGCTGAACAAGCCGGAGATACGGCAGCAGGAGCTCTGACCCCCATATCCCATTTCCCCACCCTGCTTTGTCACTAGCTTTATGGGATGCTGAGTATTTGTCTTGGTGCTGGGGAGCCAGACTAAGAAGACCCTGCCCTTGTGGGACACAGACAGCATCAAACTGTACACACAGTGACAGCCAGGCAGCAAGTGAGGAGGGTGAAGAGCAAAAAGGGAGGGAAACTTTTTTTAAAGATTTATTTATTTATTTATTTATTTATTATTTATACAGTATTCTGCCCCCATGTGTGCCTGCAAGCCAGAAGAGGGTACCAGATCTCATTATAGATGGTTGTGAGCCACCATATGGTTGCTGGGAATTGAACTCAGGACCTTCAGAAGAACAGACAGTGCTCTTAACCTCTGAGCCAGCTCTCCAGCCCAGGGAGGGGAACTTTATACGGAAGGTGGGAGGATGGTGGTCAGAGGAGGCTTGGCTATAGAATAAGTCAGAAAAACAACAACAACAAAGACACACACACACACACACACACACACACTGTCTTAGTAAGTTCCACGATGTTGCTAAGTTCAGAGAACATGATACTAGGCCCTATAGGGCCCCAGCCCCCAGCCCCCAGCTCCTGTGTGTGGAACTAGATCATGATTCTCACCCAGGATACCTTTCAGGGGTCAGACAAGCTGTTCAAATGAGAGGAGTTGTCAGAAGTGATATGACAGAGCTAGGTGGCAACTGTGGCCCAGGGACACAGACTGAGTGAGCTGACCACAGTAGTTATTCCCTAAGAACAAACCCTGTTACACTACAGGCAGACATGGTGTGGGTTCAAGGTAAGGATAGGGTTAAATATGTTTCAAGAAGTCAATGGATGTCTGTGAGGTTAGGTTCCCTGCCAAGCCCAGCCTTGGCCTCTTCCAGCCTGAGGGTCACACCCCTGGTTGTGTTTGGACTTACCCAGGGCAGCCTGCAGGGAAGGGCATCTGTAGAGTCCCTAGCTACAGACCCTCCCCCCTTCCCCTTGTCCCCTGCCCTCCCTGGAGCCTCAGGAACAGTTGCATCTGCTTCTTTCCACGCTACCTTTGCTCTGGAAAGGCCCTCTGATAGACCGTGGTCTCTGAGATCATTTCCCAGTCAGCTTAGTCAAAGCTTGAAGGGAGCAATGACTTTACCCAAGGTGACATGGGAGAAATCCCAGGAAGCTGAGTCAGGACCCAGTGGCTTCATTCATTCACTCCCTCCCTCCCTCATTCATCCAGGGGAACTTGCTATTTATAGCGCAGAGTTCCAGACAGTGGGTGAGCATTCTCAACTCTTGTCAGGGTCTCCAGATACCCCCTAACCACTTTCTGTGCCACTGCCATCCAAGGCAGGATTCAGGACCTGCTGGTGGACTGCGGAGTGTCCTTGGGTGCTCTGACTCTCCAGTCATGAGAAAGCAGGGTACCCACCAATTCCCTCAGAGCAGGGACCCATTACAGGCCAATAGCTGTAATGGCTGGAAGGGGTAAGGGTCACAAGCCATGTGACTCTGTCAGCCCTCTTCCCACAGAGGTGAAACCCCAGGCCCAGCACTCTGCTGACGGACACCTGAGGCCATGGGACAGTATGAGCAGGGCTAAATGATACCTTTGCTGGGGTTGGGTCAGGCTTGGGCACCAGCTGAGCAGGCACGAGGCTGCTGACCTCAGGGGCTTAGGATCAAGAGTACCACCCCACAGGTGGCCAACTCAGCGACCTCAGATCAATCAGCCTCGTCCTGGCCACACTTGGCCTCCACGTCTCGAAAAATGGTGCTTAAGGAACACCTGGGCCGCATCTTCAGGCTCCCCTTCTCTGCACTCTAAGCAGTCGCCTTGCAGCCCATCTTCTCTGCCTTCCAGGTTCTCTTGGTCACAGAGCCTTCCCCTACACACACACACACACACACACACACACACACACACACATCCATCACCATCACCCTGACACGGATACCACTATCTCTTTGTGGAGACCTCAGCAGCTCCTGGCATCCCAGACCCTGGCTTGCTGTCGTCCAGTCATGTCATTCCTCCACTGAAAGCCTCCTGTGTAGCCTCAGATGTGAGTCAGTTGGTAGAATGCTCGCCCACCATGCCTGAAGTCCGAGGTTCAATCCCCAGCACCAGTTAAACAGGCCATGATAGTACACACCTGTAATCCCAGCATCCAGGAGGTGGAGGCAGGAAGATCAGGAGTTCAAGGTCATCCTCAGCTACATAGGGAATTTGAGGCCAGCCTGGACTACATGAGAGCCTATCTTAACAAAATGAACAAACATTAAAAAAATAAAATCCTTCCCTAGCTCCCCAAACCCCCATGATGGAGAAGGTGGCTGAACGGGAAAGCAGAGAGACTTTGGGGCTGGGCCCTTCTGTTCTACCCTGGGCTTGGCCAAGCCAGGGTCCTGAACACAAGACTGGACTTCTCCATGGCTCCTCATCTTCTAAATTTCCCAGTTTCCTAATTCCCAAAATCTTCAATAAGGTACAAGTTTAGAAACACACACTAGTAGTGGCTAGCTTATTGCTGAGGCTCGGGAAATTGGGAAATACAAGCTTGACCTGGCATTCAAGGCCCCCAAGACCAGTCCCTTCAATGACCCTCCTGACTGGGGACTGATCTAAATCTCTCTGGGCCCTTCCTGAAGCTAGGGACCTGCTTGCTGACCTGAGGTTCCTATGAGTTTCGTGCCTTCCGGTCCCCAGAGCCTCCCCCTACCCCACTTCCTTTTCTCAGCCCTTCACACGTCCCAGAAGACTCAGTGCACCCACCACCTCGGTGGGTGTGTGCTGCCTGGCTTTGGTGTCCACCTGGCAGAAGCTGGAGTCATCAGAGAGGAAAGGAGCCTCAGTTAAGGAAATCCTCCATGGCATTTTCTCAATTAGTGATCAGTGTGGGGGAGGGACCAGCCCATGGTAGGCTGAGCAAGCCATGAGGAGCAAGCCAGTAAGCAGCATCCTTCCGTGGCCTCTGCATCAGCTCCTGCCTCCAGGTTCCTGCCCTGCTTGAGTTCCTGTCCTGACTTCCTTCAGTGATGAACAGTGATGTGGAAGCATAAGCCAAATAAATCCTTTCCTCCTGAACTTGCTTTTGGGTCCTGGTGTTTTGTCACAGCAATAGAAACCTTAACTAAGACTGAGAACACACCCACACAGGCTCCCCCCCATGTGAGAGGACATTAAGTCTTACACACACACACACACACACACACACACACACACACACACACAGAGAGAGAGAGAGAGAGAGAGAGAGAGAGAGAGAGAGAGAGAGAGAGACAGAGACAGAGACAGAGACAGAGACAGAGACAGAGACAGAGACAGACAGACAGACAGACAGAGACAGAGAGAGACAGAGAAAGGCAGAGGCAGAATGAATTAGTTATGGAGTCTATCTGTATGGTAGATTTAGCTATGAGTTCCCTAGTAGACCAGGAAAAAGAGAAAGCAGCATGGACTTTGTGAATCATGGTACTCACAAGGTAAAACTAAGCCAGCTGACCTGGACAACTGACTCTGGGTGGGGTTTTAAATGGGTCAAAGGTAGAACCATATGATTGATGGAGCTGTCCAATTGCATCTGCCCTGACCCCCAGGCTCATAGACACATGCTCTGCCTTTGTTAAGTCTTCTCCATGACGGTTTTTGTTTTAAGCAAACTCCTGGGTAAGGAGAATATGGCAGAGACCCTGGAGAGTCTGTCCTGAGGCTGGCTCTTCCCTGAAGCTGGTCTAGGCTCGAGGGACACCCTCTGAAACATTAGGCCAGGTCCAGCACCTCCCACTGCCTCGCTCAGCTGGACCGTCATTCCGAATCACACGGCCTCTTCTGGGCATCTCTGCATCTCTTCTACATAAGGCTTCCGGTCTCACCTGGCCCTTCCGTGGAACCTACCCACCTGCCTCACGGGCCACATGGACACAGGAGGGCTGTGTGACTTGACACAAATCACACAGCAAGGAAGCTGGGCATGTGGTTCTTGCCTAGGGCAAGGGCACTTGCCTAGGATATATGAAGCCCTGGGTTCCCTCCGAGGCATTTGGTACACTAGGTTCCATGGAGAATTCCATGGGGGTGTGAGTGGGGGTGGCTCTGCCTCTCCACTTCCTGTGGAGGTCTCGGCTCTTGTCATCTATACATTATGCCAGCCTCCTGGACAGACTCATCTGTGTCTACATCGCCAGGACAAATCCACGAGCTTTGCCCGTGTTATCAATCACTCCTGCCTGGCAGTGGTGGCGCATGCCTTTAATCCCAGCACTCGGGAGGCAAAGGCAGGTGGATCGCTGTGAGTTCGAGGCCAGCCTGGTCTACAAAGCAAGTCCGGGATAGTCAAGGCTACACAGAGAAACCCTGTCTTGAAAAACAAAACAAAACAAGACCAAACAATCAACCACTCCTGATCGGCTCGTTGGGCCCATTAATATTGATTATCAACTGTTAGGGATTAGCTAGATTGGGTTAGTTAAACTCGGAACACTCACTCTGAGCGTAGGTGTCACTCCTCCCTGAGCTGGAGTCCCAGATGGAGTAAAAAGGAGAGAGAGGGAGCTGAGTCTCACACAGATGCCCCATGACAGCAGCCTCACATTTCGGCTGCCATGCCCACCCTGCCATGGTGGAATGCACCCTCAAAGTGTGAGCTGAAATAAAGCCGGCCTCTCCTTCCTTCCATACCTTTTAATTTATTTTGTTTTGTCTTTTGAGACAGGGTTTCTCTGTGTAGCCTTGGCCATCCTAGAACTCACTCTGTAGACCAGGCTGGCCTTTAACTCAGAGATCCGCCTGCCTCTGCTTCCTGAGTGCTGGGATTAAAGGTGTGCAGGGCCACCATCCAGTTGAGCCTCTCTTTCTTTTGTTTTTGTTTTTGTTTTTGTTTTTCAAGACAAAGTCTCTCTGTGTTAGCCTTGACTGTCCTGGACTCGCTTTGTAGACCAGGCTGGCCTTGAACTCACAGTGATCCACCTGCCTCTGCCTCCCAAGTGCTGGGATTAAAGGTGTGCGCCACCACGCCCAGCTGAGCCTCTCTTTCTTAAGCGGCTTCTTGTTAAGTGTTTGGCCAAGGCAACAAGGAGAGTGACCATGTCCGTGGGTGATCACAGTGTCTTTTATTCCATCCCAACCATAATTATTAATATCAAACGCTCTCAGATCCCAGGTCACACTTCAGGTAACGATATCCAGGCTACAGAATGGCCAGGGCACAGTTCAGGAAGCTTCAGGGTTCAGATAGCGGAGCCTCTCCAGATGAGAGATCTAACAACCTGGGCACAAGGCTGTCAATGCTGACTAGGTGGCAACTCAGATGTCAGTCTAAAGAGGGCCCTGTGTCACACATGGCCCCGTCAAAGATCCATCCCACCTGATCTTAAGCTGCCAAGGGACAGAGACGATGAGGGAGTTTTTTTTCTCAGGTGATGGTTTTCCTGGGAAGTGGCTGCCTGAACGAGGGGCTGGCATGCAAGGCCACATGGCAGTCTTGCCATGTTTCATGACAGCCCTAGTGTGAGGGGTGGCACCGGGCCCATAGACAAGCCCTCGTGCCTGGCGTTTCTGTGTGATTTTTGATGAGCTCACAGGTGCTGTTTATTGGCCTAGATAAATCATTTATCACTTTGTAGCTCCTGGTGTGCTGGCAGATGGCGGCTGTTTGCCTAGGTAAACAAGGCGGAACCCTTCCACCTTGGCACTTGCACTCAGTGTGGAGTAGCTCAGTTCTGAACCGCTGCTTTGTAAACCGTGATAACCGAGAACAAAACCAGCTTGGAATCCACCACAATGTAACTCAGAGCCCATTGCTCTCACCGGTGTCCACCTAGGCAGGACAGTGACTCCCCAAGTCCCCAGTGCACAGAGGGTCCGGCTGCCCTCTTCTGGAGCTACTGTCCACCTATCCAGTGGGTATTTCTTGGGCACCTGCCTTGAGCCAGACAAGAAGTTGATGAGTGAGAGCTGGTGACAGCATGCTTTCAGAGTATGAGGGTGTCCCATGGGGGTTTTGGGTATAAATACTGGTACATTTGTGTATGTGTGTGTGGTGTTTGTATGCACACATGCACCTATGAAGGGCGGGGGCTGATGTCAGCTGTCTTCCTCAGTCATTTTCTTTTCTTTTTTTTTCTCCTTTATTAATTTATTCTTGTTACATCTCAATGGTTATCCCATCCCTTGTATCCTCCCATTCTTCCCTCCCTCCCATTTTCCCCTTATTTCCCTCCCCTATGACTGTTCCTGAGGGGGATTACCTCCCCCTCTATATGATCATAGGGTATCAAGTCTCTTCTTGTTAACCTGCTGTCCTTCCTCTGATTGCCACCAGGTCTCCCCATCCAGGGGACATGGTTAAAGGTGAGGCACCAGAGTATGTGAGAAAGTAATATCCCACTCTCCACTCTACTGTGGAGAGTGTTCTGTCCATTGGCTAGATCTGGGTAGGGGTTTAAGGTTTACTGCCTGTATTGTCCTTGGCTGGTGCCTTAGTTTGAGCGGGACCCCTGGGCCCAAATCTGCCTATCATAATGTTCTACTTGTAGGCTTCTAGGACCCTCTGGGTTCTTCTACTTTGCCTTTCTCCCATGATTCTCTCATCTAGAGTCCCACTAGAATGTCCTCTCCTCTGTCGCAGTTTCCTGGTAAGTGAAGGCTTTCGTGGGACATGCCCGTTGGGCTAATATGCAGATATAAGTGAGTATATACCATTTGAGTCTTTCTGCTTCTGGGTTAACTCCTCAGTCATTTTCTGACTTTTTGTTTTGTTTTTGTTTTTTGAGACTGGGTTTCTCTGTGTAGCCTTGGCTGTCCTGGACTCATTCTGTAGACCAGGCTGGCCTTGAACTAACAGAAATCCATCCACTTCTGCTTCCCAGAGTTCTGGTATTAGAGGCGTGGGTTACCTCACCTGTCCTGAGTTTTTTGTTTTGTTTTGGTTTGGTTTTTGAGGCAGGGTTTCTCTGTGTAGCCTTGGCTGGCCTGGACTCACTTTGTAGGTCAGGCTGGTCTTGAACTCACAGTGATCCGCCTGCCTCTGCTGAGGCATGAGTTAATTTTTGAGACAGGGTCTCTCACCAAATGTGGAGCTCCCTGATCGGCTAATTAGCCATCAATATAGGCTGTCTCAGTTCCCAGGGCTGCGATTTCAGACATGTGCCATTGTGTCTGGCTTTTCCCCTGGGTACTGGTGACCTAAACTAAGGACATAGTGCTTGCGTGGCAACCACTATGCCAACCAAGCCGTCTAGGCAGAGGCAGACAGCCACTGGAAAGTCATGCCGGAAAGAGTGAGGCTCAGAGAGAGGCGGTGGCTGGCTCTGGGTCACACAGTAGGCAGCTGCAGAGCCACCTCCCCTGGCACAGTGCCTGGCTCCAGAGGGAAACAAGGTAAATGTCACTAAGTCTCTGGCAGGTCATCTTATCAGATGGGAACGGCTAACACCTCAGATCTGTCAACACATCCGGCCACACGTTCCTCCTCCCCACCTGTGGCCTCCCTCTGCTCACTTTCTGGAATGAACACCTAGGGACTGCCCAGACTTGTCCTCTCCCTGTGGAACTGGAGCTGGGTCCCAGCTCATGGCAGGGACACCTCCCCACCCCTGCTGTCCAAGCTAGGCCACCCATGCAGAAAGGCTGAGAGGCTGGTGGCTGTTATTAACACCCTCAACAGTGGCATCAGTGGGTACGCCTCAGCTCTCCTGCTACTGTCTTCTGGAGGCAGAGAAGGGCCTGGTCTGCCTTAGGCATCTGCCTGGGGCCAAAGTCTCTGGCACTCCACAGGTAGGTACATATGGAGTGAAGATTTCAGTTTCTTTTAAAACCCAGTTATGTTATGTGAATTGGTTTGTTTTTTTGTGTGTCTGTGTGGTTTTGTTTGATGGTTTGTTTTTGTTTTTTTTTTGAGACAGAGTTTCTCTGTGTAACAGCTCTGGCTGTCCTGGAACTCGCTCTGTAGTCCAGGCTGGTCTCGAACTCACAGAGATTCACCTGTTTCTGCCTCCTAAGTGCTGGCTGGGATTAAAGGCATGTATCACCAGATTTTTGTTTTAATTCCAGGTGTGGGATATGGGGCTGTTTCTATTTGTCCAGAGCAGTTAACTTGCTGTACCCAGATCACGAGACCCCAAAAAAACCCGCCAGGACTCGATACCGATGCAATATATATGAGGATCTTTAATCGACTCAGAGCTGGGCTCTGACCAGTCATCAACACAGTGGTATCCAGAAAGAGCCTTCCTCTCTGGGCTGAGGGGTCCTATCCCTCCCAGTGCCCCAAAGCAGGGGAGCTCCAACCTGGCAAGCATCTATTGGTTGAGTAACATAAAGAGGTCTAGGGGCTGGAGAGATGGCTCAGAGATTAAGAGCACTGTCTGCTCTTTCAGAGGTCTTGAGTTCAATTCCCAGCAACCACATGGTGGCTCACAACCATCCACACTGAGATCTGGTGTTCTCTTCTGGCATGCAGACACACATGCAGGTAGAATACTGTATACATAATAAATAAATCTTATATATATATATAAAAAGGTCTAATGTCTAAAGTGGTAAGCTATAGAAAAAGACTCTATGACCACCCATGGCTTAGCTTTATTTGTTCACTACTTTGTCCAGTGAAGTGTCTGGTTTCTTATTATCCCTATCTCCAATGGGCAGGAAGGAATGTGGCCATAAAACTGGGTCTCTTATCAACTCTATCTCTGGTGAGACCCTTCGGGTCAGTCGCTAGGCAATGCTATCTCTAGTGGGGCTCTTCTCTGCAGCTGGCCAGATTATCTCCTGTAGGCTTATTTCTTAACCTTTGCCCCAGTAACCCTGAAATCCAATTTTAGTTCTTCTGGTATCTCAAACTATGATTGCCTAGTGCTCTAGCAGAGACGTGATTTGGCCAGCTGCAGATAGTTCATGCTTCGAATTCTGGGGACTCTTGAGAGGATATAAATTCGAGAGCCCCGAGAGGGACGGGGTTGGGGGAGCAGAGGCTGCTGATCCCCCTGCTGCTGCTGGTTTGTCCTGCTGCTATATTTGTTATTGCTGGTTTGCTGGACTGCTGGGTGTCCTGACAAAGAACATTGGACTTGCCCCCAAGGAACTATGTCCCTATTCAGCAGGAAGTAGCCTATAGAGGTCCCCACCCCCTTTCCCCCTCTAATTTTCTTTCTCTCCTACCTAGTGTTGGGGGGGTGCGGTTTGGAAGGGGTTAAGATGGATAAAGGCTGGAAGGGAAGTTGAGGTATAAGAACCAATCAAAGGGGGCTGGAGAGATGGCTCAGTGGTTAAGAGCACTGCCTGCTCTTCCAAAGAGCACTGGGAATTGACCCAGGTTCAATTCCCAGCACCCACATGGCAGCTCACGACTGTCTGTAACTCCAAGATCTGAAACCAACGCACATAAATTAAAATTAAATAAAAATTATTTTTAAAAAATACCCAATCAGCCGGGCGTGGTGGCGCACGCCTTTAATCCCAGCACTCGGGAGGCAGAGGCAGGTGGATCGCTGTGAGTTCGAGGCCAGCCTGGTCTACAAAGCGGGTCCAGGACAGCCAAGGCTACACAGAGAAACCCTGTCTCAAAAAACAAACAAACAAACAAACAAACAAACAAACAAAAAACCCAATCAAATAGACAAAACAAATGTGTCTACATGCATGTAGCAGGAGACACAGGGTGCCTTCACTGGCTCATATGGGTGACATGGAGCAGTCATCACACTCCAACCCATTGCCACTTCCTGAGCTCCCCAGGAAGTGGCCCAAGTGCCTCTTGTGTTCTGCTATCAAAGTGTGAAGCAGCTGACCTGCAGCCCCTCCCCCTCCACACCCCCAAGGTACACTGGGCTGGGCCAAGGACTCTCCAGCAATGTCTCCTCAGACACCACAAGCTTCTCCTGGGCCTCAATTCTCTTGCCCACATCTCACAAGTAGAGGGGAGCCTCAACGGCCTCAGAGCCATGGGCTAGCCTCCCTTGCTCTTCACCTTGCTGGGCTTAGAGAGCTCCCTTCTCTTCAAGGGATAGCACGCCTGAGGGGAAGGGGTCATTTAGGCAAGGGTTCTGTGACCCACCTGACTCTCCTGACCCCAGGGGGGGCTGAGAACTGAATGCCTAAGAGGCCTCTTGTGACCTGTTGCAGACTTACAGCTTTAAGATAGCTCATTAAAAAAAAAAAGAAAGAAAGAAAGAAAAGAAAAGCTCATCACAGGCATGTATAGAGAGGGGTGCCAGGTCCTGCTCAGGGTGGGGCCTTTCTGTGGGAGGTGGCACTGGGATGGTAGCCTGAGCAAGAGAGGGTTTGGGACCTATGTCAGGCATGCCCCTTGCTCCCCTGTCCTCCCTCAGTATGCTCAATGTTGGCCCTACTTCACCTACCCAGGTGTCTACACTGCCTCTCCCTTCAGTAAACTACAGTCCCCTAGTGACACTCGGCACACAGAAGTGCGTTGGTGGCATCGGCTCATTAGAAAGGGGCCAGACAAGAACCCTAGGGTCTGTGGCTCCAGGTGCAGGGTCCTCCAACATCTGCCCGGATGCTTGTCACTCAGTTACTGGCTGGCCTGGCTGGCATCACAGGGCGAATGTGTCTGCCCTCTGTAGCCTGTGTGGTGCCTAGCCTCCTCGGCCCTCTTCAGCAAGGGCAGCCACAGAGGTTCTAAGACGGTCCGGCCCTCATCTGCGCTGAGCATGGCGCCAGCTCCCCAGAGCCTGCACAGGTGGGGCCCGCTGCACCCCTGCAAAGCCTCCAGCCTCCTCAGCTCTTCTGACTCAGCTTCACCGAGCCCCAGACACCAGGTTCTATGGCTAAGGCTTCCACCTGGTGAGGCCTGCCTCCATCCCCCTGGTTGAAAAAAGTGAACAGTAGGTAACCAGAGCTCTCTATAAGATATGTGAAGGCATGAAAGCTCGCCTCTGAGCTGAGCTTTAATGAAATCTCCTTAAGGGAATGCAAATGAACCCTTTGAGCTTGAGCTTGGGGAATGCAAGAGCAGTTCAGACAAGAAGGTAACACCAACTCCTGCTCGGATACGTGTGTGCAGTGAGCAAGCTGCTCAGCCATTCAGAGGACCCTTCGTGGTGCATGATGGGGTGGGATTCAAAGTGCAAAGGCTGCTTTTTTGGGGTGGGTGGGTGGGGATACACAGGGCTTCTCTGTGCAGCCCTGTAGACTAAGCTGGCTTCCAACTCACAGAGATAACACCTACCTCTGCCTTCTGAGTGCTAGGTTTAAAGCATTGTGGTTTGGCTCTTAAGTGTCCTCTAAAAGCTCTGTGCATGTGCGTGTGTATGTGTATATGTATGTGTGTGTGTGTGTGTGTGTGTGTGTGTGTGTTTCAGAGGCGGGGCCTCTGGGAGTGATGGGTCAATGAGACTCTTACCTAGTTGATTGATTAGCCCATAGATGGACTTGCTTCAGGGGGTGGGGCCCAACTGGAGGAAATGGGCTGCTGAGAGTGTGCCTTTGAATGGGGACAGTTGCCCCGGCCCCCAGCCTCTCTCTTTGGTTCTCTGCCAGCCCGAAGAGAGAAGCTAGCTTGGTCATAGGCTCCCTCCTTGTGATGTCAAGGTGACCAGGAGGGGAACGCTCCAGAGCCCTAAGCTAAAATAAACCTGCCATCATGGAAGCTCCTTTCTCAAAGGCTGTTTATCACAGCCATGGAAAGCTGAGTATCCAAGGGTGTGAAGGAAGGATTCTGTCCACCCCGAGACTGGAGGAGGCTCCTTCAGTCCAAACTGGGTGTCTCCAAGAGGTAGCTGGGCAGAATATAGGAAGCCCTGGGTCCTACTTGTGAGGTGCCCACAGACTGATGGGGTCCTCTGGCTCTCTCTTTCTTTAAACTTATCTTTCTTTGAGTCTGTGCCCAGGGAAGCATTGGGTGGCTACCGCTCTGAGACCTGTCTGGCTTAGACTCCGTGAGACTGAGGGAGACCCTTCCTCACCCTTTCTGTTGCACCACCCCAGCCTCAGCACCACTTACCAGAATGAGGCTAGTCAGAGTGGGGCTGGGTCTGAGTACCCACAGCCCAACCCAGGGCTGAATCATCCCACTTGATCTTGGCCTCCAGCGCTGGAGCTGGGGTTGCCAGCCTGGCTGGGCTGGGCAGGGTAGCACTTGGCTCAGAACTACTGTTTCCTGTCCCACTTCCTCCAGTGCATGTATGGCGCCCTTCTCCCAGACATCCAAGCGCTGGTCCCAAGTGCCAGCCCCCTACACTGTATGCAGGCCTCCTGTGTGCTGTTCTCACAGATGGGGGTGGGGGTGGGGGTGGCAGCCTGATGGTAGAGGCAGAGCCTCTGTGAGATCTCAGGCTCAGTGTCCAGCCTAGGAGCCTCCTCTCTGAGATAACAAAGCCCCATGGTCCTCTTCGAGATTCTTGGTCCAATGGACAGGACTCAAGCCTGGTCCTTTGGAACCCTCCTGGCTGAGAGGAGACAGTCACACAGCAGGGTGGGGGAGGTGTCTCTAGACAGCCACGGTCCAGGCTGTCTCTCTTCATGCCTGCAGGCTCCCTCTGAGTAAGTGTGGTGAAGTCTGGGGGCAAGTGCAAATCAGAATTGCCATGGGAGACATGCTGGGGGCTACCTCCAGGACAGAAAGTCCCTCGCTGACTGTGCGCAACTAGTTGCCCCACGCTCTCCCAAGCACATGGTCAGCCAGGTATCCATTTTCCTGTTTCTTGACACAGGAACGAGACCTCGAAGGGGAAAACACAAAGCCAAGGCCACACACCAAGGCCAGACTGGGGCCTAGTTTTATCACCACAGCGCGGTGGAAAGGAGCCGCCGGTGACTCAGGAAGCTGGTTCCCCATGCCCTTGGCCCAGAAGGCTCAGGCTGCCTCTGGGCACCCTCTGCCCCAGTGTCCTGGAGATTGCCTGCCTTGGGCTACCCAGAGCTGGCCTTTCCCAACCCTGTTTGGAAAACGTTCTTTTATTTGAAGGAAGCCTGCTGCCTCACCAGGAATTTACGAGCCCGGTTTATGGGTCTGGTCCAGAGAGCCTGGGGCACAGCTTTGGCAAGCGCTAACAACAAAAGTACCCACTGAGGTGCAGCCTGTGCTCTACCCTGAGCACCTCTGAAAGCCAAGATTAGGGATGAGTCAGTGCGTGAAAGAAACAGGAAGGACCAGAGACAGTTAGTAACTTTACTGAGGTCACACAGCTCACCAGGAGCAGACCTTGGCCTCGTACTGCTCCCCTGGTCTCTGGCCAGGACTCTCACAGTGCTAAGGCTAGAAGGTCTTTATGTGTTAGGGACAGCTCAGGGTGTCAATAAGATCTATAGTGACGGCAGTAGGGGCTTTGCTTTTTATGGGGCTGAATTCCTGGTCCTGTCGGAGGCAGCTTCAGGACCTTGGCAAGGCAGGGTTTGGGGGACTAGGAGGATCACACCAACCCTCCCCTTACCCAGTTACCAGGATCCTCTAAGATGGCCAATGTGTGAAACGGGGGGGGGGGGGGAAGATAAGGACCATACTATGTACTGAGCCCCTCTGGACACACAGCCAGAGCAGGGCTCTGGAACGCCACTCATTAGCTTCTGGAGTCTGTAGCCGCCGGAAGACCATACACATATGCAAGAGGACACGGTTGTTCAGAGATGACCAGCGCGCCACCTGAGGTGGCATAGCATCTGGGTAGGGAGGTGAGCGCTCTTGTCTGCTTCTAAAGACCACACTTATTACTCCAACTCCCCCTTAGCTCCTCCCCCCCGGGGCTGCCTGCATCCTGCACAGAAGGCTCCAAGCATCCTACCACCTGCTCACTGGCCCGGTCCTGCATGGGCACATTCTCACAGCTGGCCTTGTCCCCTTTTCCCTGGACCCCTGAGAAGCCAGAGATTCCCAGGGAAGCTCAGGTCCTTGGAGTGTGGGAGTGGGGTGGGGGGCGGGGGGGGGGGTTGATTTGTGGGCCAGAATGCACAGGCCAGGGAAGGAATCAGACACTTGGCTTAATTGAACACTGCCCTGTATGACCTGCTGTGTGACGACGCTGGGTGTGTGGTTGATTCTCTCTAAGCCTTGTGGAAGAAGGACGAGCCTATCTGTACTCAGGGAGGGAAGAAAAGGGGGGAAATTGGGCATAGCAGCACACCCCCGCAATCCCAGCCCTTGTAAGGTAGTAGCTGAGGGATCACAAGTTCTAGGCCAGCCTAGGCTCCATGGTGAAACCCTGTCACTCATTCACAAGAATGAATGACATTTTAGCCGGGCGTGGTGGCGCACATCTTTAATCCGAGCACTCGGGAGGCAGAGGCAGGCGGATCTCTGTGAATTCAAGGCCAGCCTGGTCTACAAAGCAGAGTCCAGGACAGTCAAGGCTACACAGAGAAACCCTGTCTCGGGGAGGGGGAGGAATTGAAAAGAGGAGACAGTGCAGAGACCCACAGCCAAACATTAGACGGAGCTCGGGGAGTCTTGCGGAGGAGTGGGGGAAAGGATTGAGGGATGGCCAGAGGGATCAAGGCCACCACAAGAAGACCTACAGAGTCATCTAACCTGGGCCCATTGGGGCTCACAGAGACTGAACTATGCACCAAAGAGCATGCATGGGCTGGACCTAGGCCCCAACACATATGTAGCAGATGTGGGTCTCCTAACAACTAGAGCGGGGGCCTATCTCTGCCTCTGTTGCCTGCCTTTGGATCCCTTTCACGTAGCTGGGCCTCCTTGTCCAGAATCAGTGGGAGGAGATGCGCCTAGTCCTGCTGCCACTTGATGTATGAGGGTGGGTTGGTACCCATGGGGGCCTCCCCTACTCTAAGGATAAGGGAATAAGAGAGTGAGGGAGGGGTCTGGGAGGGTGAGACTGGGAGGAGAGGAGGGAGGGTGGGCTACAATCAGGCTGTAAAGTGAATTAAAAAAAAAGAAGAAGAAGAAGAAGAGGAGACAGGGAGAGAATTGGGCCAAAGGTGACTATGTGGCAAGGTCACATGTGTGACATCTCCCAGTTGCAGAGATGCACTTGACCTTGGGGTAGAAGGCAGCTTGGAGGGGGGCTCTTCTATAGATAGACAAGAGCCTTGGGAGCTCAGGAGCTGCAGGAATGGAGGTCGGGGAATGCAGCTCAGTTCGGTAGAGTGCTTGGCTAACATGCGTGAAGTTCCTGGTGCGATCTCCAACATCACATACATCAGGCATGGTGGTGCACGCCTGAAATCCCAGCTCTTGGAAGGTGAGATTTCGAAAAGGCTAAGAAGATTGTGGTCATCTGTGGCTACAGAGTGAGTTTTAAGACTCTGCCTGGGGGTATGTGTGCGTGCGTTCATGCCCAGAGGTGTGTGCCTGTGTGTGAATTTTGCATCATAGGGCAGCAGCAGCATGCAGAACTGTGCTCCGGGGGAACCAACCATGTCTATTGCTTCTGAACATCGCACACAGCAAAGACACATGGGTAGCTGGAAACTGCCATGATTAGGATATCGATCCGTGGGAATTGGTCAACACCGCACATCATGACTGACATCAGTGCATTGGGCTGGATATCTCAGAAGCTAACATTTACAAGGCACTGTTCCAGAAACGTGTCCATGGGTATTTGTTCCTTTTATTATCACGGCAGCAAAAATACCTGACAAAAGTAGCTGAAGGAAGAAAGGGTTTGTTTGGCTCACAGTTTGAGGGTGCACAGTCCATCACGGCAGGGAAGACACAGCGGCAGGAGGATGAGGCGGCTGGTCACATCTCATCCCACAGTCGGGAAGCAGAGAGAGAGATGGATGCAGATGCTCAGCTCGCCTTCTCCTTTGTATTCAGGCCAGGACCCCAGCCCACAGGCTGATGCTCCCCTGGGGTGGGAAGGTGGGTTTTCTTTTCTCAGCTAAACTTCTCTGGGAACCCTCATAGGTATGTCCGTGTCTCTGGTCCCAACTGGTGACACAGCAGTTCTTTTATCTCTCAGTTTCATGTCTCTATAACCCACCCTTTCCTTTTCTCTCAGGCTCCTGTATCCCAGGCTGGCCTGGAACTCACCAGGGGTGACCTTGAACTCCCAGTCCTTCTACCTCCAAATCCAAAGTGCGGGGATGACAGGCATGTGCCACCACACCCAGTTTTATAGAGTGCTGGGCAGAGGACCCAGGGCTTCGTGCGTGGTAGGCATGCACTTTATCAAGCAAGCCGTGGCACCAGCCCCAAGGGATTTGATGTCGTTTGTATTTGCTTTTAAAAAGATTTTAGATTATTTTACTTTGTGTGTGTGAATATTTTTGCCTGTATTTATGTCTGTGTTACAGCACTTTACATGCCTGATGCCTGGGGAGGTCAGAGGCAGGACCAAATGCCCTGGGCCTAGAGCTTCATGAGAAGAGAACCTAGGTCATTTGTAGGAGCAGCAAGGGCTCATAACAGCTGAGCCATCTCTCCAGTCCCTGGTTATATGTTCTTCGGTGCTGGGGATTAAACTCATGGCCTGGTGTGTGCTAGGCAAGCGCGGGACTACTGAGCTACATCCCGGCTTGTGCCCTCTCTCGGAAGGTTTCTTTTATTTGGACTTTCTCTTTTTGCCCAGGGACCCATTCTAGATAGTCATCAGTTTCACCAATCTCCTAAATCTTTGGCTGTAAAAGAAACAACAACAACAACAACAACAACAACAACAACAACTAAACAGCTTTATTTCCGTTTTAACAACCGGCACTCTCTTCTCTGGGTTCATCTTTCCCAAATGCCGGGCCTATGGCTTCCCCGCCCGCCCCGCCCCTTGCCCCGCCCCCTTGCCCCGCCCCCGCCCCTCTACAGCAGCATCCCTGCCGACCCTCCCACCCCCGCACTTCTGTACTCCTGGCTGGTTTTGCTGAGTACCTGTTTGGCCTCTTCACCTGCTCTCTTCAAAGAAGAGTGAGCTGTTTCAAAGGCTGCTCTTGCCATTTCCAGGTGGATGGGGTTTCTGGCCATCCTGCTCCGGGCTAATTGGATCAGAGGATGTGGTTGGGATGACATGATTTATTTCAGTGTGGTTGGGATGACATGATTTATTTCAGTTTGGTTGGAACTCGTTTGGGCTTTCAGGGCTGTGCCACACCCTACTCGTGGCTGACTCCGAATCACCCTCATGTGGACTGGGTGGAACTTGTTACATGTGTCCATAAAATCCTCTGGTAATAACTTCTGTTTTACTGAACTCTTGACTTTTCAGTTATTGAGGCACATCAAGTATGGTTTCTCCTACTTTTCTCACAAGAACTGGACTAGTCAATTTTTAGCTTTATTTACTTACATTTTTAACTCTGTGTGTGTGTGTCTTTTAAGAAATTAGCCCATTTCATCTAACTTGCCAAGTGTATACACTTCTGAGCCTTTTTGTGGTACTGCGGCCAGATAGAAGGACAGGGGAAACTGAGGAAGGGATTCCTTTAATAAACCATCAGTTTCAGGCTTCAAGACCACGAAGGAAGTATGCATCTGAGCTCTGGGTCCCTGAAGGATGGTTCCAGGCAGAGCTCGCTTTCCAGGCCTCAGCCCTGGGGATGTGTGGCCCACATTCAGGGTGTGTCTGCCTTCCTCCGTTAGACATCTCTCACGCTTATGTCTTCATACAGACACCCCTCCCCCACCCGGCCGTGTAACTTCCACCTTTAGGGAGTACGATCCTCACCATCAACTTGACAGGATTTGTAGCTGCCTAGGAGACACTCACAGCTCTAGGCATTTCTAGAAATGCTGGACTGAGGAAGGGTGACCTGTCCTGAATGTGGGCGGCACCATCCCCTAGGCTGGGAGAAAGTGAGCTGAGCCAGCCAGCATTTATACCTAGAGAGATGGCTGCAGATGCAAGGCGACCGGCTGCCTCATGCTCCTGTCAGCATAACTTCCTCGCAACGACGGCGGGCGGGCCATGCGCCTTCAAACCCTTCCTCCCTTCGGTTGCAGTGAGGAAAGCAATTGGTAACAAGAGAGGCCTCAGATGACTCTTTCTCAGACCTGAGCCACCATCCTGTCTCCTGGGTGTCTACTGAAAATGAGGATCCACCAGCATGGGAGAAGGGACTCAAGATGGCATGTCCTCTTTAGAAACCAGTCTGTCAGTTTCTTCTAAAGTCCAACAGTGTTCCCAGCATTCTCCCAACCAGCTGTTACCCCAAGTCTACCACCTGAGTATGAACATGGTGGCAGTCTCACTCCATAAAGAACAGAGAACACCCCACATCCTTCAACAAGTGACCGGTCACATCACCATCAGTCCACACAGTGCCAGCGCGAGTGAGTGAGTGAGTGCATGCGTGTGCTTGCGCGTGCAGGAGTCCATAACACACTGAGGAGAACCAGGTTCCGAAGAGGGGGAGCTATCTGGGTCCATTTGTGTAGAATCCTAGGAAAAGCAAACCAGGAAGACAAAGCTGGAGCTGGGAAAGGGAGAGGCTACAAAGATGCAGGGAAACAGGTTAGGGAGGAGAACTACCTTAGCTGTGACGATGGGTAGCCCCCACCACCCCGCCCACAACTTGGAGGGGAGGCTGAGGACCTGAGCTCAGGACAGCCGGAGACAGCAGCAGCAGCAGCAGCGTTCTTTCTTGCCTAGCGCACACACCAAGTGTGGTGGCACGTGCCTGGAATTCCAGCGTTAGGGAGGCTGAGGCAAGAGAGTGTTATACTAAAGGTCAGCCTGGGCTGTGTAGAGAAGTTGAAACAAGCCAGGCCTATGAGGCCCTGTCTCCAACAAATAATAATAACAGCAACAGACTTAAAACCCCAAAGAGTTCACTAGAAGAAGTGGGTTCAACTCTATGTAAATTGGCTGGTTTTATTTTGTTGTTGTTGTTGTTGTGTTGTTTTGTTTTTCGAGACAGGGTCTCTCTGTGTAGCCTTGGCTGTCCTGGACTCTCTTTGTAGACCAGGCTTGGCTGTGGTTTTAAACACCAAGGCTCTGGTTCACAGGAAAGATGGGGCAGCTGCCAGTCCAAGGCTTATTTACTTCTCTTGATTTGGACATGCATTCCTGTGTGTGCATGCAGGTATGTGTCTATGTGCACACACACACACACACACACACACACACACACACACACACACACACTCACATAGAACATGCCTCCGCTCTCCTGCCTACCTGGCCATGCACTTTCAGACACTTTGTACAGAGTTCCAAGCCAATCACCTCAAAGAGAAGATAGTAGGTAGAAAGAAGCACCTCCCTCTTTAGGCCCCCACACATAGCTGCTCCCCAGCTTTCTGGAGATCCCATCACTTTTCTAGAGTGACACCAATGGCTGTAATTAGCTGGTATAAAAATGGGATGCACAGAGGGCAGCCAGCCCACAGGCAGAGAGGTGTATACTGTGACTCACTACACTGCTGGGGAGCAGTAGGCCTGGCCCATGGGGTCTGTGGCTGGCCAGACTCCTGAGAGAACCCAGCAGATCTGAAGATGTCCCCAGAGTAGGCAGTATCAAGGTCAGATCTTTGAGAAAGGGCTTGACTCAGTTCTAGTCAGCATATACAAGGATGTAGGCCTATCCAGCCTCCACAGAGACTCAGGCATAGTTAGCATCCACAGGGACTCCAGCCTAGTCAGCATCCACAGGGACTCAGGCCCAGTCAGCATCTACAGGGACTCAGGCCCAGTCAGTCAGCATCCATAGGGACTCTGGCCCAGTCAGCATCCACAGGGACTCAGGCCCATGTCAGTCAGCATCCACAGGGACTCTGGCCTAGTCAGCATCCTCAGGAACTCAGGCCTAGTCAACATACATCCACAGGAACTCAGGCCTAGTCAGCATCCATCGGGGCTCCAGCCCAGTCAGCACCCACAGGGACTTAGGCCTAGTCAGTCAACATCCACAGGAACTCATGCCTAGTCAGCATCCACAGGAACCCAGGCCTAGTCAGCATCCACAGGGACTCAGGCCTATGCCAGGGAACAAAATCCACAACAGCAGTTTCACTGGCAGCTGACCAGGTGGGGCGCTCCCTCTGGGAGACCAGACATGGAACCCAGCCCTTTACCCACAGGACTGACCATGCAGACACCTCCCAAGCCTCACCTGTCTCCTGGGGCAGTGGGAAGGTCCAATTAGGCACAGTGTAAAAGGCACTTAGCACCTGCCCGCCATTATCATTAGCCCACCCCCACCCATTTACAGGTGAAGTAACCGGGATGCTAATGAGGGACCATCCAGAGTCACACTGCCACTGGGTTGTGAAATGGGCATGCCATGGTCTCAAACCTCACAAGATGGCTTGTTCTGATAGAAGTTTCTAGACCTAGATGGGACTAAAAATATTACAAGGGTGTCACTGTGCCTCCCCCCCCCCCCCACTGCATACCTCCCACATGTAAGTCTGGCCATGATTTTAAACATCAAGGCTCCAGTTCACAGGAAGGACCGGACAGCTGCCCAGCAGGGCTCTGAGCACCTCTATCCTCTCCTCCCTGTTGCTAGCCCCCTCGCCTCTCCACACTGCTCCCCCACCCTCTCCTCACTGCTCCCCCACCCTTCTCACTGCTACCAACCCTCTTTCAGACTTGCTCCCCACACTGAACACCTCCCCCAGAGAGCCCTGCTTGGTCCCTCCCCCAACCTATCTCATTTCAAAGCACAGGGGCTTCGGTTATGTAGCAGTGGCAGGACCCCGTGACTCTTGTCCCCTCATGCAGCCGATGTTCTAGTAGCCGTGAGGAGTGCTAACATTTGAGGCAGGAAGCTCAGCTTCCAACTGTGACTCCATCTGTGAAAGAGGCAAATAGAGCCTGATGAGAAGCCTCCTAGATAGGCACACGTGGAAGCTGAGGCCTCTGGATAAGAAGCCCCAAACAGTGTCAGCAATACTGCCTGTTGGGGAGAAGAAATTCTGCACAGTCTTGGGGTGGAAAACCAACTTGAGGTCTTAGAGGTTACATGAGACCCCAGGACCAGCGAAGGTGAGGCAAGAAGAGGCAGGGGATTAGCAACAGGCCAAGCCTGGACCACAAGCAGCCTTGCCCCCAGCTGAGGCCTGAGGCTTGAGTCCAGGGAGTAGGGCCTCGGTGAAGTGGCTTCTGCAGACCACACAGGATGCTGAGAAGGATGACAGGAAAGAGGGCGGTGCAGGTCCTGGTGGCCCTGGGATGGGATGAGGTCAGTGAGGCGGCAGGAGGTGAGCTGCTGTGCTCATGAGGACCCAGGGTTCCTCTGCTCACCAGAAACACTGGCCCTCCTCCATATTAATTCCATAGTTCTCCATACCCCCTGCCTCAGAGGAGGCTCTCCCGGAACTTCACACACCCTGTTGCCCGGCGCCACCCTCCCAACTACAGGATTAATAGCTTCAGCCAAGGGTGGAGTTGAGATCGGAGAAAATGCCTCAGATCAGGGGTTTAGGACAAGCTGAGTCCAGAGGGACCCTATTTTCCACAGATTCCTTAGCAGGGGGCTTACGTCACATCAGGAGCCCCTAGGTTCTGTCTCCAGCCCTGCATCAACCAGGCATGGTGGACCACGTCTGTCATCCCAGCACTCAGGAAGTAGAGGCAGAAGGATCAGTGGTTCAAAGTCATCCTCAGCTACAAAGCAAGTTGAAGGCCAGCCTGAGCTGGCTACATGAGACCTCTGTAAAGCTAAAGCTTCTGTTCCTGTCCCCAGATTAGCGGCAGCTTGGTGCCCCTCCGGCCACAGAGGTAATGGTTCTGTCACACAATCTTCTCCTACCACCTGCTTCCTTAATGTTCCTGAGCTCAGTCCCAAGCTTGCCCCCCCAAGAACAAAGAACCAAGCACAGCTCTGTCCCCAGGGCTCCCAGCTGGAAAAAGGAATGGGTGAGCCGGGCGGTGATGGCGCACGCCTTTAATCCCAGCACTTGGAGGGCAGAAGCAGGTGGTTCGCTGTGAGTTCGAGGCCAGCCTGGTCTACAAAGCAAGTCCAGGACAGTCAAGGCTACACAGAGAAACCCTGTCACAAAAAGAAGAAGAAGAAGAAGAAGAAGAAGAAGAAGAAGAAGAAGAAGAAGAAGAAGAAGAAGAAGAAGAAGAAGAAGAAGAAGAAGAAGAAGAAGAAAAGGGGATCGATGAACTGTAATGGTGGTAGGGGTGGAGGTGGGGGGTGAGGGTAATGACACAGGTGGGTTGATGAGGATACGAATACGAGAGCGGGGGTGGGGGAGTGGGGGGTGGGGGGGATGGTGACAGTGATGAGGGAGGGATCACGCTGCCTTTGTGAGGGCTTGCCACCATCCTTAGTGCAGCACTAAGCCCTTTGACACCAATCCCCATGCCAGCCGTATGAGGTAAGAGTAATTGTGTTAATAATGGGTAATGTTTACCACTTAGTGCATAGCAGGCATTCTCAGAAGAGCTTACAAGTGTCAACCCATTGAAGGCAAGAGCCATTAGACACTCTGGATTACAGGTGAGGAAACAGGGAAATTTAACAGCTCACCTGAGGTCTCCCAGCCAGTTATTTGAGCTCGTACACTCTGCTGGCTGTAGATAGGAGTTGCCAGGAACTCTGAGGAATAGGATTGTCTACCTTCTGCATAGACTGGGAAACACATCAGGACGGAGGCTATACCAGCCTAGGCTTAGGGACTTGAAATTTTCCAGGTGGCACACGAGGCTCTCATCTCAACTCTTGTCACACCCCAAGACCTTCCCACTGCCACCCCTCACACTGCTCCCAGGCTCAGAGTGTCCCTTCTCCCATGGCCATGCCCTTCATTGCTCTCCCCATGGGCTCTCAGTTCCCGGTCAACTTGTCCCCAGCTCCTCCCTTCCCCAGGGATCCTCTCAGAGACACTGGCTTCCAGGAACACCCCTCCTCACACTCACTTATCTCCCACGTCAGGCCCACCCCGATGAGCTGCTAGCATAGCTACTCCCTGTTGCTCTCATACATCATAGTGGGAGTGACGGACCCTGCTCTCTTCCTGCTGGCCCAGCTCTCAGGTGTCCCGTGAGTTCCTTCAGGGCCAAAACCAAACCTTATAATTAAAAGTAGGGCTGGGCACTGCAGAGATGGGCCAGTCTCAGGAACATGGAGGCATCCCCTCACCCTCTCCTCATGGGCACCTTGCCACTTGGCAAGCCTGAGGATCTGTAGTTTGAAGAGATTTCTCCACAGTCATCAGGTCTGGAGCTGGCATCAAGTCTGACAGATTCTGGTTCACACAGGTAGTCGTTTCTCTCAGCTGACCAGAAACCCCTCCCAGGCAGCAAACAGCAGCTGCTTGGTAGAAACCCAGACACCGCCAGGGCTCAGGACTCACCACTAGGGACAGTCCTGTGCAGCTCTGTTCTTTAGGACGGGGGTCTTGTAACAGGGGCGCTAGGGTCCTTTCCATGACTGCGGTGAACACTACCTGACAGCCCTGCGGCCTGTGTGGCCCATGAGTTTTCAGGGAACTAGTGGGTCTGGCAGATCCTAGTCCAGACTCATCCTCAAGGCCACGTCTAAATCAAGGTCCCAAGAGTCTCTGCCACTCTTCCCTGCCAGACTACAGTCAACGCAGACAACAGCGTAATAGGCAACATTTGGTCCCAACCCACGCAGAACTTCTCTCCTCTCCTCCCCATGGGCCCTCTGTATACATGAAGATGCCCAAGGCACTGATTCTGTCATGCAGGCACCTACAGTCCATAGATATTTACTGAAGACCTAGAACATGCCATGTCTGGACAGGCCTATGAGATACACACAATACTAGGTCCTTAGCACAGTATCCCAGAGGTGCCTGGCCATGGGCCTCCTTGGGTAGAGACACTCAAAAGGCTTCGGTCACGATGGGATGTGGGTCTGGACCTAAACAAATCAACCCACCACATCTGGATGACTTGTCCTGGTAGATATTTGGAATGAGAGAGGCCAGAGGCAAAGTCGATGAGTGGCTAAGAGAGACAGGTGAGTCCAGCCTAGTGCCTGCCCCCCCCCGCCCGCTCCCCCCCCAGTCCTGACCCCTCCCCCCCCAGCCCTGACCCTGCCAACATGAAGAAGGTGGCGTTTGGGCATCCTGTAACACCGCTAACCCAGGAAGAACACAGGTCAAAGCCTCATGGAGGGAGGGCGCTTTGGCTTTTGACAGCAAGGACATCCTCCAGGGGGCTGGGAAGGAGTGGCCTGGACCACACAGCATCTGGGATAGCTCCAGCAGCTGGTGAAAGACCCTCCAGCCCCAGGCACAGCCCTGCTGGGTAGTGTTGAGTCAGCCCCTGCCAGGGGCCCCTTGCAGCTTCCTTATGAGGCCCCATCACATCCTCGTGACTAGCCACTTAGCCACTAAGCAGTGACTCATCATCTAGTTAGAGGCTGCCCCCCCCCACAGCAGTGGAGGTAGCTTTGACCTTGCTGCCCTCCATCATCCCCCCTCAAAGGCAACTCTGCCTCAGCTACCTCCCCCATTGTCATTTCTTCTTTCCTCACTAGAACAGGGCCCAGTCTCTGTGGTTAGAGGGGTCCACCCTCAGGCAGGAGCGATCCCTTCCTTTATACTGGCACCCCAGAACTCTGCGTAGGCAGAAGTGAGCAGGGAAGTCCTGCCCCCAATAGCCCCAGGAATGTTCCAGGCTCCTGCCCTGAGACTTCTAAGCTAAGCTTCTCCTGTTCGGAGTCACCGTGGGGACCCGAGTACAGCTATAGGGCACAAGGCCAGAGACAAACTCTGACATTCAGCCATGGGACCCCAGGCACTCTGCTACCATCCTCCTCACACCCCCCCTCCCCCCCAGAGCCTATTACCACCACCTGCCTTAAGGGACTGGCTGCTGTGTTTGTGGAATGTTTAAGTCAGGCCAGCCCCTGGTGAGTGGACCTCAAATGGGAGCTGTTATTATCATTAAAAAGGAATCATGAGAGAGGGCCACACCTCAGAGGTGCCCAGAGCTCTAGTTTACAAAGAACAGCGTAGAGCATGGGAGCCTTGAGGAGGCCTGGGAAGTGACAGGGATGGAGGCTTTCTGCAGACTCCCAGACACACACACTTCTGGCCTGGCATAGTGTCCGGCTCCCAAGCCGGCAGGTGACAGGTCTGTGCTGTACCTGGAACACCTTACCCCCACCTCATCTGTCAAGGGAGAGAACAGCTCTCACCACAGGGCAGGTGATGGGCGGAGCCAGACCCATTCCGCCTTGCCTTCCACGGAAGGTGCTCACGGAATCGTTGTTTGCTGAGCGACTGGTCTGTGCTGCGTGTTTGACTGAATCTGTCATGTTTCCGCCTGTGATGATATTGTCACAGACGGAGGGAGCCACGTTTCAGCCTGGGTTCCTGGGAAGAAGATGAAAAGGACAGTAATTGGTAGGTGTACTCAGAATCCTCACGCAGGAGACAGGGGGAACAGCTTGGGTGTGTGTGGGAGGAAGCCGGCACTGGGGACTCCAACAGAGGCCTCAGTCACACTGGGGCTGCCTTCCCCTAGAGTGGCCTGCAGGAAGGAATGCACATGGCTGTCCCATTGAGAATCCCCCTTTCCACATCTGTGACAACTGGTATAACCAGGGTATACCCAAGATGTATGAGAGGAAGTGACAAGTATGGTGTCTCCTTTGTGTCCAAGAAAGGAAGAAAGGAAGGAGAGAGGAAAGGAAGGAAGGAAGGAACAAAGGAAGGAAGGAAGTCATGTCACCTTCCCTCTTTTCTCCCTCCTCATTAGCTAGGATGCAGATGTGACAAAGGGACCTAGGCATCCACTTTAGATCCTGAGGTAGGAGCCACGTACTAGGTGGGAGGAGCAACAAGAGAGAAGGAGCCTGGGTCCCTAGCACATCAATCAGGTCCCTTGTAGTTCTAGACAACACATGTCCCACTCCGTTGTGTTCTCTCTTACTAAAGCCATTTCCTTTCTGATCTTTGTGAAAGCACTTACAGATGACTGACAACCCATTTGGAAGGATGACTTGCTGCTTCTCCTTAGGTCGGGGGGGGGGGGGGAAGTATCTGTGCTGGACATGTACAGGTTTTTCTTGTATTCCCTAAGCAGTGCAGTGCAGCAGCTCTCCCCACAGAGTCCACCCTGTGCTTGGTAGCCTAAACCATCTAGAGATGTGTGTTGGCCAGATTTATGTCAACTTTACACAAACGAGTCTGTTTGAGAGCGAGGAGCCTCCATTGAGAAAATATCCCCATAAGATCAGGCTATAGGCAAGATGGTAGAGCGTTTTCTTGATGAGTGATGGTTGTGGGAGGGCCCTGCCCACTGTAGGGTGGGGGGTCATCCCTGGCCTGGTGGTCCCGGCTTCTATAAGAAAGCAGGCTGAGCAAGCCATGAGGAGCAAGCCAGTAAGCAGCATCCTTCCATGGCCTCTGCATCAGCTCCTGCCTCCAGGTTCCTGCCCTGTTTGAGTTCCTGTCCTGACTTCCTTCAGTGATGGACTACAATGTGGAAGCATAAGCCAAATGAACCCTTCCCCCATACCTCAACTTGCTTTTGGGTTATGGTGTTTCACATAGCAATAGTAACCCTGACTAAGACAAGATACCTTATCGTCTTCAGTCTTCACAGGGATGTTTGAGGGCTAAACCCAAGGCACGAATGACAGTGTTTCACAAAGGAAGCCACCTGTTTGTGTCTCAGTGTTTGTAGTATGGCTACAAGATATCTCCCATGGAGATGAAGGCAGGGCTCCACCCGGGCACCCACACCGGTGCCCACCCATTCACCCGTCTTCTGCTCTACATCACTTCCTGACAGATGTGGGTATAAAAAAAACCCACAGTGTTAGGCTATTATGTCCATGTGGAAAAGCATTAGCCAGCAATGGCACAACCAGGAAGTCTAATCTGGGGGGGCATTGCCATCCTACTTACAGTCTGTCACCAACCAAAATCATTGTTAGCACAGCAGATAATAATGTGTGGTGGGCTTGGGTTTCCCAGGACACGATCTCCGGTTTGGGAGAAAGGACGCGTGCAGGTATAGGTCGAGCCCTTGTTTCCTCTGGGTGCGTTTGCCTTTGAGGAAACCATTGTGGCCGGAGGGAGGAGGGTACTCCTGTCCTCAGCTCCTTCCTCAATTCAGCGAAGCTTCCAGGTTCGAGTTAGTGACTTCACAGTGTCACCGAATGGATCTGGGGACATCTGTAGCCAAATGGACTCAGAGGCCCATGGCATGTGGTTTGTGACCTGCCTCACAAACAAACAAACAAACAAACAAACAAAACCCAACCAGTCTCACGTAGCCCAGGCTAGCCCAAACTCACTACACAGCCAAGGATGGTCTTGATCAGCTGATCTTCTGGCTTCCACCTCTGAGTGAAGGGATCGCAGACAAGCACCACCACCTGGGCTTGAACCCCGGTCCTTGTGCATGCTAGGCAGTCTTTCTACCAACTGAGCTGCGTTCCTTGTCCAGCATCCTTATTTGTAGTACTCACAATAGTGCTTGTCTGTCGACTGTGGTGGGGAGGGTGGCGGCGGGTCTCTCCTGAGGATAGGAGAGGTTTTTTTGTTTTTGTTTTTGTTTTCCCCTGGGGCCAATCAAATTGTGATTATTGAGTTTGTTTGTTTGTTTGTTTGTTTGTTTTTTAGGAGAGGTTTTTATAGCACAAGTCTGTAGCCATGCTCTCTGGTTCCCAGATAGGAGGCAGAGAAGGGGGGGGGGTAGGGAGCAGGGTGATGTAAACTGACCTCTCCAAAGAGAGATCCTGGCCCCTGGGAGTCTGTTAGCTGGGGACGCACAGACGGTGTCTCAGTAGGTGTCTGTGAGAGGGGAAGGGTCACAGCTGGATTCTCACACCATCCTTACAGTCATACACCCTGAACTGGGGACAGGAGACTGGGACCTCAACATGGCCACCATCACCCAACCTCAAGGCCACCTGCCCCTGGAGTGTCCTGCTCTGTCTTTCTTCAACCCCCGAGCAGTGCCAGTTCACCGTTAAGTACTAGCGAACATCTCCCTCATGCAGGAAGTCAAAGAATGGATGGGGCAAGGAGCAGTCAGTCCCCCATTTACAGGGAGGGAAACTGAGGCCCAGAGAGGAGGGAGCTCAGCCTTACTGAGGTGAAATCTAGACTCAGGTGTCTCTTATAGTGGGCCCTGTCCCTGTCCAGTGACACGGTCCCTCACAGACCTTCTACACACACCTGCCCACATGGCACATCTCAGAAGGACTCAGCCACAAGCAGAGCTGGCCTTGCCTGTCCCTGTGGCCTCATCCCAAAACCATTATGAGGCCCTCACCTGCCTCCTTGGAAGGCACTCGGGGCAGCTGGCAGGGGAAAGCAGAACCACAGAGGCCTGACTCACTCTCCGCCCTGGTCACCAGGAGCAATTTGGGAAGGGCTTGTCTCTCTCGGAGCCCGGAAGAGGCAACTTCAAACAAAAACCACAGGCAAGCGCAGCAGCTACTGTGCTATGCTGCCGTGTGTGATGGGAGAGGCTGTGGGACCCACCCAAGAACCCCCGGGGCTTCTGGGTTCAGGTCCCAGGTCCTCCGCCTTTAAGCAGCTTTGCGAAGGCCGTCTGTGGCAGCCTCAGATGTTCCTATGATACCAGTGTCCTTCAGGTACTGTGAAAATCCCTTTAGGTCCCCAGATACAAAGACCAGTATCTGCCTGGCCCATCACTGGGTCCCCAGGATGAGGCCTGGCACACAGTAGGCACTTAAGAAAGGGTGCTGCGTGGGCAGCTGTCCCCTTTTGTTTACTTTTAGGAACCTCTAGCCTTGATTTCACTCCAGAGATTTGACTTCTCATCCCTAATAGATGAGGGAGCCGGCTCAGTCAAGTCACGCACATGCACTACTTAACCGTGAGCTGGCTGTCCTGGGTTTTATCCTCCCAACCTCCCTGTCCCCTCCCCATGTCCTTACTGTCTGAACTCACACGTCACTGTCAACAGGTAGGGCCAGTCAGGTTTCCTTCTTATAACCGAGAAACCAAGAAACCCACTTGTAAAGAGGAAGGGCCTCCCATGGCGTGGTGGTGCACACCTTTAGTTCCAGCACTCGGGAGGCAGAGGCAGACAGATTGCTGTGTGTTTGAGGCTAGCCTGGTCTACAAAGTGAGTCCAGGACAGCACAGCCAAGGCTACACAGAGAAATCCTATCTCAAAAAACAAAAACAAAAACAAAACAAAACAAAACAAAAACTCATCTGTCCCAACAATGTTGCCCCAGAAACCAAGCTGTTAATCTTATGTGACATTAAACACCCAGAACTTTCATGCTCAGAAGGAGCCATCAGAGCTGGGGTGACTTCCCAGCGGGAAGTGACGGATGGAAGGACGCAAGGCTACCACTTCTGTCTTACCAAGCAGATCCTAAACTCACCAGCTTGGTATTTTGTAAGGAACGGACCCACCCCCTCAACCTCAGCCCAGTGCTGAGTGACTCTGATCAGGCCACATAGCCCAGTCCCTCTGGGAAATGGACAGATGTCTTGAGGCAGGGCAAAGGCTAAGTGGGACCAACATGGTCTCATTCCAAAATTTTTTGAGCCACCAATGAGGTAAAGTTTTTTGTTTGGTTGGTTTTGTTTTTGTTTTTGAGTATAGAGGCAGAGTCTTGGTCAGGGCTTCTTGTTTTAGGAATACAAGAGGAAAAGCTGCCTAAGGAAAAAGCTGACATTAGCCGGACGGTAGTGGCACACGCCTTTAATCCCAGCACTCCAGAGACAGAGGCAGGTGGATCGTTGTGAGTTCAAGGCCAGCCTGGTCTACAAAGCGAGTCCAGGACAGCCAAGGCTACACAGAGAAACCTTGTCTCAAAAAACAAAAACAAAAAACAAAACCAAACAAAACAAAAAAGCTGACATTAAAGTCATAAAACTGGGTATGCATGAGCTGTGCCTCAGAGTCTGGCTTTTCAGTCCTGGGAGACAATAAATACCCCCTCCGAAGTTGAGCAGCATTTTCTAAACTCAGCTCCTGATGAACGCACCTAACAAACCTAAGTGACTTCAAGCCTGACTCTGCACCAAACATGATGACTGTCTCAACGGGTCTCAAGGTTTCTCTTTTTTGTTGTTGTTGTTGTTGATTTTGTTGTTGTTATTGTTGTTGTTTTTCAAGGTAGGCTTTCTCTGTGTAGCCCTGGCTGTCCTGGAATTCACTCATAGACCAGCCTGGCCTTGAATTCAGAGATGCACCTGCTGGGATGTAAGGTGTGTGCCACCACCACTGCCTGACTTCAAGACTCCTCTTCCTGTCTGAATACAAGGTAAAATAACAGGAGGGGACCCTGTTTTCCTCCACTGCCACCTCCCTCCTTGGCTCAGGGCAACCAATGCCCAAAGCCCAGGACAGCCAACCTGTCTTCAGCATGTCTCTCCACTGATCTCCTATCTCTAGGACATCTATGATGGTGTGTGAGTTTGGGGAAGTTAACTGTCAAGTAAGACAACTCCTGTGAGCACTTCCCGGTGAGGCCGACCCAGTCTGTAGCTATCAGAGGCAGAATGGAAGAACCTGGGGAAAGGGGCCCGCTGGCTGCACCGCTTTCTGGGCTGTCCGTGTGAGGGTATCCATGGGAGGGTGAGAGGAGGGCGGATTGGTTGATCTCCCTGTCCTAGGCAGAACAATAGCCCCAAAGAGGCCCACCCCCAGCTAAGTTGGTAGACTCCTTGCCTAGCCTAAATGAAGCCCAGGGTTCGAACCCTAGCTGCACTTCCGCTGGATCTGAGCGCAAACCACAAACGTCAGAGCTTCGGAGGTGCCAGTGCGCGGGGGTGGGGGGTGGGGGGTGGGGGGGGCTGGGGGGGTTGGGGGAGGGGGGAGTTAGGGGAAGGGAGACAGGGGTTGGCGGGGGCGGGGGACGGGGCGGAGGGGGGGAGTCAGAAGCTCAAGATCATCCTTGGTTCCTTATGGAATTCAAGGCCAGCCTGGGCTACCCGTGATCCTACTTTCGCCCGCCCTGCCCCGCCCCCAAAAAGATGTCTACCTCCTAGTTCCTAGAATCGTTGAAGCCAACTCAGGGGATTTTGGGATTGGGATTAAGCCTCAGTACCTTTGCCTGGCAGTGGTGGCACACGCCTTTAATCCCAGCCCTCCGGAGGCAGAAGCAAGCGAGTTCTAAGCCAGCCTGGTCTACAGAGCGAGTCCAGGACAGCCAAGGATACTCTGTCTCAAAAACAAAAAACCAAAACAAAACAGGAAAGGAAAAAAAAAAAAACAACCAAACAAACAAAAAGACTCAGTACCTTGATGCAGGAGAGAGCACCAAATGGGCCCAGTCCAACCACAGGAGGTTTTAAAAGTAGAGTCCCTTTCAGGGTGTGGTAGAGAGAGCGACCGCAAGTCAGGTACCAGTGTGACTTCGCTGCGTTTGTTCGCAGAGGGAGGCTCCATACCAGGGGAGGAGGGGTCTCTGGGAGCAGACAAGAGGCGATGCTGATTTTTTAAGCTCAGCGAGAGACCCAGGTTGGAATTCTGACCTCCAGGACCACTGCGGAGCCCCCAAATATGTGGCTATTTATTACAGCGGCCACGGAAACTGGCACGGGTACCCAGGGTCCCCTTCCTCACTTGGGAAAGAGGAGACCCTTACGGGGAATCCTACAGGGCCCACGTGAGCTCAGCCCCACTCCACCGAGCCTGAAGTTCAAACCCAGGCTTCCAGCAGGCACTTGCTGCCAGGCGGGCCCAAGGGTGCGGTCTCTGCCTGGACCAGCCATTGGAGGCCAGCGCTGCCTCATTCTTCCTTTGGACCTTGATCTTGGGCCAGGCAGAAACAGTGAGGATTAAGAGAGAGCTCTTACTGAAAGGAACTGAGGGCCAGGCCAGCTGCCAGCTGCCGCCAGACTGCTGGGGTAACTGGATCTGTCAGGGTGAGAGCCTGAATCCAGCTGCCCTAACAAGCTGGGCTCAGCCATTTGTCCCCAATATGCTAATTAAGCATAGACATGGCAGAGCAAAAAAGGGAAAGGAGATTTATTCTGTTTGCTACTTTGGGCAGAGGAATTAAGAAGTCTAGTTCTGGTTTTCTTTTTCTTTCTTTCTTTCTTTCTTTCTTTCTTTACCTTTAATTTTATTAATTTATTCAGATTACAACTCAATTGTTATCCCATTACTTGTATCCTCCCATTCCTCCCTCCCTTCCTCCCGCTTTCACCCTATTCCCCTCCCCTAGGTCTAAGATGGTGGGGGGGAGACCTCCTCCCCCACTATATGGTCATAAGCTATCAAGTCTTATCTTGGTAGCCTGCTTATTCTTTCTTTGAGTGCCACCAGGCCTCCCCACCAAGAGGAGATGGTCAAATATGGAGCACCAGAGTTCATGTCAGAGTCAGTCCCTGCTCTCCACACAACTGTAGAGAATGTCCTGTCCATTGGCTAGATCAGAGCAGGAGTTCAATTTTCCTTGGTTAGTGCAATAGTTTGAGCAGACTCCCCTGGGCCCCAATCACGATGTTCTTCTGGTAGGTTTCTAGGACCCTCTGGGTCTTTCTATTTCCCCATCTCCTATATTTCTCTTACCTAGAGTCTCAGTAGGATGCCCTCACATCTATCGCAATCTTCTGGTAAGTGAAGACTTTAGTGGGACATGCCTTTTGGGCTAGTGTCCAATTATAAGTGAGTATATACCATGTGAGTCTTTCTGCCTCGGGGTTAACTCACTCAGTATGATCATTTCTAGTCCCGTCCATTTGTCCATAAATTTTGGGATTTCCTTGTTTTTAATAGCTGAGTAGTATTCCATAGTGTAAATGTACCACAGTTTCTTTATCCATTCTTCAACTGAGGGACACTTAGGCTGTTTCCAGGTTCTGGCTATTATGAGTAAGGCTGCTATGAACATGGTTGAGCATATGTCCTTGTTGTGTGGTGGAGCATTTCCTGGGTATATTCCAAGGAGTGGAATAGCTGGGTCTTGAGGAAGCACTATTCCCAGTTTTCTGAGAAAGCACCAGATAGATTTCCAAAGTGATTGTACAAGTTTGCATTCCCACCAGCAATGGAGGAGTGTTCCTCTTTCTCTACATCCTCACCAGCATTTTTTTTTCTTTTTTGGTTTTTCAAGACAGGGTTTCTCTGTGTAGACCAGGCTGGCCTTGAACTCAAAGTGATCTGCCTGCCTCTGCCTCCCCACTGCCCCAGCCCATTTCTGGTTCTTAAGATGAGGTATAAATGGGGTGGAGGGCAGAGAGATGGCCCAGCAGTTAAGGCCCTCGCCAGCAATCCAGACAACTTGAGTCTGATTTCTGGGACCCTCACAGTACCAGAGAACCAACCCCTGCAAGTTCTCCTCTGACCCTCACTCGTGCACAGTGGGTGGTCAGAGTGTGTCTCTAAAAGTCCTGGTCAAGGTGTGGCCCTGCACCACCCATCCTTAGGTCAGTTTGTCAGTCCTGTAAGGTGTTCTGACAAACTCTCAGAGGGTGCAGAATCTCCTCCCAGGAGCCTTCAGCCTTTTCCTTCTTCCAGCAGAGAAACTGCCAGGGGAAATTTGAAGTCCTTGGGGACAATTGTATTTTCATTCCTTCCGGGTCAGTTCCGCTCGGGGAGAGAAATGAACGCTTCGAGGGGGTACTATCTGCTTTCGGCTGTGGGTCCCATGGGTACAGTGACCCATGGGCTCAGCTTCCATTATTAACCTGCAGAGTTGGGGAAACCGTTGCTGATGGTATCACAGTATGTGTGCTCTCTCCCTCCTTCCTTCCCTCCCTCCCTTCCTCCCCACTCTTCCCCCTCCCCTCCCTCCCCTGCTTCCCTATGGCTGAGCTAAGGATAAAGGAAAGGGCTTCATGCTTCCCAGAGCTGTTTCTGAAACACCGAGTGAACAATCCCATAAAATAGTTATGAAGGGCCGGCAGTGGCGCACGCCTTTAGTCCCAGCACTTGGGAGGAAGAGGCAGATGGATCTACATGAGTTCGAGGCCAGCCTGGTCTACAAAGAGAAGCCCTGTCTCAAGAGAGAGAGAGAGAGAGAGAGAAAGAGAGAGAGAGAGAAGAAAAGCAATATTGCTAGTGATAATACAACAAAGGTAAAAATGTTTTAATGTCTCAAACAAACAAACAAACAAACAAACAAACCAAAAAGGAAATAGTTATCTAGGGTTAGCACAGCAGAAGTGTACTGAGTGCTCCAGGAAGGCAGCCGTCAGCTCCTGGAGCCCCAGCTGCACACTGTCGCCCCTCTGACCACTCCTGGGTATCATGTAAAAGCCCTAGCATTGAGCTTGTCAAACAGGGAGAGGGGAGGGGAGGACAGGGGCCTACTTCCCAGGAAAGAGCCGAGCAGGGCAAACGGAACTGGGTGACCCGGGGTTCCCTTGGTCCCAGAGTTATTTGTAAAGTCTCTACTTTGGATACAACACTCTGTTTATAGTTTTTCCATTTTTAGGTTGTATTAGCCTATCAGTTCGCCATGGCCCCATATAATATATGCATATATGCGCGCGCGCGCGCGCGCGCACACATATATATATATATATATATATATATATATATATATATATATATATATATATATATATGCACTATTGTTGGTTTCTACTTTCCAGAGAAGGAAGCCACACCCTGGTGGAGCTCAGAGTAACCCAGCAGGAGTCAGAAGGCCAGAGCCTGGGACTTGATACTCCAGCATGCACACCTGTGCTCCTGGGCGGGATCTCCTTAAGAGGCAGTCTGGCTCTGCAGGCCTTATGGGGCTCCTAAGGCTGTGTCTCCAGCCAGGTGACTCTGAGGGGATGCAGGATGCTTGTCCTAGGAGGACCACACTTGTTGGAGTGCCTAGGCTCTCCACTGAGCCTACTCACTGTCTAGTCTCAGTTTCTGGTGGGGTCAGGGGGAATCAAAGCCAAGGCCGTGTGAATGCCAGGCAGGTGCTCTGTCCCTCTACCCTGTCCCTGTGATTGTTACGCTGAGAGATCTGCCTGGGAAGTAAGGAAGCTGAGGCTCAGAGAGTTCAGTTTGTGGAGGCAGTGGGATGGAAGTGTTTGGAACCAGAGCCTGCGTGTAGAATGGCTGCCCCACCCCCCAAGGAGATGTCCTTGGGGCTGGGAAGCACAGCTTTTCCTGGAGGACCACTGTCATGTTAGCCATCTCTCCTACAGGTCCCCACCCCGGAGTAGAATGACAGCATTAGTCACTGCCAACCTCACAGCCAGCGCTGATCCACCTAATCCCTGCTAAGTTCCCCTGCCAGCTCCCACCCACGCAGCCGCTGGTGATCGTCACGGTCACTACAGAGCCAAGTGTGGGTGACTCGTCCGGCTCACACAACATGGCTCCCCCTCCCAAATCCTAGGGCTTCATAAAGGAGGTCCTGCCCCCACCCACACTATACCACACGGGGGGTGGGGGGGTGGGGAACCAAGGCCCAGTTGGCAGAGCTGGAGTCCTTGCAGAAGCCCAGGAGAGATGCCCAGCTGACTGTTCTCTCTGTTTTGATGGAGAATAAAGGGACAATCTAGGGACTGAAGTCAAGCCTTACAATTTAGGCTTGTGCCTGTATCACAGCATTCACTGAGTGTCAAATAAGTGAATCCAGCCCTTTGAAGGACAATATAGAAACCCACAGTGAACTGGTAAAATAGGAAAGATTGTGGTCTAAAGACTTAAAAGAGAGGCTGGAAAAATGGCTCAGAGGCTAAGAGCACTGACCGTTCTTCCAGAGGTCCTGAGTTCAATTCCCAGCAACCACATGGTATTGTTGTGTATGTAATCTGATGCTTTCTTCTGGCATGCAGGTATACATGCAGGCAGAACACTGTATACATAATAATAAATAAATAAATATTTTAAAAATTTAAAAAGGAGGGGTTGGGGATTTAGCTCAGTGGTAGAACGCTTGCCCAGCCCTGGGTTTGGTCCTCAGCTCTGGAAAAAAAATTAAAAAGAAGGAAAAAAAGTCCTAAAATAATAATCTGGAATTTATAAAAGGCTCTACAGCAGTTGGTGTTTGTGGAACTCATTTTTCATTTTTTAAAAACTTTGTAAAAAATAGTTTAATTATATATATGGATGTATGTGCATTTTATGGGTGCAGTACCCATAGTGACCAGAAGAGGGAGACATATGCCCTGGAGCTGGACTTAATAAGAGCTGTGAGCCGGCTGACCTGTATGCTGGGAATTGAATTCAAATCCTATGTAAGAGCAGTATGAGCTCCTAAGTGTTGCACCATTTCTCCAGCCCTTTCATTCTTTATTCTGCTTTCAGTTTGGGAAATACAGTCTATTTTCCATGTGAGCCCTGGGCTAGCAATTTGTTTGCATACTGCCTTTACTCCTATGAGATACAGATATTACCCTTGTTTTCTGGGTAAGGAGACTAGGTCAGACTAGGACAGAGGTAGAGGTGAGATTTGAACTTGGCTCTGTGCTTTGTTTCAGCCTCATTGAGCTATATCTCTAAGGAGGGGGCTTTTTGGTGCTGTGGTCCTGATGCTACAGTTAGTATCACTGACTTGATCCTACTGGTGCCCGGTCAGCTCCAAGCCTCTGGGACCAGGGCCATGCCAGAGCTGCTGGAGGAGCTCACACTGCTGAGGGTCCCTATGAGCTGACCCTCATACCAGCCCTTCTGAGTACTAATCCCTCTGCCAGTCTGTCTGTCTGTCTGTCTGTCTGTCTGTCTGTCTGTCTGTCTCTCTCTCTCTCTCTCTCTCTCTCTCTCTCCTTCCCTCCCTTCCTCTCTGTCTCTTTCCTCCCTGCCTTCCTTCTTCTCTCCCTCCTCCTCTTCTTTCTTTTAAGACATAATCCTGCTATGAGCTCTAGCTAGTCTGAAATTTATGAACCTCCTGCACACTCTGCAAATGGTCAACGCAAAGTCTCTCAGGATCCTGCTGTGTGGCCTCTGGGGAGGAACCTTCCAGACCTAAACCACAACTCTGCAAGAATTCTCTCACGGACCCCTCACAGCCACTGAAAGGGTGTCCTTCGATTGCCTCCGTTGAACTGGTAAGGAAACTGAGGCCTGTGCATAGTAGCTCAGGTTTCCAAAGCTGTGTGGTCAGGATGGGAGTGGGACACTTTTGTGGGCTTGTTGCTTTGGGGAGTGCACTGACCATTGGCAGGGCAATATAGGGCAGTCAGGCATATGAATGTCCCTGGAGCTGTCGTGGTGGTGTCTGCTGTTTAGATAGAATGTCACCATAGGATGGGTAAGGGGTCACATAAGGAGAATTTGACACTTGTGCCTGCTCTCTCAGGCATCACCAGTTTCTCTTCTGAATCATTCCCACATGCATGCACACGCATGCACATGCACACACACACAGGCAAGGACACAAACACATACACAGACACTGACACAGAGACATGTAGAGACACAAACACACACACACAGAGATACACACATGCAGACACGCAAACACAGACAGACATGCAGATACACACACACACACACACACACACACACGACACCCAGAAACGTAACAGCTCCTGCCCTGTTTCTCTGCAAACTCCCTGACCAAGTTCTGAGGTCCATCTTCCCAGTCCTCTCCCGTCATCTGCTCCACCCACTTCATTGGCTCCCATGCCAACATCTGCTAAAGCTGTGGTCTGCCTGCTCTAGATCCATGTCACTCCTCTGTCCTCACATGCCCTCTTGGATGCTCTGGAAGGTGGCCCTCCCTCCTCCTTGAAGGGCTCTCTTTCATCAGCTTCCTCAGCAAGGCACAGCCAGGCTTCCCTCCCTAGAGCACCTAAACATAGGCAGCTCCAGCACATCTAGCTGGCTGCACATCTGTCCACCTGCACATCTGGCCAGCTGCACATTCAGGCATACAAGAAGGGAGACCAAGACATAGCCCAGACCCTGGGGGTGTGGCTCAAGGGAACAGAGATGGGGGTGTGGCTCAGTGGCACAAGTAAGTGCATGGTTTCTTGGTACAGATCTCTTCTTGAATACAAGAGGCCCTGAGTTCAACCCCAAGCACCTACTGCAAATTAGTAATGATCGGGACGATCAATTCTCTACTTTGCCATAAAGTTTTTACTGACAGTTTTAGATGTACCCAAAGTGCAAGAATCCTACAACTTCCCAGTTACCTCCACTCACATCTCCAGGTTCCCCATATTGAGATATTAGCATTCTTCCTCTCCCCTCCTCCCTACCCTCCTCCTCCTCCTCCTCCTCCTCCTTCTTTGTGTGTTTGATTTGGTTTGGTTTGGTTTGGTTTTTTGAGATAGGGTTTCTCTGTGTGGCCTTGACTGTCCTGGACTTGGTTTGTAGGCCAGGCTGGCCTCGAACTCACAAAGATCCACCTGCCTCTGCCTCCGAAGTGCTGGGATTAAAGGCGTGCGCCACCACCGCCCCAGCATCCCTACCCTTCTTTTACAATTTTCCCTCTCCATTTTTTCCTCTCTTCCTCCCTCTGCCTTTCTCCTTCTACTCGCTGTGTCTATATTTCCACTTATATATATATATTTTTTTTTTGGTTTTTTGAGACAAGGTTTCTCTGTGTAGCCTTGGCTGTCCTAGACTCGCTTTGTAGACCAGGCTGGCCTCGAACTCACAGCGATCCGCCTGCCTCTGCCTCCCGAGTGCTGGGATTAAAGGCGTGCGCCACCACGCCCGGCCTCCACTTATATTTTATATGCAGTATGTTTTTAATAAATCAAATATATTTATTATGGTAGCTTGAGAACGGTCCCCATGGGCTCATGTGACTGAATACTTGGTTTCTAATTGGCGGAACTGTTTGGGAAGGATTGGGAAGTTCTAAGCCTCTCTCTCTCTCTCTCTCTCTCTCTCTCTCTCTCTCTCTCTCTCTCTCCTTGCCTAGTAGCTATGACTCATGACTCAAAACGTGAGCTCTGAGCTACAGATCCGGTGCCATGCCTGCCTACTGCCATGCTCTGTGCCATGATGGTCATGGACTCGCCCTCTGAAAGCCTAAGCCACAAATAAACTCTTCTATAAGTTGCCTTGGCCATGGTGTCTTGTATCTTCTGTATGTTGACCCAAACCACCTGCTACTAAGTTGCAGCCATGACAGCCTTCATCAGGAAGGTATCTATTATGAAACCAGAGGAAATTAACATGGAATACACTATCTTATCCACAGAGCTGAGGATCCCCAGTTCTTAGCATAGTCTCTACGTAAGCCAAAGAAAAGCCGAGTCCTGTGCAATGTTCAATAATGGGGTTTCTTCTTTCTGTAGCTGGACAGTTTTTCGGCCTTGTGTTTCAAGGCCTGGATGGCAGGGCAGTCCTGGTGAGCTGCTGATGGCTGTCCTGTCAGGTGCTCCCTCCAGGTCACCCTGGCACATGTGTTTGTTCTTTTCCATCTTCCTTTTCTTTTCTAAAAAAAAAAAAAAATTAAAAATTTTTTTTATTTCATGTGTTTTGGTGTCTTGCCTGCATATGTTTTTCTGAATGTGTTGGATCCCCCAGAGCAGGAATTACAGACAGTGGTGAGCTGTCATGTGGGCACTGGGAAATGAACCCAGATTCTCTGGAAGAGCAGTCAGTACTCTTAACCACTGAGTCATCTCTCCAGCCCTCTTTACATCTTCCTAAAATTCTAGTGTCTCTGCTTTTTAAGTTCCCCTTTCACTAAACCTTCCAATGCCACCTCTCCCAAAGAGTCACCCTGGGAAGCAGGTTTCTTTTTTCCTGTGACATCATCCTACTTTTTTGTATCACAGCTTCTTTCTTTCTTTTCTTCTTTTCTTTCCTTCATTTTTCCTTCTTCTTCTTCTCCTCCTCCTCCTCCTTCTTCTTCTTCCTTTTTTGTCCTTTTTTTAAAATTTAATTTATTTTTTAAGGTTTAAAAAAGATGTTCACTGGGGCTGGAGAGATGGCTCAGAGGTCAAGAGCACTGACTGCTCTTTCAAAGGTCGTGAGTTCAATTCCCAGCAACCACATGTTGGCTCACAACCATCTATAATGAAATCTGTAAACATTATAAATAAATAAATATTTTAAAAAAGATGTTCACTGGTGTTTTAACTGTAAGTCTTGTTGTATGAGGGTGTCTGAAACCCTGCAACTAGTTACAGACATTTGTGAACTGCCATACAGGTACTGGGAGTTAAATCCAGGTCCTCTGCAAGAGTAGACAATGCACTTAACTGTCGATCCATCTCTCCAGCACCATCTTGACACCATTTTCTCTGAGGAATATTTTGTATATCAATATCTCTGTATAATCCACTATTTAAAAAACAAGGACTTGGCGGGTGCCGTGGTGCGCATCTGTAATCCAAGCATTCCACAGGCTAAGAATTATGATCCACAATTTCTGGCCAGCCTGAAAGCGAGCTGCTACCTTGAAAATAAATAAACCATGGCTGGAGTCGTAACTCAGTTGGTAAAGTGCCTTACACATGTGAGGATCTGAGTTTGGATTGCCAGCGTTCACATAAAGAGCACAGTATGTTAGCAAGCATCTGTACCCCGGAACTGGGCAAGTGGAGACAGGAAGATTCCTGGCGTGTACTGGGCCAATCCGGCATGATTGGGTGAGTTTCTGGTGCCAATTAGAGACCCTTTTTAAAAACGAAGGTTGGAAGCCATGCGTGGTGGCACACGCCTTTAACCCCAGCACTGGGGAGGCAGAGGCAAGCAGATTGCTGTGAGTTCGAGGTCAGCCTGGTCTACAAAGCAAGTCCAGGACAACCATGGCTACACAGAGAAACCCTGTCTTTAAAAACCAAAATATAAAACAAGAAGAAGAAAGAGGAGGAGGAGGAGCAGGTTGGGGCCAACAAAGTGGGTGAAAGCACTTGGCGCCAGCCCTGCCAACCTCTATCTAACCCTGGCAACCTGAGCTCTGTCCCCACAGAAAAGCCAGGCACATGACAGAATATACACCTTCAACACAGGAACAGCAGACAGGAGGATCCCTCAGGCTAGCTGACCAGACACTCTAAACAAACCAGTACCCTCAAACACTTAGCAAAAAATAAATTAATTAATAATAATAATAATAATAATAATAATAATAATAATAATAATGTAGAGAGTGTTGAGGAAGAAACCTGATGTCAGCTTCTGGACTCCACATGCGTCTACATAGACAGTGTCCATCCTATGGCCCATGCTCCTCAACTCCCCTCAAAACATACCCAACAGCTGCAAACTGCACCCCATTCTCTAGGCTCCATATTTATGCCCACACCTTCGGCAGAAGACCTCCACTTCCGGGAGGCCAGGCCCATTCTAGGAACTGAAGAGGCAGGATAGGCACCCCCAAACCCCAGAGGCCACACCGTTCATAAAAACCCTGATGGAGACACCCTATTAGACCTGAAGACTCACTGGTCACCACAAAGACAATTGCTCAGCTAATGAGAGGACCCTCTCCCAGAGACCCCAGGCCTCCCAAAGACCCCAGTTTGCTTGACTAGTCCAACTCCATGACAGGTTTCAGGTTTTCACTTGGTCTAACTAGTCCAAGTTTCTAACAATTCCTGGAAAAACTACAACTCATAAACAGCTCATGGACAGCTAATCAGCTTATAGGTCAAAACGACTGAACACTATGTTTTTATCACTTTATAGCCTTGGTAAAGAACACAGCTGGCCCTGTCCAATCAAATTAAAGGCCAACTCCTGAGTAAGAGCCAAAACCTTAATGACTCAAAAAGTCCCCAGAAACCAAACAAGCAGCCAATCCTGAATCCCCTCATATACTCTAACTCAGGTCTGACCTATCAATTAAAGGTTGTCACAAATCCCTCTGACTGTCTATAAATTGAGCCTGCATGCTCATTTTTGGGGTCACCCTCTCGAAAGAGGATAACGGCTCTTTGCTTTTGCAGAGTGCCTTGGGGGGTCTTTCTTCAGCAGATCACCCAGACCCTAACACTATGCTAATAGCAGCTTTATTCATAATATCCAGAATCTGAAAACAGCCTAGATGTCCCTCAACCAAAGAATGGCTAAAGAAACTGTGGTACCTTTACACAATGGAGTATTAGTCATTAAAAACAATGACATCGTGAAATTTGCAGGCAAATGGATAGAAAAGGATCATCCAGAGCGAGGTAACCCAGACCCAGAAAGACAAACGTAGTATGTACTCATCTGTAAGTGGATATTTCCCATAAGATACAGGATCACCATGCTACAATCCACAGGGGAAATAGAAGAGTCACCATGGGTGGATTGGGGGAGGGGCTGGATGGGGTGGGGATGGGAACAGGAGGGATCAGGTGGTGGGGGAGGACAGAGGGAGAGAGTACAGTGTGCATGTCGTGTTGCATGCATGTGTGAACGGGAACTCCAGGGGCCAGAAAGGGGCATTGGATTCCCCCAAAACCAGAGTTACAGGCAGTTGTGAGCCACCTGACTTGGAGGCTGGCCCCTGAACTCAACGTCCTCTCCAACAGCAGCACACTGGGACGCGCGTCTTCCCTAAGGTCTGAAGTTCTTCCTCACCCCAGAGCCTTTTCTCTCTGCTTGATCTTCAGGTATACCAGCAGGCCCCACTACTTCCCAGCTCTTGGTCCCCCACCTCTGGCTGAGGGCCAGGGCTCCCACAGTCTGGCTCTGGTTCCCATCCTGCTCTTTGTCCATCTCAACTCAGAGCCTGTCCTGCCCGCCCCCCCCCCCCCGAGAATCCCTCTCAAGGGCTCCTCTTCCCATCTGAAGCCTCCATCTTCCCCTCACCACACAAGCCACTTAAAGGGTCCCCCACACATTCCCTCCACGCAACCGACCTATGTCCTTCGTCTTCCTGAGGATTTGGCCACAGTCTCCCTAACACAGGACCATCTCCAGGCTGCAGGTCAGGCAGCTCACGTCCCAGAGCCTCAGTCTTAGCATCCAACAAATGGGGAGAATGAAGCGAGGTGGTGCAGGGAATACTTGGCCCAGAGCCAAGTACAAAAGGCAGATACACTGAGCCCTGTGTGGTCACCGTGCAGGGCCAATTGGAGGGCGGGGGCGCTGAACCTGAGCCCAGAAAGAAAGGATGATGTACTACTGACAAGAGGATGCCAGGAAGAGGTCTAGTGCTTCTGCTATCAGGCAACCCCCTTGTGCCATGAGGACAGCCCATAATTTTGCCCCCAGGACTGGCGTCTTTGGGGTGGGGATGTCAGTCATCCAGCTACTGAGCTTAGGATCTCTGCTCTGAAAGAAAGTCAGGGAAGCATGCAAGGAGAAGGGCACCATGTTTCGTGAGCTCGCTGTTAGCTTGCTGCTGTGCTGAGCTCACTGCTAGCTCGGCCCTGTGCTAGTAGCTGTCAGTCTAGCCCATGCCAAGGTCCAGCCTTGAGCCTGAAAGTGTAACGTGACGGCCACAACCTGGGTCTCAGTCCAAGCTCTGCGACTTGCTAGCTGCGTGACTTTGTGCAGTTTATGCTTCCTCTCTGAGCCTCTTTCCTCCTCTGTAACTAAGAGTAAAAGAGGGGAAAGGCCAGGCATTGTGGTGGACATCTTTAAAGGTAGGAGGCGGGAAAAAAAGCTGGACAGTTGTGGTGCACACCTTTAAATCCCAGCATTCAGGAGGCAGAGGCAGACCTCTGAGATCAAGGCCGGCCTGGTCTAGGACTGCCTGGGCTACCCAGAGAAAGCCTGTCTTGAAAAACAAAAACAAAGTCAGAAGGCTCTCTGTGAATTCCGGGCCAGCCTGGTCTACAAGTTCCAGGCTAGCCAGGGCTAAACTGAGATCATATGTCAAAGAATATTTTTTTACTTTAATTTTTTAGCTTCTCAGTCTAAGGACCCGTTGCCTCAAAACACATATTTAAAAAAGAAAAACATGGAAGTTGTGTGTAAATTGCCTTCATAAGGCAAGGAAAGCCCCCAAAACCAGTAACACTTGGGCATTTTTATGCAAAGTTCTGAGGAGATGAGATAAAAGGATAGGACAGAGAGAGAGAGAGAGAGAGAGAGAGAGAGAGAGAGAGAGAGAGAGAGAGAGAGAGCCAGAGCTGTTAAAGCAGAGCCTGCTGTGCCGTACCCAGCATCCAAAAGGGAAACAGAGATGTCCAGGGACCCCAACCTCCTCGAAGTCCATCTTCTGCACTCTGACCTCCGACACGAGCTTCGGGTACAGATGGAGGATAAGAGGTGTATAACTAAGTCATCTGTCTCCATCAAGGTGTGGCCCTGCCCATCACTGACCTATCGTTATCCCTGCTCCAGCCTCTCCCCAGGGTGGTGTGACAAGCTGCCAGAAGTGCATGGCTCTGCCAAAGTCTCTTTCTTGGCAAATAAGTTCCTCCCCTGGCTGGCCCCAGGTTTCCATCTTTTTCCTTCTCCTGGCCCAAGACTCCAGGGACTTTGCAGTTCCTTAGCTGATTCAGTAGTCAGACAGGCAAGGGGAGGCCTCAGCGCACCTCTTCAGGAACCTCTTTCCTGCTCACCTCCATGGATCTGACTCCTCTGGGTACCACACATACCGGAGAGCTGACAGTGTTCGTAAGAGATGTTCAACCTGGACTCACAGCTTAAAGAAATAATTCTCAACCTTCCTAACGCTGTGACCCTTTAATACAGCTCCTCATGTTGTGGTGACCACCCCCCCAACCACAAATGATTTTGTCACTACTTCATAACTGTAATTTTGCTGCTGTTATGGATTGCAAATATCTCATATGCAAACTCCAAGGGGGTCAAAACTCACAGATGGAGAACCGCTGGCTTAAAGGGTTTTGGTGGGTATGTGGCTTTGATAAACCGAGGAAACTGACCATCTGCCCTCAGCACAAAAGCCTCAAGGGAACCAAAACTGCACCCCGATGTCCATGAAACAACAGCTGTGGGAGTTAAAGTGGAGTCACCCACTCCCTTCTTCCTGCTGACTCAGGGAAGATGGTGCCATATGACCCAAAGGACCAGAATGCACTGGGCCTACGTGGGCTGCACTCAGCCCTGTATGGGCAGCAGCTCACTTCATTCTATACAATTATGTATAGAACTTTCACCACCCACCTCTATAAATGGGGACACTGAGGCACAGGAAGGTACAGTTGGCCTGGGGCTTCAAATCCAGGCTCCTCTGACTTTGAGATTCTAGGTGAGGTCTAGGATGCTGGATCTTCAGCCTTCCCCCCCCACCCCACCCCTCCTACCCCATCTCACTGTAATTATCCCGCTCCCAGGAAACCTTCCATTGGCCATGGGTTCCTGACACCTCCTGCTGGCAGCGAAGTCCACGCCATTCGCCTGAGCCTCTGCCAGTGGAGGGAAGGGGCAGAGAGGACTCTGGGCTCCCAACGTCTCCAAGAACTGTTCCAGAAAGTTCTCTTGTCACCTGAAGCACAATCTCCCCCCTTCTGTATGTCAGATGACACTGGACACCTCTGTCCTCATGGGCACCCAGATACACAGGTGTACATCGACACACAAAACACGTACTTTTTAATAATCAGTTAAACTTTAGAAAACGAACCAATACCCCAGGCTCTCAGGACACACACACCTTACTAGAATGAGCCTAGAGGACCTGCCTCTACTGCCCAAAGTGCCCTGTGATGTGAGCCACATCACTGGGTCCCTCATTTAGGCTCTCCGTTGTTTCTCTGGCCAAAAAGCTGGTCTCACTTGAGGGACCAGACACAGCGGAGTCCTTGAATACCCACCCAAGGCCCAGGGAGCAAGAGGACCCGGGGTTAAAGGGAGGAAGGTGCTAAGCAAGGTTGGACAGAGGCAGGAGGCTTAGTCACTAAGAACATGCCCCCTCTCCGCCCCCCCCCCCACCGGGTGCCTCTAAAATGGGGATCTGGTGCCACCTTGTGGCCATCACTTCTTCCAGCCTTCACAGGATCTCATTTCCCTAAGTATCTTTTTTTTTTAGTGTTAAATATTTAAAATGTTTAATATTTTAAAAAATGATTGTTACAGTTTGGATATACATACATATATATGCATAAATATATCCATATATATGTATATATCCATATATGTGTATGTATATGTATATATCCTAATCCCTAAGTATCTTTGGGCCCTGGACGCCTGGTGAACTGCAGAATTTGACTCACTCCACCGAGGGTTGTGTCCTTGTAGTTGTCATCATCGTTGTTGTCCATGCCATCACCCACCCCTCTTTCACAAGCCAGCCAGCGACCCATGGCTAAGGAGGAGGAGAAGCAGTACTCCTCTGGGGAAAGGCGGAATTTGATGGAGTGGGGCAAGGCAAGGCCTGCAGGTCCCTGGCACAGCCATAGTGGGGAGGGCACCCGCCTCCCTCTCAAGTCTACGCTGGTCTCAGGCCAAGATTCCTGTCTCCACAGGGAGTCTCCTCAAGTGAGGTCATGCCATCATCACTTTCCATGGCTTCCCATGACCTTAAGCTAGAGCCCAAGTCGTGGCCTAGGACTCACAAGGCAGAGCCAGGCTGTCCCTCCCAACCGTCTAGCAGTCAGAAGCCCCCTTTTGAAAATCTTCACGTAAGCTTCCATCTGCAGAGAAAATAGCTATAATCTGGTAGGACTTGGCTCTGTGGCAGGCACCATAGGCTGAGCAATTTGCCGTCCATCACTTTCATCACCTGCCGTCATGCAGGCTGGGTCCTACCAGTGTTAGTTAGAGGACGAAGCAGACGGCTAGAGAGAGCCTCACAAAGTGAGGACCCGAGTTAGGTATGACCCCCCCAAATCTACCAAACTCATCTTCTCTGCTGGAAAGGTCGGGGCCTCTGTTCAAATGGGGGAGGGTGACAAAACTGCCCACAGCATAGGGCAGTTGTGAGAGTGAGGTGAGCTCAAATGTCAGAGCAGTCCCTGGCACAGTCTTGATGAGGCTTTATGTCACGGCTGTGGCCTCTGGGCAGGACGTACAAGGTGAGACTCAAAATATGGCAAAGGGCTTGCTAACCCAGATGGGAGGGGTGAGTGGCCTTCCTGCTCCCCGCCCCCCACCCCACCCCGTCTTGCTAAAATGGTTCAGAGAGGTTCAGAGAGAGACCCTGTCTCCAAAACCAAGGTGGAAGAGATGACTAGGCTCAGGGGTTAGGAGCACCGGCTGCTCTTCCACATGGGGGCTCAGGGCTGACTAAACTCCAGTTCCAGGGGACCCCGATGGCTTCTTCTGGTCTCCCAGGGCACCAGGTATGCACATAACACACAGACATACATGCAGTCAAAACGCCCATACGCATAAACTTGTGCAATTTTAAAATTGAGGAAGAAGGTGATAGAAGAAGACACCTGACGTTAACCTCTGACCTTCACTCACACACACACACACACACACACACACACACACACACACGTGAGCACACACACATACACGTGTACCAGAAGGGAGGGGGGTCTGAAAAAATAAATGTTCACACTGATCTTTGCTTATAGGTCTTGGATAGGCATCTTCTTTAAATTTTCCACAGTAACCAGGCACTTAAAAAAAAAAAAAAAGAATCCTTGGGGTTCAAGAGATGGCTCAGTGGTTAAGGGCACTGTCTGCTCTTCCAAGAGGTACTGAATTCAATTCCCCGCAACCACTTGGTGGCTCACAACCATCTGTAATGGGATCTGATGCCCTCTTCTGGCTTGCAGGTGTATATGCAGAGCACTTATCTACATAAAATAAATAACTATATTTTGTAAAAGCATTAAAAAAAAATCTTGCCTATATGATACCCATGGCAAGCTGCCCATCTCGCCCAGGCTTATAGATAGATGTTTTAAGTCACTTCCCAGCCAGGCTCCCTGAAACCAGGCACAAAGCAACCCTACAACAGAGCAGAGCACCTGGCAGAGGAGGCCCCTCCAAGCCCAGGCTCTCTGGTTCCATGTTTGGCAGGGGTTGTATTGGAGGAGGGGGTCCCGGACTGTCACTTCTGGGAACTGGTCAGATGCTGGCACTCTCCAAAAGGCACCGAGAGATGTGTGTGGATTTTCTAGGCTCTGTGGGAAGAGGGGGAGCAGCCGTAATGTGTGAGACCTCCGGCCCTCAATCCACCAACAGCTGTGACCACTTCAGCTATTTTAAACCCTTGGGCTCTGAAAGCTGCTATCCCATCAAACCAGGCACTGGGCCCAACGGGGTGAGCCAGAACCAGGTCAGAGGCCTGAGAGTGGGTGGCAGGCAGAGGCAGGTTACATAAAGGTGGGGGGTGGGTGGAAGCTGTATCTTGATCCTTGGACCAGACTCTGCCAGCATTTTCTAAGTATTGTCTCATTTTCTATCATTCCATATCTCCCATCATGCTGAGGGACCACCTATGAACTTTCTGGAAGCCGGGCGAGCCACCCTCACCCACTAAGCCCTTGCCTACACACCCCCTGCCCCTACCCAGGTTTCTACCCTGTCACTATCAGGACCTGTGCACCCCACGTTAATTCTTCATGCTTTCTGTGTTCTCTTTCGTCATCTCCAAAGTGTCAGGGTTCCTGAAAAGATAAAATAACGAAATTCTTCTGCATTAGGAAGTGCCGCTTTGGGCGCAGTGTAAGAGCACAGAAACCGTATAAGCAGTGAGTCCCAGTTGGCGTTTCTACTCAGCTGGGTAACTAACGGCCTTTGCCTGATGTTGTCACAACCCTGGCTCTGTTGTGACCCACTTGGGGCTCGTCCTTGTCCTACCCTGAACCCCACTTACTTGGTGGGAGTGAGTAACATAAAAAAAAAAAAAAGACTCACATTCTGCCTCTCCTGGAGGTGGCAGAGGGATGCTGAGACCCACGCCTTCCTCTGAAGGGGGGAGGGGGGTTCCCAGTCTAATGCCACCTGGATTCTTGCCCCACATGCCACCTCCCAATTGGAGAAAGCTATGCCAGGGACCAGCTTCTCACAGTAGCTGAACTCAAAGCCTTTGCGGGGGGGGGGGGCAGTCAATGACCCCTCTGGCTGGGACTCTGGCCCTCTCCTTCTCCACCCACGTTCCTCCCAAATCCTTGATGCCCAGGAACAGCTGGGGTCCTTACCATCTCCTAATTTGGGCATCTGGAGGAGAAAGGTGGAATCAAGGGCACCCCCCTTTTCAATCCCATGCACTCCCTTGCTGGGTCTCCTCCCGTCAGCCTATCTACCCATCCTTCAATCTCCATTCCCGTGGACAAGAAGCCATTTATTGCACAGCCCCAGGCTCAGAGAGAAAGGGCATGGATGGCGCTCAGGATGGTTCAGACCCCCCATTAGATGTCATGGTGCCCCTTGGCCTTCCTGGACCATACACTGACCTCTACCTTGGCACGCCTTTTGGTGTCCCAGGCTGGGGCCCTAATCCTCTGTCCTGTCCCTGTCCTTTAACCAGGTCGCCGCAGCCACCGGGAGCCACCCAAATCTCCATCCATAAACACCAGTCATATCAGTCCTCTCCTCTCCAGCCCTCTCACGCTCCATCCGGGGTCTGCACTGTTGGCCCCAGCTCTGGCTGCTCATCGTGGTCTGGGGCAGCCAGAACGCGTTCTCAGATCACCGCAGAGATAGAACCATTCTAAACTCATGCCGCCCCTCTTATGCCTGGGCTTAGCGATCTGGTCCCTGCCAAGAGCAGAGTTCCATCGTGCCCCGTCCCCCGTCCCCCGTCCCCCGTCCCCTCCCCCCCCCCCGAATCCATCTCATTCCCTGTTTCTCATGGCAAAGTGTATCTGACGTGGGGCGCCCAGCTTCCCAAGGGTGTTCAGGAGGCTCCTGTCCTCCACCCCTCCTTGCATTGGCAAGATCTTCAAGAAGCCTCAGCCTCTCTTCTGAGAAGCCTTCCCGGGCCCTAAACTACCTCTGCTGGAGCCGTCCCCACCCACTCCTGCCCTGTCCCTTCGGTTGCTCTGCTCGCATTTTCTTTCCCTCCGAGCTGGAGGGGATGGGTCCGGAAAGGAGAATTTATTGAATAAAAGAATGAGCAAGTCAAACTTGGAAAGCAGGAATTGACAATTTGCGGGGCGCTGGGAGGGCGGGGCCAGGCTTGACGGACGGGCCGCAGGCCCACTCCAAGAGGAGTCCGGCGGATAGCCACCCCCCCCCCCTCCCCCACACCCCGCCCCGCCCACCAGCCGCAGCTTAAGGCCCCGGGGCAGTGCAGCTGCGGGCGCAGGCGCAGCGGCAGGCTCACCTGTAGCAGCAGGTGCTCCTTCCTGGGAGCAGCGCAGACGACAGCCGGCTCTACCGGAAAAAGATGCGGGAGCGGACCGTGAGGCTGCTGTATGGGAGCCGCGTTGAGGCGGTGTACGTGCTGGGCACGCAGCTCTGGACAGATGTCTACAGGTGAGTTGGCGACTCACCTACCCTTCACAAACCCTGAGAACCAGGACCAGGCCAGCCTGGCTCCAGTATCCCCGTTGTCCCTCAATTTGAGATTCTCCGAAATCCAGAGAACGCCCAGAAAAGTGATAATGCTCAGACCAGAGTCCATTTCCACGCAACTGTGAGCTCCTCTAATGCCCGCAGACACAGCTCGAGTTGCAGCGCCCTCTTCACCCCTTTCTGAGACTGCTCCCTTTTTCCCTAGCTTTACCACGCCTGGTCTCTGCAACCCCTCTCCCTGGGTGACCTCACATGGGCTGTCTGTAACACACCCCTTTCACTTCCCCCAGCCCCTTCTGACTCACCCCAACCCAGCCTCCTCCACCAGTAGACTTACTACTTACTCCCCAGCAAGCAGAAACACCCGGAGATGTGCTGGAGACTGGCTTGCTCAAAGGGGAGCTGCCCAGGTGGAATGTGGCCTGGGACTTATCCGATTTCACCCTCCCGGGGGCTGCTGGTGGTTGCCTGTCCCCAGGCACTGGCTGTGAGCTGTGTCCCTAAATGCCTTTACTGACTTCACCCTGAGAGGGGTCACTTTCCACCCACTGAGGACCTGGGAGCCAGGACCTGTTTTGTTCATCCCAATCTTCTTTGTCCACACACTTGATGGGAGTTTGGGGTGCCTGAGACAGCAGGGTGAAGGAATGGTGCTGTCAGTGTCCTGTGCCCCCAAGGAAATGGGTAGAGGGTAGCGTGGGACCTGGGAAAGGCTTTGGGGAGAGCGAGTGGTGTGAACAGCCTGAGAGACCACACTGAGATCCAATATGCAATTCTCTGCTCCAAGGATTCTAAATGTTCTTCATTGCTGGGGGGGGGGGGTCATGCTGGAACCAGGAGGTATATGGTTTTCTGAGGTGAGACCTTGTGCTTAGTGACCTGGGCTGGTGTGTCCTCTTTGCAACTTGTTCCCAGATCATTCTGACATGACAGCGCCCGACTCTCCCAAGCCTTCTGGGGCTCCCCTGGGTGTGTCCCTGGTGCTCTCCTCAGCCCCTCTCCAGGGCCTTCCCAACAGGCCCAGCCACATCTACAGGAGGCACTGGCCCTGCTGCTCCCAGCAAGCCTGCGCCTGGGCCCCCTCTCTGTTCCTTTTCCCCTAGGCCTCAGCCCTGGTTTCCACTTCACCTGGGCCAGGACCTTGGTGGTCCTGCATGCAGACCCCAAATGAAGACTGCATGGGTCCCAAGGATTGTAACACAGGGGTGGAGTACGGGCTAGGTACCAGTGGCCTGGGAGCATGCCCATTTCTCCCCACCTTCCAGCTCTGAATTGGGCACTGCCAAGGGGTAAAGCTAGGATCCAGGGTGCTCAGTCCCTAAGCCACAGCTGTCGCCATGCCTGTCTGCTTGCCGGGGCACTGTGGGTACTGTCTGAAAGACTAGCATGCTGCCTCTGCTGGGGGGCTAGGGAGCAAGGGGGGTCCATGCTCAAGCCCTTGCCCTCGCCCCACCCTAGCAGAGAGAGAGACCCAGCCTGGTGGGGGACAAGAGGGCAGGTGTCCACTCTTGCTGTTCTTCACAGCGCCAACCTTAGCCAGGACTGAGAGTCCCCCAGCACCCAGAGGCAGCATAGCCTAGACCATAGGGAGTCTACATTTCCAGATACATTACCCAGAGTTGGAGGTGCATACCTGTATCCCTGCACCCAAGAAGCTGAAGCCAGAGGGGACTGTAAGCCCAAGGCTCATTTAGACTACATAGCAAGTTCCAGGTTAGCCTGGGCTACGTAGCCTGACCCTATCTCAATCTTCCCCCAACTATACTTTAAAAGAAGAAAAACAGCCTTTAAGCCTAGCACTTGGGAGGCAGACAGGAGGATCTCTGTGTGTTCAAGGACAGTCTGATCTTTATAGTGAGATCCAGGACAGCCTGAGACTACACAGGGAGAGCCTGTCTCCCACCCCACCCCACTCCCAAAAAAAACTAATAAAAGGAATTTTTTTGAAAGTTATGGCTGGAAGCTGGGTGTGGTAGTGCATGCCTTTGATTCCAGCACTTGGGAGGTAGGGCCAGTTATGGATCTTTGTGAGTTCGAGGCCAGCATAGTCTACGTGGCAACTTCCAGGCCAGTCAGAGCTGCATAATAAGACCTTGTCTCAAAACAACATCAAGAAAAGTCGGGGCTGGAGAAATGGGTCTGAGGGAAAAGAGTTGCTGTAAGTATAAGGATTCTTTTGAGTCTTCAGGCCCCATGTTTAAAGCCAGGAGTGGCTGTGTGCTACTGCACTCTGCACACCAAAATGCCATTACTGGAATACACGACAGAAAGATAGTTCATGGGAAAGCTGACGTTCTTCCCCCTGTGAGATTTTGTTACCCTCAGAGTTCGTCTAGACGTTCTTCCCCCTGTGAGATTTTGTTACCCTCAGAGTTCGTCTAGAATGGGGTACTGGTCACTCTGCAAGGGCCCCACGGTCACCTATGCTGGTGGCCACTGTCCTGGACAGCACATATCTGGAACAGAGACCCACAAACTCCCTGGGTAATTCTTTGTTCCACACAGTGTAGCATGATGAGGGATCCCTGCCTCAGTTTACCCAACGTCAGTATCAGTCTCTCCCCCCACACAATATGACAACCAAAAATGCCTCCAGTCAATGCCAGCTGACCCAGAGAAGGAAAGTCATAGTCAGCTGAGCTCATGTGCCAGGCAGAAAGGAGCCTCCTCCAGCGGGACTTGGCCAGTGTCTGTGGGGACAAGTCTCCTCTCAGGCGGACAGGAGCAGGATGGGTCAGTGACGACTTTAATACTAGGAAGCCGTGCACTGCCCTCTTTCATTCTGCATGAGACCTGGAAGATGCTCATTTGTTTGTTTGTTTGCTTGCTTGCTTGGAGACAAGGTTTCTCTGAGTAGCCTTGGCTGTCCTTGACTCACTTTGTAGACCAGGCTGGCCCTGAACTCAGAGATCCACCTGCCTCTGCCTGCTGGGTGCTGGGACTGAAGGTGTGCGCCATCACGCCCTGCTCTAAAAGATGCTCTTTGAGCATCCTGATTTGCAGATGAAGAAAAGGGGCTCAGAAAGAGGAAGCCATTTGCCTGGTGACAACCAGGACCTAGGTGTAAGTCCTGCAGCCTGCAGCCCATGCTTCCTCCTTCACTCCACCCTAGGTGACCCCTGGCCACCCTCCCCTGGATGGAAGCTCCCTGTCCCCTGACATTACTGCCCTCACCCAACCGTCTGCTTCTCATCAATTCCTCCCTAGCTGAGACACAGATCCTGGCTCTGGACGCCAAGGGATGCTGGCACACACACACACACCCCTGCCAGGATCTCTGAGTAGACTCCACAGAGCAAGAGCTGCGGGTAGTGCACCCAGTTGTGTGGGAAGGGGAGTGAGGACCCCTTGTTCTTTCATCGGGTCACAAAGGTGAATGAGCAAGCCCCACTCCCCTGATAAGGACCCAGGGGGAGAGTAAAAGTCTTCCTCCCAGACCTTGTGGTCCTGGTAGGAACTGCCCTGCCAGGCTAATGCCAGTCCCTACCATCTCTCATGTGGGGTGTGTGGTTTCTGAGTGGAAGCTGCTTTGAGGAACTTAGAAGCTCTTGGCACAGTAGGAAGAGACCATTTTTTTGTTTGTTCGTTCGTTTTATTTTGTTTTGTCTTTTAACGATCTTAGCCTCAGGCTGGAGAGATGACTCTGGATGGGACCTGAGTTCAAATGCTGGCACGCACAGGAAACTACTGTCACCCCAGGGCGGAGGGGGCACAGATGGGAGGCTCCCTGAGACTGGCTGGCTAGCAGCCTAGCCCCCAAGGTCAGTGAGAGACCCTGACTCAAAGAAATAAAGCAGGGCTCATGCCTTTGACCCCAGCACTTGGAAGGCAGAGGCAGGTGGATCTCTGTGAGTTCTGAGCCAGTCTGATCTACAGAGTAAGTTCTAAAACTGCCAGGGCTACATATGAGACTTTGCCTCAGAGAGAAGGAGAGAGAGAGAGAGAGAGAGAGAGAGAGAGAGAGAGAGAGAGAGAGAGAGAGAGAGAGAATGCTCTCTGGTCTCTCTGAGTATGCACATATAAGCACATGTGCCACATACACATGTGCACACACAACCACACATGAGAAAGAGAGAGTGCCGTTATTTACTTAATATTATTCCCTAACGTTTATTGAATACCCAGCAGCCTTCCTAACATGTATGTGCTCACTCATTTCATATGCATTTGATAATTTGCATACATTCAGCCCTCATAGCTACTTCATGAGATAGGTGCTGTTAGCGCCCCTTTCACCCTGGAGGAACCTAAAGTCAGACCACACGGCTGAGGAGTGGTGGAGGAGCAGAGCCCAGGCTGCTGACTGCGTTTCCAGCCTCCCCTCCTCCTTCTCCCTGCTCTCCCATCTTCCTGAGACTCATACTTTGGGCATGGCTCCTCCCTGTTCCCTACAGATCATTCTGGGCTCTGGGTGAGGGAGGGAGGGAGGGAGTGCTCCATTGATGGTTGCAGACTGCCTAGCATGGGATGGAGCTGCCCACCTCCAACCTCAGTAGGCAGGCCCCGCTGGATGGGCCCATGGAAGGTCAAGGGTATGTGGAGTGGCAGAGCTTGGCAGAACAGCAACGCCTGCTGCCGAGGGAGTGACGAAGGAAGACATCAGGCCAGGTCCCGTGGCCCCATAAATTAGAACAACACCCAGAGCCTTGAGCCCAGGACAAGAGACGCTGCCAGGAGCTGCTTAGGATTCAGATTTCAGGCTGGTGCCCAGGGATGGCAAGGCTAAGAAAGGACCTGGTGCCCCCGTGTACCAAGCCCACAGTCCCTTCATGTAGTAGGGGGCGTCTCTGAGGCTCTTCCTTGCTGACCACAGGTTTGGAAGGATGACATAGTCGCAGGGGCTCACGCCTCCAAAGACCAGTGGTCTGAGGTGACCCTCCCCTCTCCTGCTCACCCATAGGCATGCTGCACCCTGGGCCCAGAGGCTTGACAGGCCCACACTCGCCCATCTTAGACAGTCAGTCACCCAAGAGGACAGAGAGCCACCCTCGACTGGCCCCTCTCTGGGCATCAGACTCTTACCTGCAAATAAGTGTGCGGAGTGGGAGGAGGGTAGTGAGCTCCCTAGGAGCCTCTCTTTGTTATTCTCTGGGTCCTTATCTACAAGACCATGATGAGGATGCCAACCTGTGGGCTCTCCCAGGCCTAGAGCTTGCATAGTTCACTCACACCCCGCCGTGAGGGTCCTGAGACTTCTTTGAAGCAGAGTCTGTTTGTTTGTTTGTTTGTTTGTTTTTCAAGACAGAGTTTCTCTGTGTTAGCCTTAGCTGTCCTGGACTGGCTTTGTAGACCAGGCTGGCCTAGAACTCACAGAGATCCACCTGCCTCTGCCTCTGCTGGGATTAAAGGCATGCGCCACCAAGCCCAGCCAGAGTCGTTTTATATGGCTCTTGCTGTTCTCATCTGTGAGGTGGGATGGGTCAGGCCGTTCTCACGGGGTTGTGTATGGATTGAGAGCCCCGTGACTTGCAATGGTTAATTCTCCAGAATTCTCACTGTGAGTTGGACTGGGTTTAATATGGTATCACCCATCACCAGGAACCACCGTTACTGCCCTCAAAGTGTTCATGAGACTCATGGGAGAGACACACTGAACACCGAGTAGCATTCGGAGCCCTGGCTAAGGGAGGGAGAATGGTTCTGGCTGATGGGTCAGGGAAGCCTTCCTGAAAGAGGTGGCAACTGAGCTGGGTCTTATAAGACAGGTAATGATTCAGGATACAATGGAATTGGTACGTCCCATGGGAACAAACCCACCTGACAGGAAAGTGAGGCCTATGGAGACAGTAAAAGAGTCATTTCAATAGCCTGGAGTATAAGGCTGAGAGACAGTGAAACTGGGGCTTTGAAGGCTTCATTCAGAGGCTGGGTGTTGTTCTATAGGTGGGAGAGGGTCCTAGAAGGCTTCTGAGGAAGGGAATCACCAGAGGCTAGACTGTTTCTTCCCTGTAGAGGGGCCTTGGGCCACTAGAGGCACTGCACCCTCTGATAGAGGCTGCGGGGTATGGGGGGGGGGGGGGTACCAGGTAGAGAAGGAGGCCAGATATACACACATGCCAAGATTTGCCTCAACCAACTGTGCCTAGGCCCAGGGTCAGCCCTCAGGACACTGGTCACCACCATAGTGAGCATCGGGTGTGAGGCCTGGACTGAGATCTCCCTCCCTGCACTCATCTCTGTCCCTGTGAGCATTCCCCAGGCTGGCACCTACAACTCCCCCTTTCCAACTCCTCCAAAGGCCCGAGAGCAGGATGTCACACCCTGGCTGCCAGGAGCTGGGGTCACTCCAAGGATGAACCCTGCCTGGTGTTAATGAGGCCCAAACCAGATGGACACACTGACAGCCAGGGGCCAGCAAAGAAGAGGCACATCACACCCTCGAGTGTGGGCCTCCTCAGCCTCCTCAGCCCTGCCAGGCTATGCCCGAGACCTTCCCCCACTGTCTGAGACAAGATCAGACAGGCTGGGTGGCTCCTCAGAGGCCACACAGCATTTGAGAAGCTGGGCACAGGCCTGCCTAGCCACTTCTCTCCGTTTCCATGGCCACCATCCAGCTCCGAGCCACCAACAACACTCGTAGCAGCTACCATCACGGGCTTGCTTATTAGCTGCCCCCAGCACTTCCATTATTTTCTTCTGAAATCTCTCCTTGCTTGCAAGCCCTTGCCTGCAAACCTCTCCCCACAATCATGACTGCCTCTTCCCCTTGTATACATGCTTACACACACACACACACACACACACACACACACACACACACACATCTCAATGTCAGGCCTCCTGGCCCCACAGCATCAAGGCAGCTCAGAGTTTGGAAGACATCTTCTTGAGACAAAAGTGTGCCGCTCTGTAGCTGAGGCGGAGTTCCTGGTCCACAGGCTTAACTGATTCTTCCGAGAGTAAAGTTTAGGCTCTTAGCTCAAATGTTGCTTTCTCTGAGACTCTGTCTGAGAGCCCCTGACATCATGCACCCCCTATTTTCAGAATCCAAGACTTTCACATGTTAGGCAGGCACACTACTATTGAGCTACATCCCCCACGTGGCAACTCATCTCTCTCGATTGCAGTCATCACAGTAATTGCATCATACACGAAGTCTTTCTCTCTTGCTAGAATATAAGATCTGTGGGCCAAGAGATACGTTATCTTTTTAGCCAGTCTTTCCTTAGCAACCAGGACTCTGCCTGGTACTTAATAAATGCTCAGGAGATGTGTGTTGAGTAAATAAATGACTGTGTGAGCAAGCCCTCCTCCTCCAGCCCCATCTCCAGCAATTTTTTTGTTTGTTTGTTTGGTTGGTTGGTTGGTTTGGTTTGGTTTCTCAAGACAGGCTTTCTCTGTGTAGCTTTGGCTGTCCTGGAACCCACTCTGTAGACCAGGCTGGCCTCCAACTCACAGAGACCCACCTGCCTCTGCCTCCCAAGTGGGGTTAAAGGTGTGTGTCACACCAGGCTTAGCAGATGTTTTTACTAACTGTGTGCCTGGGTTTGGCCAGGGCTGACACAAAATGAGTAAGAAGATGCTGCCTGCTGTGGCAAAATAAACACAGGCGTTCACCCACTCACTGGGAGGCGGGCATGTAGCAGGCGGAGAATCAGGAAACAGCATTCCAGTATTAGAGATAACAGGGCACCATGGGAGGCTGGGGAGACAGCTCAGCTCCGAGCGTAAAGTGTCTGTGCAAGCAGGAGGACCTGAATTCGGATCTCCAGCACCAACGCAAAAGCCAGGTGAGGAGCATAGGTCTGTAGCCCCAGCACTGGGGGATGGAGACAAGTGGGTCCCCCAAATGGTCAGCTCTAAGTTCAGTGAGAGACCCTGTCTCCAAAAACTAAGGTGGCAAGCCGGACGCGGTGGCACATGCCTGTAATCCCAGCACTCAGGGAGGCAGAGGCAGATGGATCTCTGTGAATTTGATGCCAGCCTGGTCTACAAAGCAAGTAAGGACAGCCAAGGCTACACAGAGGAGCCATGTCTCAAAAAAAAAAAAACCAAACAAACAAAAACCAAAGAACCAAACCTAAAACAATTAAAAAAAAAAACTAAGGTAGAAATCAATATAGGAAGACATCCAGTGTCAACCTTTGGTCTACGCATGTACACACACACACACACATACACACATACACACATACACACACACACACACACTAAATTAATGAATATGTAAAATATGTTTTGATACTAGCTAGAAAAGCCAGTCAGGAAGCATCCATTTATTGTCACTCCTGGATGCTGGGACACAGTGCAGACATGGGTCGTAGACTGGCCTCCTGCCTCATGCATGCTCTCAGTAGACTCTTTCCAGCAAGCTATGGGGTCATAGCCACCTCACCCCATTCCTTTCCCTCTCTCAATACTGCCCCACAGCCTCTAGGGACCCCAGGCCATCTGTAGCCCCAGGCTCTCAGGTTTCTGCAGGGGATTCTAACAGGATCTTCCCGGGGGGTGGAGGCAGCCAACAGGATCCACATGGGACAATGGTGCCTTTGTGGCCTCTGCCAGGGCTCCAAGAATAGCTGTTTGCTCAGCCTCAGGCAGGGCTGTGGGAGGCCTGGAGCCCGGGAGCTCTGATGTGGTCCTTGTGTTAACCCACTAGATGCTTTTTCAGCTTCTTACAGGCTCCGAGGGATGGAAGCAGGCACGCTAGGGACTTAGGGGTCCTGAAGGATCAGGTGTGGTTTGGAAAGCACCATCATCTCAGAAGAGCCATGTACAGAAGCTTGATGTAAAAGCCAGGTGAAATGGACTCAGTTCAAGGAGGGGAGGGCTCTAGCACCCTCCACTTGATTTCAGCCAAAAGACTTAAGAATGGATTGCTTGCCAGGCGGTGGTGGTACATACCTTTAATCCCAGCACTTGAGAGGTAGAGCCAGGTCAGCCTGGTCTACAAAGCGAGTTCTAGGATAGCCAGGGCAATGACAACAACAGCAACAACAACAACAACAACAACAACAACAACAACAACAACAACCTGTCTCAAAAAACAAACAAAAGGATTGCCTGAAATTCACCACAGACCCCCAGCCACCACCATGGCCCATGCCAGGCTAGAGCTACGAGACCACAGTGCTGAAGGTGACATTAATATTTCTCAATCTGTGGCCTCAGTAGTTTCTAGAATGTACATTCTTAGGGCCCAGCAGTCTCTGTCGGACAAGGCGTCTAAGCTGCCACTGCTGCCGCTCCCACTGCAGCTACATTTGAGAGTCACAAGCTTCAACCTCTTGTTCATCACCAGCCACCCCCGGTCTCACCTGGCCCTGACAAGCTAGCAGCCTCTCAGGGCATAGGACCCCTAAGTCTGTAGGCATGGAGGCAGGGAGTCCTGAAGATTTAAGTCTGGCCATGGCAGCACAAGCTTGTGATCCCAGCATCTCCAGCAGAGGCACAAGTGTTGGAGCAGGTTCAAGGCCAACCTGGTCTACATAATGAATGTCAGACCAGGCAAAACTACGTATAGAGACCCTGTGTCCAAAAGCAAAATAATGATGATGATGAAGAAGAAGAAGAGGAGGAGGAGAAATGAATGAAAAAAAGGAAAAATGCCCTGAAATTTTAAACAGTGCCTGTGTTTCTGAGATTCCTGGACCTTGAGCTGCTGCCCCCAAGAGCGGCAGCTATGCCTTTGAGACATACTCAGGCCTGCACTGTCATCTTCTCAAATCCCACACAGATCCCTCCCAGAGTCCCCTGACCCGCTGTGGATCTTAGGAGCCTTCAAACCTGGGTTTACAGACATTGCTAACACTGGCACCTCTGTCCCCTGGCTGTCCTGGCACCTGCTGCCATGTGCTCATTCTCTGTCCCCTGGCTGGCCTGGCACCTGCTGCCATGTGCTCATTCTTTTGTTTTCTCTGTCACTTCTTGAAAGGCCACCGTTCATATTTGATTGGAACCCATGATGCCCCGTCTCCTTAAGGTCTCCAGGCACCACCCTGTTAGAGTTAGACTGTCAGCATATAAATTCAGGGGAATGGACATCTTAGTGCCTAGCAGCCAGAGCAAGCCAGTGCTCTCCCCTGCCCCAAGTCTTGGTGAGTTCTCATAATTCCCCAACAATTTTCCCTTCAGCAGAAAGCCATGCATGAGCGCCCAGTAGAGCCGTCCCTCTCCCCTACAGGGCCTGGTTCCAGACTCCATCCTGCTAAGTTCCCAGTGACCCTAGGCAGGAGGTGAGGTTCCAGGCTCAGCTCTACCTTGGAGCAAAACCATCCTTCTGTCAATGCTTGTCACTCACCCTGTAGAGCCCGGTGCGCCCAAAGCTGGTCGCCCATCTGCAGTAAGAATTCAAGGCCTAAAATGGGGGTGTGGCTCAGTTGGTAAAGTGCTTGCCTAGCATGGCCAAGGCTCTGGGTTCAGGCACCAGCATGGCATAAGCTAGGCACAGTGACACAGGCGTATAATTCAGCCTGTGGAGGTGGGTACAGGAGACTCAGAAGTTTAAGGCCTGGCCAGGCGTGGTGATGCTCACCTTTAATCCCAGCACTGGGGAGGCAGAGGCAGGTGGATAGTTGTGATTTTGAGGCCATCCTGATCTACAAAGTGAGTCTAGGACAGCCAAGGCTACACAGAGAAACCCTGTCTGAAAAAAAAAAAAAAAGAGGTTTAAGGCCATCTTCACCCACATAGCAAATTTGAGGGCAGCCTGAGCTACAAAAGACCATGTTTCAATAATAAATATATATTATTTTTATGTATGAAATATGTAAATATACACACATATATATGTATATAAATCAGAGCCTAAGTCAAGTGTGGTACTACATGTGTAAAAATCCCAGCACTGGAGAGGCTGAGGTAGAAAGATGATGACTTCGGGACCAGCCTGACTAGCATGAAAATATCCTGTCTAACAAGAAAAAAAAAAAAAAGGGTCCAGTCCTAAGGCTGTAGGTATGGTTCAGTCTGCGTGGGTTCAGTCTCTAACACAACAGAGAGAGAGAGAGACAGAGACAGAGACAGACAAACAGACAGAGACATAGAGACAAGGAGATTTTGGGTCCCTAGCCTCCAACACAACAGGTACAAGATTGGCCCAGGACTCTGTGTCCTTCACAACCTCCTGCCACCAGCTTGTCACAGCAGCACAGCTGGGGTCTGCCTGGGAGCTGCCTACCCATCTGGAACTCTCTCCTGAAGCCCCCTGCCTGGGCTCCCTCTCACCTTCTGTCCTTTCTTCCTACAGTGCAGCCCCTGCAGGAGCCAAAACCTTCAGCCTGAAGCACTCGGAGGGTGTGAAGGTGGAGGTGGTGCGTGATGGAGAAGCAGAGGAGGTGGTCACCAATGGCAAGCAGCGCTGGGCCCTGTCCCCCAGCACCACATTGCGGCTCAGCATGGCTCAGGCCAGCACAGAGGCCAGCAGCGACAAGGTACCATGGCCAGGAAGACAGGACCCAGGGCTGAGGGAGCACAAGACCATGCAGGAGTCTTGGGGGACCACACTAGCCTGAGCCATAGAGTCCTTTCCAGTCCCAGGCAGTGGGGGGAGGGGGAGGGTGGTCAGGTATAGAGCCGCAAACCGGTAACCCCAGCCCTTAAGTGGTGGAGGCAGGAGGATCAAGGGTTCAAGGCCCCCTTTGGCCAGCATGGGGCGTATGAGGCCCTTCTCAAGAAATGGAAACTAGGAGCCAGAAAGATAGCTCAGTGGTTAGGAACACAATCTGTTCCTCCAAAGAGCCTTGGTTCAATTCCCAGCACCCACGTGGTGGCCCAAAATCCTCTGTAACTCTACTTCCAGGGGGATCTGACGCCCTCTTCTGGTCTCCAAAGGTACCACACATTCACTTGGTACATAGACATACATGCAGGCAAAACCCCGTACACGTAAAATAATTGTCTAAGTGAAAACTAGTGCTGGGACCATAGCTCAGAAGCTGTGTATCTAGCATATGTGAAGCCATGAATTCCATTCCTAGGGCAGAAAGAGGAAGGGAGGGAGGGAGGGAGAGAGGGAGGGAGGGAAAGAGGGAGGGAGGGAAGAAAGAAGGAAGACCCAGAGAACTGAAGGACACATAAGCTGAGGCAGGAGGATTGCTGCAAGCTTGAGACCAGCCTCAGCTTCTTAGTGCCAGGCTAGCTAGAGCTACGTGGGAAGAGTGTTTGAAAACGCACACGTGCAAAGAAAAGCCGGGACTTGGGGTACACACTTGTAATCTCAGCACTTAGGAGGCAGAGGCAGGAGCATCACTGCTGTGTTGAAGCTAGCTAGTCTGAGATAAATGGCAAGGCCTGTCTATCTGGTTGTGTTGTTTTGTTTTGTTTTTCTTTTTTCTTTCTTTCTTTTCTTTCTTTTTTTTTTGTTTGTTTTTTTGTTTTGTTTTGTTTTTTGAGGGTCTCTCTGTGTAGCCTTGGCTGTCCTAGACTCCCTTTGTAGACCAGGCTAGCCTCGAACTGACAGCAATCTGCCTGCCTCTGCCTCCCAAGTGCTGGGATTAAAGGCATCCACCACCATGCCTGGCTTGTTTTTTTTTTTTTCTTAAAAAAAACAAAACAAAACCAAACAACTTCTCAGACCCATAGGATAACTGGAGACTATCTCCATAGCAACCCAGACCTCACGGCCTATAAAGTGGGGTGCTGAGCAATCAGAGGTAAAATGGTTTCCCAAGTGACATAGCCAAGCCCCATCTGGGCTCCCTCATGAGTATTCCCTAAGTCCGTTGCAGTGTTGGCACCAGGCACCATCCATGTGAACAAGTCCCTGGGGCTTAGCTGGAGCTAGGCGCACAGCATAGTGGGCGTTGAACCCAGGAAACAGAGGATGTGCGGGGGCACGGGGCAGGTGGGGGTGAGGAGCCCCTTGTCTGGTTGGCGTATCTGTGAGAAGCATCTCAGCAGCCCAGGGGTGCTTGCTGGAGGAGGGGTTTAGAAAGGACTGATAGGCTGGGAGGTAGGGGGTTATTCCTGGTTGTTTGTTTGTCTTGCTTTGTTTGACCTCTGCCCTTCTCTCTTATCCCCATGTGTGCATCTCACCAAGGTCACTGTCAACTACTATGATGAGGAGGGCAGCGCCCCCGTTGACCAGGCTGGGCTCTTCCTCACAGCCATCGGTGAGTTGGTACAGGGGTTTGGGTGTCTTCGCTTTGGGGGACCTGGCAAAAATGCTCTGGATAGGTTTCAGTGTGGCAGGCTGGCTCCTGGAGCCACTTCCAAGTAAACCAAGTAATGCAAGCTTTGGAGCAGAACACGTGTACCCTGGGGCTTTTATTCGGGGAAGGGAGACTCAGAGTCTCCATCACAGGCCCTGTGGGCTGCAAGGAGAAAGAGAAAAGCTCAAATCCTGTGTCCACCCATCCCCCCTCCTCCAAAGGCATACTCTGCGGCCAGGAGACTCGCTCCGGAAGCTTCCGCTGTCCCTGACAGTCCTCACAGCCATCCCACCCCCAGCCTGGGGTCCTTAACTCCTCTGGTCCAGGCTCTTCATTTGCTCCACAAGGGATGGAGTGGCCCAGAGAGGTTAGGAAACCCATTCACAGTCACACAGCAACAGTGTGGCAGATCGAGTCCCAAACTGGAGACAATTCCCTCACTTCTTGCCCTGCACGGCTCTGCCCTGGGTGTGAGGGACACAGTAGGCTGGGCAGAGCCGAGGGATGTGGCCTTCTGAGCACTCAGTCCCTGATGCAGATGAGATTTCGTTTTATTCTCTGTTAATGATGTTTTCAAGCTAGAAGGAATCCAGAGGTTCATTCTGTCCACTCAGCTGTGACAGAGACCACCCCGGCTCACCATACACCAAGCTGTTCTAGGGACTAGGCTGGGTGCTTTGATGAGAAGGAAATGGAAAAGAAAGAGGAGGCAGATAAACACGGAACATTTCCCAAGCACCTACAGTATGCCATGTTCCAGACCTACGTGTCTACCCACCAAAATGCCGATCTAGCCTTTCAGCTATTCCAAGGAGTGACACTAAGACTATATCCATTAAGCAGATGAAATTGAGGCTCATACAGGCCAAAACAAAGATGCCTGGGTTACACCTGGAAACGGTTGCTAGGGTACCACGTCACATCAATTATCTCATTTTTCAGTGGGTCGAGAAACCTCCCCCCTAAAAGCAGTTACTTCTCTGAGAGACCCTCTTTCCTCCTCAGCCTCCTGCGGCCCTTCAAGGCTGCAGGACTCTCTCTCTCTCTCTCTTCTCAGCTAATCTCCCCAGGGGCCTGGGTGCTCTGTCACCCTGTTCTTCCCTCTGCATGGGGGAGGGGGCCTTAGGATGATAGGGAGTTGGGGGGCTCGAGAGTTGTAGCCTGACTCCCCAATGTGTAAGCCCTGGCTTGTGACAGAGCGGTGCAAACACACAGCCCCGCCTGTCTGAGATGTCTGGGCCCCCCAGGAAACCTGATCCCACAGAGTGAGGGATGCCTGAAGAGAAAGGCACAGGGGTCTGGGTGGGGCGCAGAGACCTGCCAAAGAAAGTGGGAATTCCCAGGTCCATGGGACATCCCTTGGCCCTTCCAAAGACAATGAGGAGAATGAAAGCTTTTCTATACAAGAGGGAGAAGCAACATTGATGAAATAGTTTGTTTCCAGCTGCAACCTTCCTTTTCACACTGAAAAGCAGCGGGTTGCAGGGGGCAGGGGCAGATGTGCAAGGTGGCCCAGCAGATAAATCCTGATGACCTGACTTGGAGCCCTAGAACTTATGGTGGGAGGAGAGAACCAGCCCCCAAAGGTTGTCCTTTGACCTCTCCACACATGCTCCGCCCCCAGTAATAATAAACAATTTCTTTTTAGAGCACAAAAGGCTGGGCGTGGTGGCACATCAGTAATCCCAGAACTTGGGTACAGGAGGATCATGATTTCAAGGCCAGCCTTGGTTGCATGGCAAATTCAAGGCCAGCCTGGGCTACATAAGACCCTATCTCAAATTATATATGTAAATTAATAACATTTTAAAAGAAGAATGGGCAGGGGCAGGTTTTGTGCTGGAGAGATGGCTCAGTGGTTAGGAGCACTGACTGCTCTTCCAGAGGACCCGGGTTCAATTCCCAGCACCCAGCACCTACATGATCGCTCACAAGTGTCTGTAACTCCAGCTCCAAGTGATCTGACACACTCAGACATACACGCAGGCAAAACACCAATGCATATGAAATATAAATAAATAAATCATTTTTTAAAAAGCAGAAAAGGAAGCCGGGCTGGAGACACATGCCTGTCATCCCAGCTGCTCGGAGGCTAAGGCAGGACACAGGATCCCAGTGCCTTTCTGAGCTAAGAAGAGAGTTCAAGGCTTGCTGAGAAGGGATAAGGAAACCCCATCTCAAAAAAAGGAGGATGCTCTGAGACATAGCTCAGATGGTACACCGCTTCCCTGGGCCGGGCATCCTCTCTAAACCAAAGGCAGCCACTCACATTGTAAAACCAGGCTGTATGAAATGTCACTCTGGCCCACCCTGTGGTCTGTGTCCCACCTGACCTTCTCCTCCCTCTGGCATCTCCACTCTGAGGCGGGGACACCCTGAAGATCCCTAAACACTAGGCCTGGCCCCACAGAAGCCCTTTGGAGTGCATGTCACTGGGACTGTCCCAAGCCCACATTGAGCAAGAGCCCTGGCCTCAAGACAGGCAGGAACTAGCTGTGGCTTTGCCTCCTCTGTCTACCTCATGGTGATCTCGCACCAGCTCCATCACCCCCGGCCTCAGTTTCTCCATCTGCAAAAGGGAGTTTTGCAGGGCATTCTAACCTGGTACTTCCAAGGACTCAGGTGCAACAGGTGCTGAGCGGAGGCCCTCTTCCCCCTTCCTCTTCCTCTCTGCCCGAAGGGACTTGATCCTAGAATACAAGAGCAAACCAGGGAGCCCTTGGCCATATCTCTGTCTGACCCTGCTGTGTGGCCCTGGCAAATAGACCGTCCCCTCTGGACTCCACTTTTCCCTAGCTATAAACTTTTCTGAGGAAAGGAGGAAGGGGGAAGGTAGGAGAGAACAGTCATCCTTCCTGCTGAGGTCCTGGCAGAGCGGCGAGGACACATTCTGAAGCCCCAGTACTTTTGTCCCCTTTGCACCTTGGATAAATGTTCCACATGCCCTGAGCTTCCCCCCCCCCCAGGCCCAGGATTGGAGCTGTCAGCGTCCAGGGCATGATGTCATTTCTCTCCTGGTCCCCAGAGCCCTTCTTCACACTTCATCCTAAGGTCCCAGGACAAGTCAGAAGGCCAGGCCAGCATAGTCACAGTCCCCAGGGCTGGCGGCTGGCCCAAATGCAGCCACAGCTCCCACATCTAGGTTCATGGGGCAATGGCCTCAAACTCAATCCTAGTGACATTTCCCGTGAATCTGCCCCCACACCCCGGCTCCCAGCGCCACCTGACACCTTGGGGCTATTCTGGGTAGCTGAAGCAGGACCAGGGGCCTCTGGGAAATGTCTGGAGTCCAGAGGCTGTGAAACAGGTGTGTTCCCCTCCCCATGGGGAGGGCAGAGCTCAGAAGGGCTGGTCCGGACTCTCTTTCTTGGCCTATAGACAGTGGCCCCATTAGAACCTTGGAGAAGGTCCAGGGAATGGCTGGTAGCTGAGGAGGCCAGAAGACAGTGGAGACGTAAGTTGACTGTGGGGCCAGTGATAAGTCCTAAGAGAGTTGACAGGTACTGTGGAAAACGGAGAGGAGGCGGCCAAGAGCGAGACTGTGAAAACGCAAACTTCATAATGGGGAGGTGGCAGCTCCTTCGGAGTAGTAAATCAGATGACAGGCTGGATGTGGTGCCACGTGCCTTTAATGCCAGCACTCAGGAGGCAGGGGCAGGTGGATCTCTGTGAATTCGAGGCCAGGCTGGTCTACACAGTGAGTTCCAGGACAGCCAGAGCTACAAAGTGAGAGCCACCATAGAAACCTGAGCATTCTTTCGTGCCCTATAAATGAAGTCACAAGGCTACCATGTGAAGATATGGCCAATGACCTTCAGGGAAGCAAATGTTGGGACTTTAAAGGCAAGCTTGGCTTTTAGACACTGTCCAGGTATGATGTCAGCCCGTGTCAGCCAGGGGTCAACCGGATCAACGGGGAAGGTAGCGCAGAACAGATGTCTGGAGTCAGAGGCTCCGTAGGAGGTAGGAAGACCACCCTGCATTCTGAGAACTCGGTATTTAGGGGTGTGGCCTCCCTGCTCAGTGGCCTCAGATTCCTGGTTTGCGTGGCAATGTGGGTCTCCTCCTCAGAGCTGGTGGAGGGAGAACAGGCCTGGAGAGTGCCAGCTGCCACAGGGCTGGCAGAGCGCTGTGTTCATGGAGCGAGGCAGGGCAGGCTGCAAAGTTGGTGAAGCCGGGAGCCAATGTCAACACTGTCCCTGCACCTCAGCCTCTCACTGCGGTTAGAGGGCCTCCCCTCTGCCAGCCCAGCTTCGGTCATGAGCCACGTAGGTGGCTCAGAGCCCTGAGCTTGCTCCTTTCTGAAATGTGTGTGATTGTATTCTCTCCAGGGCCATAGGCTCCCGGAGAAGTCCGCTGTGTATCGGCCACCCAGTGCCGAGTTGCAGCAGGTACTCCAGTGGGGTACCTTGTACAATCGTCCGCAGTGGGATGCCCCGTGGCACGGGCTCATGGCAGGTCCAGGAGGGTAGAACCCTAGAAGGTGCCTCTTCCCTGTACCTCGTGGCCTTCCCGTCTCCGGCACCCACAAAAGCCGCAGTGGGGTCAGTGAGAATTGAACTGTGAACTAAGGAGGCACCTGAATCTGACTCTGGACCCCATTGGGCTAATCCTCCCTGTATCAGGACCCTCCCTCCCACCCAAAAGGGACTGACTGGGCCGGACAACAGCATGTCTCTTGCTGAGTGTGCTCCAATCGCCTCCCTGGCAATACCCCACGCTCCTCCCACAGCCATTAACTCGGGGCCGTTTTGCCTCCCCAGAGTGCTAGGCAACAGCTCGAAGCATGAGGGACATCACTGGCATCTTGCAGGTGGCCACCAGGGATGCCCCTAAACACCCTGCACCCAGAACAGCCCCACACATGGAGTCACATAGCTCGGAAAGTCAGACGTGCAGCTGCTGCCACCAGAACCCCATGCTGCAGATGAGGGACTAGGAGCTGACAGAGGTCATGCAAGCTGCCCAAAGTCACACAGCTCATAACCAGAGAACCGGAGTTCCAACCTAAGACTGTCTCCTGTTGAACTTTCTCTGCCCCACTGGCTCCACATAGCCTCTCTGTAAGAGGTTCTGGGGTGCTGAAGGTCTCTTCCCCAATATAAAAGGACAGCAGGGTCCCTGTCTTAGGTCACCTATCTGGAGCTGTCATCACAGGCTCTCTTAGCTGGACAGGGCAGGAGACATGATTTCTCAACAAAAGTAAAATGAGAAAAGAGAGAGAACAGCAGAAACAGAAACATAGACAGACAGACAGACAGACAGGCATGTGTGTACATAGATGTTCCCGAGACAGGCCAGAAGAGGAAATTGGAAATATCACAGACCCTGGTTCTGCTGATGCCACCTTGTGACCTTAGGCATGTGACCGGAGCCTCCCACGACTACACAGCGAGGACCAGCCTCCTACCTCAAACCAGGGTTTGCAGGAACCTGCCCACTTTCAAAGCTATTTGTGGCTTCCTCGGGGTTCCCCCGAGGTGGTAGCGAGGAAAGAAGGGCTGGAAGATCATGACCTCAGCGAGGCCATCTCTTTCCAGCAACCAAGAGAACTGGGGAGCTGCTCCGCTTCCCACCAGGCTCCCCCAGCCTCGCCACACCCGCTGGCTGGCTCTGCCACTCACATTTGCCTCTCATCTGCAGAGATCTCGCTGGACGTGGATGCAGACCGGGATGGAGAGGTGGAGAAGAACAATCCTAGGAAGGTTAGCTGGCCTTGAGGGCGGGCACTGCGCTGACCCTAACATGGGGGACTTCCAGAGCACTGCAGCAGGGAGGGACCGCACGGGACATCCGGCCAGAGCCATCCATCAGAGAGGCCAGCTACCATTTCACAGGGCAGGAAGCTGAGGCTCAGAGCAGGCTCCAGATACGACACAGCAGGGATGGGCCACAAGCTAGCCAGGCTCTCTGTAGGAGGCTGGGAGAGGTTATCTCAGTCACCAGTGACTCAGTGACCATTGTCATCTCAGTGCTCAGGAGGTGTCGAGAGTTTGTGGCCAACCTGAGCAGATCCTGTCTTCTTAAAAAAAAAAAAACTGAGGGAGGGACAGGACATTCTCCACAGTTAAGTGGAGAGTGGGGACTGACTTTCACACAAACTGTGGTGCCACATATTTGGCCAGGTCCCCTTGATGGGGAGACCCGATGGCACTCAGAGGAAGCATAGCAGACTACCAAGAAGAGACTTGATACCCTATGAGCATGTACAGGGGGAGGAGGTCCCCCTCGGTCACAGTCATAGGGAAGGGGAATGGGGTGAAAGCAGGAGGCAGGGAGGAATGGGAGGATGCACGGGAGGGGACAGCAATTTGAGATGTAATATGAATGAATGATCTCATTTTTCAATTAAAACATGAATTAAAAAAAGTTATAGCAACAGAAAAAAAACTGAGGTGCAACTGGGCATGGTGGCACACACCTTTAATCCCAGCACTTGGGAGGCAGAGGCAGGTGGATCAGTGTGAGTTCAAGACCAGCCTGGTCTACAGAGCGAGTCCAGGACAGCCAAGGCTACACAGAGAAACCCTGTCTCGAAAAAACAAAAAACAAAAAAACTGAAGTGCTTTATAGCGAGAGCTCTTTAAAACAGATTGTAGGCCTTGACAGTCCTCAGGAGGCTGAGAGTGTAGCTCAGTTGACAGAGCGCCTGCCTTGAATGCAGGAAACGCTGGGTTGGCTCCCCAGCATCGATCCCAGGGCTAAGGAATCAGGGTAACGTCATTCATCCCTTAGCGAGAATTTCCATACCTGGACCAGCGAAGGGAGTGTTCACTGTGTCTTTGCCCACCCTATGGGTACCTTTTGTATTAGCCAATAGTGGTAGCGCATGCCAGGAATCCCAGATCTCAGGAGGTAGAGGAAGGAGGATCAGAGTTCAAGGCCATCCTCTGCTACATGGAGAGTCAGAGGCCAGCCTGAGCTACGTGAGACCCTGTCTCAGGACAACAAATTTATCGCTTATATTCTAGAACCAGTTCAGGCCCAGAGAACAACAAAAGCCTAGAGAGACCAAAGTTCAAGGAAAGATGATGTGGGTGACTACACTGTCACCGTCATATGACCTCGGTGCTCCTGAAAAACCATAGAAAGAAAGGACAATGTACTGAGCAGGGCAGGTGTCCTGAGATCAGAAAGGCTCTAAGCGGAGTGGTGGCATTGACTGGGAAGGAGGCACCAGCAGGACAAAGGCCTGGGAGTTCCTAGGGTGCAGAAGGAAATTCCTGCGGGTAGAGCAGAGTGGGTGGAAGCGGCCATGGGGCTCTCCAGCCTCACTTCCGTGAGAATCCAGGCTTTATGTGATCAACAGCGAAGGCTTCCAGCAGAGAGGCGATACGACCCAGCTGGAGTCTACTCTGGGCACCGAGGCAGGACAGGAAGCAGAGCAAGGTGCCGGCCCCTTTGGGAGCACTCAGAGCGTGTCTGGAATCAAGTCACCTCAAGCCTGACCTAGAATGTCAGTTCCTGCCACCGGCTCTGCCAGGCACGGCCACCTCACACCAGAGCTGAGGCCCACACGCCCTGTTCAGCCTTCCTGTCTCTCTGTGCTCTTAAACTTAGGTGATCGCATGGGTCCTTTCCGGGCACTGAATTTGGGAACCAAGCCTTCCAGGTCGCAGCTGCTGTCCCAATGTATAGAAACTATTTCTTGCCAAGCCTGTCCCTTAGTATCCCTCAGAGGGTGTGCTGGATGGAACCAGGGGCAGCACTGACCTATATCTCTGCTATTGCAGGCATCCTGGACCTGGGGTCCTGAGGGCCAGGGGGCCATCCTGCTGGTTAACTGTGACCGCGACACGCCCTGGTTGCCCAAGGAGGACTGTAGTGATGAAAAGGTCTACAGCAAGCAAGGTGCCAGCGGGGCCACACTGGGGGACAGTGGGAACATGGTGTCCTGCCCCAGGCAGGGCAGGGGGTGATGCAGGAGTATACTTGGGCTTACAGGGGATAACAGCTCAAATGTTCAGTGCTGAAAATACATGCCTGTAAATAGCGTTCAGGTACACCTTTATATGCATGGGGAGAGAAAAACCTGGAGGGGCCAGCAAGATGGCTCAGTGGGTTAGGTGCTTGCAACCAAGCCAAATGACTTGAGTTCACTTTCTGGTACACACATGATAAAGAGAGAACAGACTCCCACAAGCTGTTTTCTGACCTACATATAGACATGCACACACACACACACATACACACACACACACACACACACACACACACACACACACTGTGGTGGCATGCAGACAGACAGAGAAAGAAAGAAAGAAAGAAAGAAAGAAAGAAAGAAAGAAAGAAAGAAAAGAAAGGCGAGCGGTGGTGGTGCATGCCTTTAATCCCAGCACTCGGGAGGCAGAGGCAGGCCTCTGTGAGTTCGAGGCCAGCCTGGTCTACAAAGCGAATCCAGGGCAGCCAAGACTACACAGAGAAACCCTGTTGTGAAAAACCAAAACAAACAAAAACGAAACAAAACAAAACAAAGAAAGAAAGAAAAAGGAAGGAAGGAAGGAAGCAGGCATATCTCTGTGAGTTGCAGACCAGGACCAGCCTGGTCTACATATGAAGGGTGGGGGTGGGGCAGGGAGACAAGAAAAGGGAAAATTCCCACGGGGTTGGCCAGTTCTCCCTGGTGCTGGAGCTAAGTACCTTTCCTTTAGGTTTCTCAGTAGTTGCAACAATGCATGCACGATGGAGGGGCCTTGTGCTGCTGGGAAGAATAAAAGCAGTGGTCAGACCAGCGCCCACAGGCCCTCCTGGTAACCTCCTCTCTCGACCCCCAGATCTCCAGGACATGTCTCAGATGATCCTGCGGACCAAAGGCCCTGACCGCCTGCCCGCCGGGTACGAAATAGTCCTCTACATTTCCATGGCGGACTCGGACAAAGTGGGCGTGTTCTACGTGGAGAGTGAGTGATTACCTTCCCCTCCCCTGCCTTCGAGGCCTCTGCCCTTCTCTCTGCCCAGGTGCCAGGGCCTATGGAGCCCATGGGGTGACTCACAGATTCACATCTCTCCTCCCCTGAGGAGATTCAGTGCTCCCTTCCAGTGGCCAGGGGAGGAAGGGCCTTTGAAGTTAGGGTCCTGTTACCTTCGTGATACCTGAGGCCAGATAGGCGCTTTCTCCAGGCAGTATCTGGCATTTCTGATTTTCAAAAGTCCTTGGAGATGCCGTGGCTGCCCTCGTTCCTTCTGGTGGTGACAGGGTGTCCTGGGTGTCACTATGTAAGAACCATAGTCTACGTTGAAGCTGTTCATCTAATATTCATGGGTTGCAGAGCACCCTGGGTGCCAACGCAGTAATCGTAGCTGTGCCCTCACCCCCACTGCCCTGGAGGAGCTGCCCCTGAGTGGGGGAAGATTTGTCAGAAGAAAAGGAACAGATCGGGTCCCAGAGAATGTTAGTGCAGAGGCTGCGCTGGCTAGGTGGTCCAGAGAGGCCTCTCTGGGGAGTGTGTGACATTTGAGATGAGACCAAAAGGAAACACCGAGAAGGAGCTGGCCAGGAGCAAGCTAAGCAGGGGCCCAGTGTACAGGAGGCTTGGAAGCTGCAACCCGTTAGTGCTTCAGAGACCAGAAGGACCAGGCTAAGGGGGTTGTGCTGGGAGAATAGAGGTCAGCCAGCTAAGCAGGGAGGCTCAGAATGGAGATAGGGTTTTTGTGGAGAGTCACCTCCGGGCTTTTGTTTTTGTTTATCGAGACAGTGTCCCATGGCCTCTAGCTCCCTATGTAGAGAGCGGAGGATGACCTTTTCTTTCTGATCCTCTTACATCCACCTCCCAAGTGCTGGGCTTACAACAGCCACACCTACCATCGTGCCCTAACTCCCACAGTGTGGTGCTAGGATCGACCCCAGGGCCTGGTACATACTGGGCAAGCACTGTACAATCAGGCCACATCCCCAGCCCCCAGAGAGTTTGGGGCAGAAGCGTTAAGATCTTCCGCCTGTGTGAAGAGTTTCCTTTGTAAAGCACCTTGCAGTTTGTCGAGCAAGTGGAACCTGCTGTCGAGGCCAGAGCCTTGAGCCTCACCCTGAACCCCTTTCTGGACAGACCCATTCAGACCAGGCAGACACTCCATAGGGCCCTCACCCCAAGGAGTGACTTAGTTGGGGTACTAGTGGGCAGATACTCTGCTGATTCTAGCCTGGGCTCTGACCTCTGCTTGGAATGTCCCGAGTCAGGCTGGCTCCGCTGCCCCAGGGAGCTGAGAAGTTGATGTTTACAGTCTAGGCCAAGTTGCCATGCAGCAGAAGGGGACCAGGAGGACCCAGCCTGGACTTTGACTCAGCCCTGGCATTGACCTGTGGCTAATCGGGTCATCCCGGCATTCTCTAAATGCCTCTTGGCTTTGCTAACAGGAGTATACTCAGGGCTGGCTCCGTTCGCACCTCTCCCCTTCGCTCGCCATTTGAGATGGGTCCTGAGCGGGTGAGAAAGAGCACCTGCTCTGAGTGGGCAGAGGGTGTCCCCCTGGATGTCCTGCAGGGAGGGTGGCTGCTGGCTCAGGGACCGCTCCCCTCGTCAGTTCCCCTCTAGATGTGGGCTCCAGGTACCCTGGTTGCTTTTCCTGCTCCCATGATAAAATGCTCTGGCAAAGACGATTTAGAAGACAAAGGACTTACTCCACCTCACGGTTCCAGGTCACCGTCCACCGTGGCAGGGAAGCCGCAGCAGCAGCTGCTCAGCTCCGTCTTATTTTCATCCTGTCCGGGGGGGGGGGGGGGGGTCCAAGCCCATGACGTGGCGCCACCCACATTAGCTCGGCCCCGGTTTCTTTCACAGGCATCATCACAGGCCCAACCTGACCTAGGCAGTTCCTCCTTGAGAATTCCTATCCCAACTGAGTCTGCATTCCGTCAAATAGATAATCAGCCAGGGGAATACTACCCTGAGTCACCAAGGCCCAGCAAAAAGGGACAGCGGATTTTAATCTTTGGTCCCGTATCCTTTTCTTCCATGTGAACATATGGGGACTTTTGCCAGTCTGAGTACCCCGTGTGTAATGTGTCATGTTACTTCAGTGTCATGGCCTGTGTCCCTGGGACAGACAGTCCAGGAGGTAGGTTCTGGGATCCCTGAGGGCCTCCTCTGTGCTGTGGCATGGAGAGCAGCACTGGGGTCCCCACTGTCTTACTCCCCAAAGCAGCTGGCCCATAGAAAGCTCTCTGTGAAACCGTACCTATCACAGTGGTTGGAATTATGCAAACTGGCGGTTATTATGATCAGAGTGTAAAGAAATCTCCAGTGCTCCTTGGAAGATCTAGAGACTTGCTTCTCCAGTCTTAGGTCTCCCCAGAACCCCAAACGTCAGAGCTTTACCTTCTACAAGGACACAGTAACCAACTTGTCCCCATTTGCCCAACACCTCCCTGGTTTTTTAGCACTGGACATCTGTCACGCCAAGACACCCTTCCATCACAGGCAAGCCGAGACAGACGGTTACACTATCTGTCTCCTTGTAACTGGAAAGGTTGTGGCAGATCAGACCACGTGCTGGTCAGCCAGGGCAGATGACTGAGGCTCAGGAGAGGCCAGGAGTGGCTGGCAGGTCCAGCACATGGCTGGGGGCCACTCAATAGAAGCATTGTGGCAAAAACAGCCAGCCATGCTGGGGGTGGCAGGACCGTGAACAGCAATGGAGGCTCTTTGAAACAAGGGCTGCGTTGTTCCTGCCTGAGATTCAATCTGCCTGGCGCTGGCACAAACTGCCAGAAAGCAGCTGAATAGAGATGCTTTGTGAATCACAGGGCATAGGCTGCATGAGGAAGAGAAAGCCGTCAGCTGCCAGCCGCTGTGCAGAGCGAATCCTCCCACCAGACCCACCTCCCTCTCCCATAGCCCCTCTGCCCCTGGCCCCATGAGCACCTAGAGAAAAGTTGATAACTTAAGCTCCTGCAAGATCAGGGTGGCTTCTGTGTATGTTTGACTTTACTCCCATGAGCACAGCTGATGTGCAGCCTGTGTCATGTGGACGTTGGGGTAGGAGAGAGTCACCATACGCACGCCTCCAACCAGCTCTGAGCATGGACAGGGCTTTAGGGCACCTGCTGGCGTTTTGGGTGAGAAGGATGTCACTTTCTGTGCTGGGCTGTGATAGGGCGCTTGGGACCTTTGGGGTCAGGGTGTGTGCATCTTAGTGCTCAGCCCCGCCTCCAGAGGCTGAAATGCCACTTCTATGCCTTCCATGTGGGATACATTGGATGGCAAAGTGGTGAGTGACGACGCAGCAAGGGGTGCACTTACCACATCTGGGTTCTTCTCCCAGTTCCCTTAGATCCCATTTAACCATGGTCACCCGTGTTCCCAAGGTTACGAAAGCCATGGATGGTGTGTCGGCAGTAATGACCATGTGACACAGGGACTGTCATCCCCAGTTAGCAACCGAGTGGTCTGTTTGATTGGTTAACAGAACTCACAGAAAGGTTTGTAACTTGCAAATAATGTCTGGCTAGCCATGGTGGCGCATGCCTTTAATCTCAGCACTCAGGAGGCAGAGGCAGGTGGATCACTGTGAGTTCAAGGCCAGCCTGGTCTATAAAGCGAGTTCGGGACAGCCAAGGCTACACAGGGAAACCCTGTCTTGAAAAATTAAAAAAAGAAAAAAAGAAAAAGCAAATGATGTCTAGACTGAAGTCCCTCTGACATGGGAAGTCAACCGAGTCACCTGTCCGTGGTGTCATTCAGAACCAGGCTCCAGATGAGCACCCTGTCCTAAAGAAGGTGCTCCATCAAGCCTGCATTTTGGGGCACTTGGGAGAAGACATCGGTCTTGACAGTTTTTTAGCCCGGTATACCAGAAGTGGTCCTGTTCAATGTTCTAACCCTTAGGTAACTGGTCATTAACTGATATCAATGTTGCTGAAAGTGCTAAGCTGAGCCTGCTCTGCCCTTCTAGCTTTGCAGGGCCTAAAGAAGCTGCTTCTGGAACTGTGTAGGGGCCTATCTCCAGGCCTTTGCCAATGCAAGTATCTCTTCCCTTCCACATCCTGGCAGGGGCCCTGCTGCCCCACAAGGGTGACTCACAGCCACTTCCCTCTGCTCTGAAGTCTCCCCTGCCTCCCTGCCCTTCCCACCCTGCGAGATCTCCACCATGATGCTGCTGTTAGGCGCTTCCCACATCCGCTGTCTTATGGGCTGAGCATCAATCACTCTTAGACACAGAGGCTGCACCGTGACCTTTGGCTGCCTGAAGGTCTTTCCTCATGCTGGCCTAAGTAAACTCAGTTCATGAGCTCTAGGCGAGCCCTGGAATCCCCCGTGGGCCTCTCCCACAGGGCCTGATGAGAGGCATTGCTTCACTCAACAGGCATTTATTAAACATGGCCAAGTGCCAGTCAGGCAGAGGGCCTTGCAGGGCTGTCTCTCACAAACATTTGTGCAGGCTGCAGTGGGGAAAGTCCACACAGACCATGGCTTGCTCTCTGGGGATGCACAAAGGACCCCTTGAAAGGATGAAGGGCACAAGTCTTCCAGGCAGAGGGAACAGCACTGGAAAGGGCTGGACGTTTCATGGGGCAGGAGTGCCTCCCTTCCCACCAGAGAGCCACACAGCCCGGCTTTCATGATACAGAGAAGATTTTCCCAATCAAACGGGGCGCTTGTGCTGTATTCATACAAAGAGAATAGGAGCTTGGCGTTTGGAATTAGATGTGCATTGGAAGCCCTGCCCGGCCATCTCTGCTTTCTGAGCCTGTTTCCTCCTCTGCAAAATGAGAATAACACCTCCCAGTTGCTACGCTAGCCATGCCATGCCCACCTGCTCTCGCCTCCTGCGTGCCATTCCCAAAGCTGCTCGTTTTCCAGATGAGGAAGCCAGAAGCCAGCTGGCACAAAGCACGCTGAGACTATGACAGTGACCAGTTTGCACCATCCTGTGGTATTTTCCACTTGTGCTTTTCTCTCTGTGTCTAAAGGATAAGTCACTCTGCCCCCTTACCCCTCATTAGAGAGTTCCCTGGCCTCCTGACTGGGAGCAGGGTCCTAACATGGGTCTGCCCATCTACAGACCCGTTCTTCGGCCAGCGCTACATCCACATCCTGGGCCGGCAGAAGCTCTACCACGTGGTAAAGTACACGGGTGGCTCTGCGGAGCTGCTGTTCTTTGTGGAAGGCCTCCGTTTCCCCGACGAGAGCTTCTCGGGCCTGGTGTCCATCCATGTCAGTCTGCTGGAGTATATGGCGGAGGTGAGACCCACAGGCCGTCCCTGTGCAGCCCTGCATGTTCCTGGCTCAGACGCGGGAACTTGGATGGGGCAAGTGTGGGTGAAGGATAGGAGCAAAGCCTTTCTCAACATGCGGCTGTACAGTTCAGTGACTTAGTTTCCCCATCTGAAAAGTAAGGATTATGTTAGCCTCTCTCCCCTCCCCGCCCTCCGGAATAAACTGGTACATGCAGAAAACTTGGTATATGGAGCCGGAGAGATGGCTCAGCAGTTAAGAGCACTTGCTGGTCTTCCAGAAAAGTAGGGTTCATTCCCCAGCACCCGCATAATAGGCAGTTCTCCTCTGCATGTAACTCCGGCACCAGGGGAATCTGATGCCCTCTCCTGGCCATCATGGGGACTTACACACACATCTATATTAAACACACAGAAACGCAAGCCCACACATACACATAAGAACAATACTTGGCACAGTCCCTAGCACACAGTAAGTGCTCAGTAAGTTGTCAGTCTCACCCACTGAGAGGGAGGCAGGGACCACAGCACCCAGCCTGACTCTCTGGTGCTCCTCCTCTCTCCCACACCCAGGGCATCCCATTGACACCCATCTTCACAGACACCGTGATGTTCCGGATTGCACCCTGGATCATGACCCCCAACATCCTGCCTCCTGTGTCAGTGTTCGTGTGCTGGTAAGGGTCAGGCATGGTCCACACAGGTAGGAAGTCAGGGTGGACCAAGAAATGGGCTTCAGGGACAGGCTGACCTAAATCCAATTCCTGTCCAGGCTACTTAGCAGCTATATGGCCTGCAAGAGTTCAGGTGGCCTTCCTGTGCCTCAGTTTCTCTGAAATGCACATAGCCCAGCCTTGCTGTGAGGACTAAGGTGATGCCGCTGCATCACTGCGTTTGTCCTGGATCAGACTGTATACCACAAAAACGATGCTTCTTTCCTTCTCGCACTCAGCCCTCCACTGTGTGGGGCTAGGTTCCCGCTCACCAGTGGTACCCGGCTTCGTTTTGAACGCTCATTCAGCACAGTTTTCCTGAGTGTCTAATGTGGGCTTGCTTAGCACAGCAAGATGAGCAGGAAGGGCAAGAAAGCTCTACATGTGTGTGACTGACAGCTCCAGAAAGCATCCTGCGCCCATCCCTACCATCCATACCCTCTCATGTTCCGGGCATAGCACTTTCTAAAATCTGGGGAGTCATGGAGGTAGGGCTTTGAGCATGTGGGGTGAGAGGTCCCTTCCTTTTCTTCTATATCAGTGACCTTGACAAAAACTGCATAAGAGGGTGGGGCTGCATGTCCCTTGGACCCAGTGGCCTTTACAAAGGAGCTGTGGATATAGACGGGGCCTTATCAGTGCAGCTCACTCCAGAGTACCAGCAGCTTCGACCACCCGAGACGGGTGCCACTTGTCCCCCCCCCCCTCACTCTTCTTCCTGCCCTCTTCTTCCTGATGCTTCTCAGCATGAAGGACAATTACCTGTTCCTAAAAGAGGTGAAGAACCTGGTGGAGAAAACCAACTGTGAACTGAAAGTTTGTTTCCAGTACATGAATCGTGGTGACCGTTGGATCCAGGTGAGGGGACACAGCAAGGGTTCTGGATCCAGGGGAGGGGACAGGGGAAGGAGAGGCTTGCTGTGAACATCCTGGTACCCAGCTGCTATGTGTGTGTGTGTGTGTGTGTGTGTGTGTGTGTGTGTGTGTATTCTTGTCTGCCCAAGGGCACAGAAATTTGGGAGAACAAGTGTGGCTTCCTAGACTGAAATACTGTAGCCATCCTTGGGGACCGGTGATGGCCTCACTCAGAGAAGTATGTGGCAGTTAAAATGAAAAAGGCTAGTCTGTGACTACATACACAGAACATGCTTGACTTGTTTCTTGGAAGGAAATATATTCAAGATATGGCTATTTACATTTTGTTTGTTTGTTTGTTTGTTTGTTTGTTTCGAGACAGGGTCTCTCTGTGTATCCTTGGCTGTCCTAGACTCACCTTGTAGACCAGGCTGGCCTCGAACTCACAGTGGTCTACCTGCCTCTGTCTTCCAAATACTGTGATTATAAGGCGTGCGCCACCATGCCCGGCAACTATTTACATTTTAAAAATGAGGTCAGTGTCTTAAAGAGATAATTGTGTGACTCTTGCGATGGGCAGGAGCAACCTGTTGAAAGATGCCCTCATTTGCCGTCATCTGGTACCTAGGAGAACAGGGGACCAGAGGCAGGCTGTGAATGAGATGCACTTGCCACACGAGGCTCTCTTGTGTTAAATCTCATTATAGCCGGACAGTGGTGGCGCAGCCCTTTAATCCCATCACTTGGGAGGCAGAGGCAGGTGAATCACCATGAGTTTGAGACCAGCCTGGTCTACAAAGTGAGTCTAGGGCAGCCAGGGATACACTGAGAAACCCTGTTTCAGAAACAAACAAACAGAACAAATTTTTTATTACATTGATTGTTGGAGATGGTGCATATACCACAACCCACATCTGGAGGGGGTCAAAGGTTCTCTCCTTCTACTATGTGAGTCCAGGGAACGAAACTCAGGTCATCGGGCTTAGAAGGAAGGTCCTTTACCTCCTGAGCCACCTCACAGGCCCTCGGTTTGTGGCCCAGGCTGGCCTTACACTCCCAAGCTTCTGGCCTTTGCCTTCCGAGCGAGGAGGTTACTGCCATGCCTACTTTGTTTATTTGCCTTTTGGCTTTTCAAGACAGGGTTTCTCTGTGTAGCCCTGGCAGTCCTTTAGAACTCTGTCTGTAGCCAAGGCAGCCTCAAACATGGTTATTTCTGCGTTTTATATTTGTTTGTTCTGTGACAAGGTCTCCCAAGCCCCAGGCTGGCCTTGAACTCTCTAGGAAATAGCGAATGATCTTGAACTTCTGATCCTCCTGTATTCACCTCCCAAGTGCTAGGGGTTACACATGAATGCACCTCCATGCTCAGTGTAGCCAGTACCGGGGCTCGAACCCAGGACTTCATGTATGTTAGCTAAGCACTCTATACCTGGGTTTCATTACCAGCCCCTGGTTTTGTAGCTGGAGCTTTTTTTTTTTTTAAATCAGGGTCTCACTACGTCACCGAGACTAGCCTCATACTAAACAGCCTCCTGCCTCTGCCTCCTGAGATCTGGGATTACATACCACCCCACACACACACACATCACGTCCCAGACACCCCTGGGTGCTGCTACAGCTAACAGCTCTCCTTATTCTCCTCCACAGGATGAAATTGAGTTTGGCTACATTGAGGCACCCCACAAAGGCTTCCCAGTGGTGCTGGACTCCCCCCGAGATGGAAACCTGAAGGACTTTCCCATTAAGCAGCTCCTGGTGAGATGCCGAGGGCAACGGGGACTCTTAGAGGACGGCATGGTCAGGAGATGTGTGGGTACCCAAGACAACTAGTCTTCCACTCGGGGCCTCTGTTTTCTCATCTGCAAGATGGGTCAGTGGGTCCTGAGGTCCAATGCATTCTCTAAACTGGGAGAGTTGCCTTGTGGGAAGTGAGAACCATGGGAGACAGAGCAAAGCCCAGGTCCAGAGGCCTTGACTCCTCTGCTGCCCCGACCCTCCAACTTGTAGCTAAGTTCCAAAGAGGCAAGACAGAAGTCCACAGGTGTCCGTGCTCATTGGGAGTTTGTGGTGTGAATCTCAGTGCTGTGGGGTTTGTAAAAGCAATCTGACTCCTCACCATCCAGGAGGCCGTTAGCACCCTCACTTTGTGGCCTCAAGCTGAAACATGCCTCCTTGCTTCGTCATCCTTCACTTTGAGCCAGAAGCCCGTGTGGGGCATGTTATAGAGACAGCAGCAGATCTGGCCTCCCCATGGTCACATGAGGGACAGACTTTGCAATCAATGTCGGGCTATTCAGAGGTAACCGGAGGACTGGCAGAAGCTGTGTGTGAGCCCCATTCTGGATATGTCAAAGGAACATAGTCTTGAACAGCCCCCCTATATCAGAAAAGGGACCTCGGGCAGGCTTCTGAACTTTTATGAACTTCAGTGTGTCCCCTCTAAAACAGGGAGGTATCGCCCAGAATTGTTACTCAATCAAAGATATGCAGAACACATTGATTCTGTGCCTGATCAGCGGCCATCATGGTATGGTTTCACTGCCCTCAGCGGCACTCCATATGGGGGCATTGTCCATTTTCCCTGACACTGGAGGACAGGGCCATCACAATAATCACCCAGAGCTACCACAGACAGCAGGTATACAAAGCAAGCTCCCAGCCCTGTCCTTTCTCTTCCCCTGGGCTCCACCTGTCTTCAGTGCTCCACACTGGCCTGGTTCCAAGGCCGGGCTTGCATTGTTCCCAGAGGCTGGGCCAGGCCCGGCTTTGTGCTGCGTGCCTGCGTGATGCTGTAAAGCCCCAGCTGTCACCTGTGGCCCGCTCACACAGAGCCAACAAGGGGCTCAAGGTGAGAAAGCGCTAAGCTGCTGCTGCCACGAAGGGCATGCCTGTCCTTTGAGCCTCTTAGCTGAGCCAGCATAAGCTACATCTGCCTGCCACACAGGGTCCTTGGGTTGATTGGTTTGGTGTTTTTAGGTCAGGCAAGTTACTGCCTACTTTCGTACAAACTCCCAAACAAGATCCCTATATTATTTTTATAAAAAAAGAATATATATATGTATATTATATATATATATATACACACACACATATATGTGTATATACACATATTCTTAAATCCCGGAACAGGTAGGATCTTCCCTTCTTGCATACAAAATCCAGTTTACTGAAGTGCTACTCTCAGGACCTCGAGGCCGGCTGTGGGCTTGATAGGCAGGTGCAGTTGTTGGGATGGACAGGTCTAGCAAATCCCTGGGGGATAATCAGTCCACTGCCTTGCCTGTGGCCTCTCTCACAGAAATGGAAACTGAGGTTTACAGAAATTATGAGATGGCCAGGAAGATCAACAGAACCTGCAAGGCCAGATCTTGCTATCACACTGGGTGTCTGTGCCTAGGGCCCAGTGCCCAGGCACACACATCACACCCACACTTACTCCGTCACTGTATTGGTACTCTCACAGACCCACTGATGGCAATATGCCAGCCTCAGGTAACAGCCATCCTTAAGGCTGGGATTCCAGATGGACAGGGTTTGTCACCAGAGAATGGCTGCTGGGAAAGAGGCCTCCTGGCTGTAGGAGGCTAAAGGCAGATGTGTGCCCTTTCTCTGCCCAGGGCCCAGATTTCGGCTACGTGACCCGGGAACCCCTCTTTGAGACTGTCACCAGCCTCGACTCCTTCGGGAATCTGGAGGTCAGTCCACCAGTGACTGTGAATGGCAAGACATACCCACTCGGCCGGATCCTCATCGGGAGCAGTTTCCCGCTGTAAGTTAACCCAGGGCAGGTATAGGGATGGTAGGCACAGAGCCTGAGTGTTCCTTTAGAGGTGGCCTGGGGCAGGGGTGGAGTGGGTGCCTGGAGTGAATCTAAGAGAGAAATGTTCCCTTCTGCAACGCTCTGGGGAGGGTAAGATGTGGGGGAGGAGGTAGGGAAGGAGTGTGGGGGCCTAACTAAGGCACGTTGGCAGAGAAGAGTAGAGACTGGGGACTGCCTATAAATTAAAGAGGAGAGACAAAGGCGTAGCCCTGTCTCACAGGCATGAGACCCTGGCTCCTTTGGCTGTCCGCAATAATGAACTCTCTGTTCAGCCAATGAAAAGGCAGTTTCTACTTGGATCCAAACAGTTGCTGGGACCAAGTGAGCGGCCTAGGTAGTCACTTCATAGGAGCCGCCCGGAACCTGAGGTCAAGTCCCTCTGACTCACATGGAACATTCTTCTATCTGTGGGACATGGGTAATGACCGTTAGCCCACCCACCCCAACTCAGTGGTCACTTGTGCACTCAGAAGCTACTTCCTGTGCCTCTGTGGAGTGTTGAGCTCTTGCCTGCCTCCAAGACACTGATGAAAGTGAAAGACATGCCAAGTCCACCCTGAGCATGGAAGCTGCCCTCAGCTGCTCACCTGGAGACTCTTTCAGCCCGGACTCATGCCTTCTGCCTGCACCAGGGTCTCAGTCTTGCTGGTGCCACCCAGATCTGGCCTGGGTTCCAGGTGCATCCTGGGGGTGTTCTGGTACAGGGCACAGGGATAAGCTGCTCCTCTTCTCCAACCCTGCCCTAGGTCTGGAGGCAGGAGGATGACCAAGGTGGTACGTGACTTCCTGCAGGCCCAGCAGGTACAGGCACCGGTGGAACTCTACTCCGACTGGCTGACTGTCGGCCATGTAGATGAGTTTATGACCTTCGTCCCCATCCCAGGCAAAAAGGTGAGCTGAGCCCCAAGACCAGAGTGAATAATGTAGCCAAGAATCCATGCATTGGCTGGGCGTGGTGGCGTATGCCTTTAATCCCAGCACTCGGGAGGCAGAGGCAGGCGGATCGATGTGAGTTCGAGGCCAGCCTGGTCTACAGAGTGAGTCCAGGACAGCCAAGGCAACACAGAGAGACCCTGTCTTGAAAAACCAAAAATAAATAAATAAATAAATAAATAAATAAAATTAAAAAGAAAAGAAAATAAAGAACCTATGCGTTGCCTGGGCTTGCCAGCAGAGGGTGGGGCCTGGAGCAAGAAGGAAGTCGCTGAAGTTGGGTTTATGATGTTGTGGCTATGGCAGGCAGTTTTTAACCCACAAATCCAAAAGATCAATATTTCCGTGTATAAGCAATATGAAAAAATATATTATTGTGTGTTGCATGTACACATTCCTGTAGGTGTGTGAGTGTTAACGTCTAGTGCCTTCTCCATTAATTACCATCTTGCTTTCTGAGTCTCTCAATAATCCTGGAGCGTGCCAATTGGTTGAGCTGGCTGGCCAATAACCCCAGAGATCCACTTCCTCTGGTGCCCACCACCGCTGCTCCCCTCTGTCTTAGTCACTGCTCTATTGCTGTGAAGAGACCCCATGACCAAGGCCACTCTTATGGAAAAAGAAAGCATTTAATCGGGGCCTTATTTATAGTATCATAGGTTTAGCCCATTATCACCATGCTGGGGAGCATGGCCACACTCAGGGTGTTGCCTGGTGGAGAGAGGGGCGGGTGGGTAGCGGGAGAACTCATACAAGCACCTGGTATGGGCTTTTGAAACCTCAAAGTGACACACACACACTTCCTTCCCCAAAGCCATTCTTAATCCTTCTAATCCTATCAAAGAGTTCCGCTCCCTGGAGACTAAGTAGTCAAATATGGGAACCTGTGAGGGACATTCTTATTCAAGCCGCCACACCTTCCATTCCCCTGCTGAGATTGCACTATAGTGCCTGGCCTTTTTCTCCCCCAAAGTGACCTGTGGACCCAAATTCAGGTCCTCCTACTTGTGAGGCAAGCACTTTGCCAACCACACCAGTCCCTGGATAAAAATTATTATTTTTTCTAAACTTTTTTTTTTTTTCTCCAAGCCAGGTTCCCTATTCTATCCTTCGAGCCCATCTCAGTTTGGACGAGCCATTCATGGGCTCAGCAGTCACACCCAGATGATGCTAACACTGCTCACAGTGGTCCAGGAAATGGGGTTGGGCTGAAGCCTCTGGGGAGGAAAGGGCTTTTTGAAATGAAAGGGATGGCTCTGAAGAATCCTCGGGTTCTCTGCAAACTGCCTGCCCCCTTTGCAGAGCCCTCCCCTGCCAACCCAGGCCTCTTCTGGGTTTGTACTTTGCTATGATGATGTTTCCCAGAATAGAAGTAAACAGACACAGTCCTAAGACAGACAGACCCTTCCAGGATGCAGGTGGCGAGAAGTGCTGTCCCTCCCTTTAGCGTCCTGGCCATGTCCCCCTCCTGACAGTGCGCCACCCGCCGGGGCATCTCTTGCAGGAATTTCGGCTGCTCATGGCCAGCACTTCAGTCTGCTACCAGCTCTTCCGAGAGAAGCAGAAGGAAGGCCACGGGGAGGCCATTATGTTCAAGGGTGAGTGATCGCCAAGCCCTTGACAAGAAACCCCACTGGGCCCTGGGGAGGACCTTGTCTCTGAGCACCCACCACCAAACCCAAACCAAAGAGCACACATGGCTGGGGTTGCAGAGTTGGTAGAGAGTTCACCTAGCTTGCACCAAGTCCTGGGTTCGAGCCTCAGCACTGTAAAACCCAAGCATGGTGGTGCTTGCCTGCACTCCTAGCACTCCACGGTGGAGGCAGAAGGGACCTAATTCAACGTTATGTGACCCCGTCTCGAGGGAGAAGGGTAAAGTACGTCTTCAGGCACCAGACCTAGGAGAGGCACCAAACGGCCCAGATTGCCATGTGGTCAGCACCCAGGAGCTTGTGCTTTCAAAACAGTGGGATGGAAGCCAGGACCTCCGGCGATGGTCATGCACTCTAAGCCATGTCCTCTTCTGCCAGCCCCCACCCCGACCCCCACCCCAAAAAGTAAAGAGGGGAGAGAAACAGTGCTATTGCAGGGGGCACAGGAAGGGACATGGTTTCAGCTGATATCATGCCTACAAGGCCTGGAGTGAGACTCCCATCTCTCTCCTAAGTGGGGCAGACCCAGGGATGAGTTTTTTTTTACTTGAATTAATCATGAGAAAGAAAATCAGTTGGGGGAAAGCTGCTAGCCAGCAGTGTGAGAAAAGCCACAACAGCCCTGCACTCTCTTACTGTGGTAAAAACAGACACACCATGTTCTTCATCTTATATCTTATCCTCCAATATATTACCATGCTGAATAAGAATCACCACTGTCTCTGTCCCGTTCTGCTTTTTTTTTCCCCCTTAAGTTAATTTTGCCACATCTTAGGCTAGTGTGTCCTGACACTCAAAGTCTACTGCTTAACACTTATGAGTTGTCCTCCCTGTCCAAGGAGTGTGACTAAAAATGTCAAGGACAGATCCACTTAAGACTGCCGTTTTAGGGGGCTGGAGAGATGGCTCAGCAATTAAGAGCACTCACTGGCTGCTCTTCCAGAGGACCCTGGTTCAATTCCCAGCACCCACATGGCAGCTCACAACTGTCTGTAACTCCAGTTCCAGGGGATCTGACACCCTCACACAGAAATACATGCAAACAAACAACAATGCATAAAAATAAAAAAAAAGGCTGCCATCTTAGCTGGTGGTGGTGGTGACACATGCCTTTGTTTGTTTGTTTGTTTTTTGTTTTTGTTTTTTGAGACAGGGTTTCTCTGTTATCTTGGCTGTCCTGGACTTGCTTTGTAGACCAGGCTGGCCTCGAACTCACAGCAATCTGCCTGCCTCTGCCTCCAGAATGCTGGGATTAAAGGCATGCCCCACCACACACTTTTAATCCCAATACTTGGGAGGCAGAGGCAGGTGGATCTCTGGAGTTTGAGGTCAGTCTGTGAGTTCTAGGACAGCCAGGGCTACACAGAGAAACTGAAACCAAAACCAAAACAAAACAGAAATTGCCGTCTTTTTGTGCTAGCCCCTGAGGGCAAGTTTTTCCTGGGTTGGCAGTCCCGAGACTTGGCATTCTAGAAGCTTCCTTTCTATCTTTAACTTGCCTCAAATGCCGCCCATGCACCACATGATTAGAGATACCATAGGGACAGGAGAGGAAGGACCATAGTGTGGTGACAGCTCAGGGGCAGGGTCCCACAGCTCTGGTCTTTTTGCTGGTGTGGTGCCACAAGCCTGGGACGTGCAAAGAACTGGCAGGCTCTTCCTAGATCAAACAAAAATAAAACATAACAAACAGTCTTATCACTCAGGAAGCCGAGGCAGAAGACTGCAAGTTCCAGCCAACCCACACGAAGAGATCCTATCAAAAAAAAAAAAACTAAAAAGAGAAAAAGTTAATCAAATATATGGGGCTCACAGGCCTGCAGTTGGGCTGCCTATGTAGCCACTTGCAATGAAGGGGGACGTTCAAGAACCATGGAACCTCCATGACTCAGTTTCCTCACCATTAACAGTAGCAGCTACCTCACAGGGACATGGGAGAAAGATAGCCATAGGGAAGACTACTAAGTGATCCACATTAAGCATTTGAAAGAATGCTTTCTTGGCTGGGAGATGTCGTGGTGCAACAGAATGTTTATCTAGTGTATATCCTGCTGCCAGCGCTAGCATAGGGACGGAAGGACGGGTTGCAGGCACATGGGTATCACTAATCTGACTTAAAGCCTCCAGGCTGTGGAGGTGGAGTCAAAAGCAGGCTCTCTCCAGGGCAGGCACTCAGTACCATGGGAAGGAGGGTGGCTGACCCTGGTCAACCCGGGCACTCAGGTGTCTGCTTCTCCTACCAGAGAGAGCAAAATGCCTACATCCGCTTCCTGGCTTAGGGGATATAGTAGCTATGGAGAGAAAAATGCATGCTGCTTCCCAGGCACGCACTCCACCATCCTACCCCTGTCTCTCCCCTCACCCAGGCAGCCAAAATTAACTGCCATCCTCTGTAGGCTCAATTTTCTTAGCAGATTATATTTTATTCCGAACTTATTAACCGAGAGTACCTCACTTATAACCCGACTAACTTAAACAATAGGAAAAGGAGATTAAAGAATATAATAATGAAAGCGTAAGGATATCAGTTCTGAGGAACGATTCTCCTGGCATAATCAGCAGGATTTCTTCTGCTGGAACCTGGAGACCAGAACCTGGAACCTCAGCTGGAGCCTGGAGCCCCAAACCTTCTCTTGAGCATTTCTCTCTAGGAGCATCTCGAAGTGGAGCGATGAACAGCCAAAACTATCCCAAGTCTCCAAAGGCCCCACCTCCTGTTTTTGGCTCACATTTATATCTCCTCTCAGAATTTGTTCAAGGATGTTTTTCAGCTGGTTAACCAATTTCCCCCACACGGTGGTTTGACTTCTAAGGGGATAAACTTGTGCTCTTTCACAAGTCTTTTTTACATCCCACACTTGTGATCTAAACAAAAAACATGTTTCTCTCTCCTTCAATCCTCTGACCTCCCCCCCCACCCCCAACAGGCCTGGGGGGCATGAGCAGCAAACGCATCACCATCAACAAGATCCTGTCCAACGAGAGCCTCACGCAAGAAAACCAGTACTTTCAGGTGAGGGGGTGAGGGGTGGGACAGCAGGGTCCAGGCACACGTCTGCCTGTCTTGGCAGAGGCTGATTCTATGGAGAAAGGTCAGGGGCTTGGGGCTTCTGGCCCACAGAGGCCTCAAGGAGCACCGGATGCATCTGCTTGCTCTGCTCCTGCGCCAACAGGGCTAGGGGGCTCAAGGAGCTCCGAGCCCCGCAGGAGACTTGGGAAAGCAATTGTACTTACAGGTCTAGAGCACACTGAGTTCTACTAGACAAGAGCTTAGAGAAGATGCTCCAGTTAAAATGAGACTAAAGCTTCGGACTTGCTGTCCAGGCCAAAACTGACCTGAACCAACCCCTCACTCTGGAATCATAGCAGTCCACACATCCCTGAAGAAAGAGTTCTATGCAGGCATGACACTCTGAGTGCTTGAGTCTTTAAGGTTGCACTAGAAATGAAACCCCAGGCCCAGGAGACACAGCTCTGTTTGGTAGAACACTTGCTTTGACAGAGAGAAAGCCTAGGATTCAATTCCCAGCACCGCACCAACTGGTTAAGATGACCTCTGGGTTACGACAGAGACAAGTAGATCTCTATGAGTTTGAGTCTGGTCTACATAGAGTTCCAAGACCAACCAGAGCTACATAGAGAAACTCTGTCTTGAAAAACAAGCAGTTGGGCACAGTGGCGCATGCCTGTAATCCCAGCACTCAGGGAGGCGCAGGAAGGTGGAGCTTTGTGAGTCCAGGACAGCCAGAGCTACATAGAGAAAGTCTGTCTTGAAAAACAAACAAACAAACAAACAAACAAAGCAGAACTGATTGAAAGAAAATGGCCCCTTTGCTCATAAGAGTGCTGGATTTCTGAGTCACTTTAAAGAGACAGGCAAAAAGTAGACCGGAGCCTGGCCTCAGCAGACTGGACAGTTTATTTAAAACAGTAAGGGGCAGACACAGGAGAGGGGTGTCTGCCAAAGGGGAAGCTGGTACTTGGGGTTTATTTATGAGGTTGGGGAAGTGGGGCATTACGTGCAACTTCTGAGGCTACATGCAAACCCCAAAGCGTCTCTTTCCTGGAGTTGTTTGTCCAGACAAGGCCATTGTACCTTTTGAACCGATCTTGCCCTGGCTATCATGATATGGGTCATAGTGGGCAACTGAGTCAGGCAAAGGCAGGGAGGGGGGGAGGGGCTGGGTCAGGATCTGGCAGAGTTTCCTCAAAGTTTGGGTCAACACGAAGCCCTATGGTGGTATGGACTTCAGGCACAGGCTGATCAGGGTCCAGCTCTGCACGCTGTGTGTCAGTCGTGACAGGCAGGTGCCCTCATGGCTGCAGAAGTTCAAAGCCTCACTTACATTCCGCCACACCATCCTCAAAAACAGGAGCTCGCATCTCACTCTGACCCAAATGACCCTGAACTGATGACTGTGGACAAGGAGTTTCTAAGCGTCAATTTGCTTAATCCTGAGTCACTGTAAACTCCTGGGTTAACCACGGAGGTGGGTGGGAGTGGCAAGGGACCACCAATCAGCTCTCACCTGAAGTCAGAGACCCTGGGGTGGGGTGGAGGGACACTGAAGCTGAGCCAAATGCATCATTGGCTACCTAGATGCTGACCTCTGACTATCCCTCCATGAGAAACAAAGACACAGACCCGCACCCTCTGTAATAAGATCTCCGGAGAAGCAGACTATCAAAAGCCAGGCAGTTTATCTTACAGCTTTGCAAAGCCCAGACAGCAGGTGCGGTGATTGACAGCGCAGGCTGGGCCCCTGCCCGCTTTCCTCATTAGCTGAGTAAGCAGGAGGGCACAGTCCCATAGCGTCACCTGGGTCTCTGCCACTTCAGTTGGCCTGGTTTTCAGCGAGGACTGTGCTGAATTCAGCCTGTTTTACGCCCTGGTTATGTTTACAGTCGTCAGTTCCGTGACTGTCACGTCTGCCGGTTGGTTGTTGGGCAAGCTCAGCTGCCAGCAATTTTCTACTGTAAAGTTTAAGTTTGTGGGGACGGATAGGCTAACAGCGCTTGGGGTGTAGCTAGACTAGCAGGCATTAGCAGGTATCTAGTGTTTTCTGTTCATTTGTACCTAAGCCTCAAACCACTTTTGAAATTGGACCATTAAGCCAGGCAGGTGGATCTCAATGAGTTCAGAGCCAGCCTGGTCTATATAGAGAGTTTTAGGATAATCAGGGCTACATAGAGAGACCCTATCTAAAAAAAAAACAAAAACAAAACAAAAAAAACAACGATTTACTACTGTCCCTTAGCCGTGGTGGAGGGACACTGGAGAGGTGACAGGGTTACCAGCTATACATAGAAAGTCAGAGAGGCAGAGGCAAGGTGGCCCGTGTGTGTCCCCTGACCTCTGCATTTCCTCTTTTCCCTCCTCCAGCGCTGCCTGGACTGGAACCGTGACATCCTTAAGAGGGAGCTGGCCCTGACTGAGAGGGACATCATTGACCTGCCTGCTCTGTTCAAGATGGATGAAGGCCACCAGGCCAGGGCTTTCTTCCCTAACATGGTGAGTCCCTTTAGCCCCAGCGCTTCTTGCCACACCCAGCAGGGTGCAGCCAGCTCCAGAACGGCCCAGCTGAGTCACTGTGTGACCTTAGCCCTGGCACTTGGCCTCTCTGAGAGCCTCCATTCCCTGTTAGGGGTGATATGCTTAACCCGGATCTCTCGCGAGATGTCCCCCTGACCGACCCTTTACTTTAACACACAGGAAAGTACTTTGGAAAAATGTCACAGCACAAACCAGGCTTAGATCAAAATCTGTGCCTCGGTTTCCCCACCTCTAAAAGAGGATCCTGATAACCTTTCCTACATAGGACTATAACAGGGTCCGAGGGGCTTGACACCCACACGCAAACAGTGGCTGCTCCCTAAACACGTGCTCCCCTCCCAGGTAAACATGATCGTGCTGGACAAGGACCTGGGCATCCCCAAGCCTTTCGGGCCCCAGGTGGAGGAGGAATGCTGCCTAGAGACACACGTTCGAGGCCTGCTGGAGCCCCTGGGCTTTACCTGCACTTTCATCGACGACATCTCCGCCTACCACAAGTTCCTGGGAGAGGTTCACTGTGGCACCAATGTCCGCAGGAAGCCCTTCACCTTCAAGTGGTGGCACATGGTGCCCTGACTGGCAGGGGCCCTGGCCCTCCCTCCTCCCCTCTGATCTCCAGGCCCTTCCTGTGCCCCCAAGTCCTTCCCCTTCAAGAAGTGGGTGGGCTTGGAGGTATTTGTGCCTTGCTGTCCCTGGAGAAGGCCTCAGTGTCCACTGAAGCCACCCCCAGTAAGCCCAACCGCTGCCCCCTACCCCCCACTGAAGATAGCTGGACATGTGGCTAGTGTGCAGAGCTCTGGCGGGGAAAGCCAGACCTCAACAACTCATGTAGTCGGACCGTCCCCCAAGAATCCTCAGCCTCTATTGCAGATCGGAATGCGGGAGAGAGAAAGGAGCTCTGAGACCATTGGTTCTCCCAGCACCGTGTTCTGATGCTCAAGGTAGACCAGGAGGCCCGGGAGCAGGGCCCTGGTATACCTCAAACGGTACTGTCATCTCAAATTCTCCTCCCCCGGGGCCTCCTCCTGGCGGCTCCCTCCAACCATTCATTCCTTATCTTTCCTCCTCTCTCAGCTTCCTATACAAACCGAGTCCCCACTCCCTGAGGGTCCAATTGTTCAGCTTAGAATCTTCCAGAAGTAGATCTTAGCAGAGGAGAGTTTTCTTCACTCTCTGTGGATGCCGGCTGCCCACCTTTGTGGGGGCAGGGGACGGTGTGGGTGGGATGGTTCTTTTCCAAGACTAGCATCCATCCGTGGTCCAAAGTTCAGTGTATACAGATGCCCCTACCTGTCAACACTATTCCTTCTCTCTTGCCTGATCCTCGATTCTCTGGCCAGTCCATGGGCCCCTCTTCCCACCATCCTTTCTTTTCAGGACACTGCCCCTCCAGACAGCTACACAGTTTCTTTGCCACCAGCCAGATTCAGGCCTCTCCAGAGCTGAGAAACAACCTATCCTTCTTCTTGGCTGTTAGACCCAATGCCCAAGGATGCTGGCCAGGCTCCAGCCTCAGTGATCAGTTCCCAGCTAGCTACTGGTCCAGAGGTAGCATTCCCCAACACACTTTCCAAAGGCCTTCCATTCAGATACATGCAAATTTATCCCCCTGCTTCAAGTAGAAAGGCCCCCAGGAGCTGTAGAAACAGCTTAGCAATTAAGAGTTCTTGCTGCTCAGATGGGCATAGTGGTGCACGCCTTTAATCCCAGCACTCGGGAGACAGAGGCAGGCAGATCTCTGTGAGTTCGAGGCCAGCCTGGTCTACAAAGTGAGTCCAGGACAGTCAAGGCTATACAGGGAAACCCTGTCTCGAAAAACCAAAAAAAAAAAAAAAAAAAAGTTCTTGTTGCTCATGACGAGGAGACAAGTTCGGTTCCCAATATCCACAACTTCTGTAGCTCAGATCCAGAGGGTCTAGTCCCCCTTTCTGGTCCCTGAAGGTCCTACAAACATGCACACATACCCATACACATAAATAATTTTTTTAAGAGTCTGGAGAAATAGCCCAGTGGTTAAGAGCACTTGCTGCTCTTGCAGAGGACCAGGGTTCAAGTCTCAGCATCCAAGTGGTGGCTCACAATCACCTCCAACTCTACTTCCAGGGCATCCAATGTTCTCTTCTGACCTCCATGGGCTTGTGTACACAGATGGTACACATACATACACTCAGACGCGCGCGTGCACGCACACACATGCACACACGCACGCACGCACATACAAGTAAAAGAAACAATACTTAAAAAATAAAAAGTGTAAATAAAGAAGGCCCTTTAAGGCCAAGAAGATAGGAAATATTAATTCTACTTTGAAGGGCTACACGGTCCCAGCGTATAACCAAAGAAAGGGCTACAGACCTACATTCTTAGGGGAACAGGCTTTTTCACCTTGGCGTAGTTCCTCAGCCGTGCCTCAGCACTGCTTGTATGCTACTGAGCGATAGGCTCAGAGCCTGGGCTCTGACAACACTCGGCTTGTCCCCAGCCAACAAAATCCATCTTTAAACAGCCACCCTTCGCCCTTGCTGTGGTGGGCTCTTTCAAAGTGCTACCCAGTAGATTAAAAAAGCTCTCGGGACACCGGTCACTGCCTTTAAGACGTGGACGTGCGTCTTCTACAAACCCCCCTTCCCATTCGGTTCCAGCTACAGCTCCATGCCAGGTCAGGCCCCAGAGCCTTCAAAGCTGTCCCGCTGTGTCTGGGGACAGTGGCTCCTGTCCTTGAGGATAAAGCCCCAAATCCTGTGTCCTGTCCCAGAACAGGAAACGCATGCCCCTCTCTGAGATGTGGGGTTTGTTGTGTGTGGAGTTCGGTTAAAGTGGCTTTATGGCTTTTATTTTTATCTACAGTAAGAGGAAGTGAGCACCTCCCACATGGAGGCTGCTTGTCTTTGTAGATTGTGTTACAGTTCTTTCTGGTGGCTTTGGTTGTTTCAGAAATTTCTGGAGCTCCAGGACTCAGGCACTGCCTGTCCCGTGTCACTTACCCACCCAGTGTGACTCCCCCGAGTGTGGATACCTCACCCCCAGTGGACTCCTTGCTCTTCCCCGCCTCCACTTTCTTTAACATAGGCCTAGATGCTTCTGGGCTGCACCAGTTCCTGTTTCAGTGTCGATTTTGAAATGTTCTGTGAAGGGCAGAGAGATGGCATGAAGGTGGCGAGAAGCAGGCAGTTTCAACTTCCTGGAAAAGAAGCCAAGATGGAGACTGAAAAGTGTTTGTGGAAGAGCCAAAATAAAGAGCAATAAAATAAAATGTCCAAGGGGAAGTTATGTGGCTCTGGGTGTGATATTCTTTGTGGCTTCCTAGACATGGTGCCAGAGATTTGGGTCACATGTGGCCCCTTGTGGTCAAGAAGCTCCTACTGTTCTGAGCATAAGTTTTTGTTGTTGTTTTTTGGTTTTTTGGTTTTTTGGGGTTTATTTGTTGTTGTTGTTGTTTTGGTTTGGTTTTTTTTTGTTTTTTTTTTGTTTTGGTTTTTCGAGACAAGATCTCTCTGTGTTAGCCTTGGCTGTCCTGGACTCACTTTGTAGACCAGGCTGGCCTCGAACTCACAGCGATCCACCTGCCTCTGCCTCCCGAGTGCTGGGATTACAGGCGTGCGCCACCACGCCCAGCTGAGCATAAGTTTTTGATCTTCAGCAAACTCATGAAAGGACCTGGACACCACACACACACACACTTGTAGTGGATTTGTGTTTTGATCCCAAGTGTGGGATGGTGAACAGACTTGTGAAAGAACAGGTGATGTTTATCCACTAGAAGATGAACCACCTCATGTTGGGGCTTGGTTTTCGCCAGCTGAAACACATCTTAGTACAGACTCTGAGAAGATATATATATGGGACCAAAACAGGAGGCGGGGGCTTTTTGGGTCTTGGTATTGTTTGGTTGTTCATTGCTCCACTTCAAGATGCTCCTAGAGAGACAGCTCCAGAGAAGGCTTCCGGGCTCTGGGTTCCGACTGCTGCTCCAGGTTCCAGCAGCAACTTTGGTGGAATTGCTGGTCTGCTGCAATCCTGCTGACTATGCCAGAGGAATAGCTCCCAGGAACTGAATCCAAAAAGGTCTACTTCTCCTGTTCCCATTAACCTCTTTTCTCTCCTATCTAGGGTAGGTGGGTTGGAAGGGAGGTGTAAGCACTAAAGAACCCCAAATGAAGTAGGTTTGGAAAAGGTCGAAGCCTATACACACTCAGGATGTGTGTCACAAGGCTACCACCAAAGGTCATGACCAATACCCACAGTAAAATAACCACATATTAAAGGCGAGTTTCCCCAGATGCAGATGGTGAGATGAGCATTTGGAGTCAATGAGTTATTAGGAAAGGGCCTCCACGAGAAATGGAACCAGAAACTGGGGGAACAAGGCATTGAAAGTGTAATTTCAGGGACCAGTTTATGCCAGGATCCACTGTGAGCTCTAGAGTGCACATGGCCCCTAGAAGCTGATCCCTGTGGAGCCCAGGACCCTCTGCCCCCAGCGCTGTTACCTTGGTCCTTGGTGGGGAGAGCCAGCAGCAGTCTTTAGCATCAGTATCTGCTGTATTAAGAACCGGAGTGGGGGCCAGGCGGTGGTGGCACACGCCTTTAATCCCAGCACTTGGGAAGCAGAGGCAGGTGATCACTGTGAGTTCGAGGCCAGTCTGACCTACAAACCAACTAATACAGCCAAGGCTACACAGAGAAACCCTGTCTGGCAGGGCGAGAGGTAGAATAGAGCCAGGGGTGGGCTGGAGAGATGGCTCCGTGGTTAAAAGCTCCCGCTACTCTTCCAGAAGACCAGGGTTTGGTTCCCAATACCCACATAAGGGGACTAAGTGCCACTTTTAGCCTCTGTGGGCACCTGCGTACACATCACTCAGGTACATACAAATAAATAAATAATATTATAAATTTGTGTTTATAAAGAGCAAAAGTTAGATCAGTGAAATAGCTCACTAGGTAAAGGGGCTTACCGTGAGCCTGGCAACCTGAATTTGGTCTCTTAAACTACCATAAAGATGGGAGGGAAAAAAACCTAACTATACAAAATTGCCCTCTGACTTCCACATGGATGCCATAGCACACAGAACTACATACACAACAATAATAATAAAGAAAAACAAACAAACCTCTAGCCAGGCACGATGGTACACACCTTTAATCCCAGCACACAGATAATAGAAATGCAAAGTGAACAGCCCTTTTCCTTCCAGAAAGTCCTCTTGCCTAAGGCATTGTCAGGATGAAAACCCCTACCAATTTATGAAAAGAAGACATGACCCCTTGCCTCTGCCCTCTTCCTCCTTGTAGGTCCAGGATATAACTTGATTCTGTGTTTTAATGTCAAAGGTTGTCTTGCAAGAAAGAGGAGATCCTCCTTCCCCAGGCTTTTTTTTTTTAAATCGTTATCATCATTTGCACAGGTGCTTTGCCTGCATGTATGTCTATGCACCACATGCATGCAAATGCCTGCAGAGACAAAAGGAGGGTGCTGTATCCCCCTGGAACTGGGTTACAGACCATTGTGAGTTGCTATGTAGATGCTGGGAATTTAACCCTGCTTCTCTAGAAGAGCAGCCAGTGCTCTTAACTGCTGACCCAATTCCAACCCCAAGGCCACCTTTATTACATCCTGGCCATGACCCAAGTGATCCTCAACAGACTTGGGTCCATGTGCCAAGACTCCTTCCATGGCTACCACTCAGGAAGGACGCCTTTGCCTTTCTGTTTCCTATGGATGGCAATTCCGGGCATTCAGTCGGCGCTCACAAAATACGTCTGGATGAAAGAGTGAAGCATCTGTCTAGATGCCTACAGGAGAGGGAAGATCAGTTTCTTCCTTTCCTTAAATTAATCCCAATGATGTGAGATGAAAGATCACTGACCCAAATCATCATGGCCAAATTAATAGAAGCAAGCAATTAATTAAACCAAGTTTTTTTTATTTGTGTTCATGGGCTGCTTCCCATTAAGGTTGAGTACAAGAGGTCAGCACTGAATGTGAGTGAGACAAGGTTTTTACAGCTCAGGGGTAGGGGGTTTCCAAATGGGAAATAAGCAGGGCTACAGGAGCAGAACATAAGCATTATAAGTTGATCATAACAACGTATGAAGATAAGACACGATTGCAAGATAGTCATAACAACAGATAGTCATAACAACAGATAGTCATAACAACAGGTAGTCATAATCTTTGAAACAAAGGTAGGGGAATGAAGACTGTGGGATCAAACACACCTGTGTATAACACACACATGCTGTACCCAGAACATGAGACCCCCGCTAATAGACTCGAGCCAGGCTCTGACCGGTCACCAACACAGTGGTATCCAGAAAGAACTTGGATCTCTGATCTGAGGGTAAATTTATAGGTTCCTATCCCTTCCAGTGCCCCCAAATCGGGGGGGGGGGGCTTCTAGCCTGGCAATCATCTATTGATTGAGTAACATAAAGAGTTCTAATATCTAAAGTGACAAGTTACAGAAAAAGGATCCAAGACCACCCATGGCTTAGCTTTCTTTGTTCTCTTTGTTCACTACTTTGTCCAGGGAAGTGTCTGGTTTCTTATTAACCCTATCTCCGGTGGGCAGGAAGGAATGTGGCCAGAAAACTGGGTCTCTTATCAATTCTATCTCCAGTGGGACCCTTAGAGTCAGTTGCTAGGCAACGCTATCTCTAGTGAGGGCTCTTCTCTGCAGCTGGCCAGATTTTCTCCTGTAGGCCTATTTCTTAACCTTTGCCCTGGTGACCCTGAAATCCAATTTTAGTTCTTCTGGTCTCTCACAGAAGAACTATGTGATTGCCTCTGTATAATTAACCAATTTATCAGCCTTTTCCCTAGACATCTGTCTTTGTCTGTTTACTAAAATGAACTCATCCCAGGATCCAAGCAGAGGGAATTCCCTAAAACTTGGGCAGCTGCAGTCACATAGTCAATGTGGGAGTCCACAGTAATTCCAGTTTCACTATTGTCAGTTTTTAAAGGGGACCGATTTTGGGGGTAAGGTTGCATAAGTATGTATGTATGTGCTCTTGTGTGTGTGCGCACACACGGGTGCCTGTGTGTGTTTACATGTTGAGGTGTTAGGTCAGCCTCAGTGTTGAGTCCTCAGCAGCTTCCCACCAGCTTTTTGAGTGAGGCAAGGTCTCTTGCTGAGAGCTGGGATCAAGTTGCCTATACTAGCTGGCCAATGAGCCACAGGGTTCTGCCTGTTTTTCCCTCTCTCCAGTGCTAGGAGTATAAGCATGTGCCACCATGTGCAGGGCATCCAGATTGGGTCCCTATGCTTCTGTGGAAATAGTTTACTGCCTGGGTTACTGCCCAATTTTTTTTTTCTTTTTTGGTTTTTCGAGACAGGGTTTCTCTGTGTAGCCTTGGCTGCCCTGGACTCTTTTTGTAGACCAGGCTGGCCTCAAACTCACAGACATCTGTCTGCCTCTGCCTCCCAAGTGCTGGGATTACAGGCGTACGCCACCACACCTGGCTTGCCCAATTTGTAAGAGCCTGTCTGGGGAAAGATCAAACCATGGTATGTCCTGTTTATTTTGAAGTACATAAGGTGAAGTAGATCTATGTGTGATAACATCACAAAAACCCAAGACCGGGGGCTGGAGTGATGGCTCAGCGGTTAAGAGCACCATCTGCTCTTCCAGAGGTCCTGAGTTCAATTCCCAGCAACCACATGGTGGCTCACAACCATCTATCATGAGATCTGGTTCTCTCTTCTGGTGTACATGCAGGCAGAACACTGTATTTGTAATAAATAAATCTTTTTTTAAAGATTTGTTTATTTATTATTATGTGTACACTGTTCTGCTTGCATGTACTCCTGCAAGCCAGAAGAAGGCGCCATATCACATTACAGATGGTTATGAGCCACCATGTGGTTGCTGGGAATTGAACTCTGGACCTTTGGGATAGCAAGCGGCGCTCTTAACCACTGAGCCATCTCTCCAGCCCCCGTAATAAATAAATCTTTAAAAAAAAAAAAAAGACTGAGCAAGGGACAGAAAAGTGACAGGCTGCCCAGTGTGAAAATCATCCTAGGCTTCTGTAGAAACCGATGACAGCAGTAACATCTGGGGGAAAATGTGGCCAAGGGGATTTAAACTTTGTCTCTATTACTTGAATTTCTTTACACAGAAAGAACTGAGTTGTTGGAAGGACCCTGCTGTTTGAGGTTGCAGTCCTCATAGTCCGGATGGCCATCTGAGCCCTTCTGCTAGCTCTTCCCTCCCTATGCCTATAAGATAATTAGGTACTTTGTTCTGGTTCATATGAAAGGAATGTGCTGCCAAATGCAAATGAAACATCATTAAAGTACCTTGTGTCAACCAGTTATGTACACCTATCCTGGAAGCCCCCCACCCACTCCCCAAGGACTTTATAACCTTTGTTCCCCCGGAGTAAAGTTGAACTAGCTTCCTCAAGTGGTTCCCAGAGTGTTCGATTGTCATCCTACTGGAGGCCCTTACAAGCTCTGCACCTCACCTTCTGCCTTTGTGGGCTGGTGACTAACAGACTCCCAGCAAAGAGAACCACACTGAGTGATGTGTATTTTGAGTGTGTGTGGTATATGCCTGTGTGTGTGTGTGTGTGTGTGTGTGTGTGAAGGTCAGAGGTTGATGTCAGAATATCTTCCTCAATCTTCTCCTTATTTTTAATTGCATTTACTTATTCATTCTGTGTGTGTTAGGTGTGTGCTTGTGGGGTCAAGACAACCTTGTGGAACTCAGGTCGTCAGACTTGGCAGTGAGCACCTTTACACAATTTACTTTTAGAGACAGTCTTTCACTGAACCTGGAGGGGCTGCTTCTGCTAGCCTGGTTGCCCAGCAAACCCCCAAAGTCTGCCCATCTCAGTCGCCCTCAGTGCTGGGATTACAGATGAGTGAGCAGTCAGGCCTGGCTTCTACATCAGTGCTGGGGATCCGAACTCCTAATGCTTGCACAACAAACACATTACCCATTGACCATGCCCCCATCCTAATATATGTACTTTTGAGTGACTGGGGTTGGGAGGTTGGAGACAGTGTTTCTCCGTGTAACCCTGGCTATCCTGGAACTCACTCTGTGAACCAGGCTAGTCTTGAATTCAGAAATCCAACTGCCTCTGCCTCCTTGATGCTGGGATTAATAAAGGTGTGTACCACCACAGCCTGCCATCTATACTGTTTTGTTCTGTTTTCAAGACAGGGTTTCTCTGTGCAGCCCTGGCTGTCTTGGAACTCGCTTTGTAGACCAGACTGGCCTCAAACTCACAGCAATCTCCCTGCCTCTGCTTCCCAAGTGCTGGCATTAAAGGCGTGTGCTACCATGCCCGGCGACCCATTTGTACTTTTCAATGCTTGTTAAAACTGTCTGAATCCCGGGGCATATTATTTTCGGTCAAGTCCTCCCACCCATTAGCACCATCCGTTTCTCCTATTGTAGGTGGCTCTCTTTCCTCCCCTTTCCCACCATTACTTCCAATGGAGAACTACGCGGAGGATAATCCTCCTCCTTGGCAGGAGACTGGTTATCTCCACTCATTTTACTAACGCACAGAGAGGTTTAGTAACTTACTCGAGGTCACAGAGTCCATGGTTGATAGAACAGCCTGAGTTCCCAAAACTACACACTTAACCACACCCCCAGCCCGCCCCCCGCGGGCCACCCACCCCACCCCCACCCAGCTAAGGCAGGCTTGCCTTTGACACTTTCCATCTCACTGACTTATTTTGCTTCTGACTTCCAGACACCATGAACCGAATGAATATTTACCATTGTGCACGTTTACATTTCGTTTGCAGGGCTGTTTCTGATTTTTAAAAACGTTCAAAAAATCCAGTTTCAAACGGAAGGAGGTGGATGCGGTGCAACGCACGATGTCTGCGTTTTTGTGAACGTCTGTGCTTAGCTGGAAGGTCAAATGAACTGCTAACGTACGCTGGAGCTGCTGGCAGGCAGGTGGGAGTGTGAAAAGGGGCTGACAGAGTGGATCAGTCCTAAACGTTATGTGTGTGCGTGGTGCTAGAGTGCGTCACGGCCCCCCGCCCGAAGGCCCTGGGGCACTTGCTAAGTCCCAGCAGCTGAGATGACCTAAGCTGTGTGAGCCCGCAGGTCCAGCTGGTGCAGGGGTGGCTCGTGACTCTTTGCTCCAGGAGTTAATTCCATAGACAGTGCTCGTGAAATGGGAGAAGCCTGTAGCTCTCTTGCCTCACTCCCCCTCAAAGAGCATATTTTGAGAAGTCTAATTATATGGTGGGGTTTGTACAGGATGAAAGAAAGGGGTTTAAATAAGCCTTTGCTAAAGGCAGGTCGGCAACAGCTGTTAGAGTGCTGGGCAGTGCTGCGAGCCGGGAGTGCTCCCTGGAGGTAGACCCGAGTTACTGCAGCCACCACTTTTCTTCGATGGACGCAAAGCCCATAGTCCAGGACATAGTCCCACAGAAGATGTTGCCCATCCCGCAGTGTGACCTGGGTAAGCAGTTGATCCTTGTTGAGGCTCGGTGGCCTCAAATGAAAACCCCAAACCCCCACCTTGTGGGTTTGATGTAATGATTATGGAGTAAACGTAGCCAAAGGAGTTGCTTAGGGCCCAGCACCCAAGTGTGGGTGCCATGAGTAGCCAGCGCGCTGCCTCGCAGCCCCAGCATCATGAACAAGGCAGGGGACGCCACTCCAGAGACCTAGGAGAAGGGAAAGGGCGCTCCTCCGAGAACCAGGCCAAGTAGGGAAGGCGACAGGAGATGGGGAGGTTGACTTTTGCTATGCCAGCGGGGTCAGCTCTGATTCTGGAATCTCCAGCTTTCATCTCGGCGACTCTCTAGAGCCCCATGAGTGTACCCTAGAAGTAAAGTACCCCAGTCAGAGAGAACAAGGGTTCATGAGGCTAAGACGCAAAGGGAGAGGCTTGGGGGCGTGGCTCACTGGGAAACCACTGGCCTGGCTCAGATACTTGCGTCTAGCTCCCAGTAATACTAAAAAAAATGGTCTCTACTTAAAACATTCCCATTTTATTTATTGTGAACTTTTAAAGAATTTTTAAAAAAGATTTATTGACTTTATTTATTTTTTTCAAGACAGGATTTCTCTGTGTAGCCTTGCCTGTCCTGGACTCGCTTTGTAGACCAGGACCAGGCTGGCTTTGAACACACAGAGATCTGCCTGCCTCTGCCTCCTGAGTGCTGGGATTAAAGGCGTGCCCCACGATACCAGACTTGACTTTTTTTTTTTTTTTTTTGAGACAGGGTTTCTCTGTGTAGTCTCGGCTGTCCTGGACTCACTTTGTAGACCAGGCTGACCTCGAACTCACAGAAATCTGCCTGCCTCTACCCCCCCCCCCCCAAGTACTGGGATTAAAGGCGTGCATCACTACCACCACCCAGCTTAACTTTATTTTTATGTGTATGGTTTTTAATTTTTATTTATTGTATATGAGTACTCTATTTGCATGTACACCTGTATGCCAGAAGAGGACACCAGACCTCATTATAGATGGTTGCGAGCCACCATGTGGTTGCCAGAAATTGAACTCAGAACCTTTGAAAGAGCAGACAGTGCTCTTAACCACTGAGCCCCTGTGTGTGTGAATATTGGGCCTGCATAAGTGTGTGTGCACCATGAGTATGGCTGATGTCCTTGGAGGTCAGAAGAAGGCATCAGATCCCCTGGACTTAAAATTATAGATGGTTGGGAGGCACCAGGTAGGTGCTGGGATTTGTACTCAGGTCCTCTGTGGGGGAAAAACAGCACATGTTCTTATCTGCTGAGCTCTCTCTCCAGGCCCTTCAAAATGAACCTTTTTGTTATTATTTTTGTTTTTGTTTTCAATACAGGATTTCTCTGTGTAGCCCTGGCTGTCCTGGACTCACTTTGGAGGCCAGGCAGGCCTCAAACTGAAACTCAGAGATCCACCTGCCTCTGCCTCCCTGAGTGCTGGGATTACAGGTGTCCACCACCATTCTCGGATCAAAATGAACTTTTGGTTTGGTTTGGTTTGGTTTTGGTGTTTTGAGACAGGGTTTCTCTGTATAATATCCCTGGCTGGCCTCAAATTCACAGAGCTCCACCTGCCTCTACCTCCCGAGTACTAGGATTAAAGGCATGTACCACCACCGCCTGGCCAAAATGAACTTTTAAAAACATTATTTACCCTGTCCTTAAGCCTTGTCATGGCGGTGCACACCATGGTGCCAGAGTCTCTGCGTGGCTCCCTGCTCTCCTAAATACCCACCTTCCCCTCAATCTCTTTCACTGCTCCAAGAAAACAGCTCACCTTTCTTTTTTATTTTTTATTTATTTTTAAATTTATTTATTACGTATACAGTGTTCTTCCTGCATGCCAGAAGAGGGCACCAGATCTCATAGATGGCTGTGAGCCACCATATGGTTGCTGGGAATTGAATTCAGGACCTTTGGAAGAACAGACAGTGCTCTTAACCTCCGAGCCATCTTCCCAGCCCCTATGTGTGTGAATATTGTGCCTGCGCCTTTCTTATTTCTCATTCCCCTACTGACTTGACTGTGTACCTATTGTGTGCTGGCATCCGAAGGCAGGCCCTTTGGAAATGAAGATGAATTTGCTCATGCCCTGAGTGGTTATCAGCCACCTGCTGCTGTGCAGGCCACTGAGCAGGCTCTGGCCGTGACTATGAACAAGAGACACGTCCTCCCCTTGGCCCGGAAGCTTCTTGCAATCAACATGGTCATAAAGAATTCAGGAGCCAAAGGGAATCCAAGCCAGATTATGATTCTCCGCTAAGTCAGGGAGGAGGTTCACAAGTTTGAAGCCATCTTGTCCAGCCAGACCCTGTCTCCAAACAAAACCAAAGAGAAAGAGCAAATTCAAAACAGAATTGTAGGTAGCAGTGAATTTGGTGAAGAAAAGAAAATAGAGTTAAGAGGTCAGGCCTTTAAAAAAATCCACAGTTGGGCATACAGATACAGTGGGACATTACCAAACTGGGTGTTAGCTATACTGATGTCTATACGCCTGTGTCGAGGGGATTTTGTTGAGAGTGGTCAAGGAGTTATTTTCTAGGGAAGGAGAAAGGTGGATCTGAATTTTTGCAAGTGGCTATGGGGGAGGAAAGAGGAGACAGCTGGCCCACACCTATAATCCCCAGCACTTGGGAGGCCTGACAAGTCTGAGCCAGCCTGGGCTAGCTAATGAGACCTTGTCAGTAGATTAAATAGGAAAAGGACAGGACATCCCACATCCAAAATATGGAACTGCACAGAGAAACAGGTGAATAGAGAGGAGGGGTGGACAGATGTGACTGGAGGGGTCACAGGGGCCTGGAGATTGGGGTGGCAGTGGGTGAGTGCTGGAATGTGGGAGCAAAAGTGGACCGAGGATGACACCAGCTTTCTAGCAAGGGTGTCAATGGACAGTGGTGCTGAAAAGAGTGGAAATGTGAACATCTCTGAACCTTTCTTTCTATTTATTTATTTATTTATTTTTGGTTTTTCAAGAGCTACTTTCTCTGCGTCACCCTGCCGTGCCTCTGTCTTCTGAGTGCTGAGGGCTGGTATTGAAACCGCGTGCCACCCTTGCCTAGCCCCCTTTTTCTTGTAGGGGGGTCGTGGGACAGGTTCTCACTATGTAGCCCAGGATGACCTGTAACTAACAATCCTCCCACCTCTGCCTCCTGAGTGCTTAAAATGCCATCTTGAGCCATCAAGCCCAGACTGGCATTCGCTTTTTGCTTCTAGACTCAAATTTCTAGGCCTGGAAAAAGAATGAATCCCTCAAGCAGAATTCCCACCCTAAATTGCCCAGATTTCCTAGTCCTCAAAGACTGTCTGCAAAGGGGGACAGTTATTTCAACCCACCAGGGCTGTTGGGAGGACCAGCAGAGACTGTTGATGTAAACACATTTGCAAGCGATGAGGTGAGGTTCTGTATAAACCCAGGCGCCGGGCAGAATGTCTGATGAAAAGCAGTATATCACTGTCCACCGGGGGATGAGGGGGGTGCGGGAGTGGGGGAGGTGGGGGGGGGGTGGCAACCAACCAACCAGGCAAACTCAAGTCCCACAGTCTTAGGGCAAAAACACCTTGGGCATGTAAGTCAGGAAGAAGGCACAAAGACCTTTAAGTCCTATGGCATCTGCATCTTTCTGGAACCCCAAAGCTCAGGGCGGAGGTAGAGCCGCCCAGGAATTTATTATCCCCCATAACACTGAGCTTCCCAAATCCCCATGAACCCCGGGAATGATGCGCCTGCAGGGTGTGTGAGCACACTGGCACCAAGGGCCTCTCCATAAATCAAGGTCTTTCTTTTGCTGGCTGCAGTCTGCTTTTGCCAAGGTGACCTGGGCAACGTGAAAGGGCAGCCACTTGTGTTGGGGTGGCGTCCGTCTTGGACATGATGGCTGAAAATGGCTAAGGAGTCCAGCTCTCAAATACTGCCTGTTGACACTCTGGAGGCGTTACCAAAATAAAAATAAAAATAAATAAAAAGTCTTCCTACAATGCCAGGCAATTTGAGTGGCCCAAAAGGTCTCTTGGGGTTGACTGGAAGAGCCTATCCCAGTGCTGAGCCAACCCCTTGGAAAGTCAACTGTTGCACAAGACAACCATGTCAATCACAGAATTTTACATCAGCTGGTAGAAACTTGTCCAAATGTCATATGGCCTCGAAAGGAGCAATTAAGGTAAATCTCCAGGGGTTCAGGCCTCCCCACACCCCCTTTAATGAGGCCACCTGGCAGAGAAGCCGGATTCAGGGAGAAGTCTAAGAAAGTTGGCCTCGTCTAGCCATATTCTTCCAGTCATCTTAATTTCTCCAGTGGCATCTAAATGAGGCCCAGGGAGGAGCCAAAGACTATAAACAGTGTCCCTTCTTTTGCCAAATGTGAATGGAAAGAAATAAAACCATTCCTTCTGGAAACGGGGATGGGGGGGAGGGGCACTGGCCAAGTCACTGGGTACCTAAAGAGATCAAGTGACTTAGAACACCAAGATCACATCTGCCCAAGGTAGTCAAACCCAAGTCAGAGAGACTATGAGAGAACCCATAAAAAGTACTAGAAAGAGCAGTTACAAAATCTGGGGGTACAGCTCAGTTGGTAGAGAGCGCTTAGTCTTGGGAGCGCAACCAGGCAGCATGACACACATCTGTAAATGCCAGCATCCAGCAGGAAGATCTGAAGTCCAAGGTCACCTCCCTAGTGAACAGCCTTAGGCTAAATCACCTCCTCTTTCCTACTGTCATCTTCCACCATTCGAGAGGAATTAGGTGAGTGGCTCACTCACTTACCACAGCAACTCAAAGCCCAGCCCCAGTTACAGAGCAGGAGCCCTTGCTTTCTGATTGCTTTGTTTTTGTTTGCTTTTGTTTTTGGTGTTTTGAGTCAGGGTCTCAAGTATCCCAGACTGACCCCAACCTCACTGTCTAGCCTAGAATGATCTTGATCCTCCTCCTGCCTCCACTTGCCAATTGCTGGGATTCCAGGCACAAAAGTTATGTACCTATTTACGAATAAATGGATGAGTAACACCTTTATCATTCATCTTTGTGATCGTTTCAGTCACTCATCAACTGTCTTAGTCAGCTACGGACTGACGGGTTCTCTAGAGTCACAAAAACAAAACAAAACAAAACAAAAAAAAACTAATTAGACCACAGTCAGAGATAATTGACATCTAACATTGCAAGTGGAGAGCGGTTAAAATCCTGCTCTTCCAGAGGTCTTGAGTTCAATTCCCAGCAACCACATAGTGGCTCACAACCATCTGTAATGAGATCTGACGCCCCCTTCTGCAGATAAATCACGTATATGCAATAAATAAAATAATTCTTTTTAAAAAAATCATGGCCCCAAGCAAAGTTAGAAACCTCCGCCCCTCCTGGTCTTTGCCCCGCCTCTCCAGGATACCTCCCACCCTCCCGCCCCCAGAGAAGGTCACCTTAAGAACACGGGAGGCAAAAAAAAAAAAAAGACAAAACAAAACTTAGGAGGCCCAGTGGGCATGCGCTCCGCTGGCCGTTACTACGCACGCGCGCGCTTTCCGTCCGCTCGCTCGGGAAACCGGAAGCCGCCTTCCCTTCATTGGCGCTTAGGCAGCTAGCGGGCTTCAGGATGAGAGGCCCGCTTCCCACCGCGGTGTTCGACGGGATGCCGGAGGGTAAAGGGTGGGGCTGACGTCAGGAGGCAAGATGGCGGCGGTGGTCCGGGTCTCCTTGAAGCGCGGCCTCACGGGTAGTGCTCTGGGCAGAGTCAGCCTGCAGGTGAGCCCCGGCGCCGTGGTTCAGTGGGGGGAGCCGTGCGGGTCACCGAGGCTGCCTGGGTGGAGAGGCCGCGGGGAGGCATTAGGGAGCCCGGGTCCAGGTCTCAGTAGAAGACTAATCACCTGCGCGCAGCTCCTGAGCATCCATCCATGGTGTCAGTTAGCCATCCCTCGCCTCACCGTCGCCGCAGAGTAGCGGCCTTGCGGAGGATGGAAAAGATCTACGGAAAGGCAGAGGTCAGGGAGGGCAAGCGAATTTGCTCAAGGTCATACGATAAGCGATCGGTTGTTGGAACCCGGAATCAAATCCAGATACTTGGACTCGACCAGCCAGCCCTGTGTGAAAGGGAGGCCTGCGCGATGCCAGGGGGTGGGGCCCGGGAGACCCGTGTCGCACCGATCCTGATCTGGATCGGTTAAGGTCAGAGGCAGTGTACTCTGGAGGGCAGTGCACTTGACCCTCAGAGGGAAGGAACAGTGGAAGAAAACGACTCAGCTCCCGAAAGGTGCGGGCTGTGGACAGATGGCAGGCAAAACCGGGTTCCCTGAAGCGTGTTTAATTCAAGGGTGTGTAGTGACACTGATCGCAGACAGTTGGCACGGGATGACTGGCAGAGAGCCTGGAGCGGCTTTTGTTTATAGCTCTGTAGTAGCTCTGTCATCGGTCTGTCATAGGGCTCCCCCACGTGCCGTAGATCCTCGGGGAGCTGCACACTGCAGGTGTGTGTGTGTGTGCTTTCTCAGTGGAAGGATTTAGAAAGGGCAAGAGAAACGACCTTTGCTTACTTTAAGGGACTGAACAGTTACAAATCGCGTTCAGTCGGCTTCCTCTTCTGGCCTCCTGGACAGCCCGTCAAAGGTCGGCAACAGGAACTCAAGACCTTCTTGGGGGTTTAAAAGCTCTTCATTTGCCCCCCATTTTTTAAACCAGTAGATCCAGGACAGGTTTTGCTGTGGGTTTTTTTTTTTAGATGTTTTTATTCATGTGTAGGAGTGTGTGCTTGCATATGTGCCTACGCACACCATGTGCCTATCTGGTGCCCATGGAGAGCAGTAGGGGGGAGCTGTATTCCCTAGAACTGGGGTCACAGGTGAGTGTGACTGCCATGTGCGTGCTGGGAACTGAACCCGGATCCTCCTCTCCAAACTGCTAAGACATATCTCCAGCCTGTAATAGGTTTGTTGTTGGTTTGGTTGTTTTGGACAGGGCTCTCTGTGCCCCCTTGCCTGGCCTGGAACTCAGAGATCTGCCTGCTTCAGCCTCCAAAGTGCTGGAATTAAAGATGTGTGCCACCACGCCCTGCCCTGCAACAGATTTTAAGTAAAGTACTTGAAAACTCTTTAGCACAGCTCCTGGTACATGGTCAGTATATAAAAATGTTAGTTCTTCTTGAATTTACTTGAGCTCTCTCTCGTTTTAAACTGCTTGACATGGCTGCATAACGCAGCATACATTTGACCGTCTTGTAACCCCAGCTCTCTCCAGCCTGCCGGATCCGAGCTGACAGCTTTCACTCTTCATCTCTTTGTTGGTTTGTTCAAGACAGGGTTTCTCTGCGTAGCCCTGGCTGTCCTGGAACTCTGTAGACCAGGCTGGCCTCGAACTCAGAGATGAAGGTATGTGTGCCAGCAGTGCCTGGCCTATGCATCTCTTTCTGAATAGGAGGGTTACTGAGTCGGGTGCACTGACACACACCTGTCATCCTAGCACTCAGGAGGCTGAGGCTGCAAGGTCAGGGTGTGTGGAGTGCAAGGCTAACCTGGGCTACTTGGGACCCTGTCTCAAAGAAACAACAAAAACCCATGCTCCTCCTTCTGTCTCAAATTCATGGCTACTACTACTACTTCTTCTTCTTCTTCTTCTTCTCCTCCTCCTCCTCCTCCTTCCTTTTTTTTTGTTTGTTTGTTTGTTTTGTTTTGTTTTTTGTTTTGTTTTTCAAGACAGGGTTTCTCTGTGTAGCCTGTCCTGGACTCAGAGGGTTTGTAGACCAGGCTGGCCTTGAACTGACAGAGATCCACCTGTCTCTGCGTCCTGAGTGCTGGCACCACCAAGCTGGGCCTAATTCATGACTTCTTTAATTATCACTGCTAAGTATATACATGCACACATACACAATCTCTTGAGTCCATGTACACATAACATTTGTACGTATATATAACGTACACGAGGCACTATTGAGTTCCTTATACATAACATGTATTTAGGGCTGAGAACGCGGGATTGGATTTATAATGACAACACCATTTCATGCCAACACGAATGGGGGAAGTTCCACGAGGCCCCACCTCTAATCAAAGAGCTACAGGCAATCAGTGGCTGCTGAAAGGGAGGAGCCTCATGATAAGTTAACAGTTAACAGTTCTCAGTGACCTTGTCTCTCAGCCTCTGCCTACTTGCTGAGGCAGTGGTTAAGTTGTAAGAGCCCTGCCAGCAGGAGTGAGTTCTATGGCTCAGTCAGGGTTTTCTGGAATGATCTGTAGAGAAGGGTTCACTGGTCAGTGTTAGGATTTCAGGAGGGGCCTCTGCCCGCCTCTCTAAGGGCAGTAATAGCAAGAGAGGCAGGCAGGGTGAGGCGGCGCACGCCTTTAATCCCAGCACTCAGGAGGCAGAGGCAGGCGGATCTCTGTGAGTTTGAGGCCAGCCTGGTCTACAAAGTGAGTCTAGGACAGCCAAGGCTACACAGAGAAACTTTGTCTCGAAAAAACAAAACAAAACAAAAAATACATAGTGAGAGAGGCCTCCTTGCTGTGGGAAGGTATGTTTGTACTCTGAATCCCGAGCTCTGTGATGAGCCTGCTGTGTTGCCCAGGGCCATAGGTTCGGGTTCCGGGTCTCCTGGGCTTGCTCTGCACCAGGACTGCAGGTCTGCCTGTGAGTGTTTAGCTGCTATGGGCTAACTGTCAGCAGCAAGGCCTTATTTCTTCATCTGGACTGTGAACTGCAGGAGGGCAAAGCCACCTCCAATGCCCATCTACCAGTCAGAATAACATGAGGCCTGTGACTCACTAGAGTCATAGATTGAGGTGCAAATGTGTTTGCAGTCTCCACTCCCATGAGGGACTTGGAAGTTGCTGGGCAGGGAGGGAGAGAGAGAACAAAGTCTCACCCTTTGCCCCTCCTCCCCGTCCACGCAGTCTCCTTTAAAAGCAAAGGTGAATTGTATTAGGAAAAACTCCAAGAGCCAAAGAGATGGCTCGGTGGGGGAAAAATGCTTGTTGCTCAGACCTGACGACCGGAGTCCCAGTCACCCTCCCACATGAAGGCGAAAGGAAGGAACGGAACTGCAGAGCATTCCTCTGACCACACAAGAGCACACCTTAGCACTGGCGTCGTGCGCACAGCCGTAATAAATCAAAGTGGTTTATTAAAAAAAGTTTTAATATAGACTTAGGCACAGACATTAGGGGAGAGACAAACTTTACACACAACACACACACACACACACACACACACACACACACACACACACATGTGCGCCCCTTGAGTGGACACAGGCTTCTCAAGAGAGTGGCCCATGAGCCACTCCTCGGGCCAGCATGCCCCTTGTCCTGGTGTCTCACTAGTCACCAGGCCCACACTAATTCTCCCCTCACTGATGTGTAGTTGCTTTGCCTCTGTCACTGTGCTCCACACATACAGCATACTGGGATTTAGCCCATCTTTCTGAAAACCACAAATCCCAGACTAGAGAGATGGCTCAGCTCCCAGCACCCTTGTCCTGTCACAGCCACCTGTAATTCCAGCTGTAGCAGATTCAGTGCCATCTTCTGGCCTCCTCAGGCACCTGCACACATGTGGCACTACCCAGACAAACACACTGCATACATATGAATAAAAATAAAGCAGCCAAGCATACTAAAGTAGGTGCTCGCCTTTAATCCCAGCACTCTGGTAGGCAGAGGCAGGTTGAGCAAGTCCAAGACAGCCAAGGCTACACAGAGAAACCCTATCTCAAAAAACAAAACAGCAACAACAATAATAATAAATAAAATAGACTGGCACGGTAGTACACACTATTTAATTCCAGTACTCAGAAGGCAGAGGTAGTCAGATGTCTGTGAATTCAAAGCCAGTGTGGTCTACTACCAAGTTCCAGGACAGCCAAGGCTCCATGTGAGACCCTGTCTGAAAACAACAGGATTCTAGCTGATTGCTAGTCCTGGCTGGTGTCGCACTTGCAAGGATGAGGCAGGAGGATCAGGGGGTTATGTTCATTTTTGGCCACATAGTAAATCTGAGGCCAGCCTGGGCTATGTGAAGCCTCATCTCAAAAAAAATAAATAATAATAATCCTAAATGAATTTCAGTCTAACCCTAGTCCTTTCTGAAAAGTGTGTTCCACCATCTGTCTTTGTAGAAACAAGTATTTAAATAGGAGGAAGGTGACGTGAAGCCCCATTGCAGGTCACTTGCTATTTCAGCAGGCCCAGAGGGAGTGGACTGAGCATGCTGAGCTCCTGCTGCCCTCTGAGTGCTGCTAAATTGGCCCTCAGCACTGTGGGGCCATAACTGGATGTGTGGTGCTGTCTCAGCACACAGGAGCGAAGCAAGAAGCTTGCCACATGTCCAAGGCTAGCCTGGGCTGCATAGTAAGATGTAGCATTTATATAAACCGAGGTGGTAGCTAACAGCAGACATGGGCACAGGGTGGTTGCTGAGTACTAAGGAGTGAGGATGAAGAAGTGGCTGTGATGGAATGGGCAGCACTAGGGCCCCCGGGAGCCACTGTTCTGTGTCTGACGTCACTGTCCCTGATGTAGCTCTGCCGGATGTTTATCATGTGTTATTTATTTTATGTGTGGGGGTACACAGGTCCCTCCGTGTGCAGAAGAAACCCTGCAGGATTCAGTTCTCCCCATCTTTACATAGGTTTGGACATGTAACTCGGGTTGTCAGGCTTGGTGGCACATGGCTTGATTTTTTTCTTTTTCTTTCTTTCTTTCTTTTTTTTTTTTTGGTTTTGGTTTGATTTTGGTGTTTTGAGATAGGGTTTCTCTATGTAGCCTTGACTATCCTGGACTTGCTTTGTGGAGCAGGCTGGCCTTGAACTCACAACAATCCGCCTGCCTCTGCCTCCCAAGTGCTGCAATTAAAGATGTGCGCCACCACCACCCGGCCTGGTACATGGTTTTCTACTGAGCCATCTGGCTGGCCTGTTTCTATTTGTATTTTTAGATTGTGTGTGTGTGTGTGTGTGTGTACGTGTACACACGTATATGCATATACATATATATGCATATGCATGCAGTTGCCTATAGAATCCAGGAGAGGGGGTAGGATGCCCTACAGACGGAATTACTGGTGGTTGTGCGCAGCTTAACTGCTGAGCCATCCATCTCTCCAGGCCCCAGGTTTGGGGTTTTGGTTGGTTTGTTTGTTTTGAGACAGGTCTCACTGTGTACTCTGTAGCTCCGGCTGTTTTGGAACTCACTATGTAGACCAGCCTGGCCTAGAACTCACAGAGATCCGTCTACCTCTGCCTCCTGAGTACTGGGAGGCTTCACAGTGCTGCACCACTGTCCCAGCTGCCCCCAGGTTACTTTTTAAAGCCAGAGAACTGTACACCTACACAGTAACTTGTGTGACTTTTGTGGGGTTTCTTTGTGTAGCCGTAGTTGTCCTGGAATTTGCGTTGTAGACCAGGCTGGCCTCACACTTAGAGATCCACCTGCCTCTGCCTTCCCAGTGCCGAGATTAAAGGTGTGTGCCACCACCACCCAGCAGAAATCTGGTGTGTTGAATGAGAAGCTGGCCATGGGATGACGATGAAGAGACCGTTTTGGATGGGTGAAAATAGTCTGACTGTGGAAATATTATTTTGTTCAAACTCATTAAACCATGCCCTTCCCCAGTGAATATATTGTAATGGCTTATGTCCTACGTAACAAACTAAATAAAGAAAAATAAAACCAAAGTGAGTAAACAAGCAGAGATGGTTGGAGCACACATTTTCAGTTGCCTTCCCTCTCTTCACTTGCTCTGAAGTGCCACAGGATAGTTGGGAGTGTAGCACACGCCTGGAATCCCAGTGCTGGAGATGCAGGAGACAAGCCTAGACCACACACACAGGGAGTCTGTCTCAAGTGAACAAACAAGGAAATACACCAGTGGGCATTAGCCAAGAGTGTCTTACATAAGCGGGTAGGGTTCTTTCCTTGAAACAACTTTCCTTGGTTCCTAGGCAGATTGATGAGGTTGTGAGACATAATTTCCATCTTTACTTTCTTTTTTCTTGGGGATGGGGATCGTGCAACAGTTTCATGTAGCCCAGGATAGCCCTGAACTCCTGATCCTTCTGCCGCCACCTCCTAAGGTCTGGGGTCATGGGCATTTGACCACACCAGACTTCTTCAGGTGTTTTCTTCTTCAGATAATGGAGTCGTAAGTGCTCTGGCCACCCTGAGATGTGCTTTGTATCGTTCTGTAGACAGATTGAGAGTTGATTTGTGGGGGCTGGAGAGACAGCTCAGAGGTTAAGAGCTCCGCCGGCTCTTCCAAAGGTCCTGAGTTCAATTCCCAGCAACCACATGGTGGCTCACAACCATCTGTAATGGGAGATGGTGCCCTCTACTGACATGTAAGCTAATAAATAAATCTTTAAAAAAAAAGAGAGAGAGAGAGTTGATTTGTAGCTGGTGTTGGCACCAACACACCCCTCCTGATAGCAAGGCTGAAAACAAACAAACAAACAAACAAACCTGTGGCCCCTGCCTCACCTGCTTACAGGGGAGCAGCAGCCAGGTGATGCACACAGAGCCGTGGGTTTGACTCATACAGGTTGCACTGCAGCAGTCTGTGCACTTAAATGATGTTGTTTAATGAGTCACACTTTGATGTAGCTTAATTGATGTTCAGCTTTTGCTTCAGTCTTTCCTAAGCATGGGTCAAACTGCTGTGTACAGAGGCTGAGAGTGTAAGACGCAGCTGGCGCCGCCCCTCTAGGGTGTATCTTGTAAACAAGGCTGGAGATGTAGCTCAGTTGGTAGAGTGCTCACTTACCATGTGTGAGGTCCTGAGTTCTAGTCCTAGAACCACATGAACTAGGCAAAGTGGCCCACACGTACAACCCCAGCACGCAGAAGTTACATTCATGGCCACATGATAAAGGGGGATCAGGGAGACAGATGGCTCTGCAGGGAAGAACACATACAGACCTCATGACCTGAGTTTGGTTCCCCAGAACCCACGTAAAAGCTGGGACTGTGTCTGTATCATCCCTGGCACTGCATAATGCAGGCATTGTGTGGCATGGCTGCTGACCCAGCATTGGGCAGTGGAGGTAGGAGCATCTGAGTTCAGGGTCATCTTCCCCTGTGTGTAGTTTTCAGCTAGCATGAGAGGTATGGGGTTCGGTCTGACTCAGGGAGCAGAGACTTTATTTTGCTGAAATGTAGCAGAGTCATCACAGAGCAGAACATGTTTGTTCCCTAATTGCATTTGTGTTCAGACATATGAGTTTCCACTGGGTTTGGGTGGGGTGCTTTCCTCTCTCTAAATGCAGGGTCTCAGCCTCATCTGGCCTCAAACTCACAATCCTCCTGCCTCACCTCCCAAGTGTTGGGGTTTACAAGCCTGTGCCACCATCCTCAGATCTGGGCCATTTTGAAATGTTACCATGTTGGGTTTTTGGTTTAGTTTGATCTCTCTGTATAGACTAGGCTGGCTTTGAACACAGGGATCTGCATCACGAATGCTGTGATTAAAGGCATGCACCACCACCATAGCTGTCATGTTAGGGTTTGTAAAAATATTGTTTTTATTATTATTGTGTTTCTATGAGGAGGAAGGTGGCACATGCCACATTGTGGACATGGAGCTCAGAGGATAACTCCATAGTGTCTCCTCCACCTTTACATGGCTTCTGGGGATCCGACTCAAGGTTCCAGGCTTGCACGGCAAGCACTCGGACCCTCTGAGCCATCTCACTGCCCACAGAGTCTTGTTTTGATGGATTCTGACTGCTTTCTTCAGATCTCCCTTTTTAACTGTTGTTATCTCACACACAGCCACAGCACAACATAATGTCACCACCAGGATTAAAGTTGTGTTGCTTGGGGGCTAGAGAGATGGCTCAGAGGTTAAGGGCACTGACTGCTCCTCCAGAGGTCCTGAGTTCAATTCCCAGCAACCACATGGTGCCTCACAACCATCTATAATGTGATCTCATGCCCTCTTCAGGCTTGCAGGTGTACATGCAGGCAGAACACTGTATACAAAATAATAAATAAATCTCTCTTTTTTTTTAAAGTTGTGTTTGTTGGTTGTGTGGCATACACCTATAATCCCAGCATTTAGAAGGCTGAAGCAGGAAGATTGAAAAGTTTAAATCCAGCCTGGACCGTGTATGAGACCACATCCCAAATGAAGTTTCACTGCTTTCCATGGTTCTCAGGATAAAATGAACCCAGCTAGATGTGTTTACCTCCTCACACCAGCCTCCCGCATCCTAGCACACTGTGCCGCATAGATGCACATGTCTGCCTGCACACCCTCACACCTGCTGTCCCCTCGGCTTCCTAACACCCTGTTCATCGGGCTCCAGTTCAACCCCAGGCATACAGCCCGTGACCTCTGCGTTTCTTCAGATGCTGGCTTCACCTCCTCAGTGTCACTCTGTGTACTTTGTTCCATCTCACTGTAGGTCACCAGTTTATTTTTCTGTAAAAATGAAGGTTCTCTCTGTTTTGCTTAGGCCTGTCACTAGCCCCTGGACCCTGGCTGGCAGGCATATCACTAATTATCAAAAGATTAATGTCTTCTGGGTGTTGGTGACTGCACCCTCCAAGGAAGCTGTGTGCCCAATAATACAGTTATCACACCAGCTAAGTGAAGAAGCATCTTGCAGTTTTTAATGTTTTTCTTTTTCCTTTTTCTGGCTTTTTCAAGTTTCAGGTCTGCCGAGGAGCACAGACAGCTGCTGCTACAGCTCCCCGAGTCAAAAAATTTGCCATTTACCGATGGGACCCAGACAAGAGCGGAGACAAACCCCGGATGCAGACTTACGAGGTTGATCTGAATAAGTGAGTGTCTGTTCCAGCCAAGTGCTTGGTAAGGAGGCGGGTGGGAGGGCTCGCTCACTTCAGGGTAGGTCTGCGGTGCTGAGGACTGAGCCCAGGGCCTCATGCCTGCTCAGCACACCATTCCCCACTGAGCTGTGCCCCCTCTAAAGGAGAGCTCATAATTTGATGTGGGAAATGCTTTTCAGGTCCTGAGAGACATGAAAATCTGATTCTCTAGTGTTCTGGATTCTCTTTTCTGCTTTTAAAGTCAGGTGTCCAGTTGAGAAGTTCCAGAAACCAACCATTGAACAGTCCCTTCTCTTTCTCTCAACCCCCCAACCCACCCGCTGAGAGCGTCTTTTGTAGCTTAGGCTGTTCTTGAACTTACTGAGGAACACCTTGAATTTCTGGCCTTCCTCCTACACCTCCCCAATTCTGAGATGGCAGGTATGGTTTATGAGTCTGGAGACTATGCCCAGAGCTTCAAGCATGCAGTATAATCACTGAGCCATATCCTCGGCCCCACAGCATACTCTTAGCTAACTGTCTTATTATGGAAAATTAAAAATATTGACAGATAATTAGGAGATTAACATTTTGCAAATCAGGCTCAATAGATGGCTCAGTGGTTAAGACCACAAGCTGCTCTTCCAGAGGTCCTGAGTTCAAATCCCAGCAACCACATGGCAGGTCACAACCATCTGTAATGGAATCTGATCCCCTTTTCTGGTGTGCATGAAAACAGAGCATTCATATACATAAAAGAAAGAAAGAAAGAAAAGAAAAGAAAGAAACCCACTTCAGGGGCTGGAGAGATGGCTCAGTGGTTAAGAGCACTGACTGCTCTTCCGGAGGTCCTGAGTTCAATTCCCAGCAACCACATGGTGGCTCACAACCATCTATAATGTGATCTGATGCATACTGTATACATAATAAATAAATCTTTAAAAAAAAAAAAAAAGAAACCCACTTCAGTAATATGTGGCTAAAATTATAGGATTAAAAATAAAAGGAAAGTTCATCAGGACAACCCCAGGGAGCAGACAGGAAGGACTGAGGGCACCGGGAAGGGACTGGCAGGGAGCAGACTTTTGGGATAGGGTGACTGAGTGAGTTAGCTGCATAAATCTCAGTGAGCTCAGGCCCTAGCCTCATGGCAACAGAAAGACCTAAACCAGGGGCACCAGAGAACATGGAAAGTGTGGGGACCCTGGAAAGAGTCAAGGAGGAATCCAACCCCAAATTCGGTTAGAAACTCTTTCCAGTGCTTGAATCTGCCATGTTGATCACCTTCTCAAAACTGTAAAACATTCACACTCCTCCGTCAGGCTGGGTGGGATCCAGGACTGCCGGTTCCACAGAGACCGTGTGAAGGAAGCACACTGGCTAGGCATATCCCGTCGATTGGGCAAGAGAAGCAGAAGGACAAGAGTTCTAAGGTTGGGGGCTGGAGAGATGGCTCAGAGGTTAAGCGCACCAGCTGCTATTCCGGACGTCCTGAGTTCAATTCCTGGCAACCACGTGGTGGCTCAAACCATCTATAATGAGATCTGATGCCCTCTTCTGGCGTGCAGCTGTATATACAGGCAGATCACTGTATACATAATAAATAAATAAATAAATCTTTAAAAAAAAAAAAAAAAGGGTTCCAAGGTTATCCTCAGCTACCTTGCAAAATCAAGGCGAAACAGAGCTATGTGAGACCTTGTCTCAAACAAATGAGCAAGCAAAAACAGGTTAGGGCTGCAGAGATGCTCAGCGTCTGAGCCCATGTGAAATCCAGAACACATGGAAAAAGTGGGGCACAGCTAGCATGTACCTGTTATCCCAGCACTGAAGAAGCAGAGACAGGCAGATCACTGACTAGCCAGCCAGCCTCGTCTTTGATAGCTTTAGTTTCAGTGACAGGCCCTATCTCAACAGAGCAAGATGGACAGTGTTTGAGGCTCAGTACCTGAGGCTGACCTTACTTCCACATATACACATGCATACACAAATTCTTTCAAGGGGCTGGAGAGACGGCTCAGCAATCAAGAGCACTTGCTCTTGCAGGGGGTTGTAATTCAGTTTTCTACATCCATGCCAGGCAGCTCCTAACAGCCTGCAACTGCCCCCGCCAAGGGGATCTGATGACCTCCTCTGGCGTCTGCAGGAACTTCATACACACACACACACACACACACACACACACACACACACACACACAGAAACAGAAGCAGCACATCTGCAGGGAAGTAAGACAGTTAGTTGTTGGCGCCTGCTGTCAGTCACCTTTCCTGATATCCCACACCTAACAGTACCAAAATGTGAATGGTATGCTCACCAAGACTTTGGGCCACAAAATAAATCCGCATACATTCCAAAAGGGCTTACTCTGACAACAGTAGAAAACTTGAGCCAGGCAGTGGTGGCACATGCCTTTGATCCCAGCACTCTGGAGGCAGGGGCAAGTGGATTTCTGAGGGTTGGAGGCCAGCCTGGTCCTCAAATCGAGTTCCAGGGCACTCTTCCCCTTCCCCCTCTGCAAAAAAAAAAAAAAAAAAAAAAAAAAAAGGCAATTTGAAGAGTCATGGCAAAGTAGTTTTCATAGGGATGTAGAAACCACAAGAGAAACTAGAGCTTGAACTAAATTAAGTGTTTCCGAGAACTGTGCGGCCCTTGAAAGTCAGCATATGTTCTGGGCTGCCAGGGAAATTCCTAGATCAGGTGCTTATGGTTGGAGGGTTGTTTTTGTTGTTGTTGTTTGTTTCTCTAAAGCCTTCTCAGGAGCCTGAGGCAGGAGAATCTCCAGTTTGATGATAGCCTGGAACACAAAAAGAAAAGGCTTAAGACCAGTCGTTTAAGGCAGAGAGAAGGCTCAGCAGTTAAGAGCACTATCTGCTCTTCCAGAGGTCTTGAGTTCAATTCCCAGCAACCACATAGTGGCTCACAACTATCTATAATGAGATCTGGTGCCCTCTGCTGGCCTGCAGGTATACATGCAGATAGAGCACTCATACATAAAATAAATAAATAAATAAATTTTTTTTGGTTTTTCGAGACAGGGTTTCTCTGTGTAGCCTTGCCTGTCCTGGACTCACTTTGTAGACCAGGCTGGCCTTGAACTCACAGCGATCCACCTACTTCTGCCTCCCAAGTGCTGGGATTAAAGGTGTGTGCCACCACACCCGGCTTTTTTTTTTTTTTTAATTTACAAAAAAAGAAAAAAGACTTTCCCTTAAGAAGATAGGAAAGGAGGTTGGAAGTACAGCTCAGTGGTTCTGGAGCTTAGCGTTTGGGAGGCTGCAGCCCACCGAAACAATTGGAAGGCGGGGCCAGGCACAGTTGTGTGCACCTGTTGCCCCAAGTACATCAGTGTTCCAAGTAGGAGGATACAAGTTTGAAGCCAACTTGGTGGTGCATTGAGACCCTGCTTTACAAAAATTAATGAGGGCTGGGGTTATAGCTCAACAGTACAGCATTTGCAAGGTTTGTGTAAGGCCCAGGTTCGAGCCCCAGTATTTAAAAAAAAGAAAATGAGGATAAGAATAATAAAACAAAGCTGGGTGTGGTGGTGCATGTCTTTATCCCAGCACTGGAGAGGCAGTGGCAGGCAGATCTCTGAGTTTGAGGCCATCCTGGTCTATGAAGTAAGTTCTAGGACAGCCAGGGCTGTTACACAGAGAAACACTACCTGGAAAAGAAAGGGGGCGGGGGGGGGGGGGACGGACACACACACACACACACACACAAAGAATAAATAAGTAAAACAGTGTAGTAGTTAAACCTTTAAGCAAGTAAAAAGAAACTCTGGTGTTGATGAGGCTAAATGGGTCATGCATCCAGGTGCCCTGATCATTGTGCAGCAGGGAAGCCAGGATGCTGACCTTCAAATGCAGCTGAGCACTTTTCTCTACCAGGTGTGGACCTATGGTGTTGGATGCTTTAATCAAGATTAAGAATGAAGTTGATTCTACTTTGACCTTCCGAAGATCATGTAGAGAAGGTGAGCGTGGCTTCTATTGTCACTAGACCTAAACTGGGGTTCTGAGTCCAAAGATGTTTGGCTGCCACTGATGGGGACACCCTGGAGATTGGCTGCCACCGTGAGCTGGTCAGCACCATGAGGACAGGCTAGCTGCCTTTTGCAGTATGAGCTCTTGGTTTAGCAAGATGGCCATTTCTGGCTAAAGCCTTTCCAGTCCTGCGCTTTTCCCGGGGTGATGTCCTCATGCTGAGCTGTTGAGCTAGTGAGAAGACAAGTTCCTCCTCTAACAGCTGTACAAATGTTCTGTGTGTCTGAAAACACTAGCCGAGGCTTGGAGCGCTGGGTAGCAGAGGCAGGCAAATCATTCTGAGTCTTAGGGCCAGCCCAGTCTCTATTGCAAGTCCAGGGCTACATAGTGAAGCCCTGTCTCAAAAAAGAGAAAGAGAAAGGCCAGGTGTGGTGGTGCATGCCTTTATCCCAGCATTCAGGAGGCAGAGGCAGGCAGATCTCTGAGTTTGAGGCCAGCCTGCTCTATGGAGTAAGTACCAGGACTACACAGAGAAACCTGTCTCAAAAACAAAAAAAGAGAAAGAGAAGAAAAGAAAAATAACTGCTAGTGATAATACAACAAAGGTAAAATGTATTAAAATATGATTTTAAGTAAAAAGCAAATTAATTTAATAATTATAATTTTTTTAAAAACTCAAAAGAACCAAGAAGAGACTTGATACCCTATGTGCGTATACATGGGGAAGAGGTCCCCCTCAGTCACAGTCATAGAGGAAGTAAGGGAAAAGGGGGAGGGAAGGAGGAATGGGAGGATACAAGGGACGGGATAACAATTGAGATGTAATATGAATAAATTAATAAAATATATTAAATAAAATAAAATAAAAACTCAGAAGACAAAATCACATGGTGCCTTGAAGCCTGGCTGGCATTTGTGGCCATGGAGCCCGTCTGTGAGCCAGAGCTGTTGTGTCTTTATATGAGGCACTTAGGTGACTATGTGGGGGTGGGGTTGTGGAGTTACGGGACTCTGCAAGGGAAGACACGGAGTGAGTTGGGAACCAGAAGTCAGGCAGGCCCCTGTCTGCTCAGCTGCTCACTAGCCTTGGAAACTTGGGATAAACAAAGATGGAAGAAGCTCGCTGGAGGCTTCAGGGGCCGAGGGACGTAGCTTAGAGGGTGTAGTACTTGCCCGTCTCAGGTTGAGGTCTAGGCAGGAAAGAGAGAAGGGAGAAAAGACATTCCGTTAGTGCAGTTGCTGATGGTGGTCAGTGTGGCCTAGAAGAAAGGACTGGACGCCTGAGGTCACCTGCTGTCTCCCTCAGGGATCTGTGGCTCTTGTGCCATGAACATCAATGGAGGCAACACTCTGGCATGCACACGCAGGATCGACACGGACCTCAACAAAGTCTCAAAAATCTACCCTCTTCCACATATGTATGTGATCAAGGATCTAGTCCCTGTGAGTCTGTGGCTCTCCCATCGGTGGCAGGGGCGGTGTCCTGCCGTGTGGTCTTTGGCAGGCTAGGTCTGGGTGTTTGCGGCTACTTTGGTGGACCTGATAGAACGGTCAGGCCCTCCCTGTGTTTACGGCAAGGGGGATTCCATTGTACCCCGGAGACTTTAGGAGACACCTTCCCTGGTACACACCCATGTGGCTTGCGTGAGGGAAGGATCCTGGTGACAGGTGGTGTGCCTGGAGACCCTGAAGCTCTGCTGCTGGGTTTGTTTGGCCTTAGAATTTCAGAGTTGAGACAGCCCAGAAAGGAAGGATTTAGCCATAACTGCAAAGAACATTGTGGAAGTGGGAAAGCAACAGTAGTTTGGTTTGCTCTGAGCTCCCCTCCCACTGCCGCCTAGGGCACCTTCCCTGGCTTGAGGCAGCAGGAAAAAGGACTGCAGTGGCCATGTCTGCTGTGGATGAGATTCCCAGCTGTGTGTGGCTGACACTGACTGTTCCCTCTAGAACTTTTACTCGTCTCAGCCTCCGGTTTCTGTTTGTCATGAGAGGGAAAGTGCAAGTGGGCGTGAGATGATAGCAAGCAGGCGCTGAAGGCCCTGGCAGGATCTGATCCCTCGCCTTTCCCCTCGCCTTTCCCCCAGGATCTGAGTAACTTCTACGCACAGTACAAATCCATTGAGCCCTATCTGAAGAAGAAGGACGAGTCCCAGGAGGGCAAGCAGCAGTACCTGCAGTCCATCGAGGACCGGGAGAAGCTGGTCAGTGCTTACCTGCTGGCAGCTGTGCAGGCTGGCTTTGTGGAAGTCTAGGGAGCCGTGGGATGACACAGAACACTTAGTGTGCTCAGAAAGAAATCGGGAAGTATCTAGGGGGGGGAGGGGCGGCTTGCCAGGCTGTGGCTGGAGCTCAGTGGCAGAGCGCCTGTCTAGGGTGGGAGGCTTGGGGTTTGGGTGTGGCGGTGTGGTGGTGGCGGAGCAGGACTAAAGTAGAGCCTTGCTGTCTGTTCCCAACTGCGCTGCTGCGTCCTGACTGGTGTGGCTGGTACTGGCCTCCTGGAGTTGCTGTTCTTGAATCCAGGCCAGTTTTTTTCTCAAGACGGGGCTATATCACAGGGTGATCTGCCTGCCTCCACCTCCCTTGTGCCTCATCTGGTTTCTGCACGGCTGGGATCCATCCCACCGCTTTGTGTTTGTACAGTGAGCACTCTGCCAGCTGAACCCCAGCCCCAGTCCTGGGCTACGACATTGAGTGGAGGGTTCGGCATCCGACTTTCCGTTGCCTTTCCTCTCTGATCGGTGGGCACACTGACCCCACAGGTGGACCGAGCCCACTTTAACCGCGCCCTTCCTTTCTGGGCCCCTATTGTGCCCGTGTCCGAGTCTCTTGTCTCGCTTCCTCTTCACCATAAAACATTAAAGCCACAGAGAGCATCTGGTCCACATCATGGAAACAGTCAGTGATGCTCCCAGGCCAGTGAGCACCCTACAGCTGAGAGTGTTCCTGAGTGCATCACTCTGCCTGCTGTCATCTCTACTTCGCACATTCTGACACATTCTCATCCAGGCTGGTCATACCTGCCTCACAGCTAGAGAGCATTGCTTGAGGTGGCTTTATTAGGAAATGAAGCCTCTGAACATAAATTCCCAATAATAAAGGTTTCCTCATGTAAGTACCTCCGAGGGAGCCAGGCGTGGGGGTTCATGTCTATAATCCTAGCACTTGGGAGTCAGAGCCAGAAGGTTTTTTATGAGTTCAAGGCCGACTTGAGACACACAGTTCCAGGCCAGCCCAGGCTACAGAATCTCAAAAATAAATATATACACACATACTAGCATGAAGCCAGAGCTGGAACTCTGGTGGAGGTCTTGCCTAGCTTGCACAGGCCCGGAATCCTATCCCCAGCACCACATGAAACATAACAAACATTTGTGTAGCATTTGCTTTTCTAAGTTAGTATGCTCAGTGTAACAAATAATTGAAAATACAATGAACTGGGGCTGGAGAGAAGGCTCAGCGGTTAAGAGCAGACTACTCTTCCAGAGGACTCAAGTTTGATTCCCAGCACCACATGGCAGCTCACAATTGTCTGTAACTCTCAGATCTAATACCCACAGGCATACATGCAGGCAATACACCAATGCACATAAAATAAAAATAAACAAACAACAACAAAAAAAGACCAGGCAGTGGTGGCACAGACCTTTAATCCCAGCACTTGGGAGGTAGAGGCAGACAGATCACTGTGAGTTCAAGGCCAGCCTGGTCTACAAAGCGAGTCCAGGACAGCCAAGGGTAACACTGACTGACCTTGTCTTGAAAAAAAAAAAAGAAGAAGAAGAAGAAGAAGAAAAAGAAAATACAATGAACTACTTTTATTTTATTTTATTTTATTTTTTGCATGTGTGTGTAGCTGGGGGTGGAATCTCAGATCTCTCCTATCTGTAAAGCATGAATTTGCAGCTGAGCCACTTACTTCTGCTACATCTGGTTTCTGCCACACATGCCTCGCCTTCCCACTACTGTTGCATAATGACAGTGTGGCTGACCTCTCTCCACAAATCCAGCCTAGCAGCCAGCCTACTGCCTCTGGCGGGTCTTTTCAGTTGCAGTGTCTGGGTGCCCTGTCTCCAGCAGTTCCCCTGTGCATGCAGACCCCTCTGGTGTGCTACCTTTTGTCAAAATCAGAAATTGGTAGGCACAGAGAGGGCTTGAGGCCACATACAAGCATACAGACAGGATGTCAGCAGCACAAGGCCTCAGGTGCCCTAGTTTTGACACCCCCTCCTCCCCTCGCTGGAGTTCAAGGCTCGGTGTTGAAATGTGCAAAGCACCTTAGGGTGCTACTGAGGCCCCACTGGAAACTTGAGGACTGCCCAGCTGGACAGACACTGGACAGACTGTCAGGGACCCTCAGTGCCCCGCATTGCAGACTGCATACTGGCTGGGAACTCCTCATATATATCTCTTTTAGGTCTGGGAGGGGGAGGGGAGTTGCTGAGTATCTACATGTTTCATTGTTGAACTTAAGGTTCCTGGTCTCTGATCAGCAGAGGTTTGCATTTCATTGCAGTCTTTTTCTTTTCTTTCTTTCTTTTTTTTTTTAAATGAATCTTAGACGAGTGCCAGGTGCAATGGTGCACGTCTGTAATCCCAGCACTTGGGAGGCAGAGGCAGGTAGATCTCTGTGAGTTTGAGGCCAGCCTGGTCTACAGAGTGAGTCCAAGACAGCCAGAGCTACACAGAGAAACCCTAAGAGAGAGGGTGTGGGGGGGGTGGGGGGGGGATGAGCCACCACCACCCCCAGCGGGCAGGCCGGCCCTCCACAATGTGCTGGTGGTCTCTTACTTCCTCTCCCTCCACACAGGATGGCTTGTATGAATGCATCCTGTGTGCCTGCTGCAGCACCAGCTGCCCCAGCTACTGGTGGAATGGGGACAAGTACCTGGGACCTGCAGTTCTCATGCAGGTACGTGCTCCCTGACTCCAGCAGCCACAACTCCTTAAGGCAGTGGCCTGCTGCAGAGGGACAGTGTTCAGTGCCGTGCGGTACAGTGGGGAGATCCAGTGCCTTGGGCTCGTGTGGCTCTCAGCAAGTCTGAGGCTTTGCCTTGCTATGCCTTTGTAACGAGGAGGTCCACCCCAGAGGGCGGGGCCACTCTACAGCAGGTGTGAACTGAATCCCCTGGCTGCAGGCTGTGTAGATGGGCGCAGCGTTTTTGAGGGACAGCTGCTCATTGGAAGGCAGGAAGCTGGGCTGGAGGCTGCTTAGAAAGAAACTATTTTGTCATTGCGTGTTGCATGTGGATAGCTCAGTGCAGAGAACCTCCGTCCATGCCAGGAAGCTGCATTTCAGATTTGTGGTCAGTGCTTCTCACAGACTGTTAGGCAACTCAGAAGGCTATATCATGCTTCTTATTTTCCTATTAAAAAGGAAGTTACTGTCTGTGTGACCACAGACGAGTGTTGCCATAGGCAGTGAGGTAGGCTCACACATGCCACTTGTTCCCTGGGATCTGAGTTTGTTGGGAACCACACAGGTCTCAGTAACACAGCAGGAGCTGGTCCAGGGCCCTGTGGCAAACCATTGTGAGTTTGCTAATCTCAGGACACGTGTTGATTGACAGAAAATAGACAAACCTCCTGTGACAGGTGTGATAGCCTCTTATGTCTGTAACTTGGGAGGCTAAGGCAGGACATTATAAATGCAAGGCCAGGCTGGGCTGCATTGCTAGACCTAGCCTTAAAATAGCAAACAAGCCAGCCATGGTGGTACATCCCTGTAAATCCAGCACTCAGGAGGGAGAGGCAGGCAGATCTCTGAGTTCCAGTCCAGCTAGGGTGACACAGTTAGACCGTGGCTGAAACAAATTGGAAGTTTGTTGGCTGAAACAGTTGGAGGTTCTAGCACCAACAGGTGCTGTAACTAGAGGAAAGAGCATTTAGCACAGCCCACCTTCACTAATTAGAACCTAGAACCGCAAAATGAGCTGATGCCCAGTACCATATCATTAAGCACCGCGGTACCAAGCGCAGGTGGATCAAAGGCTCGTGACGGACACAGGGTTAGGACACAGGGTTAGGAGCCTGCCTACAGGATGGGCAAGAACTACAGAGCAAGGCTTGCTTCTGCACTTCCCAGCCGAGCCTGTCCAGGCCAGCCACTGACTCAGCTAACCCACCCCACTTTCCCAGGCCTATCGCTGGATGATCGACTCCAGGGACGACTTCACAGAGGAGCGCCTGGCCAAGCTGCAGGACCCTTTCTCTCTCTACCGCTGCCACACCATCATGAACTGTACACAGACGTGCCCCAAGGTACGGGCAGGAATGGCGCGGCCACCTGGGATGGAGAAGGACTGGAGTGCCTGTTGTCGCAGGTGGAGCTTGGAATGGCTCTTACTCACAGACTCCACCAGGTCCCCAGAGCAACAGGCCTTCCTTGTAGGTGATGTGGAGCCGGAGCAGGCAAGAACGCTGCCAGAGCACACAGATAGGAACCAGAAGCCAGTACTGTGGCAAACAGGTGGCTGTGGGAGCCAGGGTCCTCAGCTCGTGTCACAGCTCTGGCCACTGATGTGCTTCAGCTCCCTGGTCTTCACCCTCTCTCCTCATTTCTTTTGTTGTTTTGTCTTGTTTGATTGGTTTTTTGCTTGGTTTTTTGTTTGTTTGTTTTGAGACAGGGTTTCTCTGTGTAGCCCTGGCTGTCCTGGAATTCTCTCTGTAGACCAGGTTGGCCTTGAATTCACAGAGATCCGCCTGCCTCTGCCTCCTGAGTGCTGGGATTAAAGGTGTGCACCACCACTGCCCGGCTCCCATTTCTGAGAGAGAACTCTAAGGCCAGCTGTGGTTTGGCTGCCTACTGATCAGGTGCCAACCATGGACCTCTCAGTGTTGGCCACTGGGCATAAAGAACTAGGAGGTGTGACACTGGCTGCCCTTCAGGCAGGGGCTGGGCAGCAAGACAGGAAGCTGTAAGGTAGCCACTTTGCAGTTTAAAGAGATTTCCAGTGTGTCTTGGAGACCTCTGCTGGAAAGGCCCAGGCTCTCCCAAGTCTCAGGACAGGCGATGGCTGCTTAGGAGAGCACAGCCCTGTCCTCTGAGGCCAGCTGTGCAGCACATGGTGTGTGTGGGTCCATCCTGCCTTTCTTGCACCTTTTCACCTGTGTCTTTTGGGGATTGCTGTGTTCTGGTATGTGAGGAACCTCTTCTGCCCCTCGGGTTATTTTCATCGTCCCCCCCCTTTTTTTTTAATTTTTGTTTTTGGGTTTTTCGAGACAGGGTTTCTCTGTGTAGCCTTGGCTGTCCTGGACTCACTTTGTAGACCAGGCTGGCCTTGAACTCACAGAGATCCACCTGCCTCTGCCTCCCAAGTGCTGGGATTAAAGGCGTGCGCCACCACACCCAGCCTTCCTCCCTTTCTTTAAGACTTTGTTTTCTGGGTTATTCTTCTAAAGTGAGAGGGCCTTCCCCAGTCTCAGGTAAGTCTGACTTTGCCATGTCCCCGCCATTTCCCTCCCAGCGTTTGCAAGGCTGACATTTACTAGGTTACTTATCAGACCTGCCAAAAGATGTTACAGCTGCAGGGCCATGCCGCAGCCAGAGCTACTGCTTCGACCAGTCAGACTCAAAATGCAAAGTGTTCCCGGGGTTGTTTGTTCCAGTCTCGGGGAAGACCCAGGTTCAATTCCCAGAACCCACATGGCAGCTCATAGCTGTCTGTAACTTTAGTTCCAGGGGATTTGACACCCTCACACAGACATACATGCAGGCCAAACACGAATAAACGTACAAAATTAATTATATATTGAGAAAGAGAGAGAGAGAGAGAGAGAGTATGTCGTCTCTGCAGTGAGTGATTTACTGACAGCAGTAGTAGGGTCCATCGAATGCTGACCACGGCCTGTGGTCTTAGAGAAAACACCACCCTGGGTATCTTGCGGAGTCAGAGTGTGCTGCCCGCCATGGGCGTGTTTGCCTGCTGGGCTGACCTAGCAGGAGTCAGCACAACAGAACCCTGGGGTAGCGCTATCCTTTCCAAATTGGTTGGGTTTTGAGGGGCTGGATCTGCACACCACCCCTTCTGGGAAGGGGCTTAGCCGCCTCTGTTCCCTCCCATCGTACTGGTACTGACACTGTCCTCTTTCCTCCAGGGTCTGAATCCAGGGAAAGCGATTGCCGAAATCAAGAAGATGATGGCGACCTACAAGGAGAAGAGGGCATTGGCTTAACCCTCTCCAAGCTGAATGTGGCTGTTAGCTCTGACTTGAGTCCCGTCAGGCACCTGGATTCTCCGTGAATACAGCATGTATAATAAACATTTTCAGAACTAGATGTTACTCTGCATTATTAGCAAAAACAGCCTTGTACTGTTTCCTTGCTGCCAAGGACTATGAAGGCACCAGGGATCCTTGTCCCTGAAGAGGTGGGCAGGGCTCCAGACGTGAGCCCTGGTGAGTGTCGAGGGTAGCGGAGCTGGGGCATGCAGCACCCTGCCTGTCTGTAAAACAGGACTTGTGCTGCCCTTCTCACAGGCGTACACTCCCAGTCTCAATAGGATTAGCTAGCGGCCGTGCGCAGTCTTCACGACTCCACACAGCAGTGAACCTGGGCGGCTGCAAGCTGGTCAGCCCCACAAATAACCTTGAGTTCCCACCGCAGCTACTCTGGCGCTGCTTTTTACCACACAGGGAGTGATGCTGGGTAAGCAGCACACAATAGATGGGAAGAATAACAGCGGAGGCAGGAGGATTTGAGGCCAGCCTGGGCTACATAGTGAGTTCCAGACCAGCCTGGGCTGTATAGTGAGACCAGGTCTAGGGAGAAAATAAGAAAATTCTCCATCCTGCATTTGTTCTGTAAGAGCGACTATGTAAAGCTCCCTTCAAGCCAGGTGTGCTTGCTTTCTTACTCCATGATAGGTGGTGGTAGTGGACACCATCCAGTGTGTGTAGGTGAGCGTGTGTGTGGCACTACCCCCACCCTCCAGCATTCACAACCACCGAGTAACAGATGTTACCATCCCATGTTGAAAGTTACAGGACACCATTCTTATTTGCACTGACCCCCAACAGACCAGACTAGACTCAAAATGGAGTCACTTATATCAAAGTTCTGAAACACCTGCCAGATGTTTCTCTGACCTGACACAAGCAATCACCTGGTGTTTGCCAGGCAGCTGCTTTTCATTGCTCTGTCTCCTGGTCCTGCCCTACAAGAACAGTAACTTTAGGCAGGGCGTTGTGGTGCACGCCTTTAATCCCAGCACTCGGGAGGCAGAGGCAGGTGGATCTCCGTGAGTTTGAGACCACCCTGGTCTACAAAGAGAGTTCAGAATAGCCAGGACTACACAGAGAAACCCTGTCTCAAAAACAAACAAACAAACCCAAGTGCTGGCTGTGATGGCACACACTGTAATCCCAGCCGTGGAGATGGAATCCCTGGGCTCCATGAGACTTTGTCTCAAAAAAGCAAAAGGTAGCCGGGCATGGTGGCGCATGCATTTAATCCCAGCACTTGGGAGGCAGAGGCAGGTGGATCACTGTGAGTTCGAAGCCAGCCTGGTCTACAAATTGAGTCCATCCAGGACAGCCAAGGCTACACAGAAAAACCCTGTGTTAACCAGGCTTAGTGGCACGCTCAGGGGGCTGAAGTAGGAGGGTTACTTAGTTCAAGGTCAGTCCCAGCTACAAGTGTGAGCATCACCAGGTACGTGGGAGGGAAGGTAAAATGCACAATTGTTTTCAGTCACCAAGGCCACAAACTAAAGAGAATGTTGATTATTACAGATTAGAGCATGTGCAAAGCCCTGGTGTGATCCCTGGCACTACAAAAAAACAAAAAATAAATTTAGAGAGAGGAGTTTTTCCTCCCAGCACCTCTGGGTTCCCCAACTTCTGGACATAGACAAGCTTAACATTTAGAACTCCAAGTGACAGCTGAAATGCAAGGCCTCTCCAAGGCCAGCACTTAGAGGGGGCAGGTTAAACCCCCCTGGCCCTGTCTGTGGACAGAGATCCATTCAACCCTAATGGCCCTCTGTCAGACCCGGGAAGGTCACACTCCTTAGCTCCAAGGGTAACTGGACTTTGCTTCTGATACCTGGATCTGCAGGAAAGGCGAGTTCTCATGAATAGCTAAGTAGCACATAGAGATGAGCTCTTCAGTCTGGCCGCTAAGAGTTGGATTTCAAGGTCAAGATGACTCAGAAGATAATGCCGCTTGAGCAAATGCTGCTTAATCTGCCACTGGATTAGAGGAAATGTTACATTTTGCCAATCAGAAAGGTTTTGGGCTGCTGCCAACAGTTTGAAACAAGGCCTTAGGTTGCACTGCTCAAGATGGTTCTGAACTCCTGCCATCGCCTCCCCAATTATTAGATTACAAGCATACATCACCATGCCTAGCAAGACTTTTTATGTGTCTTTCTTAGGGTTTCTGTTACTGTGATGGAACAGCATGGCCAAAAAGCAAGTTGGGGAGGAAAGGGTTTATTCGGCACACACTTCCATATCACTGTTCATCATCGAAGGAAGTCAGGACAGGAACTCAAGCAGGACAGGAACCTGGAAGCAGGAACTGACTCAGAGCTCGTGGAGGCGGGGGAGGGTGGGGTCCTGCTTACTGGCTTGTTCCTCTTGGCTTGCTCAGCCTGCATTCTTACAGAACCCAGTACCACGTGCCCAGGGGATAGAACCACCCACATTGGGCTGCGCCCTCCTCATTAATCACTAGTTAAAATGCCCAACAGTTGGATCTCATGGAGGCATTTTCTCAGTTGAGGCTCTCTCCTTTCAGGTAACTCTAGTTTGTGTGTCAAGTTGACATAAGACTAGCCAACAGAGTGTGCGTGTGTGCGTCTCTCTGTGTATATGTTCCCACGATCATGTATACACTATGCCTGGGGAGGTCAGAAGAGAGAGCTAGAGCCCCTGGAGCCGGAGTTACAATGTGGGTGGGTCCTGGGAACCGAACTCGGGTATACTGCGCTTAACTGCTGAGCCATCTTTCCACGCCCTTTTCTTTGAAATCACAAGACAAGTCTGGCTATGTAGCTCAGGCTGGCCTTGAACACACAATCCTCCAGCCCCAGTGTTCCAAGCATTGAGATTATGCCCAGCCACAATAGACTTTCTAAATCCTGAGCAGGATTTTGACTTGTGTGTGTGTGTGTGTGTGTGTGTGTGTGCGTGTGCACGTGTGTGTGCATGTGTGTGTGTGTGTGCATGTGCGCGCACTCTATGGTATCTACAAAGCAATACTGCAGAAGGCTTCAAGTCTCCCTGGGACTGGGCTGCCCAACTTTTCTCACCTGACCTTTGGGGCAACTGTTGACCGTCTGTGCCTCTCTTTTGCTCCCTGTAAAATGGGAATGGGCGTATTCAGAATGTGACTGAGATCTAAAACTAAACACCAAGGCATCGTGCTTTGCAGTAAAGCGAGCACACCATAGCCTCAGTGCCGCTGACATGTCTGAAGTACCCACAGAATGAACCATGCATGGAACCCTGTGGACCCGGCCTGTGATGGACAGTCAGACAAACTGATGGCACCGATCACCTCAGAGTCTGTGAGTTTTGTTGTTGTTGTTGTTGTTTGTTTTTAGGTTTTTTTTTTTTTTTTGGTTTTTTTTTTTTTGAGGCAGAGACTCATATATCCACGTAAGTGAGGCTTCAAACTCACTTACGTAGCCATAAATGACCTTAAACCCTGATCCTCTTGCCTCAGTCTCTCAAGGGCCAGGCCTGGCCCACCACACCTAGACTCGGCTGTGCAGATGATCAAACCACCTGTTTCACGCATACTGAGAAAGCACTGTACCTACTGAGCTACATCCCCAGCCATTTTTTTCCCCCCAGCAGGATCTTGCTGTACAGCCCAGGCTAGCCTCAATCCTCCCACCTCAGCCTCCTGAGCTACACTTACTGCGCGGGAGGCACCAAGGCCTGGCTTCAAATTTCTGTCTTTGTATGCAAAGCTAGCTAAGAATGCCTCCCTCCCTGCTCACTGGCTGCTGAGGGTTTCCTTTGTTCAGACTCTCTTCAGGCCCTTCCTTGTCAGAGCAGCTGCAGAAATGCCACTTTGCTGGGTATCTGGATAGCCACAGGCTCACTCAGGGGATGTCACAGTTGAGAAACCACCTCTTGCTTGCAAAAATCCATCGAAACTAAAGAAATCGAGAAGTAAGGCTGTGCTCTGGGGTGAACTCTCAGTGTCGATGGTTTCTCAGCCTTCTGCAATGTGAGCTAGGGATGGGCCATCCCCCGTGAGAGCCCCTTAGAGCAGTAACCCCAGACTGCTGCTGCTGAATCAGGCCTGGCCCCTGTGACCGGAAACTTTAGCTGTGGCTTTCTCTAGGAGAGTCCTGCCCAAAGACTGCCCACAGCCAGCCAGTGAGGCCACACAGTTAGAGCCACAGGTGACTCTGGCGGGTGGATAGGGCTTTCCACATCCTCTGTGGTTTAGAAGGCATTCATTGGCACCTGTCCCATCAAGGAGAAAGGCTGAGCTGCCAGCAGCTTGGCTTTTTTTTTTTTACCTCAGATAGCTTGGGTTGGAACCTGTGTAAGATCAAGTGGCTTTTCACGGCCCAGAAAGTGTGGCAAGTAGCCTGCAAGGTGGTCTGTCCCCACATCCCCTCCACCTTTGAAGTTTCTAACTTCAGCATCTCACAGATGTTTCAGGACTCTGTCACACAGCTGCCGCCTCAACAGCATGGCTTGCTTTTTACTGTAGAGAGCCCCAAGGCCAGTCAAGGCTACATAGCTGGTCCTTGTCTCAAGAAATAAATCAAGAACTGTTCACACAGCTGGACAGCAGCTGATGCTCTTGGGCTAGCTGCTTTATTGCCCTTCCCTCTGCAGGGGCAGCTGTGCCAGCCAGGTCCAAACCTAAACCACCACCACCCAGCCTACCTAGACGTCTGGGTTCCACGGAAGGGTCACCTGCTAGGCTTCGAGGTGAGGATGGTGATGGAGGGACGGGATCTGAGAGGTCACACAACTGGTCCCTACTGGCAGCAGCATCTGCTAATGAGGCCCCACATGGCCAATAGGAATGCTCTCCAACCTGCTCCACCAGCAGCCTGCCCCCAGCTCAACAAATGGCTCCACTGTCCCCTGAGCTGCCCAAGCCAAACCTCTAGGCATGTCTGAGTCTCACATTTCCACACCCACATATCTGATCAACAAGTCTTTCCACAAGGCCAATGTCCCTCAAGATAGCACTGTCAAAGCTCCCTGCTGCACCCACAAAGGGAGCCCCCATCATAGCTCTGCAATCTTCTAGCACTTTCTGCAGTCAGTTGTTTTGCTCGGGTGCCCGTGCGTTGCTTTTTAGTAGTCCCCACTGGAGAGGGCCTGATATTCCGGGTCCTAGAACTCTCTCCCTGACTCTGTGAGTTCACAGGGACGAGTGGCTAATGCTGCAGGCCCAGGACGATTCTGGCCCCAACCTTCCCTGGCTTACCCCAGGTCTCTGATGACACACCCTCCACCTCTGGAACTCTTCTGTTCACAGGTCACCTACCCCAGGGCCAGGGGACACTTTGGCTGTGTCTGTCACTATGGAACAGGGTAGTAAATGCTGTAGCCAAGTCTCCTAGGCTTTTCAGGGTCTGCATTTGTCCCATCTGGGCTGGGATGTGTGCAGGTCAGGCTTCCAGGCTTCGAGGCTGGGCCGTGGCATCCCTTTGGCCTTTTCCTAGGCCTCCCATGTAAACATCACAGCCAGCCTGCTTGTTGGCACCATCATGGCTGTATCTGACCATGAGAGTCTCTGGCAAGCGTGTCCTTCCTCTCCTAACACTTATCCAGTAGTGCCAGGCTCTGTAACAGGCCTGAGATGAGTGTTCTCATGCATTACTTACAACAAGCAAGCGTCTGCTATTTGTCATTTTACAGGTCGGAAAAAGCAGCCCAGCCCAGTGAGATGGCTCAGGGGGTAAAGGCATTTGCTGTTAAACCTGAGCACTTGAGCTTAATCCCTGAGACCCACACAGGGTGGAAGAAGAAAACTGACTCCTAAACATAGTGCTCTGATCTCCACACAGGTGCTGTGGCACACACACACACAAACACACACACACACACACACACACACACACATACACACACACAACACACACACACACACACACACACACACACACACACACACACACACACAGAGAGAGCATTAAGGTTTTGTTTTGGGTTTAGGAAAAGAAAAAGACCCAGGGAGGTTAACTGATACATCTGCAGTCACACAGCCCGGAAGAGACAGGCAGGCTTGAATATGCATGCGTAACTACTGTGGTGTGCACCTGGGGCTGTGTGTGTGACGCTTTCCCTCTGTCTACTCTCCCTTTCTGTTCGTCTGTTTTCCATTCATCTGCTCTGTCTCAGGTCTGTTCCACCTGTGTCTCCCAGCATGGCCCTCTGTTTCCCGGCAAGCCGATCTGTCTATCAGTCTTTTTTTTTTTTTTTTTTTTGGTCTATTCTGTCTCCCAGCATATTGGTTTTCTGTTTGTCTGTTCTGTCTACTCTGCCTGCCTATCTGTATATTTTGTCTGTCTGCCTGCCTGTTTCTTTATGGTTGTTCTATCTGGAGGCTGTCCCAACTGGGTGTCCCAGCATCCCCCTCTGTCTGCCTGTCTGTCACCTCTCTGCCTCTTTGTCTGTTGTCTGCCTGTCTGGTCTCCTAGCCTGTCTCATTTCTCTCTGTTTAGTACGCCTAGGTGCTGTCCCAAAGTCTCCCAGCGTGCCCCTCTGCTTGTATGTCTACCTGTCTAGCAGCCTGTCGGTTTCCGTCCGTCTGTTCTGTCTGGAGACTGTCTCTCCCCACCCCCACCCCCACCCCCATCTCCCACGCCCCTCTTCCTACCTCTTCCCCGTCTCCCCATCCCCTCAACTTCCACCTCCACACACGCTATCCCCAGCATCAGGATCTCAACCAGCTCCGGACTGAGGACAGACTGGGAACTACAAGTCCCGGCAGGCCTTGCGGCGTTGGCGGACGTGGGCGCCGCGAGAGGGCGGGGCACGACGGCCGCAGATTGACTGCAGCAAGGTTCGAGTCGCTGTCGCGTCGTGCAGGTGCCGCCTAACCCGGCCCCTCCGCAGCTCGTTGCAGCCGGCGCCCCCGACTGTGTCCCGGGGCCTCGCACACCGAGCCCAGGCCGCGGGCTGCAGCGGCCGGCGATGAGCGCGAGGAGCCGAAATGAGCGCAGGTGAGCGGCGGTCCGGCCTTTCCTTCGGGACTCGTCCCCAGACCCCCAGAGAGACAGATTTGGGATGCCGCTGCGCACACCCTGGGCCAAAGGGTCTCTGGGGCCGGGGGAACCTACCCACCCCATCCCCTCTGAATGCATTCGACCCTGAGTGACAGGTCCGGGTGAGGGACGCGGTGCACCGCCCTGGGGCCTCTGAGGAGCACCCAAGCGTGCAACATGAACACGATTAGGGAAGCCAGCTCTCTGCAGGGCCTGGATGGGAGGAGACCTAAGGCACAAATGCACCCCAGACCCGAGCCTCAGGCCCCCACAGAAAGCTTATCAGTGGCCAGATCCAGGGACCACACCCTGCGTGACCCCCATGCCAGACTGGATGTCTTAGCCTGGAACCAATATCCCACCAAATGCAGATAAGGCTTCTAGACCCCTGCTACCCGCCAGGTGCTAGCGTGCCCAGTCCCAGGTCTCAGTCTCTCCCAGCTCATCTCTGGCCCAACCCAAAGCTTCCGTCCTGCAGTTCTACAGTGCCTTAGGTGAGGGAGGGAAAGAATAGGGGGCAAGGGTGCCGCTTGTGGTAAGAACGCCTGCCTATCATGCGCGCCCGACCCTGGATTCCAGACTCAGAATCGAACCAAAGACCTTCCAGGTCTACACCCTCCTAGCCTGTTGGAGGCCAGGAGCTCCTAGCCATGGGGGGAAGCCACCAGAAAAAAGATGCTGGTGCCATGGGCCACTGTCTGATCAGCAGCAGGAAGCTGGGTCTTCCGCAGGAAACAAGAGGTTCCCAAATAGCTTTGACTCTGGCCCCTTGGCTGTGCAGTGCTGGTGCGGCTGCCCCAGGGCTGTGTGACCTCGGCTCAGTCCCTATCTCTGCCAGGCATGGCTGTGGTATATGTTGGTCAATCTCTCTAGGCCTGCCTTTTCTTGGGCTTTGTGTTTGTGGCGCTGGGTATCAAACCCGCGTCCTTTTTAGACTTACAGAAGGTTGTGAGTGCTGAGAAGCAGTTTTAGGCCCTCTGGAAGTGTAGATTGTACCCTTAACCTCTGAGCTATCTCCCCAGCCTGTATTATTTTTTTTGAGATTGGGGTCTCAATGTAGCCCAGGCTGGCCTCAAATATAATATGTAGTCGAGGATGACCTTGAGCTAATCCTTCCTTCACCTCTTCAGTGCTGGGATTACAGTCAGGGGCCACTGAACCTAGCTCTCATTTTAAATATTTTCATAGCTTCTATTATTATTATTTTGTGTGTACATACATACACATTGTGCCACGGCCTGGGTGTGTCAGAGGACTTTCCCACCATGATTCTGCTCATTTGCCTTGTGTAGTCAGTTCCTTTCCCTGCTGAGCCATCGCCGCCGCCACCCCTCCCCCATTGTAAATGAGAATCCTAATCTATGCTTTTCACCAGGCAGCAGGCTGTGAGGGTGAATTAAAGGCCCTGTTCATCACAGCCAAACATTCCAGCTTCCCCACTTGAGGCCATATGATTCAGGGCCTGAATTTTTCACAGCCCCGTGCCTCGGTTTCCCCAAGTTTGAGGGGGAACATTTCCACAGTCCCTCTCTTAGAGGGCTGAGGTGAACTACAGCCTTGCCACTTCAGGCTGCCTTGGCTGTACCACAGGAGAGCCCACAGCCTGTGTGAGCCAGCTTGAGGCTGCCTGACTGGTGTGTTCGGGGACGCCTTCCCTTGACGGGTGAGCTGTGGCCAAGCCTATCCAGGTGCTTTGAAGATGTCCTATGTTCCTGCCAGACACTGCACCCCTGGGCGTGGCCCTTCTGACGCTCTGGAGGTTTCCTTAGGTGTGACTTACTCCTGTGACAAGCTCCTGTCCCCTCCTTCCCAAGGCTGGCTGTGAGCATCCTTGTGAAAGAATGGGTGTGTCATTGACTTAAGTTCATTCGTTCATTCACATCCAGCTGAGAGCAGTTCAGAAACCAATGCGAGAGGGTGTGAGTGGGGACAATAGGACTTTGAGGAAGACAAGCCCCTGGCAGGGCAGCTGTAGGAGGCTCAGCACTTCCTTGGTGAACCATGGTCAGAGGCCACCTAACACTTGCTAGGTAGACTCTGGTCAGGCGATGCACTCAGCATTGGCTCTGTGGCTTCTTTATCAGTCTGAACCCTATCTAGCTGGTGCCCCAAGGTCCTTGAGCCACAGGACGGAGCTAATGTTCAGGCCTAGAGGCCAAGCACTCCTGCAGGTTTCTGGCTGGTCCACGGCAGAAGCTAGCCTGGGAAATGGGTCAGAGGAGTAGCCACGCCCTGGTGGGAAGCTGCCCCACCACCACTTCTACCGCACAGACTTCAGACACCCTCTGTGGCTAGGGCTGAGGCTTCCACCATGTGCCAGCTATGCCAAGCATTGTTGCATACACTGTCATCTTAGAGATTGGCTGGGGCACCTGCTTTTATGAATCACAGCTTGGCAGAGAACACAGCTGATGATGGAGACATTAAATGTGGCTCCTGCCCAGGGGCTCCCTCTTCTCACAAAAGTGGTACCTGTCTGGTAGGTGATGGTACAGTCTTGGCCAGCCCTTTGAGACCCTAAGATGCAGTTTCCTGGCCACCTGGATGGTGGGTGAGCCCCCAGCCCTGACACTGTAGGCAGAGGAAGGGCTTTAGCAGAAAAGCCTGCATGTAGCTACTGGTGGCCGAAGGCCTGAGAAGCTCCTACTGAGCCTCCTGCCCTGAGTTGAGATTCCCTCTGTGAAAGCCAGGCTGTTCCCTGGGCATAAGGGAAAGAAATAATGCTCTTCCTGGCTGGCTCTGCCCTCATGGCAGGATCTGTCCGTCCGTCTATTTGTTCTGGAGGTCAGCTCCTTCCTGAAGCACACCATTTGTCATTTGTTCTCTGTGGAAGGTAGGAGAGGGCCCACTGGTGGGGCTCTGGTTCGGCTGTTTTCTGGGTCCTCAGTTTAAAGAGGTCTCAGGTGGCACTGTGCACATCAGTTCCTGGCGGTTTCATGTAGGTGTGAAAGCCCAGGACTCAGGCTTCTGGGCTCTGTGGGCCTTTGTGCCCTAACCTTGTGCCCTATGTGTGGGCATCCATCCTAGGATTGAGGACAGCTTCTGGAATGTGCGAAGTGAGCTCTTCCTCCAGTCCTGCTTGCCACACCCAGATTTACCTCTTTTTGTTTTGTTTTGTTTTTCTGAGACAGGGTTTCTTTGTGTGGCCCTGGCTGCTCCGGAACTCCCTCAGTAGACCTCAGACTCAAAGAGATTCACCTGCCTCTGCCTCTGCCTCCGCCTCCCAAGTGCTGGGGCTAAAGGTGTGTGCCACCGCTGCCACCTGGCCCAGATTTGTCTTTGTATAAGACCAATAAATCTATTGTTTAATTACAAAAACAAATAAACCCAGTGGAGAAGCAGCCTGCCTGGGCTTGCCTCCTGGAGCTCCCGTATCCTTGCTGTGTGATCTTGGGTGAGTTGCTTAACCTCTCTTTCCTTAAATGAAACGGAGAGAGGGGGCTGGGAAGATGGCTCCGTAGGTAGAGTGTGCTTCCTCTGCAAGCGTGAGGACCTGAGTTTGGATTCCCCTGCACCAACATTAAAAAGGCCAGGTACGCATCTGAAGTTCCAGTGCCGTGGGGACAGAGACAGGTGGCCCCTGGGGACACTCTCTAACCAGCCAGCCTAGACTGACCGGCGAGCTCTAGGTTCAGGGAGAGACTCTGCCTCAAATGAAGCATGGAAAAAAATAACAGAGGAAGACTCGCAACACGTCAACCTCTGGCTTCTGTGTGTGTGTGTGTGCAGGCACATGTGTACACCTGAGCCTGTCCACGCACACACAAAACACACCTACAAGGAAAGATACCCGACAGAGTTATTATTCTGATAGCCATGTAAAAAGGACTGTGGCAGAGGACCACACGTGATTAGCCATCAAGCCTCAAGCATGGGAGATGTGCCACCTGCCTCTGAATGACAAGCCCCACCCAGCTGGGCAGGACTCTAATGGTCTGGGAGAAACTGCAGGAGCCTCAGCCTATAGGGACCAAGCAGCCAAGAGAGTAAGGACATTGTGACTACATCAGATGCAAGAGAAAAAGTTGGGTTTACTGGGCAGAAACTTCTAGAAACAATTCCTGCCCCCATTTGGGACCACAGCCCTGCAGATGGGGAGGTGGGAGGAAGGGAGGTTCCAGCCCAGAAGCCTGGTACTAGCCCCTGCCCCTGGCAGCATCAGTGAGGGCCTGTCTCTATAGGGCGCTCAACTCCAGGCCTGAGCTGGGCACCAGGACTCAGTGAGAATAGCCGGGACCCCTGCCCTGGGGTGGCAGTGAGGTAGGGAACGTGGGTGGAACACAGGGCCCCACGCAAGCAGCGGCAGGACACAGGCATGCAGGGTAACTATGTGCCTCTCTCCAGCTCTAGGCAGATGTTCTTATGAACCAATGGGCCTGTCAGTTCACAGGCCCAAAAGGCCTGGGTACAGAGTGACCAGGCTTGCTAGGCTTCAGAGGGCCCTGAAGAGGAGGCCTTGGGATGTGACCTGTTGCTTCGGTGGCTTGTCTAGCACTGTGAGGGTCAGCGTTCCCTCCCCAGCACTGAAAACCAGAGGAAGAAAAGCATCCTCCATTCTGTGTCCTTTCTCCTTTCCGTCCACAGACAGCAGCCCGCTAATGGGCAGCACGGCCCCCAGCTATGGGACCCTGATGACCGGGACCTCAATCGATCCCCTCAGCTCCTCAGCTTCATTCGTGGTAGGTAGTGGTAGCGGTGGATGGAGTGGCGCTCCGGCCTGCCCCAGCTCCCTGGCCTCTGCTCCATCGGCTCTGTCGCCTGTATCCACAGAGGCTCAGCGGCTACTGTGGCAGTCCATGGAGGGCCATCGGCTATCACGCCGCGGTCTGGATGCTGGCCGGGATCCCTTGGCTGCTATTCCGCTGGAAGCCCTTGTGGGGCGTGCGCCTGCGCCTGAAGCCATGCAGCCTGGCCCACGCCGAAACACTCGTTATAGAAATAAAAGACAAAGAGGTGAGTGGGGCCGAGAAGGATAAGAAAATACTGGCGTGCTCAGTCCAGCCACCACTGGCCCTTGGAGGGGGGTGGGCAGGAGGCAAGCCTTCATCTTCCTGTCTGCACTTTAGTGTCTGGGCAGTGGACAGAGCCAGCCAGGTGTGGCCCGCTAGGCTTCATTGTAATTCTGTAGTTTTTTTTTTTATTTTTCCTTTAGAAAATACTTTAGGCTGGGTGTGGTGGTGCACACCTTTAATCCCAGCACTCAGGAGTCAGATGCAGGTGGATCTCTGTGAGTTTGAGGCCAGCCTGGTCTACAAAGTGAGTCCAGGACAGCCAAGGCTACACACAGAAACCCTGTCTCGAAAAAGAAAAAAGAAAATATTTTATTAGTTTTCATAATCAAAGCCACATAAATAAGGCCTTACCCAGAGCTAGAGATGACTCTAAATAGGAGCTTTATTAGGGTTTCTGTTGCTGTGATAAAGACCATGTTGAAAAAGCAGCTTGGGGAGGAAAAGGTGATTACTCACGTCAACGTCACAGTCCCATCAGCAAAGGAAATTCCACCAAGAACTCAGGGAGGGACCTGGCAGCGGGAACTGAAGCAGAAGCCGTGGGGGAGCCCTGCTTACGACGGGCTTGCTCCCCGTGACTTGCTCAGCTCTCATCGAGGACCACAGGCCCAGGGTGGCACTACCCCCAGTGGGCGGGCATCTTTCCCAACGGAGGTTCCTGCTTCTCAAATGACTTTAGCTTGTGTCAAGTTGACAACAACAACAACAACAACAAAACCTAACTGGGATAATGCATAAGGGCATTGCCGCACAAGCGTGAGGACCAGAGTTCAAATCTCTAGCCCCCATGTACAAAGCGGGGATGGTTGCCAGAGTGCCTGTGACCCTTAGTGCCAGGGGAAGGGGAGCAAAGAGAGCAGGACTTTTGGGGCTACCTCCAGGGCCAAGGGGTGACCCTGACTCAGGATGTAAGGCAGAGATAATAGAGCAAGATAACTGCTGGCCTACTCTGGCCTCTGTGTGCGCACACAGGTGCATTGCCACACGCATGTGCATATACACCATGCTCACGTGCATAGAGACCATTGACAGTAAGGTGCATCTGCCTGAATGGATAGCCTTGTATCTTTGGCTTTGGGAAGGATTAGGGTGGGGGTGGGGTGTCTTTCTCAAGGTTGAACTCATTCTGCATTCCAGGGTAGCTCCAGGCAGCTCTTCACAGTCCAGGTGCAGACTGAGGCTGTTAGCCAGGACAGGTGAGACAGCAGGTGTCGCCTCCCAGGGAGGGGTGCGAGGGGTAGGCCACCTCTGAGCTTCAGAGTAATTCCCAACCCCTCCCCAGCCCGGAGCTGCCCTCACAGGCCCAGGGAGAGGATGGCCGGAGCCAGGCAGCTGTGGGAGTGGTACCAGAGGGCACATGGGAGGACACCACCCAGCTCTACAGACAGAAAGAGGCAGTGAGTGGCCAGCTGAGCTCTAGACCTGGCCTTGCCCTGTTCTGGGAATCTGGGGTCACACACTCTACGTGGGAGGACTGGGCTCTGGGTTGTCTGTGTCCCCCTGGCTCTCTGTGGTCCCGAAGGTCTGGGGTACTACCTGACTTCCAAGTTTCTCTTTCCTGGGATGCTGTCCCTGTCCCTGCCCCACCATCTGCATGTGGATGCTCCCTAATGCCAGGCCGTCCCCCTCCCCCACCGGCCTCTCCTCTCCCACCCAGAAGCAGGTGCTGCGCTATTACCTCCTCCAAGGCCAACGCTATGTCTGGATAGAGACCCAGCAAGCCTTCTGCCAAGTCAGGTAGAGGCCCCAGGCATGGCCACACCATCTCCAGCAGGGTGGGTTGTGGTACGAAGGCATGATGGGGCTGACCTAACCCGGGGTACCCTCAGCTGCCCTGAGATCTAGGGCAGCTCACTAAGCCTCTCAGCTGGGAGCTGCTTCCTGTAAATGAGGGTGAGGCTATGTCTCATCTCACAGGGTCACTAAAGGTCATTTCAGGTAACACACCCCAGGCTCAGAGACTCCCATGGTGTGCTTGTGTTGATTCCAAAAATGCACAGTGTTCTGGAAGAGGGTGAAGGAGGCATTAGTCTAGAAAGGGACCCTGGACTGCACTGGGGAAGTAGCAATAGAAAGTGCCAGATCCCGTTACCACCAAGAATTCCAGGGACACCTTGACCAGCATGGCACATGTACCTCAGGGATGAGAGTCATGACCCTTCAAGCTCCCAACCAAGATGGGCTCTGTGCTGCTCCGGGGGAGGTGGATTCAGTCACACTTGGCTCTTTTTGTCTTTCACACACCTGTCACTCACACAGCCAGGACAATCCTTGGGTAAACTTGGGTGGCTGCAGGGGGAGGAGGGGCCCCACCAGCCTTTGCTGCATGGTAGCGACAGGAACAGAGCTGGATGGCTTGCTAGTCACTTAGCATTGACACCATCTCAGCCACCCACAGCCTGGCGAGGTGGGTGTGTCTAGGCTCCCATTCTGCAGGTGAGGAAACAGCGGTGCAGAAAGATTAAGTGAGCTGCCCAATAGAGCGTTGGCGTAAATGTTTCAGTCACTGACCATAGCAAACCATCCTCCATTGGTACCCTCCCTTAGCAAGGTGTGGCCTGGCTACAGGAATGGATAAGCCGAGTTCTCTCCTCAGGGTGACCAAGGGGCCCTGACAGCCCTGGAGCCCCAAGTTCTCAGCCTGCTGAGGATGGGGTTCAGAGCTCAGGCCCCATCACACATACAGTGTTCCCTCTCCACCCTCATCAGCCTGCTGGACCAGGGTCGCACCTGTGACGAGATCCACTGCTCCCGCTCCGGCCTCAGCCTCCAGGACCAAGCTATGAGGTGTGTGCTGCCCCTCCTTCCCGCGCCCCTGTCTTCTGTTTGGTGCCCTCTTGGGGCATTGGTTTGCCCAGTGGGAAGTGGGGTCTCTGATACCCTGGCACAGTTCGGTGACCTCCCTTACAGGAAGGCCGTTTACGGCCCCAACGTGATCAGCATTCCTGTCAAGTCCTACCTGCAGCTACTGGTGGATGAGGTAAAGGACCCTGGTGTCGCCCACAGCAGCTTTTCCGAGAAGGGCTCAATGACAAGCAATCTCTATCCAGAGACCAGGCTGAGGATGGAGAGGGTCCACACAGAGCTTGGGCCAAAGGAAAAGCTGAGCCTGCAGGGGCGGGGGCAGGGGCAGAGCCACATAGTCAAGTGCAGCAGCCTCAGGCCAGGAGCTCATCCTGCCCTAGAGCCAGTTCCACTCTGGCCTGTGGCTTCCGGCTGTCAGCTCTGGGAATATGGATAAGGACTATATAGTCTGCTCAGCCAGGAGGAGCCCAGGCCTTGGCATAGGACAGGATACCGCTAAGGTCACACATGGTCAAATCATGTCCCCTCCCTCTACAAACGGTGACCTAACCCTCCTGCGCCTCCCTCAGCCTCCGCTCCACCTCATAGGACTGTCCTCACCATTGTGTGGCAAGAGTCTGACCTGAGTCCTTCTAGCTGCAGCGTGTGGGATGTCAGGTAGAAGAGGCTGAGAATGGGCCTAGGCAGGAGGCTGCCTTGGCTTTGCTCGGGGGCAGCCACCCAGCTGTCTCCAGTAGCCGAGCTGCCTGGGGTGCGGTGTTTATGCTGTCTCCTCCCGCCTCTTCCAGGCACTGAACCCCTACTACGGATTCCAAGCCTTCAGCATCGCGCTGTGGCTGGCCGACCACTACTACTGGTATGCCCTCTGCATCTTCCTCATCTCAGCCATCTCTATCTGCCTGGCTCTGTACAAGACCAGAAAGGTGAGAGTGAGTGGCCTAGCAGGGCTAGGCAGGGTGACCCCAGGAGCTGCCAACCTCTCAGCTCTTCCCGTCCCTCTGTCCCACAGCAAAGCATTACTCTGAGGGACATGGTCAAGCTATCCGTGCGGGTGCAGGTGTGCCGACCTGGAGGAGGTGAGGAGCAGGGAGGAGGGAGGCTGGGGCTAGGGAGCAGCAGGGTAGCTGACCCTCACTCAACCCACCTACCTACAGAGGAAGAGTGGATCGACTCCAGTGAGCTGGTGCCCGGAGACTGCCTGGTGCTGCCCCAGGAGGGCGGAGTGATGCCCTGCGATGCGGCTCTGGTGGCTGGCGAGTGTCTGGTCAATGAGAGCTCTTTGACAGGTGAGCCTAGCCTGGCCAGATCCAACCCTCTGCCTCTCACTAGAGCCTGTAGCTGGGCTTTTCTTTCTCTTTGAAGTAACAGTCCTGGCTTTGGCACTTGCTAACCATCCGCCTTTAAACACTCCATGCCTCAGTTTCTCTACCTCTGAAATGTGGTTGCCAGTCACTCCGGGATAAGTTATGAATAAACTGTCTGTATCCACGTCTACCACATGGCTTGGACTCTACACCAGGCAGGAGGATATGGTCCATGAGGCAGGGTCCCTGCTTGTGCCCATGTCTCTTCCACATGTGCACACCGCCACCACAGCACCTTCAGCTGTGTACGTGGGCTCGCTACCCTGTTCAGGTCTGTTGGCTTGTGCTGTGGAAGCTTGTCCACATGTATGTAGCACTCCGCAGGCTGCCTAGGAAGCTATGGTGCAGACGCATGGTGACTGATGTACCCCTGACGTGTGTGCAGTGCAGATGGCGCCGCTGTGAGTGGCCTTACCTGTGGTTCTCTCAGTATTTATGAGATCCAGGCGATAGCCTGACACACTCGGGAGGTTGAGGCAGGAGGATCAGTAATAGATCCAGGCTAGCCCAAGTGAAAAGTGTGATAAGAGTGGATGGTTGTTTCCAGGGAAAGTTGTGGCTCAAGGTTTGTGGTTCTTTTCATGTATGTTTGTGGTAGATGGTACTAGCTATGGAGTCCAGGGCCTCACCTTGCCGTGTGTCTTAATCTTGGCTACTTTTCTTTCTTTCTTTCTTTCTTTCTTTTTTTTTTTTTTTTTTTTTTTTTTTTTTTTGGTTTTTCGAGACAGGGTTTCTCTGTGTAGCCTTGGCTGTCCTGGACTCACTTTGCAGACCAGGCTGGCCTCGAACTCACAGAGATCCACCTGCCTCTGCCTCCCGAGTGCTGGGATTACAGGCATGCGCCACCACGGCTTTTTTTTTCTTCTTTCTTCTTTATTTTTTATTTTTCAGATAGGGTTTCTCTGTGTAGCCCTGGCTGTCCTGGACTCTCTCTGTAGACCAGGCTGGCCTTGAACTCACAGAGATCCTCCTGCCTCTGCCTTCCGAGTGCTGGGATTAAAGGTGTGCACCACTATGGCCCGGCTGCTTTAGTTTCTGTTGAAGTGGCAGAACACCATGACCAAGCCAACTTATGAAAATGTTTAATTGAGCTTCCGTTTCCAGAATGATTCAAGTCCATGATGGCTGAGCAAGGCATGGTGGCAGGGCTAGATGAGAGTTCACGTCTTTTTATTTTTTTAAGGATTTATTTATTATGTATAGAGTGTTCTGCCTGCATGTACACCTACACACCAGAAGAGGGCACCAGATCTCATTACAGAGGGTCGTGAGCCACCATGTGGTTGCTAGGAATTGAACTCAGGACCTTTGGAAGAGCAGCCAGTGCTCTTAACCTCTGAGCCATCTCTCTAGCCCGAGAGTCCACATCTTGATTCACAAGTAGGAGGCAGAGAGAGCTAGTACGCTGGGGATGGCTAGAGTCTTTTGAAACCTCAAAGCCACCCTCAGTGACACACCTCCTCCGACAAGGCCACACCTCCTAATTCTTCCCAAACCATTCCACCAACTGGGGACCAGGTCTTCAACTATATGAGCCTATGGGGGCCGTTCTCACTCAGAGCACAGCAGGTTAGGCAGTACTCTACCACAGAGTTGCACACCTCGCTACTTTATTTCCACTTTTAAGTCAGAGTTGCCCAGGCTGGCCTTGAATTGACTCTGTAGTCCTAGCAGACTTCAAATTTATAATCCTTCTGCCTGAGCCTCTGGGAAAGCTAGGGTTGCAGACTCTGCACCTCGAGGCCCAGCTTTGAGTTTTACCTGTATGATAAGCTAATGGAAGCCAAAATGGTTGTAATCCCAGCTCTCGGGACACAGAAGCAGGCTCACTCCAATTTTGAGCCTAACCTAGGCTACGCAGTGAGATTCTAATTCAAAAGGATGACAACAACAAAACCCTCAAAAAACAAAACAAAAAAAGAGCAAAAGGCCTAGACACAGTGGCACACCGGTAATCCCTGCGCTCGGGAAGTTGCAGCAGGAGTGATCAGTAGTTCAAGGTCATTTTCTATATAGTAAGTTTGGGGCTAGCCTGGGCTACATGAGACTCTATTAAAAAAAACAACTCTGGCCTCTGGTCCTCCATGGACTCTCCCACACCTGCCTCATCTTAGGGATGTAGGCGGAGCCTGGGCTGCTCCTGAGTCCCCCTAGAAATACATACACATACTGTAGATGCCCAATAATCCGTCTTCACATTCTGCTTTGTCGAGCAGGCTGCTCAGGGCTTTGTAGAGCTGACACCCCCTCCCACGCAAATGTCCTTGCTAGTTAGATGGGAGCCAGGCATGGTAGCCCACATCTGTAGTGCCAGCACTCAGGAAGCTAAGGTGGATCCACTCAGGTGGATCTCTGTGAATTCTGAGGCCAGCCTGGTCTGTGTAGCGAGGACATTACCTCAAATCAAAACAACACATACAAGATGTGGCCAAGTTGGGTGGCTCACACCAGTAATTCCAGGACTCGAAAAGCTGTCAGGGAGATCGCATGTTGGAGGCCAGCCTCGTTACATAGCAAGACCTGTCTAAAATCCAGAAAAATACTGTGTTTGTGGTGAACTAACTCCAGGAGAAGGGCTCCCAAATCCTGGTCCCCAATATGTACACATGCCTTCATTAGCGGCCCAGCTACCCAAAGGAGGTTCCTAAGTGATGGGCTGCCTCCCCACAGAATTGCCTCATGGTCTCAAGTCCTTTGCCCTCTTGCCCATTTCCTGCTTGCTACCCACCTGGTTACAGAGTTAAGTGTGGCTTTGGGACAGGTGTGAGCAGCCCTCAGCTCTGTCTGTAGGAGGGAGTACCCTGAGGGCCCCTCGTGGAACTCACACCATGTCCCTTCCAGGGGAGAGCATCCCAGTGCTGAAGACAGTCCTGCCGGAGGGGCCCAAGCCCTACTGCCCAGAGACCCATCGGCGGCACACAGTCTTCTGTGGAACCCTCATTCTGCAGGCCCGGGCCTACCTGGGACCCCGGGTCCTAGCAGTGGTGACGCGGACAGGTACATATCTGGAAGTGGGAAGAAGTGCTGAGCTCAGCACATACAGGAGCCATGACACAGGGCAGGACAGGACCTAGAGCCCTGGCCCCACCACCACCTCTGACACTGGGATTCTTACTAGTTCCACCCTATTGGGCCTTCATGTTCCGTCTTTTTTTTAAATTGTATGTGGGTGTTTTGCTATTTGTCTGTGCGTATGCATGGCTGCTGCCTGCAGAGTCCAGAAGAGGGCACTGGATCCCTTGGCACTGGAATTACAGATAGTTGTGAGCTGTCATGTGGGTCCTCTGGAAGATCAGCCAGTGCTCTTAACTGCTGAGCCATCTCTCCAGCCCTCATGCCCTCGTCACGTCAGAAGTTGGGCAGACAATAAGCAAGGTTTGCAGTGTTTGTAGGAAACAGCAGGGGTCCTCCTGTGTGTGTGTGTGGTGGGTGGGGGCTTAGTTCTTTCATTATAAATAAAACCACTCATTTGAGAGGCTGTCCACTAACCCCCCCCCCCCCATGGGGGCACCCGCTCAGCAGCAACTGCTGGTGGCGCGCCTTTCCTCCCAGCACTCTGGGAAAGGCAGATCTCTGTGAGTTTGAAGCCAGCTTGATCTATAGAGCAAGTTCCAGGCCAGCAGGGGTTACATAGTGGGACCCCCGTCTAAAATAAAATTCTACTGGGGCTGTATACTTATAATCCCAGCTGTTTGAGAGGTGTGTGAGGAGGCGGGGTCTGAAGGATTGAAAGTTGAGGTCCAGCCTGGGCAATTTAGTGAGACACTCCCCCTCCCCAGTCAGAATAAAAAGTAAATAGAATAGAGGGACGTGGGAAAGTACCAAGGCATGCAGGAGGGTACTTGCCTGGCTGGATGAGGGTTCAGTCCCAGAACCACAGAAAGAAAATAATTAAAAACAAACAAACAAACAAACAAAAAAACACTTCTGTGTGGGGGTTGGTCAAGCCTTGTGAGTTGTCACCTGTGACCCCAGTCCAGTTGATGGCTGGCCCTGTGAATGTCGTCACCCCAGGGTACAGGCAGTGTAGGAGGAGTGGGAGGAGCCTGCCCTAACCCTAACCCCTCCCTTGGCTTCCTGTCATCCCTCAGGGTTCTGCACAGCCAAAGGGGGCCTGGTGAGCTCCATCCTCCACCCTCGGCCCATCAGCTTCAAGTTCTACAAACAGAGCATGAAGTTCGTGGCAGCGCTCTCTGTGCTGGGTGAGTGGGCTGCTGCGTACCCCACTCTGCCGGCAGCCCCAACCCGGGTGGGTCGGGAGCCCGGCTTACCCCTCGCTGTTCTCCCCAGCTCTGCTTGGCACCATCTACAGCATCTTTATTCTCTACCGCAACCGGGTAAGCCAGACGCCGGGTGGGACTGCCAGCTGGGGGACCTGCCCAGCCGGGGGACCTGCCCAGCCGGGGGACCTGCCTAGCCGGGCTCCGAGTTCACGGTACCTCCTACCAGGTGCCTGTGAACGAGATTGTGATCCGAGCCCTGGACTTGGTGACCGTGGTGGTGCCGCCTGCCCTGCCAGCCGCCATGACCGTGTGCACGCTCTACGCCCAGAGTCGGCTGCGCACACAGGGCATCTTCTGCATCCACCCGCTGCGCATCAACTTGGGGGGCAAGCTGCGGCTCGTGTGCTTTGACAAGGTGGGGCCTGGCTGGCAGCCCTTGAGGGAATGTGCACTTCAGCCAATGCCCTGCCGTACCCAGACTGCATCCAAGTGTGGGAACACTCAGGGGCCACCCTCCGCAGCCAGTTCCTACCCACTCCATCTCATGCCCGGCAGATAACATGCATGAAATAATTGCTCAAGAACTATTGTGGGCCTGCTGCGCTGGGAAAGCACACAGCCCTGGAGTCCAGTAGGGACCAGCACAGGGGCACTGGTGTGCGTGCATGCGTGCGTGTGTCCCCAGCGAGTAAGCACACCAGCAGCACAGTGTGTAGACAGTGGGGATTAGGGGAGCCCGGAGCCACCTTGATGAGCATGTCCAGTTTCTCCTGAGCACTCCCGTGGTGAGGGCAGGCAGACCAGGAGGGGAGGAACAAGTGTGTGGAGCTCTTCACGGACACAGTGAACCTGGGACACACTGAGCAGTGGTGGCAACAGGGAAACACCGGGTGGGCAGCACCTGATGAGCAGAGGCCTTGTGTTGACCTCTCAGGGCCATGAACTGAGGAGAGGGAAGATGTCAGGCTCGAATAGGGGTGTAGAGGTTGACTCCAGCAGGACATAAGGTTCAGAGCAAGCCTCCTGTGCCACTCGCCTAGCTTGGGTGTAGAAGCCAGCACAGCAAGGCCTGACTGAACCAAGGACTTGGCACTTGTCCCCCTGCAGACAGGCACCCTCACAGAGGACGGCTTGGATGTAATGGGAGTAGCGCCCCTAAAGGGACGGATGTTGCTACCACTGCTCCCAGAGCCCCGACACCTGCCCCTGGGGCCCCTTCTCCGAGCACTGGCCACCTGTCATGCCCTCAGCCAGCTACATGACACCCCAGTGGGCGACCCTATGGATCTCAAGATGGTGGAGTCTACAGGCTGGGTGAGGAGGCCAAACAGGCCAGAACCCTGACTGAGGGAAGTTAGACCTAAGGAATGCTACCTCGTATTCCCCTAGTGGTCTCTGTTGCCACCAGAGTCACTGTCAGTCGCGGCAGGGCCACCTTTTCTTCTATGGCTATTCCTGTGGTCCCAACATAAGCTTGAAAGCTGCTTTGTGGAGCTTTTAGTAACTTGCTCAAGATCACCCAGTGTCCTATTGGTGGGACAACTAGAGTGTGGATTTGAGTCTGCACAGACCCAAAGTCCATGTTAACTTTAACCCTCCAGTCCTGAGGTCCTTCCATGAGTCTAGTCCTGCTGCCCCTCTGTTTGCCAAGGCCTTGGTTCCCAACCTCTGTTTGCCCTCCAACCAGGTCCTGGAGGAGGGCCCCGCTGCAGACTCAGCACCTGGGGCACGGGTCTTGGCAGTAATGAAACCCCCACCCAGGGGGGCCCAGCAACAGGGAACGGTAAGCTGCAGGGTGACTGGGCCTCGGGGCCTCAAGAGTGAGCTCCTCAGCCAGCCGCTCGGCTCTTCTCCCATAACAGGAGCCGTCACCAGAGCCCGTCAGTGTCCTCTGCCGATTTCCCTTCTCCTCTGCCCTGCAGCGTATGGATGTGGTAGTGTCATGGCCAGGGGCTGCCCAGCCTGAAGCTTACGTCAAAGGCTCCCCAGAGCTTGTGGCCAGCCTCTGCAGCCCTGACACAGGTGAAGGGGGCAGGCCTAGAGTCCACTGCTGAGTGTGAGCATGGAGTTAGAGATGGGTTCCAGCCTCTGAGGCCCCGCCCCCAACAAGCCCTGATGACACTCCCCTCTCCCCACAGTACCAAGCGACTTTACCCAGGTGCTACAGAGCTATACAGCTGCTGGCTACCGAGTCGTGGCCCTGGCTGGCAAGCCACTGCCCATTGCACCCAGCCTTGAGGCTGCTCAGCAGCTGACTAGGTGAGCCCATCCCTGGCATGTTAGGAGGGAGGTGCTAAGCCCCAGCAAGTGGGAGAGGGGCACTGATTCCTGCCTGACCTCTGACCCAGAGATACCACCCTCTAGGGACACTGTGGAGCAGGAGCTAAACCTCCTCGGGCTGCTGGTCATGAGGAACCTGCTGAAGCCACAGACAACCAAAGTTATACAGACTTTGAGGAAGACGGGCATCCGTACCATTATGGCAACAGGTATTATGGCCTCAGAGACCTGTGAGAAGGACATAGCCTGCCCTATCCTGGCAAAAAAAAAAAGTGGCTTCCCAGAAATCCCTGCTGCAGCCTCTTTTCACAGTATCCATCACAAGTGTCATTGTCACCCGCATTTGACAGCTGAGGACACTGGGGCTCAGAGTGGGATGGGTTCCTATGAGCCAGAGGGGTGTTGGCCCAGCCATTCACCTGTTGAATCACTAGGAGGTTACCACTCTGGGTTCCAGGTCCCTCCTCTATGTGGGATAATAGTGTCAGGCTAAAAGGCTGGGGACATGCCAGTTTGCCCAGCTCAGCCATGGTTGACAGTATTCATAGATGGTCCACCTGTAAGGGTTAGGGTGGAAGTGATAGATTCTCAGCCTGCCTCACACCCCTAGGCGACAACCTGCAGACAGCAGTCACTGTGGCCAGAGGCTGTGGCATGGTGGGTACCCGGGAGCACCTGGTTGTCATCCATGCCACCCTCCCTGAGCAGGGCCAGCCTGCCTCCCTTGAGTTCCTGCCACCGGAGTCCTCTGCAGTCATGAATGGGGCTAAGGTGAGACCGACCCACTGACTCTGCCTGCGCCCAGCTCCTCAGGGAGGGAAAGGGTTGCTAAGCCGAGTTTCCTGATCCCTAGGATCCTGTCCAGGCCACAGGCTATTCCCTGGAGATGGAACCCCAGTCCTGTCACCTGGCCCTCAGCGGGCCTACTTTTGCTGTCCTTCAGAAGCACTTCCCTAAGCTGCTGCCCAAGGTAGAGCTGCCTGTGGAGGGGCTACATGCTGCCTGCCTCTGCATGCCAGGAGATGTTCCAGCCCTGCCCTCTCATGCCCCAGGTCCTGGTGCAGGCCACTGTCTTTGCCCGCATGGCCCCAGAACAGAAGACAGAGCTAGTGTGTGAACTGCAGAAACTTCGGTGAGTGCTGTGTGGTGAGGGCGCCAAAGCGCCAGCGGGATGAGGGTGGCCTCCCCTTCCCCTCCTCGGGCATTAGGGACCTTTCGCCTTCCAGAAGCACCCAGGAGCCAGCCATGCTGGATGCTGGCATATGTTCTAAACCCAGCATTTGGAAAACAGAGGCAGGAGGATTGCTTCTAGTTAAAGGCCAATGTGTACTATGCAGGGAGAGTGTCTCATACAAGCAAACAGAAAACCAAGGCTGAGGATGTAGCTTAGTGTGCCCTAGGCCAGCCAGGGATACCCAGCAAGGCCCTGCCTCAATAATAAACAAACAAATAGTAAATAATATCTAGGTTGGGCTGGAAGTATGGTAGAATGCCTACCTAGCATTTAAGAGACCTTGAGATCCATCCCGAGCATAGTAAATAAACAAGTAAACAAACAAATAAATAAAAATAGAAGCACCCAGGCAGGCTCTCCTGTGTCTGTTGTGCCAAAAATAGCTACATCTGTTTACCAAGTACCACTTGGTCATTAGGCTGGACTCTCCCAGTAGCCTGTGGAGGGGAGGGATGGTTTCACAGGCCTAGCTACTCACCTCTCTCTCTGTCAGGTACTGCGTGGGCATGTGTGGGGATGGAGCCAATGACTGTGGGGCCCTGAAAGCAGCTGATGTGGGCATCTCACTGTCCCAAGCAGAGGCTTCGGTGGTCTCTCCATTCACCTCCAGCATGGCCAGTATTGAGTGTGTGCCCACTGTTATCAGGTAAGGCAGGCAGGGCCGGGGGGTAAGGGTGAAGCGAGGCCCCTCAGCAGCCTGAGGCCCTGGCATCCATCTTTGCCCCTAGGGAAGGCCGCTGCTCTCTGGACACGTCATTCAGCGTTTTCAAGTACATGGCCCTATACAGCCTGACCCAGTTCATCTCAGTCCTGATACTCTACACGGTGAGCATCTGTGGATCCCCAGTCCCCACACCTGCTAGGACGGGCAACTCTGTCATTTGCCTGCCACAACCCAGGCAGTAAAGCGCACAGGATTCAAAACTGCTGGACATGGGTCCTGAGAAGTGGGGCTGCTGGCGTGTGCTAACAACTTTCTAGCTCCTGAAGCTCCCAGTGTGTGTATGTGTGCGCACGTGCAGCGCAGTGTGTGTGTGTGTGTGTTGGGGGGGGTGTCCTTTCCATCCCAGGGTGCCGTATATGGGGGAGAATGAATCAGAGCCCAGGCAGGGTGACACAAAGTCAAGACTCTACCCGGCAGGGCCTTCCCTTCCCCTGCTCAGAGAATGCCCTGTTCGCCTCCGCTGACTACAGGGGTCCAATGGGCTGGGTCCACATTCACCTCAGAGTTTCTATATCGCAGGCAGCCCCTCTGCTCCCCCAGGCTGGATGTTGTATGTAAAGCAGCCTTCCAACGTCAGGCTAGGGGCAGGACAGCGTGTTTCAGACCGGGCCATAGATCGCTGGGACACGCCTCCTTAACAGGTTGTCCAGTGTCAGCTAAGGATGCTGGGTCGGAAAGAGAGCCGGAAAGATTCTTTTTTTTTGGGGGGGGGGGGGTTGGTTTTGTTTTGTTTTGTTTTGTTTTCCGAGACAGGGTTTCTCTGTGTAGCCTTAGCCATCCTGGACTCACTTTGTAGACCAGGCTGGCCTCGAACTCACAGTGGTCCGCCTGCCTCTGCCTCCCAAGTGCTGGGATTAAAGGTGTGCGCCACCACACCCGGCAAGAGCCGGAAGGATTCTTTCCCAGGTTCCATGAGGACTGGGGCTCTGCAAGAGCTGGTCCTCAGCTTCTCCTCTCACCTGCCACAGATCAATACCAACCTGGGAGACCTACAGTTCCTGGCCATCGACCTGGTCATCACCACCACAGTGGCAGTGCTCATGAGCCGCACAGGCCCTGCACTGACGTTGGTGCGAGCGCGACCACCAGGGGCGCTACTGAGCGTGCCTGTACTTGGCAGTTTGCTGCTGCAGGTAGCCTTGGTGGCTGGCATCCAGCTTGGGGGCTACTTTTTTGTCATAGCCCAGCCCTGGTAAGTAGCAGAGTCCCTGGCACCAGTACTGTCCCTTCCTCTAACCCCTCACTCTTTCCCTAATGGCACCACCATGGTCCCCAGGTTTGTGCCCCTGAACAGAACTGTGCCCGCACCCGACAACCTGCCCAACTATGAGAACACAGTGGTCTTCTCTCTCTCTGGCTTCCAGTACCTACTCCTGGCTGCAGCAGTCTCTAAGGGGGCACCCTTCCGCCAGCCACTCTACACCAACGGTGCTGCCACGTGGTGGGGCAGGGGTGGGTGAGGGGGTGGCAGCTGGAATGAAAAAGGGACCCTGAGTAGAGAGTGCATCTGTGTGTGTGTGTGTGTGTGTGTGTGTGTGTGTGTGCGCGCGCGCGCGCGCATGCGTCCCAGTGCGTAGTGCCATTGCTGACAGACTCCCCCACCCCCAGTGCCCTTCCTGGTGGCCCTGGCGCTCTTGGGCTCTGTCCTGGTGGGCCTCATCCTGGTCCCCGGCCTCCTGCAGGGGCCACTAGGACTGAGGAACATTCCGGACAGCTCCTTCAAGTTGCTGCTGCTGGGTCTGGTTGCCTTCAACTTTGTGGGCGCCTTCATGCTGGAGGTAGGGCCCACACTCATGGAAGCTGTGAGAGGGTCGGGGGATGGGGAGGACCCAGGCCCCACCATCCCTCCACACCGTCTCCTTGCCCTCTGCAGAGCGTGCTGGACCAGTGTCTCCCAGGCTGCCTGCGGTGGTTCCGGCCCAAACGGGCTTCCAAGAAGCAGTTCAAGCGGCTGGAACGAGAGCTTGCTGAACAGCCCTGGCCCACTCTGCCCATCATCAACCCTGTGAGGTAGTACAGGCCTGGCGGGCATGCTGGACACTGGAACCACCTCTAGAGATAGACCCTGTTACCTCCTGCAGCCCTGAGGTTGGCTGTTGACACTCTCCTGCCAGGACACACCCACCCACGGAGTGCTGGTTGTCCCCACTTTAGACCATCCTGTGTAGAGACATCAGCTACCAACTTCATCCAGAGCTGCTGTCAGTATAGAAAATAAAGTGGTGATTTTCCTGCCTTGGCAGCACTGGTCTTGTGTCTGGGCACTGTGGCGTGTCCTTCCTGGTGACACCAGGCACCTCTGGGCGTCCTTTCCATCTGACACTATGCTTCCCAGTATAGGTGGGATCCATGTTACATACAGCTTACCCATGCCACCTTGTGCCCTACAACTGAAGGTCCAACCCAATGTATAGATGACCATGGCTAAATGAGGCTTGAGGTCACAACTGTGGACACACTGCGTCTGACCCGAGGTTCACTGTTCCTAGTCCCCTGCCCTCGCCGGAAGGCGGAGGCACAGGCTTGCAGCTGGCTGGAGCTTTGTAAAGCCTATGCCTGAGAGCCATCTCACTGGAGGCCTGTCCTCTGCCTGCCACCCCCACATCCTGGGATGTGTTTGTGGTCTGGTTCCTCAGATAAAGCCAGGCTGTAAGCCCAGGTCTTCCAGCCAGCACCACAAGCCCTGTCCCCTGGGAAGGGTGGGTGCCTCTGATCTCAGCCATGGGCTGCTGGCCAGGCTCCTCTGCCCTGGAGATGCAAGTTGGCTTGGTTCCTCCAGCGCAGGGAGGACAGGAAAGAAAGGCTGTTTCCTCTTCCGAGGCCTCCTCCAGCCTTGTTACTGGAAGCCTGGTGCCATCCACAGGCCACTGGGAATGTGGGTCAGGCTGGGGTGAAAAGGCATACCCGGTACCTAGAGGCAGGACTGTGTGCTGCGACAGTGGGCAGGATCAGTGTCTTGTCAGTGTTCCATTGCTGTGAAGAGATGCCATGATCACGGCAAGTTGGTTTGCTTGTTTGTCTGTTTGTTTGTTGTTTTTAGGATAGGTTCTCTCTACATAGCCCTGGCTGTTGGGGGTGCTCACTATGTCGATCAGGTTGGCCAGGAACCCAGAGAGATCCACCTGCCTTTGCCTCCTAAGGGCAGGGATTAAAGGTGTCCACCACCATCACCTGGCCTGACCACAGCAACTCTTATAAAGGAGAATACTTAACCGGGCCTGGCTTTAGTTCAGAGCTTTAGTCCATCACCATCATGGTGAGAAGCACGGTGGCCTGCAGGCAGACATGGTGCTGGAGAAGTGGCTGAGGGTTCTGCATCTGGATCTGTAGGCAGCAGGAAGAGAGAGTGAGCTACTGGGCCTGGCTTTGAGCATCTGAAACTTCAGTGCCCAACCCCCCTGCCCCCAGCCCCCATGGCACACACACCTCCTAACCCTGCTGCCCCCTGTGGGCCAATGGAGGCCAGGTTCATTCAGACCACCAGTCAGGATGGCAGGTTGGAGAGAGTTTGCTGGCACTCTATGGGTCCACTGGGCAGGCCTGTACCAAGCCTAAAGGCCAAAGCCGAGAAAGGGTGATGTCAGCTTCTAACTCTAAGTGGGGCTGGTGGGGCTGGGCAAATCCTACAGGAACAGAGACCTAACCCTCACCCCTTCCCAGACAGATGCTGCTCTACCTGCATCTTCAGGGCCAGGGGAGTGAGCTGGAGTGGCACGGATCCTGGCCAGTACCTTGAAGCTGGCGGCTGTGGGGCCTCAGTTTTCCATTTTTGTCAAGTATAGAAGGCAGCATTGCAGCCGGGCATGGTGGTGCACCCCTTTGATCTCAGCACTCCAGAGGCAGGAGGATTGCTATGAGTTTGAAGCCAGTCTGGTTTATAAAGTGAGTCCAGGACAGCCAAGGCTACACAGAGAGACCCTGTCTCAAAAAACCAAAGAAAAAAGAAAACACACACACACACAGAAAAGAAAAAGAAAAAGAAAAGAAAGAAAAGGAAAAGAAAAATACACAACAGAGACTCAGGCGCTGAACTTGGACTCCCAGGATAAGAATTAGTGTCTAGAACACGGCACTGAGGGCAGGGGCTGCTAAGGGAAGAACAGCGGAGCTGTCCCTGGATTGAGGTTATCTCTCAGGGTAAAATCAGAAAGTGTTGGGTTGTGTTTGTTGAATATGATCTGCCTGCCCTAGGTCATCTGTTGTGCCAGGAGGAAAGAAGGAAGAGAGAAAGCGAAGGGAGAGAGATGACAGGAAGCAAGCAAGGCTTCATTTCCAGCCCAGTGACCTCTGGACTCTGGGTGGAGAGGCTGGGATCCCTCCATGAAAGGGGTGTCAGACTCTACTAGTACCAGGCCCAGGCCCAGGCCCAGACCCAGCAGCGTTGGGGAGGGGCTGGAGCCTCGAGGGTGCTTCGTGGCGGTGATGGCGGTGCGCTCTAGGACCCAGCGACTCCGGGCTAAGGGCGGGCGTGGGCCTTGGGGGCCGTAGGGGGGCTCTGGCTGTAAGCGCCCAACCCGGCAGGCAGCACTCTCAGCTGCACTAGAGAACGGCACGCAGGGCCCCCAACAGGTAGGCGCGTCCCGGGGTCGGGGCGCCATGCTCCGCACTCCTATTCTGAAGCAGGGCACTGAGGGGACCCTGGCCCAGGGATGCGGAGGGGATGCTGAAGGAGCATCTGGCAAGTTGGAGGGGGTTGTGCAAGATAGGACAGCCAGAGATCTGGAACTTAGGGTTCACCAGAGATGGGGTGCTGAGGGACAGGGCATTTTTTGTCACCTCCCCCCCCCCCTCCCCAAGCGTATAGGATGTGGAGGGCGGGGCAGGGGTCGGACACAGAGACAAAGAGAGACCCGATGTGGAGAGCCAGCGAGCGCCTCAACAAGTTTCCGTCCGCTGATTGTTCCCAGCTGTACTGTGGGGCTGCAGCCTCTGGTAGGGCCCCTTCTGTCTGAGCCAGAGAGGGGGCTCCGGGTCCTCGCCCCCTAGAACCACAGAGGAGCCGAGGGGTTGGGGAAAGGCCGAAGTTGTGGAAAGGGCCAAAGGAAGGGGCGATCACCCATCCCGACCGACCGCTCCTGAACTCAAGTTTTAAAGAGCTTGCCTGGGTCCCGTGGGAGCAACTCATTACTCTCTCTTCATGTCGAAGCTAGCCAATGAGCCTTGTTCCCTGCTATAAGCCTGGGCCGGGTGCGGGGATGGGAGGAAGGCTCTGCTCTGGCATTGGCAGGAGCGATGGATGGTCCCTATGGCACAGGCTCTAAAACGCCAAGGGCATCTGGCCCCCACCAGGGGACACTTAAGTTAGATAGCTGAGATGGGCAAAGTATCAAAAAACCTCAGGCTTGGGGAAACTGAGGTTAGACACCCTGTTTCTGCATTTCCCGTAGATTCCCAGGGTGGGGGCAGGGGTTCTACTTCAGAGTTGGGGTTCAAGCTATGTGAAAGAACTTCCCAGGCTGGGGGGAGGGAGTCCTTTGGATGGATAAGCCTGTGGGCTGATCACCTAGAAGACACCATCACTGACTAGGACAGGGCATAACCAGCTGACTCTGTTGCCAGGGCCGAAAGCTGGACCCACCCAGGAGTTTCTGGGTGTTAGGAACCTGGTGCAAGTGGTGGGCCAGTGCCCTCACCAAAACTAAACTCTTGTCATCCATTGTTATGTCAAGGGTTCTGAACCCCAGGACCAAGTTAGCACGCAGGGAGCCAGAGGCACCCTCGCCCCCCGCAGCCCTCTTCCCCATACTTCCTGCCACTGCAGACAAACAGGCCTCAGTCTCAGTCTCGTGCGTGTGTCTGTAGTGAAGACAGCCAGGTCTTGGGAGGCCTGGACCTGGCAGCAGTTGGAGCTGGGAGCCCTGCCCAGCCCTGGCTGCTCTGGGGGCTCCTGGGGCCTGTATGCATGTGGTTTCCTGCCGAGTGGCGTGCTCAGGGCCCAGGGGCTAATTGGGAGCAGGTGACAGGCCTGGCAAATGCTGCTGAGCTGGTGGCTGACTGTGGTGTGGGCTAGACAGGGCTGGTACCCTAAGGCTGTGCCTGAGATCATTGGAAGTCACATGGAACATCAAAAGCACAGGGAGGTGATGAGCCAGAGGTGGGCAAGAGTGTGGACAGTCAGGGTGTGGGGTGTGGGGTGAGGGATTATCAGAGACTGGCTCCTCAGTGAGCAGGACACGATACTGTCTGTCGATTTGGTTAGCTAAGAGCTGTCCACCACCACCCCCAGCCTTTTTTTTTTTTTTCTTAAAGACAGAGTTTCTCAGCCAGGTGGTGGTGCACGCCTTTAATCCCAGCACTCAGGAGGCAGAGGCAGGTGGATCCCTGTGAGTTCAAGGCCAGCCTGGTCTACAATGCGAATCCAGGACAGCCAAGGGTACACAGAGAAACCCTGTCTTGAAAAACAACAACAACAACAACAAAAGACAGAGTTTCTCTTTGTAGCCCTGGCTGTCCTGGAACTTGCTCTGTAAATCAGGCTGCCCTTGAATTCAGAAAACCACCTGTCTCTACCTCCTGACAAAAGACCAAGTCTTTTTTTTTTTTTTTTTTTTTTTAAAGAAAGAAGGGCTGAAGAGATGCCCTTCCAGAGGACCTGGGTTCAATTCCCAGCACCCACATGGCAGCTCACAGCTGTCTAATTCCAAGATCTGACACCCTCACACATACATGCAGGCAAAAACACCAAGGCCTATAAGATAAAAATAAATATATAAATAAAAGGTGAGCCCTGGAACTTGCATTCAAGCCTTCCCCTCCAGATGCCTGGCTCTGAGTGCCCCTTGCACAGACTGAGCTCAGGGACAGAAATGTGTCCCACCATGCTGGGCTAGCTGGGCTGGTATGCAGCTAGCCCTCCTTTCCTCCTCCTGTAGCCTTCCTCAGCATCACCACAGCCTCCTCACTCCATGACCATGAGAGCTGCCTGCCTCTTCCTGCTGTTCATGCCTGGTAAGCAGCTGGTGGGATGGGAGCGCCCCGTGTGAGTTTATTTTACTAGCTGCCCAGCTCCTCACCCCACTTCAGGCCTGTACCACAATGGAGGAGCCTCAAAACGGGAAGTCCAGGCTCCGGGTGCAAGACCTATGGAGGGCTACAGTCTTGGCCTACTGAGGGGTTCTTATCAGCGGGGACTGCAAAGGCCCTGCCAGGTCTAGGAGTCACTCAACCATTCACTGAGCATGTCTATGTTGACTTCCTACTGTGAGCCAAGTCCTGGACATACGTGAGTTGGGCAGATGCACCAGGCCCCCACCAAGAGGTCAAGCTAGGGAAGAGGCAAATGGCAGCCAAGTACCTGGTAAATTTTGGATTGTGTTGAGTGCTTTGATAGAAAGGCCCAGCAGGGTGAAATGTTCCACAGCAGAAGAGTCCTGTGGAAAGGCTCTGTGAGGCAGGCAGGAGGCCACCCAGGGCAGAGGGGCCAGGCAAGGACAGGGAACTGACCCAGGACCCAGTCAGGGTTTGCATTCTCAGAGTCCAAGTCAGGCTGTCAGGTTAGAATGTCCACCACCTGCTTTCTCTGTCTTTTCAATGTGGGGTGCCCACATGTGACACCTCCCTTCAGCAGGCCTGCTGGCTCAGGGCCAATATGACCTGGATCCTCTGCCCCCGTTCCCGGACCATGTCCAGTACAACCACTATGGTGACCAGATTGGTAAGCGACAACCCATAGTGCTGCCACATCATGGCAGCCCACCCCATACACACAGATCAGACTGGCCCCCATGGCTCAGTTGTGACCTCTTCGCCCCACTCTCCTGGGGCCGTGGGCTAGCCTAACTCGACCTATTCTGTTCCCTTTTCACTTCCAGACAACGCAGACTACTATGACTACCAAGGTAAAAGTGTGGGGTAGGATGGGTGGGACCAGTAGCCTGGTGGGGACCTGTGGGGACCTTGCAGATGCCTTGTCACCCACCCCCTACTGCAGAAGTGAGTCCTCGGCCCCCTGAGGAACAGTTCCAGTCCCAGCAGCAAGTCCCACAAGAAGTCATTCCAGCCCCCACCCCAGGTAATGCTGTCTCCCATGGCCCAGCTCCCTGTATGCCTCAAGCTAGAAGTTCTGGGCCAGTCCTGAGACAGGAGCCCCTTGCCCTGAATAGACCCCTCCCAGTGACCCCTGCCTGTCTCCCCACACCAGACTTGCCAGCTGCAGGGGATCTGGAGACGGAGCCCACGGAGCCCGGGCCTCTTGGTAAGAACCCCCCTGAAAGCTGGAGAAAGCTGCATGGCTCCAGAAAGGGGAGGCCCTCGCGGTGGGATTTGCAGGGTTAACTAACAGCGGGATGCTGGGGGCAGGGAGGAAGCTGGCAGACGTGCCATTAGGCAGCTATGGGCTATTCTACCCTGCACCCCCACTAGCATCTGGCCAGAGCCTAGGGCGGGGCCGGCACTGTGCTGGTGTCATAGCCTGGACTGGGTGGTGCCTGTGGGCAGGTGAAGAAGGGCCCCCAAGCGCGGCCCAACTGAGTGCCTGAGAGGAGCCCAGCCTGTGTGTGCTGAGATGGTACCATCGTGGGCCAGAGAGCAACTTGTGAGCTGGTGTTTCGTCCCAGTGACCAAGTGGGCTCCATTTGTGTTCCAACTGATGTTTCCAAATGGGGTTGTGACATCATGTGTGGTATACAGTTGGGCAGCCTGTATTACCTGGGTGCATGGGGACCCCGACCTTGTGAGCCTGTCACTTCAGCTCTGAGCCTCCAGTCTGACTCTGTCTCCAGACTGCCGTGAGGAACAGTACCCATGCACCCGCCTCTACTCTATCCACAAGCCTTGCAAACAGTGTCTCAATGAGGTCTGCTTCTACAGGTGAGGGCTATGAGGGAGGGATTCTAAGGCAGCTCCCACCAGGGAAGGTGTGATTTGGGGCAGGCTCTGTACCCTGAAGTGGGGTTCAATTCTGAGGGTGGGCCTTGGCCGGTATTCCTGGGCTTTCCCAGTGGGAGTAGATGAGGGTGTGGCTGAGAGCATCCCTGGCTCATCCCCCAGCCTCCGCCGAGTGTATGTCGTCAACAAGGAAATATGTGTCCGCACGGTCTGTGCCCACGAGGAACTTCTCCGAGGTAGGAAAGCCTCCTCCACCCCTTGTCCTGGCAGCATCCACCACGCACTTCATTGCCTGCCCATGTAATGCCCTGCAATGTTTGGTGCCCAGACTCACTTGCAGGATGCTGCAAGCCCTCTTTCCTCCATCCCCGTTAGCATGGACTAGCGGGTTCCCACCCTGACTTTCCCTCCCTCCAACAGCTGACCTGTGCCGGGACAAGTTCTCCAAGTGTGGTGTGATGGCTGTCAGTGGCCTGTGCCAATCTGTGGCTGCCTCCTGTGCCAGGAGCTGTGGGGGCTGCTAGGGTGGAGCTGGGGTGGGATCTGGGCCCTGGACTCAGCTCGGATCCACCTCAGGCCCTGCCTGACCTGGTGCTTTCTCCCATCCTGCCCTCCCTTTCACCTTGGACATCAGGGCACTGCTGCCCTGGGCAGGGTGGTCATAGCTGCTTGGGCCCCTCCCCAGCCTGTGGCCATTCCTGAAGTGGGGGCTCCTGACTGTCCTGTCCCCATGCCCTAGTGTGGCTCATCCAAGGCCTGTTTGTGAGGCCTGGGGTTCTCAAATGTGCCTTCTCAGTGCCTTGGGGGCAATCCTCCCTTTCAGTCTCCTCAGGTAGGCTGCGCCCCCCACCCAGCAGGTCTGCTTGGATTTCCTACATCCCCAGGCATGGACCACCTCTGTTTTATACAAAATAAAGTTTTTACAAAAGACCCAGAGTCATTTTTGGGTCTGGGGACAACTTGATCGCCAACAATACTGCTGGTCCCCAATAAAAGGCTACCCAGCTCCTTAGACGGGAGAGTCAGGGGCACTACTTCTGCGTCCCACACCACCTACTCCAGCCCTAGCGTCCTCTGACCCACCCAGCGACACAACTCTTCCTGTGCGTGCAGAAACAGACAAGTTATTTCGGTTTCTCTGTGTGAGCAGCACAGATCACTGTGCCGAGGTCCCCACGTTGTGCTGGGTAGCCCTCCTGACAGGCCTGTGTAGTAGGTGAAGCCACCACCCCAAATGACCACCCAGAGGCTCACAGCAGTAGGTGCTGAGGGCAGGGCCTGGCTGGAGGACTTTGAGAGAAGGGAACAGATGCTGGGTGTTCTCTGAGCCTCATTGTCACCACGTCATGACATGGATCCCCACCTCACACAAGAGCACACACACTCTGCCACATGGAGCAGCTCTGCTCAACATCACTGCACAGAGCCAGGCAAGACTGTCCACCCTAACCCTGCCCTGTTTCCATGCTGTCTATGAGCGCTAGCACTAGAGGGCACTTGAGTCCCTGGAGAGGGACTCGAACTCATGGAGTGGGCACAGCCCCAACTGTTAGCAGCTAGGTGGAGAGGGAGGCCCATCAGGCCCTGTGAGGTTGCTGACCTAAGCCTCTGCCCCTGCTATCACAAGCAACCCCCAGACAGGAGGAGAGCATTTGTGTGTCCAGACAATTCTAGAAAACAGGTCATGTTACAAAAAAGCACAGGAGTTCTCCACAGTTAACATTATAAAATGGTACAAAAATACAAGGGCTCCAAGCTCACTCAGAGCTTACCAACCAGGACCCAGGGGCAGATCCACAGGGGCTCTGGCTCCTGCATCCTTTTTGGGGAAGCTGCTGGTGGAAACAAGTGCCAACCTCCCCCCACCAGTGAGCCTTAGGCCATCAAGAGGCTCTTCTAGGAGAGGGCCAGGGTGGTACACCACAGTGCCACCCTCATCTCTGCCACCCCAGCCCTCTCACACAGCACTCTGATAACCAGGCCCTGGGTAGGTTATGCTACAAAGGGCCCCCTCGCCTGCCCAGGAGACTGTGCTCAGGATGCCAGCTAGAAGGGACTCATGTCTCTGGGGTGCCAGAGGGTGGGGAGATGGGTGCTGAGCTCCTGCGAAACTCTTGCTGCAGCTGTGCCTTCAGCACGGACACCTGGGGAAGAGAAGGGCCCAGCAACCCGGGCCCCAGCTGACTTCAGAGAACGGGAGCGGATGAGGGGCAGCGTGCCACCTGCTGCCTCCAAGTGGGCAAGCCTCTGCCTCTCCTTTTGCCCCTTGGCAGTTAGGTGTCTGTACGTGTTGTATCCTTATCCCTTCAGAGGCTCAGCCAGGTGAAGCAGCAGTGCCCAGCATCACTCCAGAGCAAGGCCCCTGTGTCCACTCTCAGCCCTGACCTGAGACCAAGCTGCCTGTGAGTCCAGGCACTGTCCATAGCAGACCCTGTCCCACAAATGACCAGTAAGAGTCATTTCTTGGACTCTTACTAGTGTTCCCGGGAAAGAGTGCCTTCTCCCCTGGGATCCCAGGTTGCTGGGAGAGCCTCTAGCTGGAGGTGCTAAAGCAACCATGCCAGGGAGGAGGAGGGTCTGATGGCAGGTGAGCCCTAGGCCAGGCAGGAGACAGAGGCTGGGTCACTCCAGCCATGGCTGGTACAGCACTGATCTATTTGGCCCTTTTCAAGTTACAGTGGTCATGACCAGCCCTCTCCTCCATCCTCTCCCAGGGGAGGCCCTTGTACCTGCTCCTCCAGACCGGACACTCGCTGGCGATGGGCTCGCTCCCGTGCTTCCAGTGTGCGCTCCGTCTGGACCTGGGCACTGAGCAGGCGCTCAACCTCCTGTTGCAGTTCCCGTTGCTGCTCATCTGTCTCCAGCTGGATCGGATCGTGATTCTGCTCCAGGGCTACCACCTGTGCCTACAGATCGGGGCTGCCAATCAGGGTTTAAATGCAGTGCACAGGGGCATGGGCTCGTCCCTCCTCTCTCTAGCCCTAACAGTGTGCCTTCCAAGCCTAGGTTAGGGTCCCCAAGGTAGCCCACTCAGAAGGCATGCACTTACAAAAGTACTCAAACACGGTGCCTGGCCTAATACACACAGGAACAAAGGTTAGCATGTTCATACAGATGTACACGGGTAAAAAGGCACAACAGACTGACATCTGCATGTGTGAAAACATTTACATGGACACAGGACACACACGACATTCATGCTGTAGCCATAAGCAAGTTCCCACAGACACACAGGCTTCCATACACCCATCGCACACAGGAATCACAGGCTTCAATGCTGATGAGCCCCGGTGCTGTCTCTCTCCACCACGGGGCGAGCCCTGCTCTACTGCCCAATGAGGACACCTTCCCAAAGGCTCTGGGCTCCCCTGCTGGCTCAGCCAAAGGCAGCCCCCAGGACTTCTTGCACTCAGCCTGGGAGTGGCATTGGAGACCTGGCCAGGGGAGGGGGAGGGATGACCTGCAAATGCTGGATCTGCTGTTGGGCCTCGGCCAGGTCCAGCTCAGCCCCTGTGAGTGTGCGGTCCAGGCGGCCCTTCTCTGCATTCAGCCGCAGTGTGTCCTCATGGCTTCGCAGCTTCTCCCGCTCCACCTGGGTAGGAATGTGGAGGGGCTCGTCAGGGCTCATAGGACATCAGTAGAGGCGGCACACTGAAGAGGACAGGAAACCTAGGGAGGCCCCAGCAGAGCAGGCCACCTTGTCCAGTGTCTTCCTGAGTGCCACACGATCCTTGTCCAGCCTCAGTGCTGACCGTTCCACCTCACGCTTCTCAGCTTCCAGCTGGGCCAGGGCTCGCTGCAGACTGCCCAGGCGCTCCTGCAACAGCCGCCGCTCCTCCTGTAGTTTCTGGACAGAGCGCAGAGCCATGGCCTCGCCTTCCTGCCGCTGCCGCAGCACCTACAGCACAAGTCAGCAGTCCTTCATCCCACTGCACCTGAGAGTGACCATCTGCAACTTGGGGACAAAGATGCTGGGCCACTGTGCCCACTCACATAGTAGGCGATTACAAGGCCCATATGAGGAAACAGTTGAGGCCAGATGGTTCTCTGGGGTACAGTGGGAGTGTGGGTCAGGTGAGCCATGGTTCTTCACAAGGTTTGGGGTGAACTTGAGATGGGTTCCCCACCCTATGCCAAGGGCCACATGGGACACCCCTATAGATAGAGGCCCTCCAGGCCTCACCTGCTGCAGCTGCTGCAGCTGGCCTTCAGCATCACCCCGCTGCAGCTCCAGGTTGGCCAGCTCGCCCCGCAGAGTCTGCACCTGTTCACCCAGGGAGCTGCTTTGCCTTCGTGCTTCAGACAATGCCTGTCTGGCAGCATCCAGCCGTTCCTGGGAGACAGGGGCTGATGGGGCCACGCCGGATTGCCAGCCTGGGCAAGAGGCTTCCCTCTAATCTATAGCTCTCTATAGGAGACTCAGGGTCTACCCATCTAGAGGATCAAGCACCTAACTGGTCTACAGTCATGTCCACTGACCTGTGCCAATGGTGACAACCACTCATATCCCAAACTGCACCTAGGTCACCTACTGGCAAGTTTCTTCTCTCACTGGGCAGCATCCCCCTCTAAGCCTCATGATTGGCTAGTTCCTTTGACCCACGCCTACCTCAAGACCTGTTCTCACTGCCTCCTCAGAACTCCTGACTATCAGGCCCCTCCCCACCACCTCTTACTGACTAACTCTCCCTGGAAAAAGAAAGACACATGCCAGACCCTGGTGCCCCCAGACCTGGAGCACTTGGCGGTCATGTTCACAGGTGCTCAAAGCCTTCTGCAGGTGCAGGTTCTTGTCCTGGGTGCTGGTGAGGCTGGCACTGCTCTGGGCCAGGGCGTCTGTCAGGCTGTGCACCTTGCTCCGCAGGGTCCCCTCACTCTCCTCCACCTTGGCCAGTGCCCCATTCAGCCGCTCCACTGTTAGCTGCAAGGTCCCTGCCTTCACCTCACTGTCTGCCACCTGTGAGGATGGGGGGAGGGGTTAGGGACTCTCTTCCCACTGTGACCTCTACCAGGAGTGCCAACCCATGCTCCTCTCACCTCTCTCTGGGCCTCATCCACACTCCCCGTTGGCAGGGACTCCTACTGTAGCCTGGCCTCACCCCACTGTGGGGTGATCACCCTGTCTAGAGGCCCGTCAACGTGGCTAAGTGAAGGGCAAGGACATTACCACTCTGAGACTCTGAGGGTTCAAAGACTGGCCTCATAGGGTTGGGAACAGAGGCAGGAGCAGGGCATGCAGGCGTGACTGAGAGGAGAGGGCCCACCTGTCTCTGCAGAGAGTCAACCCGATCCTGGAGGGCCTGAGCATGGGCCTCACGGTCCCCCAGGCCCAGGCGGCTGCGCTGTAGCTCCCCTTCGAGAGCGCGCCGCTGCAGCTCGAGCTTGATGGAGCGGCTCTCAGAGGCATCCAGCACCTCCTTCAGGCGCCGCTTGTCAGTCTCCAGCTTTGCCTCGGTGGCCTTCATCTTGCTGACTTTCTCCTGGAGGTAGCAAGGCTCAGCCCCAATGCCTGCCCACCCCTCCCCACATCCCTCTGCACCATTGGGACAGTGCGGGGTCAGCCTCAAGGACTGTGTGCCTAGGACCAGCCTGTCACTGCTGGGGCCTCAGTTTCCCCATTTATCACAGGCTGAGCAGATACGAGGGTCCCAGACTATCCCGTTCAAGCAGTCTAATGTGTTATGCGAGCCAGGATGCATTTTTCTCACTCTGGCTCTGTTTCATGTCTGTACAGGGAGGACTGGCCCAGAGGTGACACCACCTGAGGACTCATAAGATCCTTGGGGAGGGGCTGCAGTATGTAGTTGCTGGACCCTTCCCTGATCCACAAAAGGGCTTTCCAGAAATGGCTGGAAGCACATCTGAAACCTGAGCTGAACCTGGCAGCTACTGCTGAGGAGCAGGGCACCACTCAGGGCTAATGGATGGTCCATCCCCCACCCTCTAAACCCCCCACCCTGCCCCCCACTCAGGACTTGGTGAAGGGGGCTGCAGAATGGACACAGGGCAGGAAGACCGTGGGGCTATTCAATCCACATATGTACCCGAGACTCATCGTCCTGGCTGTCAGTAAAGCCTGCTTGCTTTGTGCTTCTTCAAGCCCCTCCCTGCCCTGTCTGGCCTGTAGTGAAGAGGGGCCCCTGCTCTGGCTCCCACCCAGCTTTGTTCCTGGCCTCTTCCCAGGCCCCAGGGGCTGCTGGGCCCAAAGCCAGAGTTGAAACCGCAGACACAACAATCCAGCTCCAGCTTGGTCCCAGCCAGAGGCAGGGGTGGGGGGGTGGGGGCAGCTGGATAAAGGGCAGGGGGCTTCAGCTATGAGAGGCTGGACTGTCATCACTCAAAGCCCAGGCTTCCTGCTCCAGACACACAGATATGTAGAAACCTACACATCAAACACTGCACTGCCACTCGTGCAGACATTTAAAGATATAGGCCTTGGCCAAAAGCTTATGGGAATTGCCTCTGTGTAGCAATTACAGGTGACACCCCCCCCCCCGCCCCCGCCCAATCCAAAGGGTGACAGTTGGACGCAGGCTGTCTGACTCAGGCCCAAACCCTTCTCCCCAATGCACACGAACACTGAAGAGCAGCCTAGGCTCTGCTCCCTGGGAGGAACCACAGAGAACCCTAGGGCCTGCTCCCACAGGCCTTCCACTCCTGCCCACCTGGCTGGCCCGGAGCTCGCTCTCGGTGGCCTGTAGGCTCCTCTCCAGCACTGCCATCTGGTCCAGCGTGGCCCTGCACTCCCGCTTGCTACGTCGCACACTCTCTTCCTGAAGTGCCAGCTCTGCCTGGGCCCCACTCAGCCGCCTGTCTGCACTGCGCCAGGCTGTAGCCACCACCCAGTCCCATCAGGCATGCCAGGCCCAGGCCCTGAACCAGGCCAGGAGGGCCCAATCTGTACCCCCACCCTCTCCAAGCTCTGCGTGTTCCCCAGAGGGTCTGCAGGTTTGGGCCCCCTGGGGCAGCCCAGGGAAGGCCCTCTGCAGGAACCGTAAGAGCCACAGACGACAATTCCCTGGCCTCCCACCTCAGCTGCTAGGAGGGTAAGCGGGCAGAGGGGCCTGAGGAAAGACTCACCTTCCTCGCTCTCAGCTGCCGCCTTCTGAAGCTGCTTGGCCCTTGAGATTGCACGGTCTCTCTCTACTTCCATCTCAGCCAGCTGTTGACTCAGGGTGCTAGTCTGGACCTTCAATTCATCCTGTAGCCCCAACACAGAGGGAAGGTGAGGACCCCTGCTCTGACCACCACTGGGGTCCCCACCTGGCCATCTCCACCAGCCTCACCCGCTCCCGCTGGGCACTCCGCAGCTCTTGCAGAAAGTCTCGGAGGGCATCACGCACAGCCTCTGGGTCCAAGTCTGAAGGTGCTGGGGAGGTGACTGGCCCTGGAGATGGCGGCTGGGACCGAGGGCTATACTCCAGAGGACTGGGGCTGCTGAGACCATCCGCACTTCCTGAAGGGAAGATACAGTCAGGGACGTGGCAGGCACTGGGTGGTGGATGTAGGTTCACAAGGTAGCTCCTCTACGACAATACTCAATAGAACACGAGCTTCCCCAGCACAAAGTAATCCAGGTTATCTTCCTGCCTAACCCCCACTTTTTTCTTTCTTTCTTTCTTCTTTTCTTTCTTTCCTTCTTTCTCTTTGGTTGTTGTTGGTTTTTTGTTTGTTTGTTTGTTTCCCCCTCCTCCCAGTTTTTCAAGACAGGATTTCTCTGTATATCCTTGGTTTGGCTGCCTGGACTTGCTTTGTAGACCAGGCTGGCCTCGAACTCACAGTGATCCACCTGCCTCTGCCTCCCAAATGCTGGGATTAAAGGCAGCACCATCATGCCCAGCCTTTTTTTTTTTTTTTTTTTTTTTTTTTGGAGACAGGGTTTCTCTGTGTAGCCTTGGCTGTCCTGAACTCGCTTTGTAGACCAGGCTGGCCTCGAACTCACAGCGATCCACCTGCCTCTGCCTCCCGAGTGCTGGGATTAAAGGCGTGCGCCACCACGCCCGGCCCAGCCTTTTATTTATTTATTTATTTTAAACAGGATCTCTCTGTTATATAGCCTTGACTGTCCCAAAGCTCATTATGTGGACCAAGGTGGCCTGAAACCCACAGGACATCTGCCTACCTTGCCTTTTGAGTGCTGATTATTTCTATTTTATGTACATGGGTGTTTTGCATGCATGCATGCATGCGTGTGCCACAAGTGTGCCTGTGCCCATGGAGCCAGAAGAAGGCATTAGACCCTTGGAACTGAAGTTGTGAGCTGGCATATGAGTGCTGGAAACTGAATCCAGGCCGTCTGTACTGTATTTCCTTCCCTGCTCTGTCAAACCTCTATGGGGCACTGGTCCGCACAACAGCCTACCTCTTTTGCATTAATGCATTGTTGTTTTTGACAAAATCTATATTATTTGAAATGTATCCCTTTAGCCTTTGTTTGCTTTTCGTGAGCCCAGGGCCTTGGGCATGCATCCTGCTACTGAGATCCACAAGCCCCTCTCCTTTTTAGATGGGGTGGGTCTCACTATGTAGCACAAGCTGGACTTGACTCACACCCTTCCTGCCTGTTTTCTGAGTGTGAGGATTGTAGGAATGTATCACCAGGTCCAATTTTATACAGCGCCGGCATCTAACCCAGACTCCTGAACATATCAGGCCGGTGCTTTGCCAGCTGGGCTGTCCTGCCCACCCTAACCATTTTTAAGGTATGATTTGGGAGCAAGGTTACATCCATGCTACTGCGTCCCTGTTACCTCAAATCTTTTTTATCACCTTTCTATCCTCCCAACTCCCCAGGTTGAACGTGACTTTATTTGGAAACAGGTGGCTATAGATGGGTAGTGACAATGAGGTCACATTGGAAGAGTGGGTCCCAACCCCCTACTGCTGTCCTTATAGAGAGGGAAGACCCAGGTGCCATGTGACCACCAGAGTGGTGTTGCCATGTATACATTCCACCGGAACCTTCAGAGGGGCTACGGCCCTCAGACTTCTAGCCTCTGAGACAGTCAAACAGACATTTCTGCTTCTTAAGCTGCCAAGCGTGTGACAGATGGCCCACTGTCCCTAAGGAATCTACCAGATGCATCAAATACGTATGCAAATATTTCAAAACAGCCAGGCATGGTGACACATGCCTGTACCCCTAGCACTTGGGAGGCTGAGACAGGAAGACTGTCTTGAATACAAGGCCAGCTTAGGCTACATAGTGAGTTCCAGGATGGCCTAGAGTGACACTCTCTCAAACACTGAGCCACAACAATGCGAACATGGAACCTGGACTGCGCATGTACAGACTTCCCCCGTCAATATTCTCCAAAGAAAAGGGCTCACATGGTTTGTTTGTGCATTAGCTACCACAGTGCTTTGGAGCCTTATGGTACCTAGGTAGATGTGTGCAGGTCACACAAACCTGTGATTTCAGAAAGCAGCCATAAGCATCCTTGGATCTGAGGAACCAGGGAATCTGTATTCTCTCATGGCTGCGCCTTGATAGAGCAGTCCTGGCTCAGATAACTAGCAGTTCTCACTGCTCCTCCTCAGATCTTGGTCACCTTGAACCTGCTGGCCCATTCTGCATGCCACATTTGTGCACATCTATTCATGGGGTGAGTATTTGGGACGTCACTGGCACTGGACTACTGTGAACAACTCTGCAATAGACTTTGCTGTAGACGTGCCTACACAGTCCTGTTTTCAGTTCGTTTAGCTCTGTACTGAGGAGTGGGAATGCTGCGTTTGCTGTCATTAACATTCTATTTTCTACTTTTTGAGGAACTGCAGGCTATTTCCCACAGTAGCTACACCGATCAGCAGTCTCTCACCTCCCTTTATTTTTGCTTGCCTACTGTACCCAGACCACAGCCAACACACGCTCTATTTCCTTCATATAGCTCTTCCTCCATCTAGAGTCTGAGCTTCCTAAGAGACCTGTTTGTCAGCCTGTCCCTGGTCTCACTGGGTACTTGGTAAAAACTGAAGAGGTGAACGCACCAATGCTGTTCTGGAAGAAGGTCAGGCCTGGCTGTGCTTATCAAACAGCTGGGATCCCAGGCCGGTGTGGGAGCTGGAATACCAGGCTGGAGATCCGACTACGTTTTTGTTTTGTTTTTTTTTTGTTTTTCAGGGCAGGGTTTCTAACTGTGTATAACTCTGCTATCCTGGAACTCAGAGATCCACCTGTCTCTACCTCCCGAAGGCCAGGATTAAAGATGAGTGTCAACCACCTCTGCCACCACCACCTGGCCAACAAGCTACTCTTGCAGAAGACCAGGGTTTGATTTCCAGCACCCACACGGTAGCTCACAATCATCTTTAATTGCAATTTCAGGGAATCTAATGTTTTTGGCCTCTTCCAACACCAGGCACGCACACGGTGTACATACACATACACAGAAAATCACACAAACATATAAAGTAAAATGAAGATGGGGCTCAAAAATTCAGAAAAGACAAAGGAACAGTAAGAATCCCATCCTAACAAAGCTACCCAGCTGCCCTCGGGGATGTGTGGCTTACCCAGGGCGTACTCACCGCCTGCAGGTGCCTCACGCGCTGGTGAGGGGGACACTCGGCCCAGTCCCAGGCCCCTGCGCAGAGCAGAGCGCAGGCCGCCCAGCTGGGCCTCGGCCATCCGCCGCTGCGTCTCCACGCGGGCAAGCTCGGCCTCCAGGCCCTGCGCCCGGCCCTCAGCAGCGCTCAGCCGTAGCCCCAGCTCCGAGGTCTCAGCTCGCACCGCCTCCAGTCTCAGCTCCAGGCTGCGAGCAGTGTCCAGATGCTTCTTCTCAGTGCTGCGCGCCTCCTCCAGGGAGCCCAGCAAGCCTCGCTCACGTGCCCTGAACTCGGCCTCTTGCTCCTGCAGCTTCCTCTGGAATCCTTGGAGCTGGGTGGGTGGTGGTGGTGTTAAAGCCGGGAATCACAAGTAGTCATGAGGCCACCCCCTGCCCTGACCAGGTTTGGCTTAGTGCCCAACAGTCAGGGGACCACACCTACGCCTTAGTGGGGAAAGACCATCCATTAGGGAGGGGTAATTTGAATTTGCTTATCTGTCCCTATTGTTTACATCCCATGTGCAGGTAATAAAGACAGTAATACCTTTAAATTTCAGCACTGGGGCTGTGTGTGTGTGTGTGTGTGTGTGTGTGTGTGTGTGTGTGTGTGTGTGTGTGTGTGTGTGTGTGTGTGTGTGTGTGTGTGTGTGTGTAATAGCCTGAAAAGATGGCTCAGAGGTTAAGAGCATTGTCTCCTCTTTCTGAGGTCCTGAGTTCAATTCCTAGCAACCACATGGTGGCTCACACCATCTAGAATGAGATCTGGTGCCCCCTTCTGGCCTGCAGGTGTATACACAGATAAAGCACTCGTCTATGTAAAATAATTAAACACCATCTAACCAAATAGCCCAATTAAGAAATGGAGCTCAGAACTAAACAGAGAATTCTCAAGAGAGGAATATCAAATGGCCGAGAAACACTTAAAGAAATGTTCAACATCCTTAGTCATCAGAGAAATGCAACTCAGATTCTATCTTACACCCATCAGAATGGCTAAGATCAAAAACTCAACTGACAGAACATGCTGGGGAGGATGTGGAGAAAGGGAAACACTCCTTCATTGCTGGGGGAGTGCAAACTTGTACAACCACTTTGGAAATCAATCTGGCACTTTCTCAGAAAAGTGGGAACAGGGCTACCTCAAGACTCAGCTATTCCACTCCTTGGAATATACCCAAAAGATGCTCCACCACACACAAGGTCATATGCTCAACCATGTTCATAGCAGCCTTATTCATAATAGCCAGAACCTGTAAACAACCTAGATATCCCTCAGTTGAAGAATGGATAAAGAAACTGTGGTACATTTACACTATGGAATACTACTCAGCTATTAAAGACAAGGAATTCCTGAAATTTGCAAGCAAATGGATGGAACTAGAAATGATCATCCTGAGTAAGTTAACTCAGACTCAGAAAGATACACATGGCATATACTCACTTATAATGAGACACCAGCCCAACAGAGATTTCCCTGAAAGTCTTCACTTAGCAGGAGATGGGGACAGATACTGGGACTTCCTACTGGGACTCCAGGTGAGAGAGGTAAGGGAGAATAGGGAAATAGAAGGATCCAGAAGACCATCAAGGCTGGCAGATCTGAACTCAGGGGTATACACAAACCACTGTACCAACCAAGGGCAACGCATGCAGTAAACCTAGAACCCCTATTCAATGGCAGCAATTCTAGCCAACGGACCGCACGTTATCCACAGCTGTGTAGAGCGGGCACTGACTCTAACATGAACTCTGGTGTTCCCTATTTGACCACTTCCCCTTGGTGGGGAGGCCTGGTGGCACTCAGAGGAAGGGGAAGCAGGCTACCAGGATGAGACCTGATAGGCTGTGATCATATAGTGGAGAGGAGGTCCCCTTCTGTCACAGGCTAGGGGAGGGCAATAGGTTATAAAAGGGAAGGAGGGGGGAACGGGAAGATACAAATGAGGGGATAACAATTGAGATGTAATCTGAATAAATTATTTAAATAAACTTTAAAATTTGGAAAAAAAGTAAGGCTGTTTTACAAGTCTGTTTACAGAATACTGGCATGTGTTTTTGAATGAAAGTTGTTCAGATCATGGAAAAAACAACAAACAAACAAAATAAAAATAAATAAATAAATCTTTTTTAAAAAGTCTCAGCAGATATTCTGCCTCTTGGGAGGCAGAGGCAGGCGGACCTCTAAGTTTGAGGCCAGCCTGGTCTACAAATCAAGTCCTGGACAACTAGTGCTACACAGAGAAATCCTGTCTAAATAAATAAATAAATAAATAAATAAATAAATAAATAAATAAGGACAGTAACATCTATATAGTGCCAGGCAGTAAAAACTTTCCAAAAGAAACAATGATCCTTTCACTAATAATGAACCGAGGAGACAGGCCTAAGGGCCATGCCCTTTCACTGATGAGGAGACAGGCTCTGGGAAGTTAAGTCATCTGTCCAAATAGAGGTCATAGCGGGTGTGGTGGTGTATGCGTTTAATCCCAGCACACGGGAGGCAGAGGCAGGTGGATCACTGTAAGTTCAAGGCCAGCCTGGTCTACAAAGTGAGTCCAGGACAGCCAGGGCTACACAGAGAGACCCTGTCTCGAAACAAAACCAAACCAAACCCAAACAGAGGTCATTCATTACAGACGTGCAACACACAGAAAGCTGCCCTCTGGTGAGAAGGGGTCACCTCCCAGCCATCAGTTCCGTAGGAAACGCCCTCCACTGAGCACCAGCACCCTCCTACACCCATCTTCCCTGAATGCTGAGTAAGCACTCAGAAGCACAGAGTGAGTGACCTGGTGGCTGTGTGACAGATGCTTTGACCTTTCTGAGCCTGTCTGGCTGTCCCGGCAAAATAGGGCTAGCATTACCTACCTCATGGGCAGGCTGTGGGATAATTAAACAAGGCAGTTTTGGGGATCTGCATACACTAGGCCTACAGTTCTTTTGCTTGTTGGTGTTAGTACAACTGAGGGAGACTGTTGGGGCAGTGGGCTCAGCACTCTCCTCTGGAGAGAACACAGGTAGACAGTAGCCCACCCTCCTCTGGTCAGCCCGCCCACCTGCCCAGTTACCTCCTGCTTCAAGGCCTCCAAGCTGCTCTCGCCCTTCAGCAACTTCTGCCGCAGGCCCAGCGCCTCTCGACGGCTCTCCTTCTCTGCCCGCTCACCCAGGGCCAAGCGGCCTTGCAGGTCGGCCAGCTCCCGGCCCAGCCTGGCATTGTCACTGTCCAGTGTCTTCATCTGTGAACCAGAGCGGGCAGGGAAGTCACTGGACCCTGAGTTCTGCCCAGCCCTGGCCCAGGAGGCTCTTGGGATGAACTAACCTAGGCCTAGGCATCACCTTAACACTCCACGTCCATGGGAGCCCACTCTGGTGAACTCACTGAGCTCGGGTCATATCGGGCACCTGCCCTGGTGAACTCACTGAGCTGGGGTCAGACCATGCACCCGCTCTGGTGAACTCACTGAGCTGGGGTCATACCAGGCACCTGCCCTGGTGAACTCACTGAGCTAGGGTCACACCAGGCACCTGCCCTGGTGAACTCACTGAGCTGGGGTCACACCAGGCACCTGTCCCCAATGGCTCGTATGCCACTTAATGGGGGTTGAGGAGTGGGCAACAGTAGGAAAGAGATTGGGTTGACATCCAACCAATTAGAGACTACAGCTGGGAAACAGCTCCCAAGGGCTCCAGTCACCTCTACAGAGGTAGCTAAGGAGTGCTTGTGTACCCAGCTGTTTTCAGCACTTATGTCACCTGGATTAACTTTACGTCCCTGTGTGTTTAAACCTGATTTAACGGGCCGAGTGGTGGTGGCGCACATCTTTAATCCCAGCACTTGGGAGGCAGAGGCAGGCGGATCTCTGTGAGTTCAAGGACAGCTAGAGCTGTTGCTGTTACACAGAGAAACCCTGTCTCCAAAAACCAAAAACCTGATTTAATGAAAACAGCGCAGAGCCTGAGAACGACTTGCCTGCGATACAGCCCACAAGCAGCAGAATGGGTTTGATCCCAGGCAAGGGAACATGAGGGTCTGTTTCCTCGTAGGAGCAGGTGGGGCGAGGTCCACCCACAGAATTATAGCAGGTAGCCTTCACCCCGCCGCCCAGCAAGAGCCTCGCACAGGCAGTCCACTCCTTCCAAGGGCTGCTGGCTGGGTGAGGCTGAGGTGCATCAGTCTCTGGCTATCACATATGTCTCCATTGAGGCCACTGAGGCCGCTTCCTGTTCCTCAGGCCTTCTAGAGTGGGAAAGCCAGACCTTTCCAGTGCGTGGGCAGTGCTCAGTGCTCAGTGCACAGTGAGTGCTTGATCAGGGCTTGCTAGTGATGGGGGATCTAGTCAGAAGTAGCGCCGTACAGCCAGCAGACGAGTTCAGCCATTGCCTGATTCTGCTCAGGCAAGGGCGGCTCTTCCATTTTCAAATAGTAGAAAATGGCTCAAAATGAAACAAAACCACAGAGAGAAAAACAGTATTTCCTGACACTTGATAATTACATGAAATTCAAATCTGTGTTCACAAAATTGACTGTTCATGCCCGTGTTCCATGTGTGCATGCGTGTGTGTGTGTGTGTGTGTGTGTGTGTGTGTGTGTATGTGTGTCTCCTAGCTTGTGGTGGGGATCAAACCCAAGCTTCGCACATGCTGGGCAAGCACCCTGCCACTGACCTGCACCCCAACCGCTTACAGATATTTTCCTTTTAAAAAATTTTACTGTTGTGTGTGTGTGTGTGTGTGTGTGTGTGTGTGTGTGTTTGGGCTGCATGTCTTTCTGTACACCACATGTGCTTGTAGAGGCCAGAAGAGGGTACTGATTGCCCTGGGACTAGAGTTACAGACAGTTACAAGCTGCCATGTAGATGCTGGGAATCAAACGCAGGTCTTCTGGAAGAACAGCAAGTTGTCTTAAGCGCTGAGCCATCTCTCCAGCCCCTTTCATTTCCTCGGCAGTGAATGTAGCACTTCAGCCTCAGGCGAGCATTCTCACTGAGTTAATGAGTTTGAGCCTTGCTGGTTCTACTTTTTATTTTGAACAGGGTCTCGGTAAGTTGAGACTGCACTTGACCCAGTCTTGTAGCCCAGGCAGGCCTTGAACGTGTGACCCTCTGGCCTCAGTTTCCATAGTAGCTGGGATTACCGGTCTGCACCACCATGCCTAGATTATGCTGCTTTCTTACAAAAGTGAGGTAGGGAGGGATGGAGACAGTCCATAGCCTGTGTAAGTAGAGTGCTTAGCTCTAGGCTCAGGATAGTTTGCTTGCCTCACCTAGTTCCAAGAGCTACTCTAGTGCTCAGGTTCCTTTAAAACTGGACAAGATGGGCTGGAGAGATGGCTCAGTGGATAAGAGCACTGTCTGCTCTTCCAGAGGTCCTGAGTTCAATTCCCAGTACCCACATGGTGGCTCACAACCATCTATACTAGAATCTAATGTCCTCTTCTGGCCTGCATGTTAGAGTACTCATACACAAAATAAATAAATAAAAATTAAATAAAAACTGGACAAGATGCTGGGCCTCTCTGTGGGGACACCTGATCTCAATGTCACAAGGCACAGAGCTTCTACACAGGCTCACAGGTAGAGGGCCCCTCAAAGCCAATGTGCTCCACACCAGTCTCCTCGAGGGAAGACACTCTCCTGAGAATCGGGAGGTAAACAGCACAGCCTTTCATCAAAGCATGGCTGCCTGGGAACTTCTCCAGAGCCCTCCCAGCACCTTCAGCATCATGATGAGTAAGCGACTGATGGGAGGGGCTCTGAGGCCATGCTGGAGCCTGGCCAGCTGCCTGGAGCTGCAGAGAGCCTTTGGGAGCTGTTACCCGTGTCAGGGCAAGCTTTTCTGTGATGCAGCTGCCTCTGCTCCTCCCTGCTCCTGTGCCTGATCCCTCAGCAACACTCCTGCCAAGAACCCAGTAAAAAGTCAGCAAATTGGACTTTTGCTGCAGCCATGACTTTGGTCTGCTGTGGTTCCCTTCTGGGGTGAGTGGGGGTATGTGGTGGGGGTGTTATGTTTCCAGAGAAAAAGTCAATCACACAACCCTCTCCATCAATGCCAAGGTCAGGCAAAGCTCAGGCCTTGCTTTTACACAGTGGAAGTACACTCCAGAGAGGGGTGCTGCTGGCCAGAGCCTGTGGAAGGGCAGGAGGTACCTGTCGCCTAAGCTCCTGCAGTTCACGTCGAGCCTCCAGCCGGGACCGCTCTACCTCCTGCATTGAGGCCCGCAGCTCTCCAGCCTCCTTGCCTACTGCAGTGCGAGCCTCTTCCAGGAGGGCCAGCTTCTGCTCCTTGTCCTCATTGGCAAGCTTCAGGCTGCAGAGAACAGAAGGCAGAGGCTGCTCTGGGACAGTGGTCTGCAGCTGTGTGCTCAAGGCTGCCCTGGCTCTGGGTGGGTCTGGCACCATCATACCCAGGGCAGCCTTAGCCCCTGCCCACATAGCTGTCCTTGCATAGAGCATGCAGGGCTGGGGGCAGGGAAAGAGAGGTTTAGTTTCCAAGGTGACTGACAGGGGTGGGGCGGGTAAGGCCTGAGTGTGACCCAACCCTCTCTGATGCCACCTGACCATTCTCTGTGGTAAGGAAGCCACCAAAATTGACCCTCCTGCTAGGCTGTGCTTAAGGACCAAAGCTCAACATCTATATGGTTCCCTAGCCACGGGGTGAAGTGAGGTTCCTGGGCAAGGTTTAGTTAGAACAGCAGTTCTGACCTGGGCGTCTAAACCCTTTTGGGGATCAAGGGCTCCTTTCTTAGGAGTCACATACCAGGTACCCTGATATCAAATAGTTTCATTACAGTTCATAACAGTAGCAAAATTACAGTTATGAAGCAGTAACAAAAATGATTTTATCACTGAGAGTCACTGCACCATGAGGAACTGTATTAAAGGCTGCAGCATTAGGAAGGTTGAGAACCACTGAGTGAGAGATCCCGGCAGGCTCCTGCAGCTCTCACCTGATACGCTCACTCTCAGCCTTCTTCACAGCAGTCCTCAGTTCCTCGTTAGAACGCCGCAGGGCCTCCCGCTCCTTGGTGCCCTCACTCAGACTGCGCCTTAGCTCGCTGGCCTCCCGGCAATGGGCCTCGCAGCCCTCCTGACTGTCTCGAACCTTGCGCTGTGCCTCCAGCAGCTCCCGCCGCAGACCATCACGGGTGTCCTCCAACAAGCGCAGCTGAGTCCTCAGGTCTTCTGCCTGTGGGTCCAGGATGGGGTTAGGGGCCCTCGGCAGGGATGGGCTTGAATGCCACTTTCCTCCCTGGCTAAGTAAGGGATACTGTGGTCCCAACACTGTAACTGAGGGTGGCTGACCTCAGTTACGGGATGAGACAAAGAACACTGGACTAAGCAGGGCATGAACATGAACTGATCCCCAGTAGCCCCCCAAACCTCCCTTGCAGACATCAGGTGCCTCCTATTTGAGTAAGCTATTGTCTGTCCCCGCTGCGGGAGGGGGCACAGGAGCAGCCTCAGCACACGTGCAGCAGCACAGCTCACCTCATGCATGCAGGACTCCCGCTGCCGGCCCAGGTTCCCAGTCTGCTCCTGGAGCTCTTTCACTTTCTGGGCATGCACTGCAGTGGCCTCCTCCAGCTGGGCCCGGAGGTCTCGAAGTTCAGACGTCAGGGCTTTCACTGTGTTCTGAGGAGGTCAAGATCCTCACACTTAGTCCTGACATGGCCCCCAACTCCCACCCACCCCTCTGTACTGCCCTATGCACCCAGGGCCTGCCACACCCTGGTCATATTTCAGTGCTGAAGCTGGCCGCTTTACACTAGTGATCTCACCAGGATAGAGCTAGTGCACACCCCCCCCCACCCCCCGTCAGTTTGGGGTCCTGAAGGAAGGGCTGGACCTTCCCTAGAACCTAGAAACACCCCAAGACAAGACTAGGTTTCCCACACTGACAAGCCCCTCCAAGCCAGGCTGGTTTCCCCTCGGACACAGGCCCGGCTGCCTACCTACCCGGTCTTGTTCCTGCCGGCTCTGGGCATCTCGCTTCTGCCGCTCCATCTCCAGAGAGATGGCAGCCAGACTGTGCCGGGTTCCCATCAACTTCTCAGACAGTGCAGTCTTCTCAGACTCCTTCAGGGACAAAGCCTAAGCAGAGGTGAGGAAGACAAGGCTCAGTGGGTGGCTAGTCCTTTCTCCTGGCCTCCCACTGGTGCTCCATAGCAAGCACTGGCTCACCAAGGGTGGCCCCAGGGCAGAGGTGCCTGCTCACTCTCTGCAGCTCTACCATAGGCCTTAGGAACAGGAGATCCTCAATGTGGACATGATCTACGGACCTAACTAATGCCTCAACTTCCCCAGGGCAAAGGCTTTCATGACTCCTGATCACAGACACAAGCTGTGGCTCAGGGTGACACAGAAGATGACGACAGTCTGCCCTGCTCCATCTCTTATGGAGAATCAAGACTGAACTATTAGGAAGAGGGTCAGCAAGCACCTGTGGGCACAGCGCAGAGGCACGCAGCCTGAGGCGAGCAAAGAGACGGGAGAATGTGAGTCAGCTCGCCTTGTGTCAGACCTGCCAATGCCACTGTGTGCCAGGGCTACGACTCTCCTGTCCTGAAGGTGAGAGAACTGAGGCCCAGGAGGAAAGTGGCTGCTCCCTGGACTCCTAGCTGCTGGACAGAGGTAGGAGAGCCACACAGGTTCACAGACCTGCTGCTTCTCGCTCTCGGCCAGGAGCAGGCCCTCGTCCCGCTCCTGCTGCAGGGCAGCAATCTCTTCACTCAGCTCCTCCTTCTCCGCCTCCATCCGTGCCAGCAGCTCCTCTCGCTCCTGCTGTAGCTGGCCCTGCAGCTGGGCCCGCTCTGCCTGCAGCTCCCGCCATGCAGCCTCCTAGAGCAAGAACAGGGCTGTGTGACACACTAGCAGTGGTTCAGGAAGCCCCTTGCAGCTTCAGTGCAGAAAAAGGCCAAGTACCCCATAGCTAAGAGAGAGGGGAGGTAATCAGGTCACTGTAGGGTCGGGCAGTGAAGCTGTGAGGTCACTTCAGGACTGTGAATGCAGCAAGGGGGCACAGCAGCCTGAGCTGGGACAAGAATTCTCCCTGGGGAGGAACGGAGCAGCAGCTACCCAGGAAGAATAAAGAGGACTGGACCATGAGCACAGGCTGGAGGCCTTGAAGGAGAGAACCTCCTGGAACCTCCTGGAACTCTCAGGGACATGATGACAGTGGGCCAAAGCCACAGGCACAGTCATTGGGCCAGACCAGGTAAGCTATGGGGACAATGGGGACCCTCAAACAAAGACAACCTGATTATTGTTTAAACTTATAGATTTATGTACATGTATGAGTGTCTGTCTGCATGTATGTCTATGCACCATGTGCATGCCTAGTGCCTCTAGAGGTCAGATGATGACACTGGATTCCCTGAACCTGGAGTTATAGATGGTGTGAGCCATTGTGTGGGTGCTGGGAACTGAACCCAGGTCCTCTAGAAGAGCAGCAAGTGCTCTTAACCACTGGGCCATCTCTCCAGCTCTGTGCAGGCAGCTAGAGGGCTGTGGAGGGGAAACTAAGGCTGGCTGCAAAGAGTGACAGAACTGTGGGGCCCAGATGGGCAGAGAGGCCAGAGAGAATACAGACTGGGACACTAACAAAACCAAGACAGGCAGGGCCAGGGGTCACAGAGCGTGGCTCGCTGGGAACGTAACACAGCTCATGGAGAAGGATGACTTTCTTGGGGTGAGGGTTGCCTGACCCCCAAAACTTCCTGAAAGGTGGTATGTGAGGCCCTTCTTCAGGCGCTGCCCTGACACCTACTGGCCATATTAGGTAAAATTCCCACCCAAATCTATGCACTGGGCCCAGGGAGCATAGCTGTTGGAAGCAGCCCTGCTCAGGCTAGGTTTCTAGAGACCCCTGTCCTGGGGATCACTCTGTAGAGCACCCCAAGTAATAGAAACTAATAAGAGGAAATTTACTAAGCACTGGTTGCTATGCTAACTCCTTCTCACACAAGACCCCAGAGCAATCTATCCCCGCTTCTATGGGTGGAGAAATGAAGGCACCAAAACCTTATACAGCATCAGTGGAGTGAGACCAAATCAGGCACAGACTCAGCAAGTGTTCTCAGTCTCAGTGTTCAAGTGAACACTTCCCTGGCACCCCCTGCTCTGTCATTCCTGAACCTTAGTGAGTATAGGAACACATGGCTTTCTATTGTACCTGGGTTTGTTTGCTTTGAGACAAGGTTTCACCATGTGGCCCAGGCTGACCTCAAACTCTGAGACCTAGGATTAAAGGTGTGTGCCACCACGCCTGCCCTGTGCTCTGCTGTATGTTACTCTTAGCCTTGCTCCAATACAACTGTGGGTCTCCATCAGGTTCACCAGGATTGGCCCTAACTTGGGGCTTAGAACTCTTTACATCTGATAAACAACTCCCACAGACCTTCTCAGCTGTCCCCAGAGCCTTTACGTAGACATAAAGGCCTGGTTCACAGATGTAGAAACTGAGAGCAGGGAACTGGGCAGATGCCTCCCCAGATCACAGAGCCTGCCTACTCCTCCCCAGCTGAGCGAACCTTTTCACGCTGGAGTCTCTGAAGGTCTTCCTCATGGGCTGTCCGCAGCTCCCGCAGAGAGGCCTGCGCCTCCCGCTCGGCTTGCAATAGCTTCTGGGTCATCAGCTCCTTGTCCAGCGCTGCTTTCTCTTCGGTGGCTGTTACCTGCTGCCGCAGGCCTGCCAGCTCCCCTGCACAGGAGGGATAGCAGGAAGGCAGGGCTGAGTCACAACCTCCCTCAGGGCCAGCAGACTCGCACCAGATGAGCAGCATGGGCAAAACGGAGGGAAGAGAGCTTGCCTGGCACCTCTGCCGAGTTCCTTGAGGAAGTGGCTCACCCCCTCTGGATACCAATTTGCCACATGGGCTCTCTGGCTCTGTCGTCCTCATGTACAAGGGACAGAGTGCCTGATGAGAAGGGCTACATGGAGGGGAAGGATATCAAAACAATCATGACTCCGTTACTGACATGCTTGCTGGGCCAAGCAGCTGGTCACACTCCATAGCCTCCAGCACATCCCAGCACTTGACTGGTGTGCCTTGTTAACTTAACCTCATCCACATCAGAGATGATGCTCCAAGAGCAGTGACCCCTGAGCTGCTTAGCTTTACGGAGTGTCTCTGTTACAGACAACACTCCTCACTGAGGGGCAAACAGAAGGTGTATTCCACCAGTACCAGTAAGTGCATTGCCCAGGTATAAGCCCACTAGCCCTGCCCAGGTGTAAGCCCACTAGCCCTGCCCAGGTGTAAGCCCATTAGCCTTGCCCAGGTGTAAGCCCACTAGCCCTGCCCAGGTGTAACCCCACTAGCCCTGCCCAGGTGTAAGCCCACTAGCCCTGCCCAGGTGTAAGCCCACTAGCACTGCCCAGGTGTAAGCACACTAGCACTGCCCAGGTGTAAGCCCACTTAGCACTGCCCAGGTGTAAGCCCACTAGCCCTGCCCAGGTGTAAGCCCACTAGCACTGCCCAGGTGTAAGCCCACTAGCACTGCCCAGGTGTAAGCCCACTAGCACTGCCCAGGTGTAAGCCCACTAGCACTGCCCAGGTGTAAGCACACTAGCCCTGCCCAGGTGTAAGCCCACTAGCCCTGCCCAGGTGTAAGCCCACTAGCCCTGCCCAGGTGTAAGCCCACTAGCACTGCCCAGGTGTAAGCCCACTAGCACTGCCCAGGTGTAAGCCCACTAGCCCTGCCCAGGTGTAAGCCCACTAGCACTGCCCAGGTGTAAGCCCACTAGCACTGCCCAGGTGTAAGCACACTAGCCCTGCCCAGGTGTAAGCCCACTAGCCCTGCCCAGGTGTAAGCCCACTAGCCCTGCCCAGGTGTAAGCCCACTAGCACTGCCCAGGTGTAAGCCCACTAGCCCTGCCCAGGTGTAAGCCCACTAGCACTGCCCAGGTGTAAGCACACTAGCCCTGCCCAGGTGTAAGCCCACTAGCCCTGCCCAGGTGTAAGCCCACTAGCCCTGCCCAGGTGTAAGCCCACTAGCACTGCCCAGGTGTAAGCCCACTAGCACTGCCCAGGTGTAAGCCCACTAGCCCTGCCCAGGTGTAAGCCCACTAGCCCTGCCCAGGTGTAAGCCCACTAGCACTGCCCAGGTGTAAGCACACTAGCCCTGCCCAGGTGTAAGCCCACTAGCCCTGCCCAGGTGTAAGCCCACTAGCCCTGCCCAGGTGTAAGCCCACTAGCACTGCCCAGGTGTAAGCCCACTAGCACTGCCCAGGTGTAAGCCCACTTAGCACTGCCCAGGTGTAAGCCCACTAGCACTGCCCAGGTGTAAGCCCACTTAGCACTGCCCAGGTGTAAGCCCACTAGCCCTGCCCAGGTGTAAGCCCACTAGCTCTGCCCAGGTGTAAGCCCACTAGCCCTGCCCAGGTGTAAGCCCACTAGCACTGCCCAGGTGTAAGCCCACTAGCACTGCCCAGGTGTAAGCCCACTTAGCACTGCCCAGGTGTAAGCCCACTAGCCCTGCCCAGGTGTAAGCCCACTTAGCACTGCCCAGGTGTAAGCCCACTAGCCCTGCCCAGGTGTAAGCCCACTAGCCCTGCCCAGGTGTAAGCCCACTAGCCCTGCCCAGGTGTAAGCCCACTTAGCACTGCCCAGGTGTAAGTCCACTAGCCCTGCCCAGGTGTAAGCCCACTAGCACTGCCCAGGTGTAAGCCCACTAGCACTGCCCAGGTGTAAGCCCACTTAGCACTGCCCAGGTGTAAGCCCACTAGCACTGCCCAGGTGTAAGCACACTAGCACTGCCCAGGTGTAAGCCCACTAGCACTGCCCAGGTGTAAGCCCACTAGCACTGCCCAGGTATAAGCCCACTAGCCCTGCCCAGGTGTAAGCCCACTAGCCCTGCCCAGGTGTAAGCCCACTAGCCCTGCCCAGGTGTAAGCCCACTAGCACTGCCCTTCCTGGGTCTGTCTGACTCAGTCTAGTCAATTTCTGTGACCCAAGCTTAGCTCCTCTGCTGAGCTGGAGTGACTGATTTAGAGAGTGTGGGGACCTTGGACTGGGACCGTGGGGCTGAGATTCATGAAAGCAGCTGATGGTTCTATAGGGACCTCAGAACTCTCCAGGCCCCTTGATGACGAAGAAACAGCAGCCACAGCTGGCACTGTGCCAAGGCCTCCACATGCTCCTTTACCTCCATCGCGGCAACTGGCTAGGGAGGCGGGCATTCCCCTACCTCTAATGTTGGAGAAACCTACAGCTCAGAGAGGGCGGGACCCACTCAGGGAGCCATGTGACAACTCAGGACAGGCATCCAGGTCAGCCATAGCCTCACCAGGGCTCCTACCCTCTGCTAGACCCCAGTACCCACAGCTGAAGTCCAGCAGGGGCCTAGACCCTCGTACCGGTCAGGGTTTCCTTGGCCAGCAGCAGGGCTTGACCATCAGCTTCTACTTGCTCCCGGCGGGCCTCGAGCTGAGCCAGCTGCCTCTGCACGTCAAACAGGCTGCTCTCCAGGGCTTCCTTCTCCAAGCTAGAGCACACAGTCCCTGAGGCCTTGGCACCCAGGCTCCCCAGCCCCAGGAAACTGTGGGTCTCAGGGTGCAGCCAGGATGGGCCAAATGCCAGCCTACCTGCCCAGCTAGACCTGGGCTCTCTGGGGGAGACTGCACCCGAGCTAGGCTGCGTTGGTAAGCCTGGCTCCTAAGTAACTGTTCCTCAGGGTTAACCCCAGGGCGTGGCTGGTCAAGATGTGGCCCCAGGCACGCCCCCTGCAGGGAGCTGGGCAAAGCCCACCCCTTACCGCAGGCGAATGGCCTCCTCTGACAGGGTCCGGCCCTCACGCTCTGCTGCTGCCAGCTGCACAGCCAGGCCAGCCCGCTCCTTGGCCAGTGCCTCCTTCTCCCGGGCTGCGCGCTCCAGTGCCTCCACCTGCCGCTGTGACTCCCGCAGGGCCTGCTCCAGCTCCTGGTCCCGTCCATTGAGCTGCCGGGAGAGCTGGCCACCCCAGGGACTATGAGCAGAAGCTCTGGCTGGTTCACCATGCAGCACTCTAATGTGGGGCTTAGGTCCAGCCCTGGCCTGGTAGCAGGAGGCTGGGGTTTCAGCACAGGCCCTGCACTGGTGTGCCTAGGGAAGCCCTAGTCTTTTCTATACCTGCAAATGCATGCATGTGCAAAAACATGGGCCTGGTCATTCACTTCGCCCTGTACCCAAAACTTTCTGAGAAGCTGAACACAGCAAACAGCAATGAGAACAGCTGTACAGGCTGCAGGGAGCAGCTGGAGCTGCACATGGACCCCAGGACACAGGCTCCATTGCAGGCCCGGAGCCCTGGAACCCTAAGCTGCCTTCCAGCTGTGTGGTTCCAGTTCCCTGAGTCTCTACTTCCTTTATATGATGGATCTTCTCCATCCGGCACAGAGCCAGCATATCCTCTAAGTGACAGAATCTCGTAGCCCGAGACAGACATGGTAGCAGAGGCATGCAGGGTATAATAGCGCATTCAAGGCCCTCAGCTAGTAGAGGTGGCAAGCGCCTGAGCCTGTGGCTTATCCCAGAATAGCACATGAGTGGCCAGGAGCCCCTACCCACACATCTGCTTGGGGGCTCAGCTCACCTGGGCCAACTGCTCCTGCAGATGGCTGCGTTCACTGCGCAGTGCAAGGAGCTGCTGCTCCAGTGCCTCCCGGGCCTGCTCAGCCACACACAGCGAACCTTCCAGGCCCTGCCGCTCCACTTCCTGCTCCAGCCTCTGGTGCTCCAACCGTTCCTGCTCCTCCACAGCCAGTGTAGTGGCATGCTCTGCCTGCTGCTGTCGGCTCAGGAGCACTGCCTTTTCTTCCTCTAGCTGTGTAGATAGAGATCTGGAGGAGCAAGGGACCCTCCCAGGACCAGGATGCCCCCTCCATCCCTCCAGTGGTCCCCACTAGTCCAGGGGAGGCTCCCTAGGGTGGAGGAAAGATGCTTATGGTGTTGAGAACAAAGCAGCAGAATAGAGCTGGCCCAGAGCATCTTTCTAATATTTACAAGCCAGGGACAAAGAAGGGCAGTCGGGGTGAGAGGTGGGCAACAGGGTAGACAGCAGAGTGTGGAAGCCCGGCATGCCTCTATGCTGCCTCCCTGGTAGAGAACATGTGGGGCAGGGGCACAGTCTACCTGGGCAATGAGGCGGTTTAATTCTAGCTTGTCCTGGGCTAGACTCTCATTAAGGGCACTCAGCTTGGACAAGGAGTCTCGCAGGGAGGCCTCCTCAGCCCTCAGCTTGGTTATGGAGAGCTCCAGCTGTGCACGGCCAGCCTCAGCCTGCAGTGGGGACAGGAAAGCCACAGTCAGGGAGAGATCCAAAGAAGCAGACCCTCGCAGACAGGTTAGGGCCAGGGAGAAAGGGTTGACACAAGTCAGGCAATCCCCATTAAAGAAGGCCTCAGCCTGGGAGGTTGTTTGAAGGCACCTCATAACCCTAGAGCTGCTAAAGAAAGGTCTGGAAGGCAGAGTCCGGGGTCAGAAGAGGCTCCAGGTGCAGCCTAGGGCGCCATCATGTAAGATCTAGGCTGCCAGAAGTGGACAAACACCTTCCAAGGGCTCCCAGGACCATGACCCCAACTTTCTCAGTTCCAGGACCCATCTCCACAGAAAGGATCAGGCAATCCTGAACTTCAACCTCTGGTCTCAGGAGCCCCTGAAGAAGCAAGGACCAGTGGCCTGGATCAGCCTGTGGCTCAGTGGGTAAAGCTCTTGCCACTCAAGCATAAGGACATGAGTTCAAATCTCTAGAGTCCATGTACAAGCTGTAGACAGAAGCCCAGTGATCCCATAGCAAGACAGGGGCAGACAGGAGGATCCCCAGAAGCAGCTCAAGATCCAGCTAGTGTAGTAAACACAGCAGGGAGCAATGAAAGACTTAAAACATGAGTATGCGCGCGCACACACACACACACACACACACACACACACACACACACACACGAGAAAGAGAGAGAGAGAGAGAGAGAGAGAGAGAGAGAGAGAGAGAGAGAGAGATCAGTCTATATTCCGAGGAAGGGGTCAATGACACGCTTAGACAGCAGCCTGAAGTTTGTGGCCAGAGGGAAGAACCATGTGGATGTCACGACTCACCTTGGTCAGCGCCTCGGCCACCTCTGCCTTCTCTGTCTGCAGCACGTCCCTCTGGAGTACGGCACAGCTCAGTGCCTCCCGCACCTCCACCAACTCCTTAGCCAGCCCTGAGCGCTTTACTTCCAGTTGCTCCAGCTGCCTATGACTGTGGGACAGGGGACGCCTGTCACCTCACTCCTCTGTGCCCCATGCAGGCCAGAGTGGGCACTGGTAGGATACCGAGGGCAAGAGCCTCACCCCCCCCAAAAAATCTAGCCCACCGCATTAGCTGCGACTCTGGGAATCAACTGTGACATCCACAAAGCCTTGTGATGCTGTGGTGCCACACAGGAGGTACTTCAGATGGTGCCTGCTGCCTCCCCAAGGCTTCAGAAACTACACACCCACTGACAACAACACCATCACTCCCTGTGCCTCGGACCTAAACAATGCAGGGCAAAATCCTGGGGCAAGCTTCATGATCCCACCCCAAGTGCCTCAGTTTTACTATGTATCAAATGGGGCTGCAGAGATGGCTCAGCAGGTAAGAGCACTGTGGGGAGGAAGGGTTGGGGTGGGGCTCTTTCTAAATCACAGCTGAGGACTGAACAAGGGAGTCCAAGAGCTTTAATCGGTCTCTGGCACTTAACATTACTATTGTCACTTTTCTTTTCTTTCTTTTTTTTTTGGGGGGGGGGGGACAAGGTCTCTATACATAGCCCTAGCTACCCTGAAACCCACAGATCCACCCACCTCTGCATCTGAGTGCTGGGATTAAAAGTGTACATGACTAGCATCCTACATTTCTTTCTCTTTTTTTAGATTCATTTATTATGTATACAGTGCTCTGCCTGCATGCACACCTGCAGGCCAGAAGAGGGCACTAGATCTCATTATAGATGGTTGTGAGCCACCATGTGGTTGCTGGGAATTGAACTCAGGACCTTTGGAAGAGCAGCCAGTGCCCTTAACCTCTGAGCCATCTCCCTAGTCCCACCTTACATTTCTTAAATAAATATTATTACTCTTTTTGGGGGGAAGTTATCAAGACAGGGTTTCTCTGTGTGGTCCTGGCTGTCCTAGAACTCACTCTATAGACCAGGCTGGCCTTGAACTAACTCATAGAGATCCACATGCCTCTGCCTCTCAAGTGCTGAGATTAAAGGCATGCGCCATGACTGCCCAACTATTATTATTAATCTTTAATCATTGTTCTTATCATCCAAGCCTTCTCCTCCTGGCCCCACAGTGACTGCACTCCATTTTCTGGAGTGGGGCTGCTTAGAAGACCCAGGACATGGGGATGCTATCTCCAAGACTGCACTGGAAGGGCCCGGTAGGGAGGTGAGCAGGGGCCCGCCCACCTGCGCTCCAGCTCTCTGCGGGCCCTGGCGCCCTCCTGCACCGTGTCCTCCTGCTCATCCTCCAGCTGGGTGTGCTGACGCCTCAGCTCCTCCTGGGCAGCCTGCAGCTTTTCCAGCTCCTGGCGCAGCTCCTCAGCCTGCTGCTGTGTCACCTGTAGGCTGTGTGCCAGGCTGCCCTTCTCCCTATAGGACAAGTAGAGAGAGCAGAGGGTATTTCTGAGGCTACTCTCTCCCAGGGAAGGTGGCTGACTCTGATCACATCCTCTGTCCTCCAGAGCACTGCCTCCAGGAAGCATTCCCTGATGCTTCTCACAGCTGACTCATCTCACTGATGCCAGCCAGCACTGAGAACCTGGCTCTCCCTCTCCCAGCCTGTACACCTACAAGCCCAGAGGAATGGATGGAGGGGCTGGTGTCACCTGCAAGCACCCCAGCAGGTGGAAGAGGCCAGAGCCAGGCTCCTAGGACACACAGGCATCTAGGATGGCCAAGAACCACCTGTGCCATCCCCCACCCTCAATCCTGGCAAGCCAAACAGAGCTGGCTCTGTCTGGACCCCAGAGTTTCCCACTGCAGGAGCAGCAGCATGGCCGCGGTGTGCGGCAGAGGAGGAGGAAGTCACGGGGAATGCCAAAGGCTCACACAGAGTTGCCCTCTTCCCAAGCTCCATGGTCCTGACACAGGCTGCATCCTCTCTCACTGGGGTTTCTAGATCAGGCTGCAGGCTGCTTATCTCTTTACTAGAGTGGAAACCCCTAATTACGCTATATACCAACTCCTGGCACGATATTAAGAACAGAACACAAAATGGGGCTCTCAGTATGGACATAAATGTTTAAAAGGCCCAGTTCCTTCCCAGAAGAGGAAAGCAAAGGCTTGGTCTCAAATGAGCTGCCCTGCCACTTCCATCAGCCTCAGAGCGAGAGTCTGGAAAGTCTTTCAGCTGCTGTATGACAACAGCTCTGACTGTCACCAGATACACATCAACTGAGATAATGTGGGTACAACACTTGGCAAACAGCCTGGTACACAGTGCACACATGAACATGAACGCCTACTGTGCTTCCATACTGCCAGGACTATGCAAGGCAAAACCAGAGTTAAGATAAGCGGGTGAAGTTGGGCAATGGTGGTGCACGCCTTAGCATTTGGGAGGCAGAGGCAGGTGGATCGCTGTGAGTTTGAGGCCAGCCTGGTCTACAAAGTGAGTCCAGGACAGCCAAGGCTAACACAGAGGAACTCTGTCTCAAAAAACAAAAAAAAAAACAAAAAAACAAAAAACAAAAACAAACAAACAAAAAAAAGAGAAGCAGGTAAAGCTGGCAGAGATGGGAATGTACTTTGAGTTCATCTCTATTTTCATTTTTTCTCTCCCTGTTTTGTTTGTTTTCTTTTGTTGTTTTTCCAGGCAAGGTTTCCTATGTAGCCCTGGTTGTCCTGAACTGGTTCTGCAGACCAGGCTAGCCTTATTATGTAGCCCTGGCTAGCTTAGAGCTGCTTTATAGCCTGTGCTGACCTCAAACTTGGACAAGCCTCCTGCCTCAGCGTTCTAAGTGCTGGGTTGCAAATGTGCGCATCTAGTACCTGCTTTTCTTAGAGACTTGTTTGTTTGTTTGAGGCAGGTCCTAGCTGGCCTAGAGCTCCCTATGTAGACCAGGCTGGCATTGAACTCACAGAGATCTACCTGCTTCTGCTTCCCAAATGTTGGGGTTAACGGCATGTGCCCATCATGCCTAGCTTTCCTGTTTTTACTTAGAAAATTAAAAACAGCAACAACAAAATTTAAAAACTACCACAGGGCTGGAGAGATGGCTCAGAGGCTAAGACATTGACTGCTCTTCCAGTGGTCCTGAGTTCAATTCCCAGCAACCACATGGTGGCTCACAACTATCTATAATGAGATCTGATGCCCTCTTCTGGCCTGCAGGTGTATGTGCAGCTAGAGCACTGTATACATAATAAATAAATCTTAAAAACAAAACAAAACAAAAAACTACCAGGTAGCTAAGGGGAGGATAGTGTCTCTCTCTCTCTCTCTCTCTCTCTCTCTCTCTCTCTCTCTCCCTCTCCCTCTCCCTCTCTCTCTCTCTCACACACACACACACACACACACACACACACATTATTACATTTAAGCCGGGTGATGTCGCTCATGCCTTTAATCCCAGCACTCCGGAGGCAGAGGCAGGCAGATCACTGTGAGTTCGAGGCCAGCCTGGTCTACAAAGCAGGTCCAGGACAGCCAAGGCTACACAGCGAAACCCTGTCTCGAAAAAAAACAAAAATAAAAAATAAAAAGTCTTAAAAAAAATCTCTGCCATCTGGGTGGTAGCGCATACCTTTAATCCCAGCACTTGGAAGGCAGAGGCAGACAGATCTCTGAGATTTTGAGGCCAGTCTGGTCCACAAAGTGAGTTCAAGGACAGCCAAGGCTACACAGAGAAACCCTGTATCAAAAAATAAATAAATCCATAAACAAACAGACAAACAACAACTGTCTCTAGGATGGCAGGGATGTAGCTTAATGGTAAAGTACTTCCCTGGTATACACCAGGCTTGGGTTCATTCTCAGCCAGAGGAAACAAACTAACAAGAAACAGTTCAGAATAGCATAGTTCTAGAACGTTCTATAACCACACGTGGCAATGAGAGCACTTGAAATGAGGCTAAGGTAACAAGAACTGAAATTTCACTTCCTTGAAAACCACATCTTGCAGCTAGCTGGACCCTCCATTGGAACAAGCCTGGTTGGCTAGGTCCAGCGCCTCCTGCTGGTCCTTAGGCCCCGCACCTGCTCAGGAGCTCGTTGGCGCTGCGTAGGCGCTGGGCCTCTCGCTGCGCATCCTCTTGGGCTTGAGCTGTAGCAGCCATCTGGTCCCTCAAGCGCTGTAGCTGCTCCTCCAGGCCACGCCGCTCGCCCTCGCTATCACTGAGCTGCTTGCGTACGGTGCCCAAAAGGTCTTGGCTGGCTTCATAGCGCCCACGCATGTCCTGAGATATGGGGGTTGTGGGGTCTGGAAGAGCCCACTCACTCTCTCCTAACAGCTCCATAGCACTGGATGCGCCTGGGCCAGCAGAGAGCACTCTCCTCCACTCCTGTGTCCTCACTGCCCTAGGCCAGAGCAACTCCAACCTGGCTCCCCATAGGCAGGCAAACCGCCCAAGAGCACCGGATCCTAGATGCTGACTCCGCCCACAAGGGCCTAGGCCCCGCCCCCTCGTGTCCTTCCTGCCACCCCACCCCTAGTTCCCAAGCTCTCCTTATCCTAGACTCAAATTCCTCCTCCTAGTCTTTTTACGAGGGTCCTAGCCCCGAGTTCTAACTCCTTTTCTGAGGCACTCCCAGCCATTCAGGTACTCCAGGCTCAAATTCTCTCTAGAACTCTCTATCAGCAGCGGTTTCTCGGGGCCCAGGCCCCGCCCCCTGAGTCCTTGGCTCGGAGATGCTCAGGCGTCTTCCTACCTGGACCTGCAGCTGGCGCTTGTGCAGGGCAGAGTGGATCAGCGTGAGCGTAGAGGAGTCAGAGCAGGCTGGGGACAGGCCTCGGCGTGGGGAACGACCTCGGCCAGGGGAGGAGTGCCTCGGAGGGGTCGGCGTCCGCGGGCCAGAGAGGCCCCGCAGGCTGCCATCAGAGGTGTCCGCTGTGCGCTCTGAGCTGCTGAGTTGAATGCCACTCTCGGTGTCTGATAGGGCAGCCTTGAGGGAGGGTCAGGAAAGGGGAGTCGGGGTTAGCTGTCACAGACCTGAGCGAGGCAACATTACACTTCCAACAAGCTCCTTCCCTCAAGAAGACTTCCTGAGTCTTCAGCAGTGTGCTGCCGGCCAGGCAGGGCCTCCTACTCACTGCTCTTCAGTGTCCTCACAGTTCTCACAGGGGCTAATTAGGGCAAGGCTGGCTGAACCAGTGGCCAGGTTGAATAGGCCCCATCCACTTCCAGTTCACCCTTAGTCTCCAAATGGTGTGGCACTGGGGCCCAGAAAAGTGTGGAGGGCCCTGTGTGAGCTGTAGCCATACCTGTGCCAGGTCCCTCAGGGTCTGCTGCAGCCCCTCTCCATCCTCAGTGTCCAGGGCTGCCTGCTCCTGGATCCGCAGAGATTCCTTGTGACAAAAAAGGTTGGTCATGGTTATGTCAAAGTACGAAGTCTCTCCTTCATGTCCTGCTCAGGTAGCAGTTACTGCAATACCCACAGGCCTGCTGCCCTCCCTGAACAGATGAAGCCCGGAGAAGCACAGTGCCCTGTCCCAGGCACCTGGCCTAGTGAAGAAGAGCCCAAACCCTGCCCCAGGCCATGCCTTGGGGGTATGCATCTTGTGGGGAGACTTTCCCTGGGAGCCCAAGTCCTGACTCCCCACATACTGAATGGGAGACCCTTGGGCTTTGGTTTCCTCAGCTGTGTAATTGCTTGCTGAAGGGAGGGTGGGAGGGCACAGAATAGGTGAATGCCACTGTGCTAAGCCTGGCATGCACTGTGAGAGGACAGCACCCAGTCTGGGTGGGACATTCAACATGGCCCAAACAGCCTGGCCCTCAGCCAGCAGCCATGGATTTGCTGCCATATCTCACCAGAGCCTCCAACTTGTCCGAGAGGGTCCTGTTGACCTGGTCCTTCTCTGTGTTCTGATTCTGAAGGTGTTCCACTGACAGGGCCAGCTCTGTCACTCTGGAGGAAGAAGCAAAAGAGATGAGTGGGGGGACCTGCCTCAACTCCTCAAGCCCACCAACAGCTGTCCTCTGTGCTCCCCCAAACTGAACAAGGTCCCTAGGATTTACCCCACCCCCACCAGGCATGGCACCTGGAGAAACCACTTCTCTTGTCTGGGCACCTCTCACTTCAGAGACAGCTGGCTGTTTCTCATGAGAGAGCAGAGGGGGCTCACCCAGGAGGCAGGAGTTGGGGTCACGTGTGTCATCAAAGGTTGAACTATGTCTAGACCCCAGTCCTCTGAACATCAAACAGTATTTGGGAAGCTCAGCCAGGCAAACCTGGGGAAGGTCCCAGGCCTGATGAACACACTTCTCTCTGTGTCTCCAGCTGACCCCTCTGCAGGAGAGGTGGCCATGGATGGACCTGCTGCCACCCACCTGGCACTAAGATCGGCCTTGTCCAGGTCACTCTGCACCTGCAGCTGGGCCAGGTCCTTCTCCCGGAGCAGCTTGGCCCGTAGCTGCTCCTCCAGTTGGGCCTGCAGCAGTTTTTGCTTCTCCAGAGCCGTGTCAGCCCGGCTCTCAGCCCGCTGCAGGCTGGCACTCAGTCCCAGGCCCACCTCCTGGACAGCCCGGGATGTGCGGACTAGCTCGCCTCCCAGCTGCAGTAGGTCCCTGAGAGAGAGCAGAATAAGAGGTTGCAGGGGGTGGCCTCCAAGTACAAATCAAGAAAACCGCACTGTGACACTATCTGTCACTATCAGAGTGGGGAAACAAAGTCACACAATGCCCAGTGTGGGTGGGGAAACTGGCCTTCCCCTACCCAGCTGATGGGAGGGCAAGTGGGTAAGGCCATAGTGGAAGGCAACCAGAAAAGGCCCTGAAAAGTATGAACACCGGGCGCTTTGCATCTATGACGGCCACATCTCCCATAAGCCCAGCACAAGGCAATGCAGATAACTCATGGTGGCAAAGCACTTGTGGAAATCCTGATGATATCAAAACATACATTAAAAAGGAGATGGCTATTCAATAAACGATGGTAGATCCATTCAGCGGGTCCTACAGCCAAGAAAAACCAACAGGGAAGCTACTCTGATGTGCACACCTCCCAGGAGAATGAACAAAGGAGGAAGGCTTCTTCAAGAACAGCCAAGCTGAGCCAGATGGTAGCACATACTTGCCATCAAAGTTCTCAGGAGGCAGAAGCAGGACCATCGCATTCAAGGCTAGCCTGGGCTATACAGAGTGAGACCTTGCAGAAACGGGAATGGGGGACAGTGAAATGGCTTAGGGGTAAGGGTGCCTGCTGCCAAGTCTGGTGACCTGGGTTTGATCTTGGGGACCTACATGGTGGAAGGAGAGAACTGAATCATAAAGGTTGTACTTAGCCACCACACATGTGTACACACACACACACACACACACACACACACACACACACACACACACTAAAAAATAAAAAATAAAATAAAATGGAGAACTAAAGATTAAATTATACACAGAGTGTATACTCCAAGACAAGGGGGTATGTGACAGACAAGGAGTCGGGTGGGTGGAAGCTGCTTTATTTACTTTATAAAACAACCCAGGAAGCCCCATAAAAGACTGGCATCCTCACTCGCCTTGAGAAGGGGAGGGGTCACGTTAGCAGGAGGGCACACGTCTCACCAGTAAGTACCATTTTGAACTAGGAACCTTTAAGTATGTGCCCTAGTCAAGAGCAAAATAGAAAAGTGTTCAACATAGCCAGGCAGAGTGGCACACACCTTTAATCCCAGAAGTTGGGAGGCTGAGATAGGAGGGTTCTCTGTGAGTTTGAGACCAGCCTGGTCTACAGATCAAGTTCCAAGCCAGCCAGGGCTACATAATAATTTCCTGTCTAAAAATTTAAAAATTAAAAAAAAAAAACTGGTGCTGGAGAAAGGCTCAGAGGTTAAGAGTAATGGCTGCTCTTCCAGAGGTCCTGAGTTCTGCAGCTCTAACCACAGATCTGTATGGTAGGCAAAATAGACCTGTAACCCCAGCACTTGGAAGAAAAAGCTTCAAGCCCTGGGCTGGGGCCATGGCTCAGCTGGTCAAGTGTTTGACTAACACACATAAAGCCCCAGGTTTAATCCCCAGGAGCACATAAATCAGCATGGTAGCCCAAGCCTGTAATTCCAGCACTCCAGTGTCGACAGGAGGAGCAGAAGGTCAAGGTCATTGTCTTCTGATTAGTGAGTTCAAGAACAGCCTGGAGGGGACTAGAGAGAATGGCTCAGAGGTTAAGAGCACTGGCTGCTCTTCCAAAGGTCATGAGTTCAATTCCCAGCAACTACATGGTGGCTCACAACCATCTATAATGAGATCTGATGTCCTCTTCTGGCTTGCAGGCAGGATATTGTATACATAATAAATAAAGAAATCTTAAAAAAAAAAAAAAAAGAACAGCCTGGAATACATAAGACTCTAAGAAAGAAGATTCCAGATTCCAAAATGTAAAACTACTGGGTGCGGTAATGCATGCCTTTAATCCAAGCACTCAGGAGGCAGAAGCAGGTGGATCTCTGAATTCGAGACTAGACAGAGCTACATAGTGAGATATTGTCTCAAAAAAAAAAAACCTTTAGTCCCATTTTGTGACTATCTGTGGCTCCTGATTCAAACAAACTATATAAAGACAAACAGGGAGGCAGGCTTCAGTGTGAACTCAGCTACTCTCTGCTGTGTGACCTGAGAAGATCACTTCACCTCTCTGATCTCTGGTGTGAAATGGAAGTAGGACAGTTCCTGCCTCAGAGGGGCAGTGCATACTAGATGAAACACCACCACAGAGAGTGCTGTCCGGCTGAGCGCCAGCAGTGCTGACTGCCTCTCTCCCCGTCAGCTGCCTCCCGCATCCCCAGGGAGCCCATGGCAGGATGCACCCCATGGCCCCAGCAGCCAAGCCTCACCTCTCTGTGCCCATCTTCACCTCGCTGACCAGCCTTCGAAGCCCCATGACCTGTCTCCAGAGGAGGAGCAGGCGGCTGTGCTCGCTGCTGAAGTAGGCGTTGAAGGACTAGGGGACAGACGCTGAGATCACTGTGGCATTCCTGCCCCAGCGCCTGCCCTGCCAGCATGGTCTAGGGATGGACCTGCATTTTCCAGAGGGCAAAGAGCACCCAGGGCCTGGATAGGCCTCCCAGCTGCCAAGGGGTGACCATGACCATGACCTGGTCACTTAACACTCTACACGAGACAATGACAACACTGCACTCCATGAGGAGTAAAAGAAACTGCCCAGGGCATTTGTAACCAAGGCCAGCTCTCCCAGATGGCCGTGAGCACTGCTACTGTGCACAGCTGGTCAGGCTCCCCACCCCTCCCCACCCCTGCAGGGCCCCTCCTCGGGCATGCTGTCCTACCAGCACCCACTCACCTCTTCCTCGCGCCTCCATGCTGCCTCCCTCTGCTCCAGCTCCTTGCAGCTGCGGGTCCAGTCACTGGTCACCTTGCGGATGTCCTCACTCAGAGCCTGGTTGGCCAAGCTTGCCTGATCCAGTTGTTCTCTCAGCATGGCATTCACCTGGGCCAGGCTGGCACTTCTGAGAGGGGCAGGGGGCGGAGTCAGTGAGCACTAGCTGATTTGTCCAGAGGCCACCCACTGGCTGTGCCACACCCTTACCTCTGCTGTTCTTCCTCCAGGCGCAGGAGGGCGCTGTCCAGGTCCTGACGGTGTTCTGTGTCCTAGGTGGGAAGGAGAGGCGTCAGGACAGGCAGGAGGAGGGAGGGCTTATGCCTGCCCACCCGGGCACCCACCCTCAGTCGCTGCTGCTCCAGCTCAGTAGACTTGTCCAGCAACTGCTTCTCCAGCTCCGAACACTGCTTCTTACACTGCAGGATCTGGCAATGTGTAGGGCTCAGTGTGAGCCCAGGGGTGAGGGCAAAGTGCTGAAGAGTGAGGGCAGGGATAGGGGTGAGCAGCCCTGACCTTGGCCTGCAGCCGCTGCACTAACTGGGCCTGCCGCTGCTGACCCTCCTGGTAGGCCTGCAGCTTGCGCCGGTAGGAGGCCTGTTCCTCCTGCAGCTGCCTCCGCAGCTCCACGCTCTGCCGCACCAGCCCCCTGGGCTCCTGCGCCTCCAGCTCCCCAGTCTCCAGCCGCACAGCCTGCTCCAGCTGCAGGGAAGGGCTCTGGGTGAGAGGCCTGTGCTTTCCGGGAAGCAGGCCCAGGCCTCTTCAGGAGACATCAGGCTGGGCCCAGGCCCACAATCCTTTGCAAGCTGACAGCCAAGCACTCCAAGGAGCAGCTACAGGCAGGTGTGCCCAGGATGCAGTGCACATGTATATAAACATGAGCATATGGATGGAGCTTGCGTGAGCATATAGATGAAGGAATGGACACACACACACAGGACAATGACACAGAGGCATACAGAACATGGCACACGGATAAAACATGCTTGGGCACACAGGGCAGGCATGGGCACACAGATGGGACATGCTTGGACACACAGCGCAGGTATACAATGCAGACACGGGAATATACATGCAGTAGGCATGGGCACACAGACAGGCCAAGCGTAGGCACACAGAAGAGACAGGCATGTACAAGTGAGGTAGCCCTGCCACCATGTCTGCAAACACATGCACCTAGAGGCAGACTGTAGAAGTATCCATGCCTTCCTTCAGAACACTGAGCCTGCTCGCTACGGTTTTTTTTTTTTGTTTTTTGTTTTTTGTTTTGGTTTGGTTTTTTGGCTGCCCTGGACTCGCTTTGTAGACCAGGCTGGCCTCGAACTCACAGCGATCCGCCTGCCTCTGCCTCCCAAATGCTGGGATTAAAGGCGTGCGCCACCACGCCCGGCCTACTCACTACGGTTTATGCCTCAGACTGCTGCCATGTCTCCCCTAGCCTCTTCCTTCCCCAAGGCAAGCTCAGGAAAGCCTGGATTTTTGTCCCCCATTCAATTTTAGTGCCAAGGATGTTGGCTGTGGGGTGGCATGATACCAGGGAATATCTGAGACACTGAACTAACTATGTGAGTGCATGGGAATCTATCAGAACAGAGCTGTCAATATGCATAGGTCTGAGCTTACAAAGGCACTTGTAATGCACATGAGCAGTCTCAAACATCCCAGGATGGCACATATGAGCCCCGATAAACGCACAGCCTTAAGATCTGCCTGTACCCCACCTTGCATTTGCCTTCTCTCACCCCTACCTTTGCCTGACCTTACAGGACCCTCTCCTGTCCAACTTCCTCTACTCCAGGTACCCTGCAGTGTGCCACCCTCAGACCCATGGGCACACAGAGTTGGCCTATTCACTAGCCCTCTTAACCCTGTTCAGGCTCCTGATAACCCTGGCTGCTCTTCCTGGGGTCTCTCAACTTCTAGCTGTCAGGGAAAGGGGATGATGGGGAGAAGGGCTGAAGATGAGCACACTTTTGGTCATGAACACACACACAGGGGACTGAGGACAACCAATGGATGATCCCTAGCCTAGCTGACTGATGCCAACCCACACTTACCATCACCTCCCAAGCACCCAGGCTGACCTGCAGGCCCTTAAACGCACGCACACGGTAGGCCTACCAGGCACAGGGAGGCGATCAGGAGGGAAGGCCTTTCTTACCCACCTGGGGTCAAGGCCAGGTCGTGGCCCTCCAGGCCTGCACTAGCCCAGTACACCTGGTAGAGGCTGAGAGCCTCCCACAGCAGTGCTGGTGGGTAGGGTGACTGTGTCCACTGGGATGACACCAACAGGGAGGGGTAGCACAGCCACATGGGGGCTGCACTCTGAGTTGAACAGAGGCTGAAGGGAGTGACAATGGGAGCAAATGTCTATGCAAAGCCCAAGCAAGCAGAGCTGTGGGCAGTCGCATAGTCCTACAATGTGTGTGTATCAAGTGTGAGTGAGTGTGCCTCACACATGAGACCCCACATGCTTGTATGTACGGGGTGCATGCTGTGGTTAGTGTCTGGGCCTTCTTGTGCTCCAGGTGAGGTGCATCTGGCCATGGTCTATGGTGGTGCAGGCACTGTGTCCATCTGTATGTCCCAGTTTATGTACTTGTGCACCTGTGGGTGCCAGAGAGGTATGGGAATGATTTAAGTTGGTGGGGGAGGGGCTGGGGAAGACAGTCACAGGTGATGGTAGTGGCGACACTTGTGCATGTGTGAGTGCCTCTGAAGGCTCACAGATGGCTGTTGTTGCAGTATGTGGCAGCGCTGTGATGGTTGACCCAGGTGTTGCTGTACCAGGACAGGACTGTGTGCTGTCTGGCTATATACAGTCTGTGAGTCTAACTGTTTCCAAGCCCTGGCTGCCCTGCAACTCTCTCTGCAGACCAGGCTGGCCCTCTGTCTCTGAGTGCTTAAGATGTGCACCACCACCACCCTGCTAAGTGGATTTGTTTCTATGTGTTGTGTTCTATGTGGGGTCTAGTTGTGGCCTGCAATGTGTGTGCTTTGCACATGCGTGTGACCCCAGGGCTATTGGCTTCTGTGGTGTGGAGGGGTTTGGGCCAGTTACTAGGGACTCCACCTGCTTCCCAAGTGCTTAATGCCAGGCGACTGCAGGCCATGCCTCACCTCTCTCCGCAAACACTGCCTTTCACAAAACAGCCCTTCAATCTGACTTACAATTCCAATGGAAAGGAAGCTGCCACAGAGTAGATGAAAATAGTTTACTGTCTCCCTTAGCAACTGTTGCTCTCCTGCTCTATTCAATTCACTAAACGCCTGTTGCCATGGACACTAGGGTAACGGGAGTCTGTTCTACAGAGCCGAGGGGGAAGGCCACTATCGCTTTCCCACCAACCTCACCCTATGCCTGTTTTTTGGGGACAATGAGGTACACTACAACCTCTGGGTGGCCTCTGGGAGTCCTGCCTCAGTTTTTCCACAGGACATGCAATGAACAGAGCATGGATCCTGACTCCTGTCCCACTCCTATCCCAAAGGGATCTAGGATTTGAAGGATGAGGACAGCCCTAATTACCCACAGCCTGTCTACAATGTCAGAGTGGCCACAGGGCACCTGTCACCTTCAGGCACAGCTGAAGGAAGTGGTCTTTGTCTAGCTCCACCGCTGACCTTGGGCCTAGCATGCTCCACTGTGGCCCTCAGTTTCTCCGTCTGTTACAAGGTGACTGCTGGGTTCTTATGCTCTCTGTAGACCCTCCCCTCCAGGAAAGGCCTTCAAGGTCACTTTCATCCAATCTCTGGGGCCAAGTGGGGGTCTCACTCAAACTGTTTCAGGCACGGAACAATTAGAAAACCAGACTATTTGTATCAACATATGAGGGGGAGATCTGAATGGACACAGCCCCTCAGGCCCCACTGCAGGCCACACAGAAGAGAAGGGACCTCCCGCCTCCCACCTAGCCTTCCCTTCCTTGCCAATCGGGGCAGTGTGAGCTTCAGTTGCTGATGCTGGCACCTAAAAGGCAGTCCTCAGGGGATTGGCACTGTGTCCAAGAAAGGTCTAACCAGCAGAAGGCTTGCTCTGGCCCATCAACCGTACCAACCCAGGACTCCTGCCAACCTGTCCCTACACCCCCTGCAGACTCCAAGAAATGAATTCTGTACTGTCCTTAAAGCTAGGGGCCACCACGGGGCCCCACACTGCTCCTTAGCAAGTCCCAACAAGTCAGAGGCTTGTTTAAGCAGGCCGACCAGGACATGGTCTGTACACCCCACCACCAGAGGGTGCACAGAAACACACACAATACAATACACAGGCCTCCATACAGACAAGGCCTCCCACTAGCACACATTGGACCCTATGGCAGCCAGCAGGCTCTCTGTACACCCTCAAAACAAGGCAATATACAGTCCTGGCCTACGAGCCAGGACACCAGTGTTCTTGTCTTAACGGCTGTGTGACACCAAGCATGGTGCTTTTTCTCTCTGGGCCTCTATTTTCCTCTTATTTAAATAGGTCTTACCAACTTGGTACATTAACTGTAAAGAACTCAGTATAATTTCTAGCACATCTGTAGGCATTCCATAAACGGTAACTATTATCATAACCATTATCCCCACCCAGGTGCATACACACACTCCATCCTCTACCCATCTTACCAACCTTCAGCCACAACAATTCCCCACCGTCACCATGGGCTCAAGGCATTCCAGTCGGCAGAACTGCACACTAAACCAGGTGCCCATCCTTATACAGCCTGTGGGCCTGGTCAGGGGTCTCCCCTACCCCCAGCCCCTGGTCAGGGGTCTCCCCCCACCCAGCCTGGCCCCAGCACGCACCCTCTCGTTGACGGCATTGTACTTGATTGCAAGCTCGTCGCGCTCTGCGCGGCTCTGGGCCAGCAGGTCCTCTACATGGGACAGCTCCTGCCGCAGAAGCTGGTTCTCCTCCTGCAATGACAGCAGCGAGGCCATCTCCGGGACCTGGAGCGGGGCTGACAAGGGACAAGGGGCTGAGCTGACTCCTGCCTAGTGTGGAGGGGCACTAGCGCCCACAGGTGTTCTACTTATTTCTGGGACAATATGATGGAGGGGGCCCTGGGAGGAGTCCAGGTGTGTGTGGCTGAGACACCAGGGGCTCAAGAAAGCCAAGGAACAGGAAGGTTGGCAAGAGAAGCCAAGAGCTATACAGCTGGTGTGGCCACATCCCCAGGACATGTAGGAAAGAAGCTCTAGCTAGGAGTCAGGAGAACGTCTTTCTGTACCCACCCACCCTGGGGACACAACGCTCTGGATTCTTGCTCCCTTCTTTTCTGAGGACTAGTCTTCTCAGGGCCTCAGTTTTACTCATCTGTTAAATGGGTGGGACAGTAGTCAGACCATGCCGGGAACATGGCAAAGCCTTACTTGAAGGCGGGGCTTCTCGTAACTTCGCTAGTTTCCTTGCTTTCTGGGGTAAGCTCTCTCTATGTAGCCTGGGCTGGTGTGGAACTCATGAGCCTCTCCCTTACCCCTCAAGTGCTAAGATTTTAGGCAAGTCCTCTCATAACCTCAAACCAGGGCCACAGACAGTGGTGGTCAGCTTGCACATTGACTCTGAAAGACATGGACGCACACTGTAAGCCTGCTAGCCCTGGAGGGAAGGGGACGGTCACTAAGACTCCCCAGCTCGGGGGAGTCTCAGCAACCCTGGTCCACTCAAAGAGATAGCCCAGGCCTGCTCTGGGATCTGAACCAGACAGTAGCAGCCGTACAAAATCCACTAGCAGAACGGCTGCCAGCACTCCACACCACCAACTAACCAGCTGACCTGTGTCCAGGCCCTCAGGCCACACAACCAGGTCATGCATGCCACACACCAGGATCTGCAGCCATCAGCTTCTGTACCCAAGTCATCAGGCCTTTGTAGGAGTCTGGCCTGAGCTGAGCTGCCCCCCACGCCCAGCCCTAATCTTAGCCTTAGACAGCCCACACCATCCATGGTAGGAAATGCGGTATTTGGTGATCAAGTCTGAAGCAGGGAGCAGGGAGGGTTGGTCCCGCCACCTCCTCCAGCTGTGCCACATGGGGAATAAATAAAATAAGTTTGGGCAGATTACATCTCAGCCTCCATTCTCTCCTCTGTAAAGTAGATCTCTCTCCATCACAGAGCTGTGCCTGTCTCCCTGTGTGTGTTCAAGATGTGGGGGCAGGGCCTGGGGACATGGCTCAGTGAGTAAGAGCACCCGCTAGACAAGCACGGGTATCTAAGTTCAAATCCCAGCATCCATGTGAGAAGCTGGGCATGGCCCCTCGGGCACCTGTAACCTAAAAGCTATATGGGAAAGAGACGAGAGAATCAGTGGGTTTTGCCGGCTGTCAGCCTAGCTCCAGGGTGAGTGAGAGACCCTGCCGTAGGGAAATAGGTGGAGGGTGACAGGGCACTTCTTTATTATCCTTGTGCTCAGAAGAAACGCATCTGTACACATGTGTGTATATGCTACCTCCCCCACCACCACCACCACACACACAGAGCACTGTGCTACACAGCACTATCTATGCCTATTGCTGCTGAGAAGTGAGAAGGGACCCTGGACAGGGTAGGGGGGTGGCACCTGGGCTCTCAGGCTGGGAGAGGTTGCGGGTGATGATCTCCCTGACACAGACAGGCAGGCTGGCACCCTGAGGGTACTGGGCTGGGTTCTGCACACTCCGGCTCTCCTCTTGGTCTGGTCCCAGGACACAGCTCTCCAGTGTCTACGGGAAGAGAGAGGTTTTGGGCACTCTGGACCCCCTGCTTCCTGGCCTGAGAGTTGCGGGAGTCCTAGAGAACGCCAGGAGATGGCTGGAGGACTGGCTGCAGAGAGCCCCTGTAGGAGTCTCTCCTAGGTCTGTGCCCAGGTAGGACCTGAAGGCCAGAGAAATAAATCAAACCCACAGGAACTCAGGAACCACACGGGGGGGTGGGGGGGGGTGGGGGGGGGCAGCACAGGTATGGGGCTAGGGGATGGGCTGAGGGGTAGGGTGGCACCCCCATCCATCCCCACTCTAGGTAGGGAGGATTTTGCTGAGCCAGTAATCCCTAAACTCTACGAGGGGCCCTTCCCCCACTACCGTGGTACACTGGGATTAAGGAGTCCTAGCAGTTGGCCTGTGTGGCCTCCGGGAGCTGCAAATTGCAGCCCCTGTGTAGCTACCCCACACCTCCCCCACTCGCCCAGATCTCACCACTCCTATTAGCTGTTATTCCGCTCTGCCCCAGACAGGGTGGACACAGCCCTCAGGACCCACCTGGATAACAATCTCCAATGCCAGCTGGGCCAGCAGGGATTCTGCCAGCCCCAGGCTCATGGAGGGGGGTCTGTGGGTACCCCGCAGCCCCCCTCCCCAAAGTACGAAGTCGGCTCAGCTACATGCGCAAACGCACTAACACATCAACATCACCAGGCTGCTGCTGGGCTGAGCACCCAGCAGATTAAGCTTAAATCCGGTGGTGGCCCCACGTGACCATGCAGGGGGTGGGGAGGGGTTCTGATGGGAGAGGAGGGGGAAGAGCACTGAGAAGCAGAGGTGCATGAGGAGGGTGGGCAGAAAAAGCTCTGGGGCCCAGCCAGCACCCAGGAAAGAAGAGAGCGAAGGACGGCAAAGAGGGAAATGCAAGTGGAAGGTGGGAAGGAAGGGGGCAGTGTTACCCCCACCCTCTCCAGGCTGTGGGTCCTGGAGCCCTCTAAGCCACGCTGCAGGAGGCAGGAAAGGCCAGAGTCCCCAGTCAGTGGAGCATCTTCCCTGACCCGGAACGGGGCTCACGTGGTTTGCTCAGAATTCTGCTGGGCAGAATAGATGCCTGTGCACTACAGGTTGGAAGCAAAGAAAGCAGGGGCTCAGACCAGTCCTAAGTCTGGTCTGAGCCCCTCAAGCCCCACCCCCAGCTATGTCCCAGCATCCTCCTGTGTAAGAGCTGGTACTATTGGTGCTTTCTTTGAGCAAAGCAGAGCAAAGCATCTGCCAGTCAATGGCACACAACAGGGTGCCAGTTCACACACTGAAACCCTGGGTAAACATTGTTTTCACTCACTAAAAAAACTCCACATGCACAGTCCCTGGGTCCTAAAGTCCGAGAGCAGTTTCCCTCCCGTCAGCAAAGAGGTGGTAAGGCCCAAGGGTTGGTGCCTGGAATCGCTGGCCTGCCATGTGTTAGCAATATGACCCTGGACAAATGACCCCTCCTGGCCTCAGTTTCCTCATCTGTAAACAAGAGGAGAGCCTTTGTGGGAATTAAAATGTGCTGACAGCAGGGAGGGGCTCAGAAGCCCACAAGGCAAGAGTGAGCTCACAGTCGCTTATATTAGCACTACCTGTCAGCTACTGCTCTCCAGGTCCCTCGGTCCTAAGGCATGTCCACTCAAGTTCATCAAATCCTCCGATCAGCCCATTTCCAGATGTGCAAAATGAGGCTCAGGGGGGTGGGGGTGGGGGTCTCATCTGCTCACGGTGAGAGAAGTGGAGGATATAAGCCTGAGCCTCACCCCCACCCTTCGGCCAAGCAGCCTCCTCAAAATGCTTGAAGGGCAAGGCCAGGCATCCTGCTCAAGTCCTGACACTGCATCCAGGCCAGACTTAGGGATACAGCAGGTGCTACATAAATGCACAGCAGCTCAAACTAGATCTTTCCTTTCCAACTAAGGAATCCATCCTGAAAATAGAAACACAGGAAACAAGGTACATCCGGCCAAGAAGGTAAGTGCCACTAAGATGCTATGGCAAACGATCCAGATCTGGGCAAATCTAAACCCATGAGCAGGGAGCTGCCACTCGGCCCTGCCCCGCTTCCAAAGAGTCTCCACAGTGCTCCTCCAGGCTACAATAGCCATAACCAGGCCAGGGAGAGCCTGAGCCAGGATGTCCAACCCCTAGATGCCCAGCTCAGCACACACGAGATCACAGATGTGTTTGGAGAATGGAACAGAATTATTCTGTGTCTCCCAGAGCCAGTGTCCTAAGAGAATTGAGGGAAAGGGGGCAGGATGGTAGCCCTTGAACACTAGGAAATACCAACCCCAAGCTCCACCAAAAATTCTGCCCCCCACCCTCTCACCCCATGGATCCTGAGACAGTGTTGCTAAACCCTGGGAGTGTACACTGCTTTGATACCTACAGCTTCCTTCCAAGCCTCAGGTAGGTAGGTAGAAAGGGAGGGAGGGAGGCAGGGAGGGAGGGAGAGAGGGAGGCAGGGAGGGAGGGAGGACTCAGCCAGCCAAATTCCTCAAAGGAATCTGATTGCTACAGCATCACCTGCTGGGGTTCTAAGGTGGTTGGTTGTCCCTTCCCAAACTCGTGGTGAAATGTGGTCCCCAGTGTAAGAGTGCAGAGGTGATGGGACCTTTAAGAGGGGATTAGGTCAGAGGGCTAAGGCCTTTCCCAACTGTAGTTTACTTATATCACAAGTGTGGGTAGAAGGGGTGGTGGCTCAGCTCTGGAATCCCAGCACTTTGGAAGCAAACAGAGAGAAATCTTGTGTTTAAGGACAATATGGGCTGCATTGAGAGAGACGGCACCAGTACAGACACTGGCTACTCTTTCAGTGGATCTGGGATCAGTTCCCAGAAGCCACCTAACTATAGTTCCGGGGGGATACGAGGCCTTCTTTTGGTCTCTGCAGGTACCCCACCTGCTCAGCAGGAAGCTCTGCGAACAGCTGTTGAAGAAATGAATGAACATGGAGGCTAGCAACACTACAGGCTGAACACCCCTAATCTGAAAAACCTAAAACCTGTAAGTCAATGTCACAAGTGGCCCATACCTAACTTCATGGGACAAACCGCAGTACGCCAAAGATGTATAAAGCTATCGCAGGCTACGTGGCTAAGTGAAGATGCTTCACGCCTCTTGCTTTGATTTGGGCCTGTCCCGCGACACCTTTTTATATATATGTGTAAATATCTCAAAAACTGTTTTTAAAAATATTTCATTCTTTTATGTATGAGAGCTCTATCTGCATGTACACCCACATGCCAGAAGAGGGCATCAGATAATATCATATATGGTTGCGAGCCACCATGTGGTCGCTGGGACTTGAACTCAGGACTTCTGGAAGAGAAGACAGTGCTCTTTCCCACTGCGCCACCTCTCCAGCCCTCAAAAATTGTTTTAAACGAAGGGCTTCTGGGATACTTAACCTGAACAGAAAATTAATTAGGGTAGGGGGCGGATAATCCCTTTAACTTTGGCTGGGGAGTTGCATAAAATTTCAGCCATGACACACAGCCATGGGTCACAAGACACCAGTAAATCCATATCCAGCACCAGAGGCCCAGGCCAGGCAGTGGGATTAAGGGTGCCTACCCTCCGAGGGCACACTCAGTCCACAGACTTGCGCCCAGGGAGAGAAAGGGTAAATGAAGAGAATACACATTTGGGAGTCTCCCCAAGGAGCCACCCATGGCCTCTGTGAGTCTTGGAGTTACTTGTGAGCTCAACAGGAAATCTGAAGGGAACAAGTACTTCCAAGGCCCTTCCCCGAGGGTCCCAACTTTCCAGATAAGTCCGGTGCCCAGGGGGCTGGGCACATTTCACCCACATGTTGGAGAACAGATATCCCTTCAGACTTGTGCTTGCAAAAAGCCTGGGGTTTCTCCAAATGCCAGCTCCAGAGCCGCTGGCTGGACTCATCCTGAAAACCCCTGGGTGGGGGCCCAAATCTCTGCACAAGGCTCCTGCGGCCTCGCCCACTCTAGACCGCACAGAGATCGCGCACACTGTGATCAGTTTGCTCGTGTGCACTACAGAAAGCCTTTTCCCCAGAGAACGGCTAAAGGAAAGACGAAGAGCATCCCACCGAGGGACGCAGGGCCGGGCCTGGCACTCGGGAGGCCACGGACAGCGACGTGCGGCTGCAGGCGACCGTCCTCCCCGACGGCTGCATCTAGCAGAGCCAGGGCACCCCGGTGAGAGGCTACTGGGCCGCAGGCCCCAGGCTCCAGGCGGGAAGACTCCAGTGGGGAACGTACCGCCCATACATTCCCTTCCCGCCGAGACCTAACCCAGCCCAGTCCGAAAGGGTCGCCGGGGCGCTGGGAGACCCCAGGACACCCACACCGCTCCAGCCCGCCTCCTTAGCCGGGCGCACCCGCCCCGTCCCCGCCCCGCGCACGCGCGCCGCGGGCTCCTACCTTCGCGCGCCGCCGCCGAGGGCGAACGGACACAGCGGAGGGGCGGGACGTGCTCTACGGGGCGTGCTCGAAGGCGTGGCTACGTAGGAGGCGGGGTCAGAACGACGGGAGGGTCAGGCCAAAGAGAAAGGCCGCGGCGGTGCGGGATGAGGGACCGAGGCCAAAGAGATGGCTCCGATGGGCGAGCGTGGGACCTAGGCGGAGTGAGCGCCTCCTGGCGGAGAAAGGCGCCACAGGGCGGAGTGGGCGGGAGCCGGGCCGAGGCTGAGACAGAGCATGCGCTTGCTCCTCGACGGGGGGGAGGCGCTTCGCCGAAGGGGCGTGTCTCCCCAGAAGGGGCGTGTCTGAAGCGAAGCAAAGCGCCCGCGGTGTGGAAAAAAGCGCTAGGGGGCGGGGCGGAGCTCGTCCGAGGGCGAGGCCGGGGCGGAATGGGTGGGGCTTCGCACAGAAAGGCGGTCAGCTACTCAGGGCGCCGCAGTCTTGGCGGTTGCATCATCTTTTATTGTTCTCGGATCGTGTGCGTCGTCTCGCAGCGGGAAGTTCCCCCGCTGCAGAGGCCTACTGAGAAGCCTCTGCATTCTGGCCGGAGGTTGCGATCCAGGTGGTGTGGTGGGCATTCCTGCGGGATCCCAGAAACACTGGAGCCTGCCCAAGGCTTTAAAAACTTTTGGGAGAAACTCCTTTTCTGATGAATGGTCCTGCTTAGCTTAGCACTCGGCCGTCGATTTGTCCATTTGTAAAATGTTGGTGCAGGCTGGAGGGAGAGTTGGCCTAGTGGTTAAGAGCTCTTGTTCTTGCAAAGGACCTAGATTCGATTCCCAGCACCCACATACATACAGGCAAAACACAAACACATAAGACAATAACCAAATCTTTTTTTTTAATGGTGGTGCCCTGATTGCTACCATACCATCCTGGAAGCTCATCTGATTCTTCCAGATGGGATAAATAAAACTGAGAGACCCAGATCTTCTGAACATCTGAGTGCAGCTCTCCTGCCTCTGCCTTCAGAAATAGTACGTTGGTTGCCGCCTGACTCTAGAGATAAAGGATGGAGTGTTTGGGTTGAAAATGTATCTTTATGGGTTTGCATCTGGAAAAAAAAGTACTCAGCAAGCTTGTTTTCCAAATAGCATACCCACTTGGGGAGAGGCAGGTAGATCTGAGTTTGAGGCCAGCCTGGTTTACTTAGTACCAGAACAGCTAGGGCTACATAGAGAGACCTTGTCTCAAAAACAAACAAACAAAACCTCCATGAGTTCAAGGCCAGCCTCGACTACAGAGCGAGTTCCAGGACAGCCAGAGCTATTATTAAGAGAAACCTTGTCTCGAAAAACAAAACAAAAAAGCCAAAAACAAACTCCAAAGAAAATAATGAAAAGACAAGGCAGCATTCCATGAACCTGGCTGAGCAGGCACACCTTAAATGCCAGACGCTGGAAGGCAGAGGCAGGATACAAAGGTCAGAGTCATCCTTAGCTACATAGAGAGTTTGAGGCCAACCTGGGCTACATAAGACCCTGTCACATAGAAAAAGATGACACAAACATGAGTTAGGTATGGCTCGGGGTTGGAAGCTGGTACTGTGCAATCCTGACTATGGGAGTTTGGATCTCAGCACGAACAAACCCGCTGCCAGCACACGCTGGTAACCCCAGCTCTTCAAGCCTATAATTATGCACGCCCGCCTGCGCACGCGTGTGTGTGTGTGTGTGTGTGTGTGTGTGCGTGCGCGCACGTGTGCGCACACACGTCTCATGTGGGACAGGGTGACAGAACCCTGGCAGGCAGATCTCTGAGTTTGAGGCCAGCCTGATCTACATAGATCCAGTCCATCCAGGGCTATACAGTGGTAATGCACACGCACGCACACACACACACAGACACAGATATATTTGAAATGTTATTCAAAAATAGTAACTTTGCTCTATCTTTAGGTTCTGGTGTGACAGTTCATCTCCTAAGAGTAAATTTTATTTCTTTGAAAGGATGGTGGGCTGGGCATGGAGGCATACACCTTTAGTCCCTGCGCTCGGGAGGCAGAGGCGGGTGGATCTTTGTGAATTCAAGGCCAGCCTGGTCTACCAAGGGAGTCCAGAGCAGCCAAGGCTACACAGAAAAGCCTTGTCTCAAAAAAAAAAAAAAAAAAAGGAAAAGGGCATATTGACTGTCTTCAAAATTGAAATAAAGATATTTTACTTTTTTCTTTGAGACAGAGTCTCACACTGTAGTCCAGGCTAGCCTGGAATTATGTAGCCCAGATCGACCTCAGCCTTGCCTCAATCCTCCTGCCTCTGCCTCACCTTGTGCAGCGTATATCCAGCTATCTTTGTCTCTAGCCACCCTCGTCACCCTGGGGGTAACCTGAGGTGCTCTTCCCCATGTCTCTTTAGAGGAAAATTTACCTATTTGCCCTTCCACTGTTGTGCAAAGAGCACATATCATGTGTGGGTGATTTTGGGTTTTGTCAGTGCTGGGGCTTGACCACAGCCTTGCACATGCTAGTGAGGCGCTCTACACTCCGCTCCAGCCAATACCCTAGACTTCTTTCCTTGCTGCTTACCCTAGATGCAGCTTAATGGTCAACGTATAGAGAGCGCTTTCACTCACTTCCCCCAGGGATCTAGTGAGTCACCAGATAGATACATATTTATGTGTATGCTCTGTGTGTGTGCGCGTGCGTGCGTGCGCGTGTTCATCGCCAGGCTGGCCTCAAACTCAGAGATCTGCCTGCCAGGGTTCTGTCATCCTGACCCACATGAGATGCTGGAATCTCATGAGACATAGTCTGGTAACACCTTGTCACCACTGCTGGGTTCTACTGGCTCAAAGTGGGTATTCCATTTGGTAATGAGCACCAAACACCCTGCCACCCCCACCACATTCCCCAGGGTGGTGCTCCTCAGGTTACATCCCTAAAGGCCTTCCTCCCCACTTCACCCCACCCCCAAAAGGTGCTTCGTCACCATGGTCAGCAGCTCAGGTCACGCCGCTCTACAGAAATGTGGCCACCTGCTATTATCGCTCACCCCAGTGTGGCCTTGACAAAGATCTGATGCCCTCCGCGGGCACAAGGCAGACACATGTGCTCAGACATACAAGGCAAAATATTCTCATATACGAAAATTTAAAATAAAATGGATGGCAGCCGGGCGTGGTGGCGCACTCCTTTAATCTCAGCACTCGGGAGATAGAGGCGTGGATCGATGTGAGTTCAAGGCCAGCCTGGTCTACAAAGCAAGTCCAGGACAGCCAAGACTACACAGAGAAACAGAGAAACCCTGTCTCTAAAAATTTAAAAAAAAAATGAAATAAATAAATAAATAAAATAAAATAAAATAAAATGGATGGCAAATTAAGGAAAATACCTGACACATGAAAAAAAAGAAAGTGTAGTGGTCATACTGCCAACAAGGGGACAGCCTAGACCCAAAGCCCACATCTAATTCCAGAAGCCAAGAGCTGACCTCAGAAAACCAAAAAATTAAGTGGAACCAGGCACGGTGACGCACACCTGTAATCCCAGCAAAGGCAGGCGGATCTCTGAATTCGAGCAAAGCAAGTCCAGGACAGCCAAGGCTACACAGAAAAGCCGTCTCAAAAACAAACAAACAATAAACTTTTTAGTGGGGCTAGAAAGAGGGTTCAGTGGTTAAGAACACTGATAGCACTTTGAAGGACCCTGGTTCAATTTCCATCACCCACTTGAGGGCTCAGGACTGTCTGTAATTTTAGTCTTAGGGAATCTGACATCCTCTCTGTCCTCCTTGGGCACCAGGCACACATGTGGTGTACAAACGTATATATTCAGGTAAACATCCAAACACATAAAAAATACAGAGAAAACAATGTGTGTGTGCCCATGAGTGTGGGTACTCAGGGAAGCTGGAGGCGTCGGGTCCCTCAGAGTTGGAGAGTTAAAGGCTGGTGGCCTAGGTGCTAGAGGCCAAACTGCAAGAGCAGCACACTCTTGAATGCTGAGCCCTACGGCATTCTTGGTACCAAGTCTCACTATGTAGCCCAGGTTGGCCTGGAATTCACCATCTTCCCACCTCCACTTCCTGAACACTGGAACTTCAGGTGGGTACCAGAGACCTGGCCGACTTCCCCTTGAAGCTGCCCTGTAGGTCTGCCTATTCATTCCAATCTTCAGTCTCCGTACAGAGAGGGAATTCTCCCAGCTCGGCAATGATGTGGAACAGAAGTGAGGCCCTTTTGACACAACTTTCTTGTGTTTTCAGTGGCCAGGACCCACAGCTCTGCTCTTCTCTCCCCTATGCTGGTTACCACACACTGTGGCCATAAGCCTGCCTTTTGTCCAGAGCCTTCAGGCATTAGGATTTCTTTTTAACGTTTTTTTCTGCTTAGCCTCTGTGCACATGTGCCTTTCCCACCTGGGCTCGTGTGGGAGTCTGCAGAGACAAGGTTCTCCACAGCTCTGTCCACTGAGGCTCTGACACTGACTTCACTAATGACTAACTGCCCCAGGGCTTAGGAAAGATTCCTCAAGACGTGCTAAGAGATGTGCTGTCCTCAGAGTGCCGGGATCAGGCTCTCCTCTGGATGACAAGATACCCAGGGACCTGACAGCCGAGCAGCCATGCTGCCAAAAACACATCCATCTGAGATGCAGTACAGAAGTAAAAACATTTATTTTATTTTATTTTTTCATCTTTAAAACTCTGGTCCCACAAGGTCAGCACAGTGTTGACCCTTAAAAAAAAGAAAAAAGAAAAAGAAAAGAAAAGAAAAGAAAAAGAAACCTTTCAACTGAAGGTAAGATTAAGCCTATAAAGAAACTTGAGAGGTTCACTGAGGAGACAGCAATTTCTTATAAATCAGTACTCCTGATGGCCTGGACTTCCAGCTGACAGAGCACCTTCTGTCACAGTCTCTGAAGGAAAAAAAGAGGTTATCTACATACAGATAGGTCCCTCCAGAAGCCACCAGAACCATGAACCTGTGAGGCAGGCAGGCTGGTCTGGCCTGTGATGCCTCATCTTCCCCATAACACTGTCCAGCTGGCATCCAGAGCTGCCCCACCTGAGGGGGTGACTGGTTGGAGGACATCAAAACCAGGTATGCAGACTGCCTCCCACTGCTGCCTCTGGGGTTCAGGGCAGGGAGAAGGGTGTGTCAGAGGCCCTCACTATGGCGGGTCCCTCGCAAGGCTGCATTAGTGCAGGTCAGCATGTTAGCAGAGCAATGGATTAACATGTTCAAAAGCTGCTTAGTCCCTCCAGTGTCCCCCGACAGCACAGCTCAGGACCTGTGAGCAGTCAGAAAGGTCTCCTCTGTAAAGCACCTGACAGCGAATCTGGGACACCTGCCAACCCGAGGCAGAGCGGAGCCCAGGACACAAACTCACCCCATTCTGTGCTTTGGGGGCTGTGTTTAATAAAGGTCACTTAAAGGAAGAAGATAGGTCTGGCTCCCTCAGTGAGGACGCATGGGCTCGGGGGTCCTGGAGTGTTTGCTCCTGCCTTCTGTCTGTGCAGCACCTGAGCCCCAGCAACAGTGTGGCATGGTGCCAATCTACTGCTTCTTGTCACTCAGGCTCAGGCTGTTGGGAGAGCCCGGCAAGGAGAGGACAGTGATGCTCCAGGGGCCAGTAGGGAGCACTTTGCCTCCTGCCGCTGGCCAGGATGAGGCAGCTCCTTCCCAGAAGTCAGCTGAGGAGAAGTTGTGCAGGTCAAAACTGGACCCAGCCAGTGCCTGCCTGAGACTGGCTGGAGGGCGACCTGTGGTGGGAAGACAAGGAGGGTGGCAGTATCCAGCTGTCGCAGAGGAGGCAGAGTGGACATCTTTTGGGGCTTGGTTCTTGACCCAGGACAACACTTGGTGAGAACCACAGAAGTTTGTGGATGGAGGTCTCAGGCAGTGGGGAACAGTGAGAAGCCTTTAGAGGTAAAGAGCGCGATGCCACCCAAGGCAGGGTGCCTTGAAAATGTCCGTGGCTGCCATGAAAATGCCCAGCCAGCCATTCCAGGGAGCTCAAGGGAACAGCTCTGGCCCCACCCAGCCCAGAAAGCTACCCTCCTCACCCTGGAGATTTGGTGAAGTCGCCCCAGACATCAGCAGTGGCAGCAGCAGCAGGCTTAAACTGTGGCCAAGGTTCTGTGGCCCCTCCTAGTGATGTCCCCAAGTTCAGTGAGAGAGGGAGAAAAGAGACAGGGATGTCAGAGATATTCTTATGGTGACCTCACTAACTGAAAGTGGCCAGTCTTATGACCCCAGGCAGCTGAGGCACAGGGAGACACGTTTTGGAGACAAGCTACTCTCCACAAGGGGCCATGTATCCATCACTTTTTTCATGGGCTTTTGGTGGTCCCTAGAAAGCAGGAGCCACATACAAAGTGGAGGGAAAAGTAGAGAATGCCTCCGCAAACCCCACAGCCCCTCCCAGAAAGTCTGCAGCACCGCGTGGATCACCTGGCTAGAGCCCCAGGCCCACATTGCCACATAGAGCCCTTCTAGCCCAGCCACACGGAAGCCTGCCCTGCACCTCTCTCCACACGGGCAAGCCTATTCGGCCTCCTGACACCATCCCTATGCTGCTAACGGCCACACTGCCATGTGTCATCTGCTCTGGGCTGGAAAGCCAGATAAAACCAAGGTCCCCAATGGGAACACTTCACAGTTCGCTGAGTGCCAAGTGTGTGCATTATCTCATTTGAACCTCACCACAGCTCCTTGGGAAGGTCAGGACAGGGTTAGGTATGTTGAACCTAAGAGTTTTCTTATCTCTCATATGGTTGAGTGGACTGTTTTATAGGCCTGAGTAAGCTTATAGCTCTGGCAGCTCAGCTCAGACTCAGCACACAGTGTCACTAAAACACCAGTGAATAAACCCATTGGTGGTACATGTGGTGGTACAAACTCCAAGTGTGGTACATGGCACAGCTCAGGCGATCTTCACCATAAGCACCATTACTACCCCATTCCACAGATGGGAAAATGGAGGCACAGAGAAGCAGGCCATTACAAGCTCAAAAACAATGAGCTACAGTTTGAAGTCAACCACGTGACTCCAAAGCAGACAGCACCAGCAGTTGGCAGCTGGCAGCTGTCTGACATCATCTTGTTTGTGAACACGCTTACTGTAGGCTGTGAGCACTAGGATGGAAGCCACAGAGGGCAAGGGCTCCACGTGGTCCTGACTTCAGCTTTATCACGGTTTAGGAAGGTGCTAAACGCATGTTCCAACCTGCTTATTAGGACATTGCTCCATCCCTCCTGAGTCAAGGAACACTAGTCCTATGGTGTCTCGGGCCCTAACCCTCCGCATGCACAGTGGTCCTGTGAGCACACTGTGGACAAAGTGCTAGAAGATCGACTTCCGGTACCAGGCAGAGGCTGATTGCTTTCACCTCTGGCACTCTCTTGGTCAACCTCACATGGCTGAGGTTGGGAGCCTGACCTCCAGAGAGAGGAACCAATGTCAGAGACCCTAAGGACCAGGACCAGGAATGCAGGAAGGCTTCCTGCCTAGACGTGTTCACTCCAAACATGCTGACAGCTCTGTGGACACTCCCAGCCTGCTGAGGAGAGGAAAGGGCTCCTCAGCACAGCCTACTGGGAGCAGCCTCTCTGCTTCCCAGCACCTGGTGCTGCACCAAGAGGCCCACGCTGGATCTCCCCCGTGGCTTCTGCTCACAGTGGCACACTGACTGCCACACCCACCTCTCTCAGGACAGTACTCCTCACAATCTGAGCCTTGGCCATGCTCTTCTTTCCACCTGGGATGCCAACAGTGGCCTGGCTGCACAGCCCAAGCTCCTCTGGAGATAACTCCCCAAGGGGGTGATGCTGGCCCTAGTGATAGGGGCCCCATACATGTGGCCTGTGCACCTGTGGTTCACCTTTGCCACCACTGGTAACACACCTAGGCCCTTGTACCAGCTCACTGATGACCTCATGGTCACTGCCTACCAGGACAGGTACCCTGAAGGGAAGGAGAAAGGCCAGGGAACAGAGGAACCTCAAGTGTATGCAGGACACACTCTGGTGCCACCATTTAGGCACATACACGGGTACAAAGCACGTGGGGGAAAGGGCAGCCGCATCACCACAGGGGACGAATCTGTCAGGGAGAGATACAAAGGTCACCCCAGCACTCACCTGAACCAGAAACAACTGCTGGCTGAACCAGAGAGCCCCCCACAGACAACTGCTCCCCGGAGGGAGGGATGAGGGTAGAGGACTTGCCCCCTGGAGGAGGGGGAAGCAGGCTCAGCCCTCCTGTGCTGGTGGGCCTGGCTCTTGGGGTCCCAGCTGCTCCTTCTTTCTTTCTCATGTTCTGAAGAGGAGAGAAGAATGCAAATGAGCCACCATGCGAGTCACCATGCGCTGGGAAACCCATGGGGACCTCAACACTCCCATACAGGAGCAGCGTGAGCTACAGAAAACCTATCCCAAGTTCCCATCCAGCGATATGGTCAGTGTTAAAATCCAGAGGCTCGTCTCACTTCTCATCAGAACGTACACATCAAATTACAGCCATACGCCATTCTGCCCCACGACAACAGCCCAGATATTGCTGGGGAGCACTGATAAGGACAGAGCAGCCAGAACATTCACGCATGGAGGAGCAAGGGAAGCCAGCCGCTCAGAGTGTTCTGCCACAGCATCCAAAGGCACAGACAGTGCAGCACGGGGCTCTGCAGCCCCATCCTTAGACAACCAGACACGAGCCTGGCCACTCACAGTGGCAGCACCTGGAGCCGACCCAGGTGGGGTCCCCTTCAGTGTCCATCCTCAGTGAAACATGAACCGGGAACACACACACAAACGCATGTGCCATCACAGAGGGCGAATGACCACAGGAAACAACATGGGTAACTTACAGCATGACACTGAATGAGGGGATCATATATAAAAGGGATAAAGTCTCCTACACAACTCACAGAAGCGAAGCACAGACCCAATCCAGGCCATTGGATGTCAGAGCAGGGCAGGGGCTCCTAACCGGCTCAGTCTTCTACTTCCTGACCTAGGAAAACCCCATGCTTTTAATCTGAAGTATTATGTGTGTGTGCATGTGTGTTCGTACATGTGCCTGAAGGTGCGGGCCAGGGGTCAACACTAAGGGTCATCATCAGAAACACCACCCACCTCCTTGAGTCTGATCTCACTGACCTGGAATGCACCAGTTAGGCAAGGATGGCAGGCTAGTAAGCACCAGGGATCCCCCTGTCTCTCTCCCTAGCACTGGGATTATAATCATGTATGTATTGTCTGGGACATGACCTGTTTATGTGGATCTTGGGACTTGAACTCAGGTTCTTGTGTGTGTAAAGCAAGTATTTGACCAACTGTCACTCTGTCCTGCATTTACCATCCTGGCACTTTCCTGTACGTGACACTTCAATACAACATAACAAAGCAGTGAGTACCACAGGTGAGCTGGAAACCAGCCCGAACCACACTGAGGAAGACAGCAGTCCCTGCTTGTGAGCACGGCAGAGGCAAGTCCCAGCATCCTCCACATGCATCCAGCTGGGCCAGTTATGTCTAGTTCCCCTGTCCTGGCCAAGTCCCCTCAGTCTTTCATCTTTTACAAAGGGATATGCTGAAGTCAGATGAGAAGCGCCTGGGAAACACTACCTGGCCCACAGCTGATGCTCATTAAGTGTTAGTTTCTTCCAAGCAAGAGAAAGAATCACAGTGCCACCAGTCCACTGGATTGGACTTGTATTTTCTCTCAAGGGCCAGCTGGCCAACTTCAAGGTCCCAAAGCATCACCAGCATGAAGCAGGAAAGAGAAAGAAACGGTAAGGAAAGAGGAAAAGCATTATTTCAGAGTCACACACTTTCTCCAAACAGATCCTTGGTTCCCCCAAATGCCGCCCAACCCCACTGCCCCTCATGCCGGCAGCCAGGGACAGAGCTTGTCTGGGTACCTGGTCCACCCTAACCTGTCTCTATTCAACAAGAGCGGGCAGAACATGCTGAATGCGGAGCCACACAGGAAGAAGACTCGAGGAGCCAGGACAATACCACTAGCAGAAGCTGCCCAAGATTCCCAGCACCCTCCTTGAAGCCTTCCAAGCGGGAGTGCTCCCAAACCCTCCTCACTCAGGCATGAGGCCGAGAGACAGCTTGAAGTAAGCACACCAACTCCCCCGACCCACCCTACAGCCAGAGTGGAAACACCAGTGCTAGTACTGAGTGGCTGCTCCCACGTGCCCGCCCACAGGTCACTGCTTCCAGGAAGCCTCCCATGGGTTCCTGCATTATGGGCCGTGTGCTTCCTCCAGAAGCCCTAGCACCAGGGTATGCTCTGGTCATAGAGTCTCTCCTGCCATTTTGCAATCACATCTGTGCATGTTCAGCTCAACCTGGAATGCCATGGTGAACCCAGAGAACCCGGCATGGGGTCAAGATGCTGGATCAGTTCTGGCTAAATGGATGGAACTGGACTATGAAGGGTTCGGGGGGCGGGGGTTGGGAGGCTTTGGACTGGGTGGCTTCAAGTGCCACAAAGCCATGGCCCACACAGCCACGTGAGGGTGCCACTCACTGCGATGTTGATCTTGATGGTCTGGCCCTCCTTGAAGCCCAGGTCCAATTTGGGGCCTTCATCTGGGTTCTGGGCTTGCTTTGCAAACTCACACTGTTGCTTCACCCACCTGGGGAGGACCGGGGAAAAGAGTGGTGAGGCGGGAACGGCAGCTGCCCTGCTTCTGCTTCCACAAGGCCTTCGCTCCAGGAAGCCTGAGTGGAGGCCAACTTCCCAAGCAGGGGTTCAGATGCCAGCTTTGGGACAGTCAAGCATCTGATGGACATCAGCTCCTTCATTAGCATCATAGTTTAAACTAGAGGTTCTCAATTTATGGGTTGTGACCCCTTTGGGGGGGGTCAAACGACCCTTTCACAGGAGTCATAGAAGACCATTGGAAAACAGAGATATTTATATTATGATTTATAACAGTAGCAAAATTACTGTTACGAAATAGCAATGAGAATAATTTTATGGTTGGGAAGTCACCACCACTTGAAGAACTGTATTAAGGGCCACAGCATCAGGAAGGTTGAGAACAACTGCTCTAGACGAAGTTCTTAACATGGAGAACGTGACTGGCTCATTCATATACATGGATGCGAGTGCCTGAGGTTCCCTCTAGACCCTGGCATGGTCTGTGCCTCAGGCTTCCTCCTGGACACTCCTGTGCTGAGACAGGACAGATGCCTGAAAGCAAAGGGCAGCATAGTGATTCCTACCTACCTACAATGCTACTAACAGCCACTGGGGCAGGGTGTCCACACAAAGGGCCAGGCACTGTCCACCTATCAGCAGGCAGAGGCAGAGCCCTGAGGGTGCCCCATCCTTCACAAAGGACACCAAAGCTCTGCGAGGTGGCCTGGAAATGTTGGGCCCTCTTGGAACATTATAAAGGAGCAGATACTTAGAGCTGTAAGAGCCTGAGAGGGACTCTGGCAGTTCAGGGGCCGCTGAGGAAAAGCTGGGACACCGAAAAGGCTAAGCCAGCTGACATAGGTGGCACACGGCCTTAGGGACCAGGAGAGCAGAGAAGGCAGCCTGGAGGAGGACTGGCAGGCTGCTAGCAGACAAAGCAGTCATTAGACACCTTAACCAGGAAGAACAGTTTGTCCAGGAAAGAAGGGAGGAGAAGCAGGAGACAACACGTGCCCCCAAGAGGTACTCACTTGAAATGGTCCTGTAATGCCACGTTGAAGTCAAAGGCGTCCCCTCGGTCCCCAAAACCAATCCCAATAAAAGCATGTCGCCCTAGGGGGTGGGGGTGGAGACAGCCATCAAGCTCACATTTTCAAAGGCAATGGTTCTGCACAGAAGAGCCCCCCAGACCCCTCGTACCGTTTCCATCTTCAATGCGGACCACGAAGTACCTGCTGGAGTCGGTCACACTCTCCACAGCTGTCCCAGGGAACTGGTCCACTGGGGCCTGTGCGAAGAGCTCCCCTGTAAGTACGGGGAGAGGCGGGTGAGCCGGGGCGCCCCTCCAGCCCGGTGCTGTTATGTACTACTAGGGCTTTCCTGTCGGGAGCCATGCCAGACCAGGAGGGCCTCCTCCAAGATCCAACCAATCTGTTCTTGCTGGAGACAATGCCGGCATGAAGTGAAGGGAGAAGCAGGGTCACAGAAGGCCTACAGGTCATATCTGCCCAAGTGTCAGTAGGTTTTTTGTTTGGTTGGTTGGTTGGATTTTTTTTGGTTTTCTGAGACCGGGTTTCTCTGTGTAGCCTTGACTGTCCTGGACTCGCTTTGTAGACTAGACTGACTCTCGAACTCACAGAGATCTACCTGCCTCTGCCTCCCGAGTGCTGGGATTAAAGGCGTGTGCCATCATGTTCGGCTGTGTCAATAGTTTTTACTTAATTGATAAGTATTTCAAAATCAGACTGTTTGGGCTGGAGATACGGCTCAGTGGTTAAGAGCACTTGCTGTTCTTCCAGAGGTCCTGAGTTCAATTTCCGACATCCACATGGCGGCTCACAACTGTTTATAACTCCAGTTCCAGAGGATGCGACACCCTCTCACAGACATACATGCAGGCAAAACACCAATGCAAATAAATAAAATAAAATAAAAAATCAGCCTGCTTTAAAATATCCCCCAATTGGGGAGAAGGCGAGGCTGCGAAAGGGTCTCTCTATGTTATCCTGGCTGTCCTACAACTCGCTTACACAGACCAGGCTAGCCTTAAACTCAGAGATCCACCTGCCTCTGCCTCTGGATGGGATTAAAGCCATGCCCAGCATTGGCTTTTCTTAAAGAATAAAGGTTCTGCCACGCTGGGCCTCCATCCCCACATAGTAGCTCCAGGGTAGGGCTGCCACCACCCTTAACTACTTATATGGCTGTCACTAAGTCTGAGGGTGATGGGCCCAGCACGGATATGTCACACCTTGGAAAGGCCTACCACCAACGAAGGACTATAAGAGGAGCCAGCAAGCCCTGCAGAAAGGAAGGCAGTTATGGTTTCACAGAAAAGTCTAGAACAAGCTAGCTCAGGTCAATCTCAGAGACTAGGTAAAAGGATGATAGGTCTCAAGCTGCAGCCTTGTGCTCGGCTGGTTACATAGCCACTTAGCATGCACGGCTCTGTTTCCTAGGAGGGCATAAAGCAGGCATCGCAGGGATGCCTACAATCTCTGCACGTGGGAGGTAGAGGCAGAAGGGTCAGAAGTTCAAGGTCATCCTTGGCTACACAGTTCCAGGCCAACATGGGCTAAATGAGACTCTGTCTCAAAAAGAAAAAAAAAAGGCTAGTTGGGCGTGGTGGCACAAGCCTTTAACCCCAGCACTCAGGAGGCAGAGGCAGGAGGATCATTGTGAGTTCGAGGCCAGCCTGGTCTACAAAGTTGAGTCCAGGCTACACAGAGAAATCCTGTCTCAAAAAAAAAAAAAAAAAGGCACCCTTGTGGAGTGTTACCTTGTGAGCTCTGGGTCCCCACACCTGACCACAGATCCAGGGGCCTTTATGATGGGCTCCAAGAGTAAAGGTTTGCTAACGGTGCCCTCAGCGTCTGATCCAACATGCCCTTGTTGCTTGATAAGATTCCCTTCATGCTCTGGGATTGGAAGCATGACCGCCAGTGATGGCCTAAATGGAGCCTGATGGCCCTGGAGCCTGCAGCTTCTTATCAACTTACACCAACACCCAGTTTAGTACTCTGGCACTCAGAGTCGCCTACAGGCCTTTATCTTGCAGAAGTGGCTCTGCAGGGTGGTGAGCGGCCTGGCTTGGCCAGGGCAGCCTCTCTCTTCCACAGGTGGAAGCTCAGACAACCTAGCCCAACCCACGTCCTGTGCCTTTACCCGAGGTCCTGTCCTCCAGTTTGATGTAGGCCACCTTCCCTTTTGCAGTGATCCGCAGCCGGCCACTCCATGATGGCTGGTCCAGTTGCCACTCTGAGGCCCTGTGAGGACAAAAAAAACCACTGAGCCTCCTGCTTATTCCTCCAGTGCTCGGAAAGAGAATGGGCAGAGCCACTGTTCAAGAACACAGTTGGCAAACCTTTCTTTAAAAGCAAGCATGAGCAGGGCGTGGTGGCGCACCCGTTTAATCCCAGCACTCAGAAGGCAGAAGCAGGCGGATCTCTGTGAGTTCGAGACCAGCCTGGTCTACAGAGTGAGTCCAGGACAGCCAAGGCTGTTACATAGAGAAACCGGTCTCAAACAAACAAACAAACAAAGCAAGAACTGTAACTAACATCTTAGCAGGTCACACAGCCTCTCCTGGGCAATTGGACTATTCCGATGACGCAGTGGGAAAAGCTGTAGGGGAGATAAACATGTTTTAATCCCAAGTGTGGGATGGGGAACAGACTTGTGAGAGAGCAGTCGAACCACTTTGTTGGGGGGCTTGGTTGTTGCCAGCTGAAAACATCCTAGAACAGACTCTGAGAGGAAATATATATATGAGCCCCAAACAAGAGGCTGGGCATTTTTGCGACTTGGTATTGTCTGGCTGGCTCCACTTTGAGACACTCCTAGAGAACCGCTCCAGGGAAGGCTTCAAGGCTTTGGGCTCTGCCTGCGGCTCCGAGTTCCAGCTGCTCCAGGTTCCAGCAGCAACCTTGGTGGAATTGCTGGTCTGCTGAAATCCTGCTGACCACGCCAGGAGAATCGTTCCTAGGAGCTGATACCCAGAAGGTTTCACTCTTGTTTTCCTTCATCTCCTTGCCCTCTTGTTTAGGCTGGTCAGGTTGTAAGGGAGGTGCGCTCGTTTAATAAGTTCATAGTAAAGTGTACTTGTGAAGGAAATTGAGCCTACAGACAGCAGAAAAACTGTGTGTACATGCCGACGCTGTACATGATGATGCTGTGTCCCATACAGGGGCTGGTGAGATTGCTCTGCAGCTAAAGGCAACCACGCCAAGCCTGACAACCTGCACTTCATCCCTGGAACTCCACACAGCAGAAGAACCAACTCGCACCAGCGGTCTGCTGACTGCCACTCATACAGGAGCACATGTACAAAGATAAGCAGATAGATACACACACACACACACACACACACACACACACACACACACATAAATGTAATAAAAAACAATTTCTTTCTGAGATGGGGTTCTCAATGTGTAGCCTTGGCTAGCATGGAACTCCCTTTGTAGGTCAGGCTAGCCGTAAACTCAGAGGTCCACCTGCCTCTGCTTCCTGAGTGCTGGGATTAAAGGTGTGCGCCACCATTGGCCCTACACGGTAGATAGGAAAAGCCAGCTCCCCCAAGTTGTCTTGTGACTTCCACATAGATGTGACAGGCAAGTGTCTACGCACACACACACTAAATAAGTACATAAACTTAAAAAAAAACAAACCCACCTTATTACAGGGGCTGGAAAGACAGCTCAGTGGTTAATAGCACTGGCTACTCTACCTGACGACCCAAGTTCAATTCGCAGCATCCATATGGCGGCTCACAAGGGTCTGTGACTCAAATCCTAGGGGATCTTTTTGGTCTCTTTGGGCACCAGGCACACGTGTGGTATATAAATATACATGAAGACAAAACATCCATGCACATACAAAAAAAATTAAAAATAAAAACAAGGCGGGTGTGGTGGCGCATGCCTGTAATCCCAGCATTCGGGGAGGCAGAAGCAGGCAGATCTCTGAGTTCAAGGCGAGCCTGGTCTACAAAGTGAGTCCAGGACAGCCAAGGCTACATAGAGAAACCCTGTCTCAAAACAAAACAAAAACAAAAATTAAAAAGAATATATATATATATTCTTAGCTTGTGTGGATTCAAAACGGTAGTTTTAGCAGCAAGGAGTTGCAGCTTGCTGGCCCTCACTCTGAAGACCACAGACCTTCTCCCAAGTGGGACTTCCTTTCCAGCTTCCTTTCCTTAGAGGAAGCAGCTAGAGACCTATTGTTTCTGTTACGACACCGTGATGGAAAGCTGCTCAGACCAACCCAACCCCCTGGACGCTGAGACCATGTTGGAGGAAGTACAGAGCGGCACAAGCTTTGGCAAAAAGAGCTTAAAAGTGCACGCATGTACAGGGGAGAAAACAGGGCGGTTAAGAAACGCATTCTAAAATGTATTCCAGGCAGCATTCTAAAATGTATTCCAGGCAGGAAGAAACAACAGTGGACCAAAGACCCTTGTCAATGCCTTCTTTGGCGCCTTTAAAAAGCAAGAGTGCCCTATTTTAGCAGCAGCAGCAGCAGCAGCAGCAGCACAGAGAAACCCCTAAACAGCAAGCACCCTGGGTATTTCCAAAAGGCTCTTCTGGGAAGTTCCTACGCAAATGGCAGCTCTCTGGAACGCTAGGCGGCAGCTGTTGCAGGGCCACACATGAATGCAGATCCGCAGCTAACAACGCAGCGGGCTCAGTTTCTGTTCCTCTCACTAGCACAGTGGGCTTTAGATTCAAGCTAAGGAGAGGCCTAGAGGTTAAGTGCAAGGCTGGCAGTTTCGTCCATACCAAACCAGCCTGGCTGGATACTTGGTGGCCCCACCCTCTGGAGGACCAAGACGAGCTAACCCTAGCCTGCTGAACAAAGACCCGACATCTCTGTCTAGGCGACCAGTCTCCACACATGATGCTAGAAAGGAAAGGGAGCGGCTAGGGAGACGAAACATGCGCTGAGCAAACTTGAGGAAGTGCGCTTGGATCTCCAGAACCTAAAAGCTAGGCGTGGCTGGGTACCTCTAAACCCCCCACCGTGTGGGGCAGGACAGAGACAGGAGGATCCCTGGGACTTGCTGAACAGCTGGTCCTACATGAAATAGCAAACTCTAGGCTCAGAGACCATCTCAACGGGAAAACAGAGTGAGAAGGCAAGACGCTTGCTGGGCCTCCTGTGGCTTCTGCACGCGTGCACATGGGGGCACACACACACACACACACACCTGCACATACATCATACAGGCAGTAGTAGCTTGGTGACTTGCGTCTTTGTTATTTTAATACTATTTTAAACCGATCACATATACACAGTAAGTGTTCAGTAAGACACCTGTTCAGGAAACTTGCTATGGCTCATAAAGGACATGAAGTTGGCATTCCAACACACTTGTGGTAAGAGACTACCAAACAACCTTTGCACACGCTGCCTTCAAGGGCATCACTCCATCACTGGACACTGGACACATCATGTATTACCAGCAATGCCTTTTCTAAATGTACTCGTCATCTTGTTCAGATGGGGAATGCAAACAGTACGGGAGGTATCCAACTTTGGGTCTGCTCTCCTACAACAGAGTCCTGGGTTCCCTTCCAGAGACACTCCGTGTGTTTACAGGCATTTGTGTTTATTTGCCTCGGGTGACGCTTACTCAAGACAAGGGCAGTGGGGTCCTCCCAGCAAGCCGTGTGTTGTGATCAGGGGTGAAACTGGGGTCAAGAGAGCCAGAGATAGGACCGGGCTTCCTGGGCTTCGCCGGACGGGTCCTTCAGATGGAGCCAGGTTCCCTCCCCTGCCCTCCGGGTGGGGATTTCCCGCGGGTGGCAGGGTTTTCAAGGATCCCGTCAAGGCTGTCGGTTAGCGCTGTCACACGACTTGCAGAACCCGCCGAGGGAACCCGCAGCGCTCTCCGGTCCCCAGGAGCTAGCTGGGACGGTTGCCCGGGTCCCGCTGACGCTCACGGCCAGCGACCCCTCAGGGAAACAGCCACAGGGCTCCATCCCTTCCGCCCCTAAACGCGACAGCCTGCCCTCGACCCCCGCAGTGCATGCCGGGATGGTGTGGAAGAGAGTAAGTCACCTGTAGCCACGGTTGGTGGCCCGCGGCGGGATGCGGTAGACATGGACCTCGGGCTTGACACAGAGAACCGACTCGTACTCGTTCTCCTCCATCTCGACTGCCAGAGCTCACCGGACTTCCGGCTTCTTCCCCGCCCCTTCGGGACCGGAAGTGACCCGATTCTGTATTGAACATAGGCTCCCAGCCCAGTGCCCTCTGCAGGATACCCTGGATAATAACACGAGGCGATTCATCCCTGGTGCTGGGAGCACATCCCGCCTAATGCCAAACCTGGTTGTGGTTCAAACACTATACCCTAGGCCAGGCTGGCTGCAGCCTCTCCCTCCTCCAGCCCTCCTCAGCGGAATGTCCTCCTCTCTGCTAACTCCAGAAGGTTCTCAGAGGCTTCTGGAGAAATCTCACTCCACCACCCTCCCTACTTTTTGTAACCTACTGTGTACCCAAGGCCCCAGCGGCTTAGCTCAACAATAGGAGTCAAAAGTTTTGAACTAAAGTTCCTGGGTGTTCTAGTCACTGTTCTATTGCTGTGAAGAGACACCACGACCAAGGCAACGCTTATAAAAGAAATCACTTAACTGGGGGCTTGCTTACAGTTTCAGATGGTTAATCCGTTATTATCAGGCCGGGGAGCATGGCGGCATGAAGGCAGGCTTGGTGCTGCAGAAGCAGCTGAGAGCTTAACATGGTGATCCTGGTCGGGAGGCACAGACCACAGAACACAGGGTGGGGGTGAGGGCACAACGACAGTAGTGACACACCTCCTAATAAGGACACACCTCCTAATCCTTCCAAACACTTCATCAACTGGGGACTCAGCATACAAATATATACAAATATAAGGGGGCGCAAAAAGATAAATAAATAAGGGGGCGCATTCTCATTCAAACTGCCACATTGCGGGAAACATTCAACAAGGTTGATTGACTGTGAGAAGCTAGAACATGGCAGACTGTGAGCCAAATTGATTTTGAGCTATCTTGACACTCTAAATAGCCATTTATTGTTCACCTCTGTGTGTGACTTATGATCCTGGTCTAAAGAGTCCCAAGACAGCCAATGCTACACAGAGAAATCCTGGCTCAAAAAACCAAAATAATAATAATAATAACAACAACAACAACAACAACTTTCGGCGGCTGAGTAATATCTTACTTTATGTACATACAGAGGCAGAGAAAAATGGGAAAACTAAAGGGACATAAGGAAGGAAAAGAGGCCCTGACCCCTCTGGATGTGATTTCTGTTTCTCGTTGACTACAAGCCAAGAACTTCAGCACAGGCAAAACTGATATTAAGACACTACAGGAGAAGGTTAGCGGGCCTGAGAAGGAAGCATGCCAAAAGGCTTTCAAAGATGAGTAGAAGGGGCTGGAGAAATGGCCCCTCAGTTAAGGCCACTCTGACTGCTCTTCCAGAGGACCCAGGGTTCAAATCCCAACACCCACACCGCAGCTCACAACTGTCTGTAATTCCAGTATCTGACACTCTCACATAGACACACATTCAGGCAAAGCACCAATGCACATAAAATAAGGTAAGTAGGGGGCTGGAGAGATGGCTCAGTGGTTAAGAGCACTGACTGTTCCTCCAAAGGTCATGAGTTCAATTCCCAGCAACCACATGGTGGCTTAAAACCATCTATAATGTGATCTGATCCCTCTTCTAGCATGCAGTTGTACATGCAGTACAGAGCACTGTATATATAATAATACATAAATAAAATTTAAAAAAAAACAAGGTAAATAAATTAAAAAATAAAATAAAAACAAAAGGATGAGAGGAAGGGGCCTGGAGAGATGGCTAAGTGGTTAAGAGCACTGGTGCTCTTCCAGAAGACACAGGTTCAATTCACAGCACCCACACAGCAGCTGAGAACTGCCTGTAACTCTATGAGATCTGACCCCCCTCGCATATACATACATGTAGACAAAACACCAATGCACATAACATAAAAATAAATAAATTCAAGAAGCATAGTTATGGGTCCCTCAAGGGAGAGTTGTTTGCATTAGTTGTATAGAGCACATTGGTGGCTCTACATTACATCTTTAAAATGTTGTTAACCCAGCACTTGGGAGGCAGAGGCAGAGGCAGAGGCAGGCAGATCGCTGTGAGTTCGAGGCCAGTTTGGTCTACAAACTGAGTCCGGGACAGCCAAGGCTACACAGAGAGACTCTGTCTCAAAAAGCCAAAATAAAATAAAATAAAATGTTGCTAAGAGAGCTGGGGTGTGGGTAGGGGAGGGGGTGTGGGGGTGGGGGGGTTGTGACACACGCCTTTAATCCCAGCACTCAGGAAGCAGAGGAAGGTGAATATCTGTGATTTTGAGGCCGGCCTGGTCTACAGAGTAAGTTTCAGAACAGCCAGGGCTACACAGAGAAATCCTGTCTCAGAAAAAAAAAATGTTGCTAAGAGCCAGGTGATGAGCTGGCTTGGTGGCACACACCTGTAATCCCAGCACTCAGGGAGGCAGAGGCAGAGGCAGAGGCAGAGGCAGGCAGATCTCTGAGTTTTGAGGTCAGCCTGGTCTACAGAGTGAGATCTGGGACAGCCATGGCTAAACAGGAAATTCTGTCTTGGGGGAAAAACAAAATGTTGCTAGGAATATTTTTTTCTTTTCTCACCTCAACCCCTGCTCCTGAGACAGGGTCTCTCTACATAGTCCCAAATGTCCTAAAACTCACTTTGTAGACCAGGCTAGCCTGAAACTCACGGAGCTCCTCCTGCCTCTGCCTCCTACATGCTGGATGGCATCAAAGGTATATGCCAACATACCCAGCAAGTATTTATTGGGTCACTTCTGTTCATTTGTAGCTAGATCTAAGACAGATGCAGGCATCCTTAAAAACAAACCACTAGATTTTAGTTGTAACAAGTAATAAATGAATGAAGGACTTTGGGGCCAGGCATGGTGGTGCACGCCTTTAATCCCAGCACTCGGGAGGCAGAGGCAGGCAGATCGCTGTGAGTTCAAGGCCAGCCTGGTCTACAAAGTGAGTCCAGGACAGCCAAGGCTACACAGAGAGACTCTGTCTTGAAAAACCAAAAAAAAAAAAAAAAAAAAAAAGAAAGAAAGAAAAGAAGGACTTCGGATTTCTGTCTCACACCACAGACCATGGCATAAGGGCATAGGGCTAAACTACACAGCTCACAGTAGGAAAAAAATAGACATAAATCTTCACCTTTGGGAATTTATGTTATGATATAATCTTAGATATGACACTGAAAACACAAGCAACTAGAGAGAAAAAGCACTGGGCCCTTAGTGCACTTGAGAAGTGGAGACAGGGAGCCAGGCGTGGTGGCGGCACATGCCTTTAATCCCAGCAGAGGCAGAAGCAGGTGGATTGCTGTGAGTTCGAGGCCAGCCTGGTCTACAAAGCAAGTCTAGGACAGGCAAGGCTACACAGAGACACCCTGTCTCAAAAAACGGGGGAAAAAAAGGGAGGCCAGACTGGTTTACAAAAATTGAGTCCAGAACAGCCAGGGACTTGGTTACACAGAGAAACCTTGTCTCAGGGCACAGGGGTGGGGGGTGGGGTGGGAAGGTGGACTCCATTTTTAGACCCCTTTCTTTATAATTTATTTTTATTTTCTGTGCATTAATGTTTTGCTTGCATATATGTCTGTGGATGTCAGATCTTGGAGTTATAGACAGTTGTGAGCTACCATGTGGGTGCTGGGAACCTGGGTCTTCTGGAAGAACAGTCAGTAATCTTAACCACTGAGTCATCTCTCCAGCCCCCCATTTCAGATTCCTTAAGACCAAGGGTAGGAGTTGAGGGGATAGAAATGTTATTTAGAAAAGCCATTGTAGGGGGCTAGGGCTAGAGAGATGGCGCAGAGGTTAAGAACACTGATTGCTCTTCCAGAGGTCCTAAATTCAATTCCCAGGTACCACATGGTGGCTCACAGTCATCTGTGATGTGATCTGATGCCCTCTTCTGGCATAAAAGCATACATACAGGTAGAGCACTATATACATAATAAATAAATCAATCTGAAAGAAAGAAAGAAAGAAAGAAAGAAAGAAAAAATAGCTATACAAAAAGAAAAAGTAGCTATGTCACTACAAAAGCTTAGCCAGGCGTGGTGGCGCACACCTGTAATCCTAGCACTTGGGAGGCAGAGGCTGGCAGATCGTTGTGAGTTCAAGGCTAGCCTGGTCTACAAAGCTAGTCCAGGACAGCAAGGCTACACAGATAAACTGTCTCAAAACACCAAAAACAAAACAAAACAAACAAAGGCTTGAGAGACAAGAGACATAGAAATTAAGAGAACAGGAAATGTTCAACCGGGCACCTATGGTACCTAATGAAATGGATGATCAAGATAGACACCCCATTGACAATGGGTAAAAAGCTCAGCTTGCTAACATGGAGCTGGCATAAACTTCCAGTGCTTAAGAGTCAACTTTATGTGTGCATTCATAAAGATCTAATTGTACCTTGATAAACAGAATAAGATTAGCCAAAAGACACTGAATGGTAGGAAAAAAACTGCTAAGGTAGATCAACCTGTATACTTTAGAGATGTTTTAACATCAGGATGGAACTCAGGGAACGTATTGCATTGGGGAAGAGGTTTTGAGTATATTTCCACAGGTGATGAAAGACTATGGGTTCCATCAAAATTGAAAATGATTCAATCTGAAGGCAGACAGGAAAACCTTGATGCTGAAATGGATATTTGCTGAAAGATAGATGATCAGGACAGCAGTTATGAGAGAACATCACATCATAAGGATATTTGGACTTTTTTGGTTTGGGCTTTTAGTTTTTCAAAACAGGGTTTCTCTGTGTAGCCTTGGCTGTCCTGGACTCACTTTGTAGACCAGGCTGTCCTCAAACTCACGGTGACCCGACTGCCTCTGCCTCCTAAGTGCTGGGATTAAAGGTGTGTCCCACCTTACCCTGGCAACATTTGGACTCTTGAATTGGTGGGATTGGTAATTGTTTTTATTGTAACAATTAAACTGTGTACAATTTTTAGCTTAAACAGAAAGGGAGACAACCAGGGCAACACAGAGAAACCATGTCCTGAAAAACCAAAAAATAAAAATAAAGGGGCGAGGAGGGGCATGGTGGAAATCAGTTACCCTTGCCCCAGTTCTGTGCTCCATGGCCTGGCCAGAGGTCCCCCCCACCCCCCATCCTGCCTCCCTTGTCTAATCTGTCAGCTAACTACAGACAGGGTCTGGTCTTCCTTGGGGGCTTCTGTTCTCTTAAAATTGTGACTGGTAGAACCCTGAGACCTGAGGATTCCGGGGTTGAGATGGAGACAGTAAACAAAGGAAGGTGTGTCTGGGGGCCTGAGGAGATTTTCCCCAGACGGGTCAGCCCCCTCTGGAGCAGGAAGGCTCCAGAGAGGAGGGATGCTTAGGGGATCCTTAATGGGAAAGAGGTGGGGGGAAGTGATAAACCACAGGGGAAGTAAGAGAAACTTAGCCACAGCCACAACCGCTCGTGCCATTTGAGAGCCAGGGTCGCACAGGAGCCGGTCCAGGTGGGATGGGGGAGCTCCCTGGGGCCTTGGGGTCTGGCACTTCCCACCAGGTGGGATCAGGGGCCCAGGGGTCCAGCTTAGTAAAAAGGGGTTTCGAGGGGCAAGAGGAGAAAGTGAGTCTGGGTCAGCAGAAACTATCAGGGACATATGCTCTGTATCCCTGGGGTGAGGGGGGCACCCAGGGTGTCCCCAAGACCTGCCACATGAGTGGTACATGGTGAAGTAGTTGCCCAAGCGTCCAAGAGATAGGACAACCCAGTGCCTTCTGGGTAGTCGAACAGATACAGGGTTGCAATCCAGTTCCTTAGAGATGAGCTATGTGGTGTTAGGTAAAATGTTGGGTGACTCCGAGCTACTCTTTTGTTTTCTTTTCATCAGGAAGGGCTGAGCCCATACCTCACAGGGTGTGAAGAGAATACAGCTCAAGGACTTCCAGCAGAGAGGAGGACTGGTACGTGGACAGTAGCTGGCCTGCTGTGGCTTAGAAAGGAAAAGGCCGCCAGGTCACAGGTCACAGGCTCTCCCTAGGGGGCTTCGGGGGTGGGGCTACTGACTGACCTCTGAGAACAAGTGAATGTAAAAAGCAGACAAGATGCCATCATAGATGCTGAAAAGGAGCTGGGGCTGCGGAAACGGCTCAGTCAGTAAACAGCTTGCTTTGTAAACGTGAGGATCTCACACATACGTGTAAATCAAATATGAATAAACCTTAAGTGGCAACAAATAGAAGGCAGACATAAGTCCTACATCGTTGAAATGCCCATGCTGCGGCAGCAAAGACAGGCAAGTCCCTGAGACTCACTGCCAGGCTAGCTCACCTGACAAGGTCCAGGTCAATGAGAGACCCTGTCTTAAAAACAACACACAGAACAAACAAAAAAACACCCCAAGCCGGGCATGGTGGCGCACTCCTTTAATCCCAGCACTCAGGAGGCAGAGGCAGGAGGATCACTGTGAGTTCGCTGTGAGTTTGAGGCCAGCCTGGTTTACGAAGCGAGTCCAGGACAGCCAAGGCTACATAGAGAGACCCTGTCTCGAAAACAAAAACAAAAACAAAAACAAAAACAAACACCCCAAAAGGTGAAAGGAAAGGGTGTGTGGTATTTGCAGAAGGACATCTGAGGTAATCTTCACGCCTATACACAGACACACACACACCTACACACACACAGGACTCAAGTGACTGGAAGCCTGGACAGAGTAGGGATACTACAGAAACAGAGATCCGGACACAGGCCTTGAGGGGAGAGGACAGGCGGCCACTACAACAGAACACTTGGCTCCTGCCCATGACACAGACAGAAGTGAGGTTCCAGAGGACAGGAAAAAGGAGCTGCCCTGTCTTAGTCACTATTCTATTGCTGTGAGGAGACACTATGACCAAGACAACACTTAGAAGAGAAAGCATTTAATTGGGGACTTGCTTACAGTTTCAGAGATTCAGTCCACTGTCAGCATGGTGGCATGCTGGCAGGTGCCAGGGCGATAGCTGAGAGTTCCACATCCTGATCTGTAAGCAGAGAGAGACTCTGGGCTTGGTGTGGGCTTTTGAAACCTCAACACCCACCCGCCTGGGCCACCACACCTGGTCTTTTTTTTTTTTTTTTTTTTTTTTTTTGAGACAGGGTTTCTCTGTGTAGCCTTGGCTGTCCTGGACTCCCTTTGTAGACCAGGCTGGCCTCGAACTCACAGCGATCCACCTACCTCTGCCTCCCAAGTGCTGGGATTAAAGGCGTGCCCCACCAATTTAGCTACACCCGAGCCCCTAATAGGCTGTCTTTTAAATGTACACACTGGTGCTTTAAAGGCTCTGAGATGTCCTGCGGGCACTGTCTGTTTCATTTTGATGAGGCCAGCATTCCATTTCCTCCAGATCATCAGGCAGGGTTTGAGGATGCAGTAGGGTTGTGCAATGGGAAAGAGGCTTTGATGAGTGGTTTGCACCAGCCATGGGTCCCAGCCTGCTCCGGCCCAGCTCCGCCGCTGAGCCCATACCCTTTCATGCCGGGTGCACCGCAGATGCAGCAATGGGGTCTCAGGACTGGATTTCTCCTCCGTAACAGCAGCTGTTGCCCCTGGCTTTGGGAGTCTTGCTGGCTTCAGAAGAATGGAAAACAGAGACATCCACACACCCTCGGAGAACAATGCAGCGGTCCAATCAAGTCCTGGTCTGAGTTCCACCAAAAAGAAGACTGATTCGGAGCCCACTGTGTCAGCCAGTCAGGTGGGCGGGCCTTCATGTCTGGTGGGCGGGCCTTCATATCTGGTGGGCGGGCCCTCATGTCTGGTGGGCGGGCCTTCATGTCTGGTGGGCGGGCCTTCATGTCTGGTTCTGATGGGCTTTCCTAGACACTTGGTCCCTTCCTGCTTTTCTTTGGTTAATTGGTTGGTTGGTTTGATTGGTTTTTTGAGACAGGGTTTCTCTGTGTAGCCCTGGCTGTCCTGGAACTCTCTCTGTAGACCAGGCTAACCTCAAACTCAGATCCACCTGCCTCTGCCTCCCGAGTGCTGGGATTAAAGGTGTGTGCCACCACATCCAGCCCCCCCCAGGTATTTCTTTCTTTCTTTCTTTCTTTCTTTCTTTCTTTGTTGTTGTTTTTGTTTTGTTTTTTTCAGACAGGGTTTCTCTGTGTAGCCTGGGCTGTCCTGGATTCACTTTGTAGACCAGGCTGGCCTTGAACTCACATCAATCCGCCTGCCTCTGCCTCCTGAGTGCTGGGATTCCTAGGCATTTTTTTAATCCACTCAAATTGACAACCTAGGCTCCCAACAAAGCCATGTTAATACTCCATTGGGGGAGGCAGAGCTCCTACGATCCAGCCTCTTTTCTCACACCAACCAGCTGGTAACCAACCAGGCTCTCAATATGTGAGTCTGTGGGGCACATTTCACACATGCCGAGAGCCTTTTAGGGGAAAGCTGGGCAACCACTCTGGGCCTCCTCCTTTTCCACACCCCATTCATTTTCTCAGCAAGCAGACACGGGGTGCTGACCCTGCTACTTAATTAGTTCTGTGACCTAAGAGCATCTCTGTACCCCTTTCAGCCTTGTGTGTGTGTGTGTGTCATGGTACCGATTACCTGGATTAAGTCCGTTGAGGCCCTGCCTCCTGAAAGGTACCTGCTAGGATTGGCTCCCACCAGAATCTTTTGTTAAAAAAACTTCATCCATTGGTTAATGAGGTGTTTGCTGTCTTCTGAGGAGCTAGGTTGGCTTAAGGTCCACCCTACCAACAACTGATGGTCAAGATGGAGATTAAAGATAAAAAAAAAAATCCGGCTGGAGAGATGAATCAGTGGTTAAGAGTGTCACCTGCTCTTCCAGAGGTCCTGAGTTCAATTCCCAGCAACCACACGGTGGCTCACAACCATTTATAATGTGATCTGATGCCCTCTTCAGCAGATAAGGCACTCATATACAATAAATAAAATAAATAAATCTTTTAAAAAAGATCAAAAAAAGCCAGGGGCTGGGGAGTGGGGGCCATGGTGGCACACAACGGTAAACTCAGGATTCAGGCTAAGGCAGGAGGATGTCAAGTTCAAAGCCAGCATGGGCTATATACCACCACCATTGTCTCAGACAGCTGAGGTACCCAGTGCCCGGACTACAGAATAATGCTACTGTGCAAGGCATCGCTCCTCACCCACTGGCGTTCTCCTCAACAGCCCTCAAGGCCATGCCTTGGCTTATATTCTGGTTGGCCTCCACTTTTATGCCATAGACCATCATGCTAAGCAGGCAGGGCCAGGCCCACCACCTACTGCCTCACTTCCTGATCTTTCTCTTAACCTCTCTCCTATGCCTCCCCAACAAAGGCAAGGACACGAGGGTGGGCAAGGAAGGACAGGAGAAGTGCCCCAGTGCCTGGTTCCAGGTCAGCCCTTGACCTGCCCAGACACATCACATCTCTTTTGTTTGTTTTTCTTTCTTTTTTTTTTTTTATATATTTTTTCAAGACAGGGTTTCTCTGTGTAGCCTTGGCTGTCCTGGACTCTCTTTGTAGACCAGGCTGGCCTCGAACTCACAGTGATCTGCCTGCCTCTGCCTCCCGAGTGCTGGGATTAAAGGCATGCGCCACCACGCCCGGCTTTTCTTTTCTTTCTTTTTTTTTTTTTTTTTTTTTTAAGATTTATTATGTTTACAGTATTCTGCCCACATGGATGACACAAGAAGGCACCAGATCTCATTACAGATGGTCATGAGCCATCATGTGGTTGCTGGGAATTGAACTCGGAACCTTTGGATGAGCAGACAGTGCTCTTAACCTCTGAGCCATCTCTCCAGCCCCACATCACATCTCTTGTTTCAGGCCCGCCTTGCAGATGCCTCAGGAAAGGATGGTGGAAAGCAGCCTGTAGCTCCCAGGGGACCAGAGAGGGAGCTCCAACACACAGGATCATCCCAGGAGGGGTCAGGAGAGCTTCAGACCCAGCAGCAGAGGCCCTCAGCAAGACCAGGGTGAGTTTCGGCGGGGGTGGGGGTGGGGGTGCTTCCCATAAAAGGGAGTGTGGGGAGGACCAAGAACTTGCAGGCTAAGGCAGATCTAGCAACTGCAGCACTCTAGGCTGTTCTCCCTCTTCCTACCTCTTCCCCCCCCCTCCTCCTCCCTCCCCACATTGAGGATTAAACCCAGGTCCTTGCAGATGCCAGCTTGGCACATAACTCCCTCACTGATCCATACCCTTGACCCATTTCAGAGGAGCAATCAAACTAAATTATTTCTTTTCTTTTTTTTTTTTCTTTTTTCTTTTTTTGGTTTTTTGAGGCAGGGTTTCTCTGCGTAGCCCTGGCTGTCCTGGACTCACTTTGTAGACCAGGCTGGTCTCGAACTCACGGCCACCATGCCCGGCCCAAACTCAACTATTTCTATCTACTAGGCCACAGCTGCCTTCTATGATAAAAATTCTGAGCTGGGGGTGGGGGTGGGGGGCGGAGAGTGGTGACGGAGGCGCACGACTTTAATCCCAGCACTCAGGAGGCAGAGGCAGGTGGATCGCTGTGAGTTCGAGGTCAGCCTGGTCTACAAAATGAGTCCAAGACAGTCAAGGCTACACAGAGAAACCCTGTCTGGAAAAACCAATCTTAGCACTCATGAGGCAGAAGCAGGCGATCTCTGAGTTTGAGGCCAGCCTGGACTACAAGTCCAGGACATCCAGGGCTATTACACAGAGAAACCCTGTCTTGAAAGGCCAAAAAAGAAAAAGAAACAAAGGAAGAAAGAAAGAAAGAAAAGAGGGAAGGAAGGAGGAGGGGAGGGAGGGAAGGGAGGACGAAAGAACAGAAACATGATAATGTTTTTGTTTTAATCCCAGGTGTGGGGATATAAGGCAGCTTTGCAGCAGCTGATTATGATTTGCCTCGTACTCTAGCAGAGGCATGGTTTTGCCAGCTGCAGATAGCTTCTGCAATTGTGTGATGTTTGGAATTCTGGGAAATTTTCAGAGGGTATATACATGCTAGAGCCCCATAGGCAGGGTGGGTGGGTGGTTGTTGGTTGCTATTGGTCAAGGTCGGTTAATTGTGTGCAAAGAAGAAATAGGAAGAAATCAGATATCCTGACAGCGAAGATCAAACTTGCCCCAAGGAACCTGATGCCCCTAATCAGCAGACAGTAATCTAACAGTAACATCATCCCTTTTCCAACCCCTGACTTTATTCAGGGACCTCTTTCCTTTTCTTCCTATCCTTTTTTCTCTTATCTAGTGTTAGGGGGTTGAAAGGGTGGAAGAAAGAAGAGCCCACAAAGTAGTAAGTGCCAGTTACATTTTTCTATATGACTTTTGTTGTTTGTTGTTTTGTTTTGTTTTGTTTTTTGAGACAGGGTTTCTCTGTGTAGCCTTGGCTGTCCTGGACTTGCTTTGTTGTAGATCAGGCTGGCCTTGAACTCACAGCGATCCACCTGCCTCTCTCTCCTGAGTGCTGGAATTAAAGGTGTGCACTGCCACCGCCTAGCTATATATATGACTTTTTCAGGGGAGTTTGTTTCTTGTTCAGCTTCAGATCCCTCCTGCCTGGTCCCAGCCCTGACACGTGCATGGTTAGATGCTCAGTAACATTTATTCACTAAATCAATAGAAGAAGAATGAACAACAAGAAGATGTCAGTGGGCCAGGCTTACAGGCACATGTACTCAGATCGTGGAGATGAAAAGATTGGTAGCACAAGGCTAGCCTCCACTACATAATAAGTTCCAGGCCATCTCAGACCACTTAAGACATTGCCTAAGGAAGGAAGGGAAGGAAGGAGGGAGCAAGGGGTTGGTGAAGAAGAGAAACTCCAGATTAAAGAGAGGATAGACACAGATTCTAACCCTGATGACATCTTTAGCTTGAGAACCCTGGGCCCAAGACTCTCAACCTTTCTGAATCTTGGTTCTTTCTGATTTTTTTTCTGGTGTTTTGGTATGTGTGTAAGCAAGTGTGTATGCACATGGGTGCTCATGTGTGTATGTGCATGTATGTGAGTGTGTGTGTTACTGGCGATTGAACCCAGGGCCTTGTGCATACGAGCCAAGTACTATACCAGTTGAACTATATCCCTAGCCCAACATAAAGTCAGTCTCTCTCTCTCTCTCTCTCTCTCTCTCTCTCTCTCTCTCTCTCTCTCTCTCTCTCGCTCTCGCTCTCTCTCTCTCTCTCTCTCTCTCTCTCTCTCTCTCTCTCTCTCTCTCTCTCTCTCTCTCTCTCTCTCTGTAGTGGTGAGAGAGGCAACACAGAATCTCATGCAGCCCAGGCTGCTCTTGAACCCCTGACCCTCTCTCTCTTCCTAATGGCTAGTGGGTTACAGGTGTGCACCATCAGCAGCACATCCCCCTCCTCTTTCTAAAAATCAACCGACACTAAAAGGGTTAAACTCTAGCCACCTCAACATCCACACCAAGGTACCTGCATGAGACTTAAGAGTGTGTATCAGTTCTTCATTTATTCCCCCAGGCAGTAAGTATGCACCCCTGGTATGGCTAGTCCTCACAGGCATTTTGGGAGAGCAACACCCAGGCTGGGTTAAAGTGTCCTTTGTTTATTCTCTCCACAAGGAATCTGTCATCTCCGGCAACCCAGCCTGGCGGGGACTGTGTGACCTCTGAAGGGCGGCCACAGCCAGCCTTGCAGACCAAGAACCAACAGGAGAGACGGAAGAGCGCTGAGGCCAAAGAGATTCATCCCACTGAGAGCTGCCAGGTAATTCCACGAGATTGAGGAGAAGGGCATGGGCAACATGTGGGGGGGAAAAGGGGTCCCCTGTGCCTTCAATACATGTGCTTGTGTTTGCTGGGTGGTTCTGGGACTTGGAATCAAAGTGTCCTTCAGGTCTTGTTTACAGAGAGGTCCCTCTGGGTGTCCTGGGGACAGGGCAGGGATGAGGATGCTGTGACAGATGAAGCTGGGAGGTGCTGGGTTTAAAAGAGTGGCTGTGTGTCCCCATCCGTCTGTCCATCGTGTGTGTGTGTGTGTGTGTGTGTGTGTGTGTGTGTGTCTGTGTTCCCGACCCCTGACCCCCATGGTCATCTGTGTGTGTGTGTGTGTGTGTGTGTGTGTGTGTGTGTGTGTTTCTGTCTGTCTGTCTGTCTGTCTGTGTCTGTGTCCCCCAGCCCTGACCTCCATGGTCACCTAGCCTTTGCAAGGCATGTTGGCTTTTCCATTTGTTTATTTTTCTCAATATTACATTTATTTACAAAAGAAAATAATATAATAGCTCAACACAACATTCTTGGATTTTCTTATCTTTTTTTCATTTAGTTTTTCCAAGACAGGGTTTCTTTGTGTAGCCATAGCTGTCCTGGAATTTGTTCTGTAGAGCCTCGAATTCAGGGAGACTCACCTGCCTCTGCCTCCTGAGTGCTGGAATTAAAGGCGTGCGGTCTTGATTTTTCATCATATTGAAGCTTACCCCCAAATCAAGATCATCTATATTTATTTATTTATTTATTTATTTATTTATTTATTTCTTAAGACAGAGTCTCACTGTGGCTAACCTAGCATTTGCTATGTAGACCAGCCAGGCCTTGAACTCAGAGAGGCCTCTGCCTCCTAAGATCAAAAGGATTTGCCATCATACCTAAATTACTTACTTGGCAGTTTCTCCCTCCCTCTCTCTCTCTCTTCTGTTGAGGCAGGGTTTCTCTGTGTAGATGTGACTGTCTTGGAACTCACTCTGTAGACCAGGCTGGCCTTGAACTCACAGCGATCCGCCTGCCTCTGCCTCCTGAGTGCTGGGATCAAAGGCATGCGCCACCACCGCCCAGCAACTTGGCAGTTTCTTAATGAGCTGAAATCACATGCACCATGAGAGCCTTTCTACTTTCTCAGGGTTTCATGGCGATGAAACACCATGACCAAAAGCCAGTTGGGGAGAAAAGGGTTTATTTGGCTTATGTTTCCATAGTATATAGTTCATCATTGAGGAAGCCAGGGTAGGAACGCAAACAGTGCAGGAACCTGGAGGCAGGAACTGATGCAGAGGACATGGAGGGGTGCTGTTTCCAGGGATGGCACCACCCACGATGCCCCACCCCCACTCCATCGGTCACTAATTAAGAAAATATCCTCAGGCTTGCCTACAGGCTAATCTGTTGTTGTGGTGGTGGTTTTGGTTTTTTGTCTTTTTTTGTTTTTCAAGACAGGGTTTCTTTGTGTAGCCTTGGCTGTCCTGGATTCACTTTGTAGACCAGGCTGGCCTCAAACTCACAAAGATCCACCTGCCTCTGCCTCCCAAGTGCTGGGATTAAAGGCATGCGCCACCATGCCAGGCCTGGAGGCATTATTTTTCTTTTTTTTAATATTTAATTTAATTTTAATTTATGTGTGTTGGTGTGAGGGTATCAGATCTTGGAGTTACAGACAGTTGTGAGCTGGCATGTGGGTGCCGGAAATTGAGCCGGGGTCCTTTGGAAGAGCAGGTAGTGCTCTTAACCACTGAGCCGTCTCTCCAGCCCCCTGGAGGCATTTTCTTATTTGAGATTCCCTCCTCTCAGATGACTTTAGCTTGTGTCAAGTTGACATAAAGTTATCCAGCACACACTCCTAGGTATTTTCCCAAGAGAAATGAAACCAAATATCCATACAGAGATCAATACTCATAGGGATATCAATACCACATGGGTATCCAGAGTTATAGGTGTGTTACCCATAATCATCAAAAAATAGGGAACAATTCAAATATCCATGAGTGGCTGGCTGTGTGGAGAGACACTGTGGTAAGTCCACGCAACAGAATCCTGTTCAGAAACAGAAACAAAGGCAGGCGGTGGTGGCACACACCTTTAATCCCAGCACTGGGGAAGGCAGAGGCAAGGTGGATTGCTGTGAGTTCAAGGCCAGCCTGATCTACAAAGGGAGTCCAGGACAGCCAAGGCTACACAGAGAAACCTTGTCTCAAAGAACAGAAGAAAAAAAAACCCCAAAAGATTCCCCACACACAATGAGGGGATGAAGCCAGGCATGGTGGCGCACGCCTTTAATCCCAGCACTTGGGAGGCAGAGGCAGGCGGATTACTGTGAGTTAGAGGCTACAAAGTGAGTCCAGGGCTGCCAGAACTGTTACACAGAGAAACCCTGTCTCGAAACAACAACAACAACAACAACAAAAAAAAAAACAAAAAAAAAAAAACCAATGAGGGGATGAAAAAGTATAACAGGTAAGAGCGCATGCTTGGGGGAGTTCAGTGCCCCAAACCCGCATGGTGAGGCATAACCAACTGTAACTATAGCATCTGATGCCCTCTTCCGACCTCCAAAGGCATCTACATACATGAGACATAACACTCACACTGACACATACACATAAATGTCTTTAGGGGGGAAATTATACACACACACACACACACACACACACACACCCCATAGGAGTGTGTAAGTTCTCTCCTTTGAAACTCCCCTTAGGAAGTCAGATAATAGCTCCTCTCAGGCCTTCTTTTTGATTTCCCACTCAGAGAAACACAGACCACGATCCGGGGAAACCATGCACCTCAGACAGTAGGAGTCAGCCACCAGACGACGAGCCTCCCAGTGAAGCAGGCCTCCCACAGGTCAGACTGAAGGAGCCCGTGGCAGCACCCAGTTCAGGGACACACAAGAACAACCCCCAGGAAGCAGTGCCCCCCAAGCCCATGGCAACTGCACATGAGAGGAAGGCCCCTCCCCCCGTGCCATCTGCACCAGGATCTCGAACACACAAAGACAGGTAAGTCATCCTCCAGGGCTGCCCCTGCCCTGTTCCTTGCACCTAAGGGTGGCTCTTCAGCTACTTAACACTAGAGGTAAAGCTAGACAGCTAGCTCAGTTGCTGAAGTAGGGTCTGTGCAAGTGGGAGAAGCTGAGAGTAATTCCCCAGGTAAAAAAGCTGGGCACAGGGGCATGTGTTTGTAATCCCAGCACTAGGCAGATGGACACAGGTGGATCCTGGGACCATGGCTGGCCAGCTGGTCTAGCCAGGACCAGGTCAATGAAAGGCCATGTCTCAAAACAAGATGGAGGATGAGGAGGTAGTTCAGTGGGTGAGGGTCTTTGCTGACAAACTGAAGACCGAAATTCAATCCCTGAGGACTCACATAGTGGAAGGAGAAAACGGATTTGTGCAAGTTGTCCTCTTGGCCTCCACACTTGTGCTGTGGAATACACACACACACACACACACACACACACACACACACACACACACACACACACAAACAAATGCCTGGCCAGCGATTTGGCTCAGCAGGTAAAAGTTTTGGCCACGAAGCATGCGTGGTGACTTGAATTTGGTACCCCAGAGACTCACATAGTAGGTGAGGAAACTGACAAACTGTCTTCTGACGTGTGCTAACACAAAACGAATAAACAAGTAAGTTTTAAAAAACTACAAATATAAAATAGTGAGGTGTTTTGTGTTTCTGGCCCACTGAAGCCCCTTGGGGAAGTCACACTCCCCTGGGCATCAGTTTCCCCCATCTTTGGTCTATGGGTCTGTATATGCAAGTGAGTCAGTGGAGGGGGACACTGAGGTAAAGACTAAGGGATGAGGTTAGTGTGCTGGGGCTCGGGGTCAGTGTGGGGTGCAACTGGCTGACCTGCAACCCTGTTTCCCCTTTCTCCTTGTTTCTTCTCTGTTTAGAGGTGAGGCTGTGGAAACCAAGGCAACCACAAGGTCTCTTCCTCCTCCAGTAAGTAGGGCCAGAGTGGGGATGAGTGGATAGAAGTGGACCAGGGGAGATTGGGCGGGCAGGTGCTGGGGACAGAAACATTCCCAGTCAGACTGGGGAAGGTGTGCATGTGCTATGTGTACGTTTATGTCCCGTTCTTAATACTTTTGGGGGGGGGCTTTCGAGATAGGGTTTCTCCGTGTAGCCTTGGCTGTCCTGGACTCCCTTTGTAGACCAGGCTGGCCTTGAACTCACAGTGATCCACCTGCCTCTGCCTCCCGAGTGCTGGGATTAAAGGCGTGCGCCACCACCGCCCGGCTCCTTTATACATTCTTATTTATTTATTTTTATTTTATTTTATTTATTTTTGTTTTTTTTTCTTTTTTTGTCTTTTTTGTTTTTTGAGACAGGGTTTCTCTGTGGAGCCTTGGCTGCCTGGACTCACTTTGTAGACCAGGCTGGCTTCGAACTCACAGCGATCCACCTACCTCTGCCTCCCGAGTGCTGGGATTAAAGGTGTGTACCACCACTCTCAGTTTTATTTTATTTATTTTTAAAAAGATTTATTTATTAATTATGTATACGGTGTTTTGCCTGCACATACACTGTCACGCCAGAAGAGGGCAACAGATCTCATTATAGATGGTTGTGAGCTACCATATGGTTGCTGGGGATTGAGCTCAGGACTTTGGAAGAATAGCCGGTGCTCTTAACCTCTGAGCCATCTCTCCAGCTCCCGTTTTTTAATTTTATTTAAGTATGTATGTACGTACATATGTATGTGTGTGTATGTATGTATTTATTTATTTTGAGTTTTTGAGACAGGGTTTCTCTATGTTATCTTGGCTATCCTGGACTCTCTTTGTAGACCAGGCTGGCCTCAAACCCACAGTGATCTGCCTGCGTCTGCCTCCCAAGTGCTGGGATTAAAGGCATGCATCACCAGGCCCACATTCTTATTTTATTATTGAGACAGGGTTTCTCTGTGTAGTCTTGGCTGGCCTTGAACTCACTCTATAGAGCAGGCTGGCCCTGAACTTAGAGATCTGCCTCTCTCTGTTAATTCTTTCATTTATTTGTTTTTGGTTTTTTGAGGCAGGGTTTCTCTATGTAGCCTTGGCTGTCCTAGACTCACTTTGTAGACCGGGCTGGCCTTGAGCTCACATCAATCCATCTGCCTCTGCCTCCCAAGTGCTGGGATTAAAGGAATACACCACCAACATGCAGCAAATTTTTTAAAATTCCCTGTACTACTGTGCGTACAGACAAGCCGCACAAGTCCCATGGCACAGGGTTGGAGGTTCTTTCCTTCCACCATGTGGGCCCTGGGGATCAAACTCAGGGTTAGGGGTGAGTGTCTCTACCTGCTGAGCCATCTTGAAGCCAATTTTGGCTTTTTCAGATAGGGTCTCCTGTAGCCCAGGCTGGCCTAGAACTCCTTATGTAGCTGAAAATGACCTCAAATCCTGACCCCTCTGGATTGTGCGTGTGTGCTGGGAGTGAGTACATAAGCGTGCTGCTAGGCCTGGTGCTTCTGCTTCTTGAGTGGGCAGTCAGAACTGGGGTGACACTCTGGAATCCCTGAGTCCATCTCCGGACTGTTCCATACCCACATGGATGTGCCCTCCGTCCTTTGCCCACAGGCTCCAACCCACAGCTTCTCCACACATCTGCTGGCTTCCAGCCATGCCCACTCCACTAGCTCTGCCACTTCCAGGTCTCTGAGCTGACGGGAAACGCTTAGAATGCCCAGCCTGCCATCAAAAGACACCCTAGCCCTTCTTCACCCAGAGAGAGGCTCATCGGAGGTAGCTCCAAACTGCTCCCGATTTCCTCTCATTCTTCTACGGTCCCTCCCTGCTCTGCAAGGCCACTTCTGAGCCGATCCCCTCCCCCACCTTCACCCAGGACAAGCTCCTTCCTTGTAGAGTGAGGGCCCCGGATTCATCACCCAAACACACAGGACGCTGTGTCTAGCTACTCTGGGGAGACTTCTGTTCTGTGGATTTCACTAAGCTTATTTCCCTTGGACCTTTACACACACTGTCCCCTATGCCAGACTTCCTGCCCATAGATGCTGTCTGTCATGGCTAACTCCAAGAAGTCATTTAGGCTTCAACTTAAATGTCACACTCGGCAAGGCTTTTCCCTGACCTTCAATCTCAGGAATCCTACCAATTATGGTACTCTCTCATAATGATCCTATTTTTGTTATCTTTGTAGTACTTTTTAGTGGCAGGGGTGGGGGTGGGGGTTGGGAAGGGGGGGCAGTGTTTGCCTGCATATTTGGCTGTGTACCACATGCAAGCAGTTCTCAAGGAAGCCAGAAGAGGGCGACAAGATGCCCTGGAACGAGAGTTACATACTATTAGGAGCCTTCAGGTGGGAGCTGGGATTAAAGGTGTGCTGCACCTGCACACGCTTTATCTAAAGGAAGCGAGGGCTAGGGAGGCACTTCCAGAGGTGCAAGGGCTCCTGCTGTAAGGCCTCTGGTTCCACCCTTTACACAAGGAAAAGGATGCTGACTGGCAAGCTGCTCAGCCTCAAGATAGCCTGACCCAGAGGTGGGCGGGCCCAGATATAGGTATGGCTGGTTCTACGGAATGAGTGAGAGACTATTTGACGCTGGGAACACCTGTGTGAGACAGGCATCTGGGGTGAGGCAAGCTCACTGCCAGCTGTGTGAGCTGCAACGAAGGAAATTGGCTCACTCAGGAAAATAGCTTGCAGGTGGAAGGTGGTGAGTCACTCAGGGGCCGGAACACTGCTCCTGGAGATTTGGAGCTGCTTCTCCAGGGATTTGGAGAGGAAAGAGCAGTCTGAGCATCCCCAGAGGCTGTGGGTAAGGCTAGAAGCTCTTGCAGGCCAGTCAGCCTGGCTGGAGGTATCCCCCCCGTGTCCTCCCTTCCCCTCAGGAGGTGAGAGACGTGGAGAGGAAGGAACTGAGCCAAGGGCAGAAGCAACGGCAGCAGGCTCTCTCAGCTGCAGGCACCCAGGGCTCTGGGAGCCACCGACGGGGCTTCATGAAGTGTCTCCTGGAGGCAGAGGAGCAGGAGGAAACCACCCACCGGAGGACTTTGAAGACCCGGTCCCTGACAAGCCGGAGGTCCCCCAGGACCCTGACTTCTGTATCCACCTCAGGCCCCATCAGCAGCTCGGTTCCAACCTTACCTCTCACCCTGCATGAGTCCTCCACCTCAGCTCCAGCTACTGTCCCACTGTGGGTCAGACAACCAGCCCATGGGCAAGCCCCAGCCACTATGGGGTCCCCTGGCTCAGTCCTGTCAGCTCCCACCCAAGACCTGAGCTGGAGATGGCCTGAGTTCTTGCCCCAGAGCAATGAGAGAAGCCTGAACTATGCCAAGCCACGGTAGGAACCACCTCCATTGGCCCGCCATCTTGGCAGGGCCCCACACTCTGGTCCTGGGCCCTATTCCTGTTCATCCTCTGACTAGCCGTGTCCCCCGCCCCCCCTCCTCTGTCTCCTTCCTGTGCTTTCCAGCAGAACATTCTCCATGTTCCTGTTTCCTTTCTGCTCTTCCTTCCTCCCTCCCCTCCTTTCCGGTGCTGGGAGCGGAAGTCCGAGAGTCACACATACTAGGCAAGCGCTGTAGCCCTGCTCTGCACCCCAAGTCCCCCACCAGCATCACCACCAAAGGGACCATCTGTGGCTCCTCTGTCTAACTCCCTTGCGTCTGTCTCTTCCTGTCGCTTGCGTCTTCGACACCACACAGTTCCTCAGGGAAGTTTCTCTAATCTCTGTGCCCTGGCTTCCTCTCCCCTGCCTTTGGGTCACCTTGGCAGGGGCAGGAGCAGAGGAAGGCAGGAGGTGGTTGCAAGCTGTCCTGGGCCCATTGTCCTCCTGCAGGCAGGAACCGGAAGAGCATGGCCTCTTGAAACTGTATCAAAGCTGTGAGGAGCGGACTGAAGAGCACCTCACCCTGAAGCAGGAGGAAGGTGACCACCTCATACCATACCCCACTGTCCCCTGACCCACTGTCCCACTGCTGTCCCCCACCCCACTGTCCCACACAGCCACCCCCCAACGCACTGTCCCACACTGTTGCCCCCTGCCCCACTGTCCCACACTGTTGCCCCCTGCCCCACTGTCCCACAGTTGCCCCCTGACCCACTGTCCCACACCACTGCCCTGCCCCACTGCCCCACACTGTTGTCCCCCTGACCCACTGTCCTACACTGTTGCCCCCTGCCCCACTGTCCCACAGTTGCCCCCTGACCCACTGTCCCACACCACTGCCCTGACCCACTGCCCCACACTGTTGTCCCCCTGACCCACTGCCCCACACTGTTGTCCCCCTGACCCACTGTGTCACACCACTGCTCTGACCCACTGGGTCACACTGCTGCCCACTGCCCCACTACACAAAGCAGTGCCCTCAGGGGCCAACTACACTTGGCCTAGGACGCAGAAGAGGATGTGGGCCACCTCACCAATCCTCTTTAGAGGACTCTTGGAGGGGAGGCAGGGTCCCCCAGGAGCCCTACTCATCCTAGATAATCCCTTTCCATTTAATCGGGCCACCAGCGCTGAACAGGCCCTTCCTTTCCATCGCACCGTACCCCACCAACAAAACTGAAAAGTGGGGAGCTCCCACTGTGGGGGAGGTCTCTATGGACCTTGGAGATGCCCCTCACCATTCTCTCTCATGTTGGGCTGGCCCTAAAAGAGTGGATATGTGCTCTCTTATCTCCCACTCCTTCCTGGGTCCTAAAGTCTAGAACCTTCTTGACCATAGCGGCTCCTTTCCTCTGATTTTTCTGAATGTTTTCACTGACCCAAGGGAATAAAACAGAGAAATAGAGCCAGGTACCTGCTGTCCTACACACAGCACGCCACACGCCACCAAAAAAAACATGAAATGCAGGAACGTCCTACCTGGTAACCCTGCCTCCTTTTGACAGCCTTCCGCAGCTACTTTGATATCTTCAATGGTCCTGGCGAGGTGGATGCACGGAGCCTCAAGAACATCTTGCTCCAAATTGGCTTCAACCTTACCCCAGCCCAGGTGGAAGAAGCCCTGATGAGTGCCGACGTGAATGGTGAGGCCTGGGGAGCGGCTGCAGCTTCGTGAGGCCCGTTAAGCAGTGTGTGCTCGGGCTGGAAGGATCCTCTGCTTGGCTTAAAGCTCTGGGTCAGAGTCCAGTGTCCCTAACATCTGAACCCATTGCGTCTGCATTTTCCTTCCACCCTGGGTCTCACAGAGTCTGTGGCTAATGTTCCCTGAATCACTGTGCAGCGCCACCTTCTGGTTAGGAGGACCTGCCTCCTAACCAATGGTGTAGTTGACCTCAGAAGCCCCTCCCCTCAGGCTCTGCACATCTACTGTCCCTCCATAACCCTTACGTTTCTTTCTTCCTTTTGCTTTTTGAGACAGGGTTTCTCTGTGTAGCCCTGGCTGTCCTGCAACTTGCTCTGTCAACTAAGCTTGCCTTGAGCTCACAGAGATCTGCCTGCCTCTTGCCACCTGGGTCCTGAGATTAAATGTGTGCTACCTTTGCTCAGTGACCCTTGCGTTTCTTTTACCAGCATTATGGCTTTGGTCAAGCCTAGCACTTTGTTAGACCTCAGTTCCTCTGTCTATAAAATGGAGCTGATAATGGCAAATCATGTTCTGTGAGATAAATGGGGCGAGTCAGGCAAAGGCTGGGACAGAGCTTGTGGGTAGGGAGGCAACAGCTACTAGCATTATCCACGCAACAGGTATGGGATGCCTTCTGTGAGCTTTCTCATGCAGGGGACCAAGAATAGAGACTTGTAAGCCATGAGCCCTGCTGTCCTCAAGGGGTTCCCAGGTAGTTACTGCCACAGTGGAAGGGTTGGCACAAAAGTTAAGCAAAGCCACGGAAACATCAGTTATAGTACCTTGGAAGATGGGGGGTCAGGAAGGCAGGCTTCCTGGAGGAGGAGCCGCTCAAGCCAAGTGGTGCCAAGTTAAATAGGAGTCAGGGAAAGGAGGAGGAAGTAGTCCCTGGGAGATGGGCATGAGGCCCTTGCATACGCCAGGGTAGGACCATGTAGGACCCGAGTCCTGACCATTTCTCAGCATTGCTCCCTCTGTCACTGCAGACTGCTCACACCCACTTCAATGGGGTGTAGCCAAGTAGTAGACTGTCGACCTAGCTTTAACCCTAGCTGACCTAGCCCTGCCTCCACGTGGACTGGGGAAAGATCCTTTTCTTTGAGCTTGACGCCCCACCAGTGGCCAGGGTTAAGTCCTAAGGGTTCTCACCCCTGACTTTAAGAACTGGAGACAGGGCCGGGGCGTGGTGGTGCTCGCCTTTAATCCCAGCACCCGGGAGGCAGAGGCAGGCAGATCGCTGTGAGTTCAAGGCCAGCCTGGTCTACAAAGTGAGTCAAGGAGACCCTATCTCAAAAAAAAAAAAGGGACCGGAAACAGCCTGAGTCCACTGGCAAGCAGCTCAGAGAACAACCTAGTTCCTATCTGCTTGAGCCCAGGGACACAGCATGGGACAAAATGTATAGTCCTTGTCTCTCAGAGTCTCTTTTAAGTTCCAGGTGTCACATGTGTGACAGGAGCTTTAGGAGACAGTCTAGTAAGGGACCTGACCTGGTCTGAACCTCTTTTAGAAAGGAGAGGCAATAAGGCTTAGCTGGTAAGGATGCTGAACATGACAACCTGAGTTTGATGCCTGGGACACTAATAGAGGAGAAAATGACCTCCCAAAAGACAGTCTCACCTCCACGCCTGTGATGTGGCAAATGTATCACCCCCCATCCCCCACACATATAAAAGCATAAAATAATAAAAGTCTGATGCTGGATGGTGGCGGCACACACCTTTAAGTCCAGCACTCTGGAGGTAGGGGCAGGCTGATCTCTTGAGTTTGAGGCCAGCCTGGTATACAAGGTGAGTTCCAGGACAGCCAGGGCTATACACAGGGAGACCCTGTCTCAAAAAAAAAAAAAAAAAACCCAGTTAATAACAATAACAACAACAACAACAACAACAATACCTCTAAGGAACCATGATGGGAGGAGGTGGCATCTGTGACCAGGAGGCAGCACATATGAAGACCCTGAACGGGGAAGAATGTGGCATGCTGGGAAAGCAGCTTTAATGCCGGGGAGCTTGGCAAGACATGAGGCCGCTGACAGGAGTCTGGATGGAGCCTGCAGGGCCCCTGAAGTCTAGCCAGCATCTTGTAGGGTCATATTCTCACGGAGAGACTAGCGTTCAGCAATGACACTTGCTGAGCTTCAGTGGGCATGAGCTATGCATAGCCCTGTTATGGCCGTCTCTCCTCCATTAGGTGAGGAGACCAAAGCTTCCTGGGGTTCAGGGTTCAGAAGCTTGACCCGGGTCACAGAAATGGGAAGTGGTGGGCATGGGTTGTGAACTCTCACCGCTGTCTCAAGAATGCAAGGTCCAGTAGTTTCCTGTATTCCTTGACAGGGTCTTGAGTAGCTCAGGCTGGCCTGCAGCTGGCTATGTAGCCGAGGATGCTCCCGAAGCATTAACCTTTCTCCTTCCATCTCCAGGTTCCTGTGGTAGTGGGCAATTGAACCCTGCACTTTGTGCATGCTAAGCAAACACTTTGCCAACTTAGCTACAAGCCCTGTTCTGGTCCAATAGTTTCTAGCCCAGAAGATTCTAATTTTTGGCTTTTCCTTTGCACTTTTTCTCCTGATTCAGCACTGCTGTTACAGTCCGCCCTGGAGGGGAGGGCAGTGGCAGTGGTGGTAGTGGCAGTGGTGTACACCAGGGCCATGCCCAGCTTGCTGTACCTGGGCCCGCTGCAGAGGGTCCCTGGTCACCCTGTTGTTTCTCTAACTCTGCAGGAGATGGTCATGTGGATTTCAAAGACTTTTTGGCTGTGATGACTGATACCAAGCGCTTCTTTTGCTCCGTGGGTGAGCAGGGGTCAGCCCAGGGCAGTCAGAGCTGGAAATGGGACCTGGAGGCTGATGGGGTACACTGGAGGCCAACCTAAGAGTAATGGCAGCCACTATCTCATGACCCCAGAACAGAATGTCTTGATGGATATGTCACCCCCGAACCCCTACACACTGTTCTTTGAGATCCTCTCTCTGCTGGTGGAGATGCTGGCCCTGCCGGAGGCGGCCCTAGAGGAGATCACAAAGTAAGTGGGGCTGCTTTGTCGGGGGTGGGGGGACCCAGAGAGAAGGGCAGCTAGTGCTGGAGACTTTTGAGGGTTAGGACTCTCAGTTGCAAGGGAAAGAAAACCCTGAAGAAACTGCCTTGGGCAGTGGAGGGATGCAGTGTTCCAATCATCAGCTAGGGCTTCAGGAATGGCTGGATCTAGAATAGATACCAGGAAAGTCTTGCTCCTTCATCTCTCTACCTCAGGGTGCTGGCTTCGAAATCAGCTAGGCTCCCCCAGTGGGGAGGGTAGTAATAGAAGCCCTCCCTCCTTTCCTGGTTCAGCAGTTTCAGCAGGATGTCTCCAGGACGGGCAATGGACAAGCGGGAGGGGGGGGGGGCTCAGCCTCCATGAAGAGTGATGGCTAGGTAGTGGGTGGCTCAGGAAGAGAGGACCACAGGCTAAATCAACATGATCATTCTCAGGCTAAAAGTGATGGGTGGAGGCAGGAGGCCTAGCTGCTCTCACACAGTAGCCTCAGAGCCTTACCCTCTACTTCCTGTCTTGAATGAGCATTTTAAATACCCACTGGCTCTTATGACAGATTTATTTTTAGCCCTTTGACAGCTCTCCACACTGACTTCCAGAGTGGCTGCACCAGTTTGCAGTACCCCCAACTGTGCAAATGAGGGGTTCTCCTCTCCCTGCATCCTTGCCAGTATCTGTTGTCCGCTGTTTTCTTTTTTTTTTTTTTAAAGATTTATTTATTATATATACAGAGCTTTACCTGCATGTACACCTGCAGGCCAGAAGAGGGCATCAGATCACATTACAGATGGTTGTGAGCCACCATGTGGTTGCTGGGAAGTGAACTCAGGACCTCTGGAAGAGCAGACAATGCTCCCAACCCTGAGCCATCTCTCCAGGCCTGTCCGCGGTTTTCTTAATCTTCACCATTCTGACTAGGACTAAGTTGTTTCAAAATGAATTCCTCTAGTTGCTAAAGATGATTTTGATTTTGAAGTCTTTCTTAGTCATCTTTATCTCTTTTGAGAGCTTTGTTTAGATCCTTAGCCTGGCTTTGTTTGATTCTTTGTGTTGTTTTGTTTTTCCAGACAAGGTTTCTCCGAGTAGCCTTGACTGTCCTGGACTTGCTTTGTAGATCAGGGTGGCCTGAAACAGCGATCCACTTGCCTCTGCCTCCTGAGTGCTGGGATTAAAGGCGTGCGCCACCGCGCCCAGCCCCTTAGCCTGGTTTTTGACTGGGTGGTTTGTTTTCTTGATTATGTATGTATGTATGTATGTATGTATGTATGTATGTATGTAATGTATGTATGTATGTATGTATGTTTGTATGTATATATACATACTCTGGCTGCTGTCACTCCTGTCTGATGTGCAGCTGGCAGATTGTCTCCCAGTCTGTGAGCTTCCTCTGCCCAAGCTTAGCCCGGATTACAGCACAGCAGGCTCAGAGCCTGAAGTGGTCAGCTGACGTCACTCAGTTTTGAGAAAACATCTACCAAATACCAGAGGATAAATAACCACTGTTCTCCCTCCCACTCACCTGAGACAGGGTCTCACTAGCGGAGGATGGCAGGCAAGCCTCCTGTCTGGTTCCAGGCTGTTATATCCCTTCCTTTTCCCTGCCCTCCCACCACTTCTTTCACTGTCACCGAGCTTTACCTCCAGCAAGAAACTGTGGTTCTAAGAAGGAAGGTGGCTTAGCTCCGGCTCATTTGCACAAGTGTTTTCCCTTGAGAGAGCAGAAGTCCTTTACAAAACACCTCCAGGCTGTAAGAGACTCGGCCCCAGGGATGATATTAGAAAATTTTCCTTTTTTTTTTTTTTTTGGTTTTTCGAGACAGGGTTTCTCTGTGTAGCCTAGCTGTCCTGGACCTGCTTTGTAGACCAGGCTGGCCTTGAACTCACAGCAATCCACCTGCCTCTGCCTCCCGAGTGCTGGGATTATAGGCGTGCGTCACCTCGCCTGGCTCCCCTTCCTTTTTAAAAATAGGATGGGTGTTATCCCGGCTGGGCTGGGATCTGAGCCCCTCCCAGCTTCACTCTCGAGCATCAGAGATGATGAGCACATTTCACTGTGCCCAGTTCCTAAAGACCAATCATTTGAGGTTGGCCAGGCATGGTAGGCCATGCTTTTAATCGCAGCACCCAGGAGGCAGGGGCAGGTGGGCACCTCTAAGTTTGAGATCAACCTGGTCTTCACAGGCCAGCAGGGGCTGCATAGTGAGATTCTGTCTCAAAAAATAAAATAAAAATTCAAATCTCACAAAGGATACATGCAGCCCAGGCTAGACTCCAACCTGATTGATTATGTAGCTGCGGATGCCCTTGAAGTTCTGATGCTCCTGTCTCTGTCACCTGGGTGCTAGGGCTACAGGTGTCACAACTATGCTTGGTTAGTTTGGTGCAGGGGCCAAACCCAGCCCCTCATGCATGCTAGATACGTATTCTATCAACTTACCACCCACACACCACACATACCCTTTTCTTATTCTAACTGTAAGTAAGATCAAGCCATAAAGCTCAATGTCATATAGCTGGGCGGTTTCTGACTCCTAACTGCTTCTGTGGCCTCCACACAAAGGCCGACACGAAGATGTATTTCCAGTTTGCTGAGGTTCCTGTTACTTCTTTGCAAGCCCTTCCCACTGAGCGACAGTCCAGCCCAAAATGCTATTTTCTTGAACTCTGGTTCTCTGAGTTGTCTTTAGGGGCTGGAGAGAGGCCTCCGCAGTTAAGAGCACTGGCTGCTCTTCCAGAGGACCTGGGTTCAATTCCCAGAACCCACAAGTTAGTTCATCACTGTCTGTAACTCCAGGAGTCCCAACATCTCCACAAGATACACTTGCAGGCCATCACATACAATAAAAATAACAATAAAAAAAAGCTGTTCAGCCGGGCAGTGGTGGAGCACGCCTTTCATCCCAGCACTCATAAGGCAGAGGCAGGTGGATATTTGTGAGTTCGAGGCCAGCCTGGTCTACAAAGTGAGTCCAGGACAGCCAGGGCCACACAGAGAATGTACCCCCAACCCCAGCACGTAAGATGGAGAGGCGGGAGGATCAGGAGCTATCCTCAAGGCTATCCTTGGCTACGCTGTGAGTTAGAAGCCAGCTTGGGCTACATAAGACTGTCTCAAGAACAAAAAACAAAACACACGTCAGCTGTTTGTAGGCCTTTGCCTGTAGTCTGCATCAGGTCCTTTTCAGGTGCAGTTGTGTGTGTGCAGGTACCCTCAGAGGCCAGAAGAAGGTGTCAGGTCCCCTGTAGCTGGAATTACAAGCAGTTTTAAGCCACCTGATGTGGGCGCTGAGAACTGCACCTGGCTCCTCTGAAAGAGCAGGAAGTGTTCTTTTTTTTTTTCTTTTTCTTTTGTTTTTTTTTTTTTTTTCCCCCAGACAGGGTTAGTCTATGTAGCTCTGACTGTGCTGGAACTTGCTCTGTAGACTCAACCTCAGGGATCCGCCTATCTGTGCCTCCCCAAAGTGCTGGGATTAAAGGCGTGCACCACCAAGCTCAGTTTAGCAGTTTACCAAGGCTTCCTGAATGCTGACTAAACTTGAGGCTCCCATATCCACCTTCTGAGCGCTAGAATTACAGGCATGTGACACCAAGCTAGCTCAGTTTAGCAGTTTACCAAGGCTTCCTGCATGCTGGGCAAGCACGCTGGCAACTGAACTTCATCCCCAGCCTTGCATGGCTGGTTTATAAGCAGACATGTGTCTAAGTGAAAATACGAGTAACAGAACTAGTAAGTAATACAGGCTGGGCCCCTGAGCTTAATGGGTCTTGTCTTGCATATAATCCTTATGTACATTCGGCCCCCATCTTAGCCTTGGGGAGAACAGGAAGCTCAGGTGTCACCTGACATGTTAGAGACAGAGCAGACAGAACTATTGCTTCCTACTTCCTAAGGGGGACTACATCTCCTGATGCCCTGCCACACAACTGGCCAGCAGAGCAAAGGGGTCAGGAGAAGGGGGTTAACTAGCTACAGCCAGGCTGAGCTGCCAGGCGTTGTCTCCTCAGCTACTACCAAAAGAAGCTGAAGGAAGGTTCCTCTAAGGCCCGAGAAATGGAATCGTCTATAGGCGGGCTGCAATCAACCAAGAAGCTTTCTTACAACGCGCAGCAAGTAAACAACTTAGAAGTCCCAGAACGGAGGATCCTCAGGATCCTCAACCGGCTCAAGCAGCAGAACTATGGTGAGGGCCCACGAGCAGGCTGGGCTGGCAAGCGGATCCGCGGGGCCAACTGCCCCTAGATGGAGCCCGTGTGGCCAAACAGGGCTGGTCCACACTACACAACACCCAGCCCCAATGCTTTGGACTCTACCTTCCTGCCTTAGCCTGTGCCAAGGATGCCCCAAGTGCCCACTGGAGTCGGCTCCACTTCAAGGTCATTTGTAGATGTGGCCTACAATTGCCCCTCTTGACAGAACGGGAAGCCCGGGTAGTATGTTAGCAAAGGCAGTCTTGTTTAGGGTCCATCTCCACAGATCGTGTGCTCGCCCATTCTCCTGGGCTAAGCTCTGGCCAGCCTTTACTTTACGCTTAGCCTGGGGGCCTTGTACACATCATCCGGGACGCCATCTACCCTGTGTGGTGGGTACCAATATCCTCTCCATCTTAGAGGCTCACACGCTAAGGGATCTGCCTAAACCCACTCTGCTTATTACGTAACAAGTCTAGGATTCCCCCAAGCTCTGAATTCGTTTGCTCCCTCCCATCCCAGCTGCCAATCTGCAGAGCCCCTACGCCCAGGTGCCCTGCATCCCACTCTGCCCGAGGCTGGACAAGAAGACAGTCCGTCGAAAGCAGGGTAGCCATAACCATTCTGTGCTGGATCAGTGTGTTCCCACAAGCCTGGGCCCTGACTTCCATGGCCTCCTCTTCCAATCAGGACAGCAAGGAAGCAGGTAGGTACTGAGTGCCAGGGCCTCTTGGGCCAGTCCATCATCTTGAGGAGGCCCCTGGCCTAGTAACTGGGGAATCCATCTTTCTAAGAGACTGTGTTGGGAAACTGCTTGCTCCAGGCAGGGTGGATAGACATGACGCATCCCTGGGCCCAGGACTCAGTGATGCCTACCTACCTTCCTCCTTAGGGTGGTGTTGACCCCCTTGCCCAAGCACCAGAACCCCTTAGCTTTGCTCTGAATTATGGGAAGCTTAAGAAACTGGGAGGGAGGATGGTGTTCCCTTCAGAGTCCACAGAACTTGGGATCAGGACCCCAAGCCCAACTTCTGGCTTCATTGCTTCTAGAAGCCTCTCCCCTGAGTACATGGGATGGCTCAGGAACTTGGCAGGACTATGGGAACAGGGCCAAATGCTCCCTACCTTTCCACCCCCTTCTGTTCCCAGGGAACACAGCTCTGACGGCAGAAAGTGGCTTAGCTCTGTGCCAGCCCGAACCCACTGATCCTCTGGAACCCTGGCTCCAGAAGTCTGAGGCCTACAGACAGCTGGGCCACAGGGCAGGGGCTGGCACTGGGAGTTTGCTTTCATGGCCTGGTAAGCCAATAAACACCAAGAACCTCAGCCTCTGTATTGGATGTCAGTGAAGCAACCTCCCTTCCCTCTGCCTGTCCATTTTCACAACCCTATATGACTTGAAGAGCTCCAGCATGCCTCCTCTAGGGCTGAGTCTGAGGCAGGACTCACTGAACCCCTGTCCAGCGGACTTGGGGCTTCCTACTGCAGCTGCCCTTGCCTCCCCACTCAGACTTGGGAGCCCTACAAGGGGTTAAGCTAAGTACCTCAGAAAACCTCAGCCTCTGCAGGAACAGGAACCCCCAGGGCTGGACAAGCAACCCACCGTATGAGATAGCAAGCCAGAAACGAGAACAAATGTCTGACAAGTTTAAAACATGTATTTAAAATACAATTTATAAAATGCTTAATCTGCCGACTCAGGAGCCCGCGGTGGGGGTTAGGGTGGGGAGCTGCCTGCTACACCAGCAGAGCGAGACTGCAGGGTGCGGCCCTCCCTCCCAGTCCCTTCTGTACAGATGCCCTAGGGTACTCCCTGGGGCCAAATGACCAGAAGCAGGATCCTGGAGGTTTTCTTGAGTCTCTGCTTACCAGGGAGACTGGATACAGCCCTGCCGGCCCATCCCTGAGCAGAGCACCCCCAGATGGGGCAGAGCAGGGTATGGCGGGGCAAGACAGGGCTGGGCGGGACAGGTGGGCTCTGGAAGGGGCTGATGGCAGCAGATAGGGTGTTGCCGCCTGCCTGCAGGTGGGGAGCACCCTGACTGAGGGGACTGAGAAGGGCTGGTCACCAGACCCGGACCCCCAGCTCCTTTGGTTATAGGCTGACATCAGAGTAGTGGCTCATGGGAAGCGGTTAGCCGGAAGGGCTGAGGCCTGGCTCATGGGGTCCAGGAAGAGCTGGGGGAAGGGACAGTACCGTGAAGGCAGACAAAGGGGCAGCAGCCTCAGGTTCCTGCCCCTCATCCCCCTGGGGATTTCCAAGCCAAAGCCTGCAACTTACTTAAAAGACCAAAAGGACCAAAAGAAAGAAAGAAAAAAAAAGTAGCACTTATGGAGTTATAGACAACTACAAAAAATGGAGGGGGGAAAACCCAAAAAACAAAAAGACCAATCACACACACACACATACACACACACACAAACACAATCCAAACCGTTTCCCATGCCCCCCCACCTCCCCCAACACCAGTCTGTTTTCCGTCCTTTCTTTCCTTCTCTCATTGTGCCAGCCACCTCTCCATCTAGGAGGCCAAATGCATGACTGCTGGCAGGCAGGTGCAGGTACACTGTGGGTAGGGCCTTCTTTGGCCAGAGTGCGATGGGAAAGCCAGCCATTCCCGCAAGCTCTCAATGTGCAGATACCAGCTGCCTTGGATACCCACCCACTAGAGGGGGCCGGGCAAGCAGGATTTCTGCACCCTTCTCCAAAGAAAGGGCAGTCTGTCCTCCAACCAAAAACACTAGCCGCTGTGGGTGGGCCCTAGACTAGGAGCTAGCAGCCAAGTTCCTTCCTACCCACTCCAGGGGGTGGCCAACTCCCTGCTGAGGCTCTGTGCCAGCTTGCTTACAGTCGGCCCCTGGTTTCAGGCAGGACTAGGGCTGTGCTGAGGAAGAGCCTCTGGCTAAGGGAAAGAGGATGTAGGCCATTGCTATAGGGTGTAACCAGGGGAACCTGTGTGGTCCTGCAAACCTCAGCTCAAACTCAACACCTTGGCTGCCATGGCTGCCCTAATAATCTCACACCACCCACTCCCAAACCTGAGTGCTGGTCAGGAGAGGGGAGGCCACCAGGCTGGCCAAGGGATAAGGCGAAGTGCACTCACTGGAAGAGACTACGAGGCCTGAGAGCACCCGGGGGGACACAGCTGTCTTCTCAAGCCTCTCCCATCAAGACCCAAAGCAAATCTCAGGCTTGGGGACAGAAATGGCCTTCATGCCAGCCTCACTCTGAGAAGGGAAAGGGCATCCGAGGCCTTTGAGGAGCCCATCAGCCATCTGCCTTTGCAATGCAAAGTTTTTCTTTTCTCAACTCTTCTCCAACTGCTCTACTCCTACGGTGCTCATTTCACCCAGGAAATGTACCAGCTAGAGTTTCTGAGCCAGGACCATCAACACACGCGGCATGCCACAGATCCTTAAGCACTCCAGTCTTGCTGGGAGGGACAGGCCTATCTACCTTCTGACCACACCAGGCACAGGCCTGGAGTTCTAAAGCCAGACTCTCTCCTGGGCTCGTGCTGGCAGCAAACACTGGACAAGTGCCACCGCTGCCTTTCTGAGCCCAGAGTCCTCCTTGCCCTCCCCTAGAAGCAGCAACGCTGGCTGGTAGAGAGCCACCCTGAGGGGTATGGGAAGGGAAGCCTGCCACTTTCCCCATCTCCCACAAGACTAAGGTGGGGTTGGCACCCTCCCCCAGGCTCTCAGAGCTATCTCTAGGCAACTTAACTGGGACTTATCTGGAGGAAGGCGATATAGGCACAGATGCTCATCTATGGGGGGGGCTCCCAAGCCCAGCCCCTTTTCTGGGCGGCAGTAGGAATACAGAAGCTAAGCTTTCAAAAAAATCCTATTGGTTAACGTTTCTAGCAAATTCCCTAGAAACATCTTTAAGTGACTACCAAACTACCCTTTCTCAATTAAAAATTCATTAAACTGCTAAAACCTCTTCCATGCACTTTTTCTTGCAAATCAGATATTTGTATAAACAAACAAAAATAGGAAGGAAAAAAAAAAAAAAGGAAAGGATACTTTCAATGGAACTTACTTTTAAGTGATGGCGACATGCACTTGGGGTGGGTGGGGGGAGTTCTCATTTGTGTTTGAAATCCCAAATTAATGAGCATGATAAACTGTTATTGCTGGCACTGGCTTTACCCCAAGTGGCCAAGTGGCACTGTCTGACCCTCTACTCTGAGTCCTTGGTAGGTTCCCCCAATCCTCCCCGAGTCCCCACCCTTTCCCTTTCTATTGACTTGGGACAGCCCTTGTCAACACACCAATCACAGAGGGAAGGGGGAAAGGCAGAGGTCACAGTGCATGGGGTTCAAGGTCACAGTGGGCGGAGCAAGGGGGATCACAGTGCAAGTAAGTCAGGTCGTTCCCTCTGCTCAAGTCCAGACATCTGCCACGGCAGTGCGACCCATGGCAGACAATCCAGGAGGCGATGGTGGCGGTGGCGGTGGCATCCTTTCTTGTCCACATTTATCTGCGCTGTTTGAAGCCCTGTGACCCGTCAGGACCCAAAGGCTGTCTGATCACATTACTGGGCTGCCTGCTGTCTTCGGGCTGGGAGATCCTGGTTGGCCTAAGGAAAGATCAAAGGAAGGCCTTGAGGATCTAAAACATGCCTGAATTCTTGTGCGTATGCCATGTTTGTCGAGTGTGGAGACATGTCTGCCTGGGTGCATGTGTATGCCAGAGACTATTATTAGGTGTCATCCTCTATTGTTCTCTGCCTTATTTTTCTTTTCTTTCTTTTTTTTTTTGGAGACAGGGTCTCTCTGTGTAGCCTTGGCTGTCCTGGACTCACTTTGTAGACCAGGCTGGCCTCGAACTCACAGCAATCCACCTGCCTCTGCCTCCCGAGTGCTGGGATTAAAGGCATTCGCCACCACGTCCGGCTCTCTGCCTTATTTTTCAAGACATGGCCTCTCACTCAACCTGGAACTCACCAATTGGCTAGGTTAGCTGGCCAATGAGCTCTAGGTACCCACACCTCCCTCTGCCCTGCCCAGTGCCGGGGTGACAGTCATCTGTAGCCTTGCTGGGCTTTTATGTGGGTGCTAGGGATTCAAACTGGGGTCCTCATGCTTGTGCTGTGGGCGTCTTACCAATGGAGCCACCTCCCAGCCCTGAATCTTAATAACAACCACCACCAAAAACAACAACAAAAAACATGGTTGAGGCTGGGGTTACCAGCCAACCTGAGCTACTGAGCCTAATCTTGAGCAAGCCAACTAGGGGCACGTTCCACTTTGGCAGCTCCCTGTGGGAAGGAGAGAATGGTCTATGGTCCATCTTAACTTCCAGCAATCCCAGCATCCCCCTTTCCGCTTGCCCTCACTTATCTGTAAGCACAGGAGTGTGTACACCCATCCTATGGAGGGAGAAGTGGCCACGGGCGGCATCTGTTCCACACAACAACTAACACAGACCGTTCAGGAGTGCGCTGGCACCCACCTGCCTGCTTCTTGCTTCCCTGCAAAGCACAAGGCTAGCCACTGACTCTAGGACTAGAGAAGGGCAGGAGGGAATGGACTTTCCCCACGCCAAGGTGCAGACTAAGAGAGGAAAACAGAATGGGTGCTGGGAACTGAACTCAGGACCTCTGGAAGAGCAGCCAGTGCTCTTAAGCTCTGAGCCATCTGGTGGATCTCTGTGAGTTCAAGGCCAGCCTGGTCTACAAAGCAAGTCTAAGACAGCCAAGGGTACACAGTGAAACCTTGTCTGGGGGGAAAAAATTTTTTTTCAGCTGTGTGTGGTGGTGCATGCCTTTAATCCCAGCACTTAGGAGGCAGAGGTAAGCAGATCACTGTGAGTTCAAGGCCAGCCTGGTCTACAAAGGGAGTCCAGGACAGCCAGGATTACACAGAAAAACCCTGTTTAAGAAAACCAGAACAAAAAAATAAATAAAATAAATAAATAAATTTTAAAAAGAAAAAAAATTTAAGTTATGGTGTGTATGTGTATGTGTGAGCATATGCACTGCAGAGCACAGAGGTCAGAGGACAGCTTGCAGGGACTATTTCTCTCCACTGTCATCAGGCTTGGCAGCCATCTCAGCAGCCTGTGCCCAGGTGCTGGGGACCTAGACTCAGGTCCTCGTGACTGTGCTGCGTGCACTCTACTGAGCCATGGCTCCAGCCCCCAAAGGTAGGTGACGGGCTTTTCTGTTTGATTTGGGGTTTGGTTTTTTGGTTTTGAGACAGGTATTTCTGTGCAGTCCTGGACAAGTCATTCTGTTCTGTAGACCAGGCTAGGTTGAAATTCTCAGAGCCCACTGGTGGGTACCAGAGCTACCCAGCTCCAAATGTTTAACAATTACTATGTTGCCAGGCGTGGTGGCACCTTTAATCCCAGCACTTGGAAGGCAGAGGCAGGCGGATCTCTATGAGTTCAAGACCAGTCTGGTCTACAATTTAAGTCCAGGACAGCTAGTGATACACAGAGAAACCCTGTCTTAGAGGGAAAAAAACAAAACAAAACCCAAACAAAAAGGGCTGGAGAGATGGCTCAGAGGTTAAGAGCGCTGCCTGCTCTTCCAAAGGTCCTGAGTTCAATTCCCAACTACTATATGGTGGCTCACAACCATCTATGATGAGATCTGATGCCCTCTTCTGGCCTGCACGTGTACATGCAGGCAGAGTACTGTATACATAATAACAAATAACCAAAAAACCTATGTCATCAGAAAGTAATACACATAATACAATCTAAAATTTTTTTTTGGTAATTGAAAAAAAGGCGAAAATATAAAAATCATCAAAACCTCACACAGGGCTGCTGGAGAGCCCGGGAATAATACTGTGCTTTGCCTGGGTCGTGGGCAGAACTCAGCACCTTATGGCCATTTGATTTGCTCACTGGTAAGTTGGCACTCCATGCTGGCTGGCAAGGCAGAATGCCCCCTACCCTACTCCTGAGATAAGGCCTCAGGGTAAATAGCTGTAGCACACGCAGCTGACGGAGCCTGACTCAAGGCCCATCCTTGCACCTCTGTGCAGCCACTAAACTTACACCTGACAGCACCCCTAGATGGCAGAGAGCTCCGCTAGTGGCTCGCGGATCTGCCTCTCAAGCTGAGGACCCACAGGAGGTTACCCAGCAACAGGTACAGGCTGGTTCTACCTCCCCTGCCACTGCTGGCATCTACACTCACCTGTCGAGGATGGGCTTCTCCTGCTCCTCCTCGGGGCTGGCACTGCCCAGGATCCGCCTCCGGGCCTCTGCGTACTCTGCCTCCCGCTGTGCTAGGGACTTGACAGGAAGGGCTGGCCTGCTGGTGGAGTTGGGGCTGCTGACCACACCGTTGCTGGTGGGCCTCTTGAGGATGCGGATCTGTGGAGGGGGCCCCGCGGGGAGGCTATCGTCTTGAATCACAATGGGCACTTTGGGAGGAGATTTGGATTTCCTGCTGACAAAGAGCAAATACAGCTTCACAAATCCCATAGTGACCAGAAGACCCATCCAAGCCCCACACTCCCCTCATCACTGTCTTGTCCCTTCCTACTTACTATTCACCTGGCCCATGACCGGACAACTGCACTCCCATGCCTCAAGCAGGACAGCAGCCTTGCCAACAGATCTGCAGGGCACAGAACTGCTCCACAGACCTAACCATGAAGGGGCCAGCTTGACAACCTGTGGTCCTGGGGCACAACAGGCCCAGAAAGCACCACCTGACCACACCCAAAATTCAACGACTCTGATGAAGACCCAGGCTTCCTACACAGACCAGAGTGTGGGAGGCTGGTGAGCCCACGTCTCCCACAGCATGCGCTCAAAATAAAGCCAATACACAGGCACCTGCTATGTCACCCTACCTGGCAACAAACAAGACAGGATTTACCAAATTTTCTGCCTTCTGGCAAGTGGCCTGTGCCTCTCAGAGACAGGCAGCAGCAGACCAGCAAGTCACCTCTACACGAGAGCCTCTGAGCAGAGAAATTTCCTTGCCAGGGCTCTCTGCTGTTGGGCAGCGGCGGGGCTGGGGCGAAGGCCGGTCATAGAAACAGTACTTGGCAATGCTCAAAAGAGAAGCATTGTCCAAGGCCAGTGGATGTGCGCATCAATGCCAGATGGCCACAAGCAGAGGTGAAAGTCCCCAACACAAAGAGGATCAACAATACAGGGAGGAAAGAAACAGAAGCCACAGGTGAGAATGGGAGCACAGCAGGGTGAGCAGCTACACCAGCCACCAGGGCTGTCCCAGACCTGTTGACCAGCTCTTGCTCGCAACACTAAGACACTTGCAGAGCCTAGACTGTCAGGGAAGGTGAAGGGTGGAAGTTGCGTGCTCTGGGTCAGGTGCAAGGGTCCTGGGTAGGTAGGGATAGTTTGGAAAGCGGCCTGAGACCATGGGGAGCAGCTCCTGGGAAGAGTAAGGAGCCAACAGTCCAATCACAACAGCAGGGAGCCTAGAAAGCCAGTGTCGGGTAAGGGACTCCCAGATTCCTCTGGGGGAGTGAATGTAACAGGTTCTACTCTCTGTTGCTTGTCCCAAAGTCATCCACTCTGAAACCCATGTCCCATGCTGCATGTTGGTGAGAAAGCAATCCTTAAAGGTCTCTCAAGCATTTCCTAGAATCTTCCATAATACCCTAAACTGCCAAGTCTCCAAGGTCACAGAGAAATCATCTGTCTAAGCTTTTCACGTCACAAAGAACATCGAGACCCAGATGGAGAAACAACTACCACACACCTCAGCTACCAGGGCACAGCCACACCTAAACCCAAACCCTGTAACTTGTCACCTTCTCTCTTTCCATCAGATGACCTCACACAGGACTCTGGAGATAGCTGCAACACCCGAGCCTTATCCCAAAGCCTCAATCCAGTGTCCTGGTCGCCTACTGGGAGGGAGGAGCTAGCTGCCCAGGAGCCTAACCTTCTAGTACTACCAGCCCGCTGGAGAACACTGCCTGCCCAGCTCTCCAGTGGCAGAGAGCATGAGCCCTCACGCCAGACAGCAGCCTTACCTCTCCTTTTGTGTGATCTTCAGTTTTTTTTCCAACCGTCTGTCTATTTCCTAGAGGAAAAAAATGTATATAAAAGTGGAAAAAAACTCTCTCAAACAAAACCTTATGTCTCTTTTTTTTCTGAGCTAAGGGCAGTGTCCTCTCTCTAGCCAGGGACATGACCCTGTGTCCTTCAACTAAGAGCTAAGGTTTGGGGATCTGGCTCCCTCTGCAGGTCCATTTCCCCTCAGCCCCGTGACCACAGCAATAGTTCTGGAGCTCGTCAATTAGCCTGGGTTTTTGCACAGCCTCCAGCCAGCTGCCTGTTCTGTCCTTCTAGTCACTCCAACCTTCTCAACGCATCTCTCACAAGTCCTCACCCGACGCAAGGGCTGCACCTGAGCCCTTCCTTCCCAGCCCTCTAATCCACCATTCCTGGTTTGCACCAGAGCAGGACTGAGCGGACAGTGCTCAGCCCCTGCACACCCAGCCGCCTCCTCTCCTCTGCAAAGTCTCTGATCCCCGGGGGTTAATCTCCCTTTTACATCCCTCACGGCCTTGTGTGTCAGTCAGTTCATAATCTAGTTTTACTGACACATGAGCTTTCTGTGGCCAGCAGTTAAGGAAAGAGTAAAGAGAAGCCTGCTGTCTGTCTCCACCGCGGACTCAGGCGATCTGAAGGCGAGTCAGAGGGAAGAGCTCGCACAACCTGATTATCAGCACCAAGCCACCACTGTAGCAAAGGTTAAAAGAGCGAGCCTGAGGACAGCAGATGAGACAGTCAGCCAACACAGTTAGGCCCTCCACTCCTGCCACCGCAGAATCTCAGCCTAGGCCCACCCACTGTACCCAGCTAGCACCGGAAACTCCAGACACCTGCATGTGGCGTAGGGGCATGCACAGAGATGAGGCTCAACTCCAAGGTCCATGCTGTCCCTCACTCTGAGGACCAGACCAGCTAGCTCCTGGAGGGCAGGGACTGTGGACTCAGCAAGTGTTCTTCTGAGGACTGGCTCTCAGGCACTGGTTTTGCCTGAGGGGGAGATCTGACAAGGTTAGGACCTTTTTGGTTCTGACTACAGTGGAATGTGAGGAGGGAGCTGCTATTGGGTGCAACTGGGCTACTGCTAAGTGCTCTGAAATATAGGGCAGCCCTCAGCGAGGAGCAGCTCCAAAATCAATGGTTTCCAGGCAGGGACCATGTTTCTGAGACACAAGAAAGCCAGGTGTCTTGGCATACACCCACAATGCCAGCACTAGGAAATGAGGCTGGGGGGAACAAGGAAGTCAAGAAAGTGGGGACTAAGAGGTAAGGAGTTCAGGGAAGTGGGAGCCAAGGGATAAGGAGTTTAAAGGCCAGCGGCTGCAAAGTATTCCAAACTGCAGCTACAATGACACTTTCTCAGGAGGGGGCCAGCAGTGTATGCAAATGGCCATGCGTGCCACCCTAACAGGTCTCCTCCAGAAGCCACATGGGCCTACACTGCTGTGTCACACAGGGAAGCAGCAGTTTGGAGACTCTGGCCACAAACAAGGGCAAAAGTACCTTTTATAAAGATACCCAGAACCTTGATGCTGTCACCAACCTCCATGGCTACAGCAACAAACCCTGAAGCTAACACTGCTCTGAGTGGACACTGGACAGGACAGAAGGGGACATAAACACTGCATGGGTGGCTGAGGATCATCTGGGAGTGCCGTGCCCTCTCCTGGAGAAGTCTTTGGTGACAGAAGATGACACTGTGCTCTGTTAAGTGAAGTGGATTCCTTTCTCTAGGTCCAAATCCATGTAAAAGATCATCTTTCAAACCCAAATAGCACAAGCTGTACCATGTGAACACCAGCATGAGACCAGGGTGTAGAGGCTGAAGCAGGACGCAATTCTGCCTCTTCCTCTGGGCCCTAATTTCATTTACAGACAAAGCAAAAGACTTCAGAAGGCAGAACAAATCTAGAAGGAATGCAGCCTACACAGTGCTACAAGCCTATACCACAGTCCTGGGGGCAGAGATGGTCAGGACCCAGGGGCTTGCTGGTCAACTGGTCTAGCTGCTATGGTGAACTCCAGGTTTACAGACCCTGTCTCAAAAAAAAAAAAAAAAAAAAAAAAGGAGACTAGAGACTGATAAAGAAAGTCAACCTCTGGCCTCCAAATTTACATACCCAGGTAAGCACATCCCCACACATACACTGTGCACTCATAAAGAGGTTGGCCAGACATGGTGGCTCACTGCTGTAGTTCTAGCACTTGGGAGGACAAGAATGAATTGCCACAGTTTCCAGCCAGTCTGGGCTGGGCAAGACCTCAAAATATTAGTACCAGGCTGCTTGGTGGTTAAGAGTGACTGCTGTAGGCCAGGCAGTGGTGGCACACACCTTTAATCCCAGCACTTGGGAGGCAGAGGCAGAGGCGGCAGAGGCATTGCTGTGAGTTTGAGGCCAGCCTGGTCTACAAAGCAAGTACAGGGCAGCCAAGGCTACACAGAGAAACCCTGTCTCGAAAAAAAACCAAAAACCAAAACAAAACAGAGTGCTTGCTGCTCTTACAGAAGCCCTGAGTTCTGGTATCCATATCAGGTGGTTTACAATCGCCTGAAACTCAAGCACCAGGGGATCTGAAGCTCTCTTTTGGCCTCTATAGGCACCTGCATGCATGTGTACATATTTGTACACAGGCACACACACAAATAATAAAATAAATCTTCAAAAGAAGTGTGTGTGTGTGTGTGTGTGTGTGTGTGTGTGTGTGTGTGTGAGAGAGAGAGAGAGAGAGAGAGAGAGAGAGAGAGAGATGGACTACACAGAGAAGCCCTGTCTCAAAAAGCTAAGTAAGTAAATACATTAATGGGGATGGGGAGATGGCTCAGTGACTAAGGGCTCTGGCTGCTCTTCCAAGTCCTGGATTTAAGTCCCACCACCCACATGGCAGCTCACAACCATCTATAACTAGAGCCCCATGGGATCCAATCAATGCTCTATTCTGGTGTGCACACATACAGGCAGACAAAACACTTAAACACATAAAATAAATAAATAAACCATGAAAAAACCCAGACACACAAATCCCAGCACCCCTCCCGACCCTGCTACAGAAGAAGACAAAGAAGCAGCAGCATTCAAAGGTTCAGGATGAAAAAGAGTAAGGTGGAGAGGGGAGAGCAAGGAGGAAAGACAGGAGAGAAACCCAGACTATCTGGGGCCTCAGCGTGAAGAGCAGCAGGCTGCCACAGCTGTCCCTGCTTAGAGGGGAAGGCTCAGGAAATGTTCATCAGTTCATCTGGGGGCAGTGAAGCCCTGAGGGCCAGACACAAACCGGCCATGCTCAGAGACACAGTGAGGATGCCAAATACTCCCCAGTAACTCTACAAGGGTGGGGAATGGGGGTGGCTTGGCCTTTCTAAGGCTTGAACTGCTGTTGCCAGCTCCCCAGAGCCATGCTCCCCACCCCTGCCAAGAGGGATGGTGAGCTGTCTCATCCCACCACAGAGCTTGAGGACCTCTCTGGTGACTACTGTGACCAACCTATCCCTTAACAGTCCAGTGAGCTGCTTCCAAGGAAGCTTTGGCTCTAGATTAGGAAGTATTCCCTTTTTATTGGCACTCTAGTCAGTAACTTTTCTTAGGTAACATCTACCTGTCTTTGTCAGTTTCCAGCTTTTTCTCAGGAAATGATCATCTTGAGCTTCCAGAGTTCCTGTCCTGGGTGGACAGGAAGCCACGTCTCCAAACTGACCAGGGCTAGGAAAGAGTATATGTGGGGAGAGGTGTAAAGAAGAAACAACAGAGCTGGCTTGGTGTCACCTCTGTGTGCTCTGGGCCAGCCTAGTCTATGTAGCTAGTTCCAGGCCCACAACACACTAGTTCCCATGTGCCTGGTTAGGGTGGCCTGTGTTACAACCCAGCAGAGCTGTGTTCCTGGCCACAGTGCCTTACGGTTCCCACAAACCTGGGCAGGATTCTGGCTCTTCCTGAGGTCCTCAATCTCACTTAGGGACAAAGCGAAAGAATTCATAGGAAAGATGAGTATGATGGTTTATGGCTGTACTCCAGCGTTTGAGAGCCCTGAGGCAGCAAGATTACTTTCAATCTGAAGCCAGCATGGGCTACAGGTGAGACTCAATCCCAAAAGAAGAGCAACAACTTTGTGAGGAAGAACCAACTTGCAACAACAAAGTCTGATCTGTACACACAAGCCACCGAGCAGGGCCCGTCTCTGTGCCTGTGCTGCACCCAGTCCTGCAGGGTTACTCGTCGGCAAGCAGCAGAGACCCTGTCTCACACTGGCTGGGTCCACTGTCCCTGCTCAGTTTACTTCCTCTGGCAGCTCCATCCTTGGGGGAACACCCAAATTCTAGCACCCGAAGTTCAAAGATTAAGCAAAATGTCCAAGATAGGCCAAACTATAAATACTGGTATAGATGCTTTTGATGCCTTTTTAAAAGGTTATAAAAACAAACAAAAAAAAAAAAAAAAAGGAGAAAGAAAGGAATGAAGAAAGAGAAAAAGTCAAACTATATATGGGCTAAGTTAAAGCACACCACAAAAAGCCAAAGGCATACTGTAGGGGATAGAGAGGGACACTCTAAGGGGATGAGGCCTCAGGTCCTCTATTTGCCTTTCAGGACAGATTTGGATAAGCCTGTTTTCCATTCCATTTCTCACAAAACATCCCCCCCCCTTCTTTGTTACTCCCACACTGAGGGAAAACATTCCACTTTAATTAAGTGGGTCACCACAGGGCACAGGATCTGGCCCCAACTCCCTGAGAAAGTCTAGGCTCTGTCAGTGTCTTCCACGTCCATTCCGCTTCCTTAAGGAGGGGGAGAGCTGAAGAGCACCATTTGTGGAAAAGCTGCTGCAAAGCAGATGTCCCCAGTCCTGGGGCCTAGCGGTGAGCAGGCCAGCTGTGCTGGTGAGCAGAGCCAGACAGTGGGAAACATGAGCAAACATAGAAGCCGTGTGTTGTGTGAAGAGTGCTGTGGCCAGAGCAGTGCATGGAGAGCAAGCCTGTCATGGACCGCAGGAAACTTAGACCTTAGACAGGATAAAAGCAAGGAGTAAGGACACAGGAGGATGCAGAGATTAACAAAGGGAAAGAGAGAAGGGATACCTTGCCTCACCTGTCAGGGAAAGGTCCCCGAAACCCCCCTCCCAGTGAGGCATATTCAGCCCCCAGGGTGTCTGCACTCAGCTCTAGCTGTGCACCTCTCAAGCTGGGGCGTGGGGGGACACACACTGAGGTCACTATTAAGTGCCAAATGTACAGCAGATTTCCCACTTAATTCAGAGTGTAAAATAACGTAGTTATAATCTTTGAATGGTTTAAAAAAAAAAATCAAACTTTACTTATTCTATTTCATATGTATCAGTACCTGCATGTATGTATCTACCATCTTGGACCTGGTACCTGTGGAGGTCAGAAAAGAGCATCAGACTCCCTGAAGCTGGAGTCACAGACTATTGTGAGGCACCCCATAGGTCCTGGGAATTGACCTCAGGATCTCTACAAGAGCAACAAGTGCTCTTAACCACTGGGCCATCTCTCTAGCTCCATGGATTGCATGACGGGACATTATCACTCTTGATACACTGAGTAAAATGTAAAACAGCAGGCTGGCTATGGTGGCTGGATCTTCGTAAGTCTGAGGGCAGCCTGGCCTATATACCAAGTTCTAGGTTTATATGGTAAACATGTCCCAAATTTTAAATAAATAAATAAGGAAGGGCTGGAGCGATGGCTCAGAGGTTGAGAACACTGACTGCTCTTCTAAGGACTTGAATTCAATTTAGCACCCACATAGTGGCTCACAACCATCTATAGTGAGATCTGGTGCCCTCTTCTGGTGTGTAGGTGTACATGCAGGCAGAACATTGTATACATAAAATAAGTAAACACCAGGTACAGTACCATACATCTTTAATCCCAGCACTCAGGAGGCAGAGGCAGGTGGATCCCTGTGAATTGCAAGGCCAGCCTGGTGTAATTAACAGGACAGGTAGAGAAATACAATAGAGACTCTGTCTCAAAACACCAAAAATAAAATAAAATAAATAAATAAAAATAGCTCTGTGCTTGGGAGGCAGAGGCAGGCAGATCTCTGTGAGTTTGAGGCCAATCTGATCTACAAAGTGAGTCAGGACAGCTAGGGCTATTACACTGAGAAACCCTGTCTCGAAAAAACAAAAACAACAAAAGAATATAACACTGTGGCTCACAGGTACTGTCCTCTTAACATGGCTTTACAGTCTAACATTAGAATAAGAGGAAAGAAAGAAAGAAAGAAAGAAAGAAAGAAAGAAAGAAAGAAAGGAAGGAAGGAAAAGAGGTAAGGGCATTGTTTACTGAGGTAAACCATCCCCAGGGGGGCCTGAATTATCAGCTTAAAAGCAAGCAGCACTTTCCTAGTTACCCGATGCTAGCACAGGCCCTGCTGAAACACACTCACCACCTGGCGTCCATCAAGCCTGAATCCCACCCAGTCGAGCTCATCAAAACTGCCAAAGAGCCCAGAGCTGCCAGACTCATGAGATTCTGAGCCCTCAGGGTCGAGCGTGAGCGTGGTGGCGCACACCTTTACTCCCAGCACTAGGGAGAAGCAGGTGGATTGCTGTGAGTTCGAGGCCAGCCTGGTCTACAAAGCGAGTCCAAGACAGCCAAGGCTATACAGAGAAAGCCTGTCTCAAAAACAAAACAAAAACAAACAAAAATATTCTGAACTTTCAATCTCTTGGCCTCCCAACACACTCAACTGCCCACAGCTTCTTCCTGAAGAGCTGTTTCTTGTCCCGTACATCTCTCTACAGATCCTGTCTTCACCCTGCTGACCTTTGAAGGCTGAAAGCCCCAAAGTTTAAACCCCTCTGCTACATCCACCTTGGTGTTGGCATCTTCTATCTATCTTTTTGTTTGCTTGCTTGTTTTAGAAAGGGTTTCTCTGTGTAATAGCCCTGGCTATCCTAGACTTACTTTGTAGATTTGGCTGGCCTCGAACTCAGAGATCTGCCTGCCTCTGCCTCTCTTTCTTTTAATTGTTTATCTTACACATGTGGAGGTTAAAGGTTTTCACCTTATACTATATGGGTCCTGGGGATCAAGCTCAGTTTGCAAAGCTTGGCAGAAGGTGCTTCAACCACAGAGCCATCTCACTGACCTTGGGTAGGTTTCTTTCTGAGATAGGGCCTTGCCTGTGGGCCAGGCAGATCTCAAAATCAGGGCAATCCCCTGCCTCAGTCTCCCAAGTGCTGAGATTACAGACTTGTGCCACCACACCTGGCTACACCTCATCTAGGCCCACAGCTTTACACACACTGATATATATTTAGGTGCCAGATGGACTCTCCCACTCTAGGACGAATCAACTTAAGACTCTGGGCCCATCCAAGCCTCCTTCATCTACTATCACAGCAACACGGACTTGCAAGAGCTCAGGGGGGAGACTCTGATGTCCCGTTTACAGGCCACTTCAACAGCTCCCCAAATACACCCTGGCCAAATCACCAGCAGCCCCTTTCCACCTGCCAGCCCCACAGCAGCCAGGGCCAAACTTAAAACTGACCATGGCTTCCTACCGCAAGGTTGAATGCCTTAAACCAAATGTCTCCACCAAACCTGGCTCCTCAGTGCCTCTGACCTCACAGGCCGCTTCTTCTTCTGCCCATTTAGCCACCACACTTGTGTCCACTGTTCCTCAGACAAAACAATTCCAATGCAGCCCCAGACCCTTGCTCTCACCGTTCCCTGCCTGGAATGCCCTGGTGGGTTTGCACAACTCTTCCTGCACCCAACTCTCATCTGATACTCTGTTCTGATATTTTTGGGTTTTTTTTGTGTGTGTGTTTTTTGTTTGTTTTTTGTTTTTTGTTTGTTTGTTTGTTTGTTTTGAGACAGGGTCTCTGCATTGACCTGGCTGTCCTGGAACTTGCTACGGAGACCAGACTGACCCCAAGAGATCCACCTGAACTGAACTTATAGCACTTCTTCTGCCTCCACCTCCCAATGTAGGTGAAGTCATCACACCAGTTCTGTGACCTTTGTCCTCAGACCTGGGTTTGTAAAATGCACTCTGCCCCAGCCATTGATGCTTCCAACACCCCTACATCCATCTGCCGTTCCCATTATTCTCCATATAGAGCATATGCTGCCGGTCTCACCAACAGCTTTGCAAGCAGAGGCTTCTCACTTGGCCCAAGAGCCTAAAACAATGCCCAACACGCCAATCTGTTAACAGTCCTAATGGAGCAATTTTAGATCTGACCCAATTTTACAGATGGAAAAGAACCAATTCTGAGCGGTTACATCACAACCACAGTTCTAGTATGGACTGGAGCCAGATCTCAACTGGATTTGTCAGTGTCTACACACATTCAAACTGGAGCAAAGGTCAGCTGGGGGTGCAGCTCAGAGGCAGAACACAAGCTAGGCATGGTGTGTGTGGACTTGTGTGTATGTCTTCCTTGGGGGACAGCAGGATCTGCAGTCTCTTAACGTGGCACATTTGCAGGGCACCATTTCCAATCCCTGCCACAAACACAGGTATAATCAGCCCTGCTGCACACTCAAGTGGTGACTTGACAAAGGACACACAACTAGCAGCCTTTACACTCCGGTCTGGTTAGAATGAGCCCAGGTTTCCTAAGAAAGGGCAGGAGGGTGGCGCACACCTTTAATCCCAGCACTCGGGAGGCAGAGGCAGGCAGATCTGAGTTCAAGGCCAGCCTGGTCTACAGAGTGAGTCCAGGACAGTCAAGGCTACACAGAGAAACCCTGTCTCACAAAACCGGGAAAGGAGGGGGCCCTAAGGCAGGTGACTTCATGGGCAACCAGGCGGCTACAAAAGGAAATAGCTCTTCAACCAGACCCAGCCAATTTAGAAGGATCCCAGCAGAGAGGGCCTCAGAAACTGCGAGTTGCAGGCCTGACACAATGGAATGTTTGGCTTTGGACACTTCATCAGTCTCAGGGTGGGAGGGAATCCTCGCAGGGCAAATAAAACAGGGCAAAGTCTACAGCACTCCACTTTGAGATTTTTTTTCCCCCTCTTTCTTTTTCTTTCCTTTTTTAAAATTGTTTTACCAGTTGGGTTTTCACACAGCCCTGAGCAACACAACTCTCGAAGAAGAACAGTACAGTACAGTAGTCCTCAGAAACAGCAAGCAGGAGCCGCCTTGGGCAGCCTTAGGACCTGTGAGCCCTCAGGCTGACTGTCAGGGTCTGGAGGGCAGTGACTCCCTCCAGCTCATCACCTTTACTCTCCAGCCCCCAGGTCAAATCTATCAACTCAGTTTTCCGAATGGGAATGAAGCAGAAAGAAAGACAGCCAGAATCAGACCTGGCACAAAACCCCAGGCTAAGCGGCTTCTGTGGCCAGACTGAGAAGAAAAAGATCAAGGAAGCCATTCTTCCTAATGCAGACCTAAGCCACTTCTCCCCAAGAAACTCTCAGGTGGGCAGGCTTCAGTTACTATGGCAACACCTCCAATTTTATGTGGACACTCAAAGGTGCTTTTAATCAGGTCCAGTTGGAATCAATCGGTAGCATTCAGCAGGCAGAGAGCACAGATGGGTCACAAGACACACAAAGAATGGACTCAAGAGGAGAGGAGCACAGCCAGGACCCAAGTGAAGGCACTCAAACCCAAGAATTCAATCCTGAGCAAAAAAATACTTGGAACCTCTTTTTCACCTGCCCAAGTGCTTAAAAAGTTATTTCAAGCCAGATGAAGGCAGGCTGAGGCAGAGGGATCACCTGTTCAAGGTCCACCGAGGCTACATAGGGAAACAAAACAAAATGTTTAGTTCGAGATTTCAAGCAGCCAGCCTCTCACGGGCAGCACTGTTCCGGGTGGTAAAGTGTGCTGGCTCCTCAGCACTCAGTCTCCTAGACTCAGGGTTGGGGGAACATCTCAGCTCACCCCTTTTACAGAAGCAGGCCAAGCCCAGGTGAGAAATGAAAGAACAAACAACAAAGCATGCTGAAGCACTTTACCAGGTTATTAGCTGGTGACAAGCAAACGTAAACAACTAGAACGAGGCTCAGGACCAACAGGGGCTGGAACTGCCCTCACAATTTCCTTTTCTTGAGCCGAGGAGTAAGGGAGGACGGAGAATTAAGTATTAGTTAGTAGGGACTCTGTTTGTCCCAGCTCCAAGCCTTGGTCTAATACTCGAATCTGTTGTAGAGCTTGGATTTCTGTCTAAATAGGGATTACATGCCTACCACCATGGGCAATAAATGTTGAAATAAAGTGTAAGTGCCAGAGGCAGACAGATCACTGTGAAGTCAAGGCCACCCTGGTCTACAAAGGGAGTCCAGGACAGCCAAGGCTACACAGAGAAACCCTGTCTCGAAAAAACGAAAACAAACAAAAAGAAAGTATAATTTAGGGGAGCCTTTTCTTTCTTTCTTTTTTTAGGGGAGCCTTTTCAATCACCTGCTCTTACTCCCAAATAACTGGCACAGAGACTATTAGATCGATTCAACAAGCCTTAAAGCACTAGAGCTGGGCAGATTACCATCTATGCTAACCCTCTATGCTAGTCCGGCTACTTTCCAGCCACACATCCCGAATTACTTGCCACATCGGTCCAGCCTGGGCTGCTTCTGCTCCATCAGGGCAGTCTCATGGCCCTCTCCTTCCTTCTCTCCTCTCTGCCTCACGGTCCCTGAGACCTCTCCCTGGATCGGAAGTCCAGCCTCCCTGCCCTCTCTCACCCAACCATAGGATGCTTGGCTTCTTTACTAACCAATCAGAGGTAATTGGGAAGCAATGTTTACACACCATTAATTAATGATCAATGATCCTGACAATACCCACATGCAGACTGCAACCAGATCTGAGGCACAGAATTGAGCACCTGAATACACTGAGCACCAGGCCAACCTCCAAGGGGAGCAGGGCTGGCTCCATCTCCACCCTGGAGGTGGGTGACAGTGAACATAAAGGTGCAGTGAGACTGACTGCAGCGAGGGCTCACTCTGCAGTCTCACAAGCCCTTCCAGAAAGGGCTTATAGATCAGGGTGCCTGCTCACCAGCGATCTCTGCAAACAGGCAACAGAAAAGCAGAACCAACAGCTGGAGGATCACCAACGCTTTGGAAGCCAGGAAGGCCCAGTCATGAGCTGGGAACCTGACTCTGGGGTCCACAGAGAGCGACAATCCTGTCCTCTCTACGCTCTCATACAAATGACCCCAGCATCAAGGTCTCTACTGCCACCATTTATTAGTCTTTTGGGAACAGAGTGACTTACTGCCTAGTTAGAGGGGACGTCCCGGCACCAGGGACAAGATAACGTACATACAAATCACTGCTGGGATTTATTGCTAATTTCTGTGGCAATTGGTTTCTTAATCTTAAAGTTTGGATCAACAGTCTGCAAGAACAAGATGTTAGGAAGCTGTGTGTCAGAGGCTAACAGAGCTAAAACTGTTGCTGTGATGAAATCTCCATGCTTCTGATGGCATGCCAGGTGGTACTCTTCCTGAGCTACAGCCACAGCCACCATGGCACCACCCAAGAACAAAAGCAGAGGGTGCGGCTGTACTCCAGGCTCAACTCCTCCCACCACAAAAAGAAATAATAAGTAAAATAATAAAAAGAGAAATAAATAAAAACAATGTTGCTTTGGCCACAACCAGGTGAGGTATTTAAAACTCAACCTCCTCCTAGGAAACCAACAAGCCAGTTGCTGTCTTGACAGGAGAAAAATAACCTCTGCCAGTGAGGAAGGTGTTCAGAAAACACTCCGTGCTTTGTGGGACAGATGCTCACTGAGGGTGGCCAAGGCCCTCTAGGGGAGAGGACTATTAAGAGGGCTGGCCCCAAGAACATGTCTGGGTCACTACATCTCCACAATAGCGATATTCTCTTGCAGGGTTTCACCAACAGCTTTAGAGACACGATTCTCTCCTGCAGAAGGAAAAGCAAGGCCGTAGACCACTGCAACCATGGCAGCTCCCTCCAGCACACAGAGCATGCTGACAACAGGGCCCTCACGTAGCCCAGTGGAAAAAAACTGGAGCCGCCACTCAAAAAGCTCATTATCCTCCTTTCTCTGAAGCCACAGGAAAGCAGATCTCTTTCCAGAGGTCAGTGACAGCCACCTTACAGCCACCATGTCTAACTGGCCAAAAGCTCTGAAAAAATAAAATTAAAAAACAAAACAAAACAAACAAACAAAACACCAAAAAACCTTTAGAGAACACTGCAGACTTCCCCTAAAGATGACAAACTGCTGGGGCCTCAGGCTTGGCGGAGCTGGGTGTGGATGGTCTGACACTACAGATGCTAACTGTCCTCTTTACTGGGGCACCACAGAAGCCCCAAACTAACTCATCTGTTGTTTTGTGCCCACTACACAGTTAACTGCACACATTCCAAAATGACAACGGCCACACCTTACAGAATATGGCCACTCCTAGGAAAAGGCAAAGATTTAATCTCTTAAATGAAAATCCAACAGTCTTGCCTCTGCTAAAGGAGGGAGGCAGCTATTTAAAGCTTTCCACTGCTTTAAGGACAAAGCTGCAGCTCCCAGAAGCAAGTTCAAAGCGCCCCTGCAAACCTCTCTGGCTCCATCTTTTTCCACTGAGCTCTGCCAACCTCAGTGTCTCCAGCCAGGAGGAAATGCTTGCTCTCCCCACACGGCCTCCTCCATGTGTGCACTGGCCACACCACCACCTGCCCAGCGGCCAGACAACACGGCTCCACTCAGCTCAACTCTCAAATCTTCTTTTACAGTTCCTCTTTTTTTTTTCCTGAGACAGTCTCCCCGTGTTGCGCAGGCTGGCCTTAGACTCATGATCCCTCTGCCTCAGCTTCCTGAGCCTTGGGATTACAGGTGTGCACCACTATTCTGGATTCCTGGTCTTTCAAACCTCACGCAGACATAATCTCCTAACACAAGACCTTCTCCGGCACCCCCACGTGCACTCCTACGCACAGTGCTGCTGCTCCTCTGACTCGTTCACTGGACGCGGGCCCCAGTGCTTGGCACACTTTGAGATACATGATTATGGACGCTTTCTTAGAGGCTCTCATAGCACCAAGCGTCACTGATGGGGCAACGTCCGGATGACTGGCTCACATGGGTAGAAGGTAAACACACACTTGAATTCTCAATGCAGAAGACCAGTTCCGTAGTTATCCTTTAACTTGCACAAGGCATTTTCTTGGGCTTGGAAATAAGCTCAGCAGTAGAGCCCTTCCCTGGCACATGAAGCCCTGGGTTCCATTCCTGGTACAGGCAATACAGAAGGGGGGAGGGCCCGATGTGGAGGACATAACTATGATCCTAGAGGCAGGAGGATGTGAGTTTAAGGTTAGCCTGGGCTTCACAAAACTCTGCTTTGTGCAGTGGTAGGGCATTGATGCTGGACGCAATCCTGGGGACCCACGAGGTAGGAGAACCAACTCTTCAGAGCTGCTCCCTGACCTCCACATACGAGTCCTTGACCCCCCCACAACGCACAAAGGCAATAAATCAATGTGAAAAAACTTACATTTTCTTCCCATTGGCTGCCTGATTTGAGAAAGAAAAAAAGTTTCCAAAAAAAGTTCCAAAAGGCCCAGCGATGTGGTGCACGCCTTTAATCCCAGGACTAGGGAGACAGAAGCAGGAAGATCAATGTGAGTTCGAGGCCAGCCTGGTCTACAAAGTGAGTCCAGGTCAGCCGAGGCTACACGGAGAAACCCTGTCTCGAAAAACAAAAACAAAAATACAACCTCCCCAAAAAAAAGTTGCAAAGGAAACTTTAGGGAGATTGGGAAATGGGAGGTTGCAAAGCTTTGTAGCCAGCAGCCTAGCTTCCTGGGTCACCCACCTTTTTCTAGTTGAGGTGGTTCAGAAGATAGGCCATAATCTGTGCATTTCTTTTGTGCAAACAACTGGCCTGTATAAACTAGCTTTAAACCACCAGAACCAAGGCTGAGTGTGGTGATGCTCGCACGCCTTTAATCTCAGAAAAGACAGGTGGGTCTCTAGGAGTTCGAGGCTAGCCTGGTCTACTGCGTGAGTTCTAAGACAGCCAGGGCTACACAGAGAAACTCCCTCTAGAAAAACCAGTTGCTGTTCTACTTTCTGGGGCAGGAAGACGTCTTCCAATTACAAACTACTCTCATTGCCATTTGAGATTTGCTCAAGATAAAGGACACAATTCAGAGTCTGAAGCAAGGGTGACGGTACACGTTGAGGTAGGGCCTGTGCTTAACACGCACAAGGCACCCCTATCAATAAGGTCTGAATCAACAGTGGCTCCGTCTACTTTTCACATGCCCACCAGGCACGTTTTTAAAGAAGCATTTCTTCTGAATTGTCTTCAGATGGTTTGTGGCTGTAACCTATCTGAAACAGACAGGGACCACCTGTACAGGAGGGAAGCGACCACAGGTGAGCAGCAACCTGGAGACAAAGCACCTGAGGTGTTTATTCAAGTCGGCCCTTTGTCGGTGGAACAGCACGACACACTGGGTACACTGGGTACTCCAAAGACACTCAAGAAGGTAATTCCAGGCCAGCCAGAGCCACACAAACTTATGTGGGGGTTTAAACAAGAATGGCTCCCACAGACTCCTATGTCTGAATGTTGATCCCCAGTTTGGGAGATTGTTTGAGAAGGTTTAGGTGTGGCCTTTGAGGTGTCAGAAGATCACATGAGGCCCAGCGTCTTGCTCTCTAGCTGCCTGCCACCCGGCTCCCTGCCATGGTGCCTGTCTTTTATAGGTGTTGCCTTGGTCATGGGGTGTCTGTTCACAACGAAAGGATAGGAACTAAGACGCTGTCTCAGAAACACAAAGAAAACATTAATAATGAAGGCCAGCGCTGGGAGACGGTTCAGCGGCTACGAATGCCCGGTGTCTAGCAGATAACATTCCCAGCACTCCCATCAGAGGGCTCGCGAGCGTCCGTAACTCCAGCTGGAGGGAATCCTGTGATTTCTAGCATCCACAAGCACCTACACATGCATGCGCAGAGATTTGCAGACTCTCACTTTCTCAAGTAAAAATAAACCTTAAAAAAGAAAAAAGCTGGGAGTGGTGGTGCATGCCTTTAATTCCAGCACTCCACTCAGGAAGCCGAAGCAGGCAGATCTTTCCAAGTTCCAGACCAGCTGGTCTACAGAGCAAATTCTAGGAGAGCCTAGCTACATGAAACCTGTAAAAACGAGAATTCTGGCCATTTATTCCTAGCACTCAGGAGGCAGAGGCAGGGAGATTGCTGTGAGTTCAAAGCCAGCCTGGTCTACAAGGCAAGCCCAGGACAGCCAGGACTACACAGAGAAACCCTGTCTCAAAAAAACAAAACAAAACAAAAACAGAATTCTGAAACCCTGTCTTTTCATAAAAAACAAAAACAAAAAAAAACAATAAATAAATAAAAATAATCAGAATAATTACGTTTTTTCTTTTTCTTTTTTTATTCAGGGGGTGACATAAGGAGTGTCTGGGTGATTCAACTTCTAGTGGCAGGCCATAAATGCCCCTACCGGAAATTGTGCATTTTCTGGCAGAAGTTTCTATTATTACACACACTTCCTAAAACACGACACAAACTCAAAAACATTGAAGGAATGAATAAATATTCAAATGACACCTGTTGCTCTCTATAAAAATCTTATTTTCTGGTATGGTGCTGCACCCTTTAATCCCAGCACCCAGGAGGTAGAGGCAGGCAGATCTTTGCAAGTTCGAGGTCAGCCTGGTCTACATGGTGAGTTCTGGGACAGATAAAGAGCGACATAGAGTGACCATGCCCCAAAAAAACAAAACTAAACCAAACAAGCAAAAATCCTTTTTACTTTTTTGAGTCAAGCTGGAAATTACCTTACAAACTCTACCAGATAACCTCTGAGCCAAGCATTCCTTCAAATGCTCGTTAATGCTAAGTGGAAAAACATCAACAATCTTTCGAGAAATGCTGAACCAGCGGGGAAAAAAAAACCTTCGAAGCCAAGTCTCAACATTCCTGCTAAGATACACCACTGCGGCGCTGGTCAGAAGCGCCAGGGGCAGACAGACCCAGCTCCACTTCTACCCTGGTGTATGGCTCCCCCACATAAGCTTTTGAGGAGGATGTCACCAGAGCCCTGCCCAGCACAGGCGGGGACACATGGTCACCAAAGAGACATTTCCTTCTCCACGAGGGTTACCGTCGAACCTCAAACTCTGAAATGACCACATTTATCACGAATCTAGTGGGCGAGTTCCCATTTGGGATTTTTTGTTTCCTTTTCCTAACTTTTGGAGGCAAGCACATACTCCCACATCGTTACCGGTCGGTAATGTGCCCTTCTCGCAGACATGAGGCTATCTTACAAATCACATCCCTCTTCCCTTCCTTGCACCCGAACGAACATACTCCTGAGATCCTTCCCACTGCCCAGATCTTTGGGTGGGTCCCGGGGAAGAGTGTATGCTTGCTGAGTTTAAGAGGAGCTCTGCTGAAATCCCCGGGAGACCCGACTGCCTCGGGCATTCGGAGTAAAACTGAAAGAGGAAAAAGGAAAGAAAAAGAAAAACTCAAGGCTCGTTCACGACGGCGGAAGGCACACTGTGGCGGGGGATTTCGGCCCAGCGCCGAATGGTCCCAGAGGACACATGGTTGCTTGCTCCCTGCAGTCTCGGGGCCTCCTCCTGCTCTTCCTCAGAGCCAGGCACGCCGCCCGAGCCCCTCCCTCATCAGACTGAGCACAAGAACTTTAAAATGGTCCCCGGGGCGCGGGGACAAGAGAGAGTCGCCCGAGGTAGAAGGTGGGGCGTCCTGAGCGACGCGCACACCGCGGGGCGGAGAGGAACCCGGCAAAGGTGGAAGGAGAAATGGAACGCGGCCCCTTTAAGAGGCCTTCACGGCGCTCCGGGACTGAGGACCTCTCTTCCACCTCCGGCCCGGTGTGGGAGACCCTCCCTTGGGGAAAACTATCCCCAGACCCGCTCTCCGGAGGCTTCGCTCCCGCCAGGTCCGCCCGGCCCTGCCGCGAGGCCGCGGCTCCTCCTTACCCCGCTGTCTGCCGCCTCCTCCCAGCTCTCAGCGACCTCCTCATCTTCCATCTTACTCGCCGCTTTCCCTCCTCCCCCAACCCCTCCCCGCGCCTGCGCCTTGAAGCGCGCCTGGGTCGCGGGCGGAGGCACGCAGGGCTTTCCTCAATGGACCACGCCCCTCACCCAGCCCGGAAGAGGCTGTGGACCAGGCCCTGAGCGAGCCAGGGCTGCCATCTTGGAAGAGGTCAAGGAAGTCAGATAGCTTCCATCTTTCTTGAGGTCAAAACTTAAGCTCTTTCACTGGATGAGAAAAAGTTCAAGTTACCGGTACCTGCTTCGGTTCGGGAACTGTGTATTTTGTAACTATCTTCAGGAGGAATTGCGGAAAAAACTTTTTATTTTTCAAAATTTAAATCTAAAAAAAAAAAAAGGTGAGCCTAAATTTTTCCAAGCTACAGATTATGTGCTTTGTTCTACAACACCCTGGAAACATTTCTATACTTAAACAAAGAATTAAAAATGTCTCTCATGTCTACAAAAACGTCTACAAAGCGAGTCTAGGCCAACCAAGGCTACACACAGAAACCCTGTCTCAAAAACCAAAATAAAATAAAATAAAAATGTCTCTCATGCGCGGGGCGTGGTCTCATACGGGGTCAGGGTGCGGGGCAGTGATGGTGCACGCCTTTTATCCCAGCACTCAGGAAGCAGATACAGATGGATCTCTGTGAGTTAGAGGCCAACCTGGTCTACGAACAAAGATCCAAGGCAGCCAAAGCTACACAGAAAAACCCAATCTTGAAATCTTATACATAAAACTTTGTATAGTTGTTTCTACTTGATAGGGTGAAATTATTACAATATTTTTGTTCATAAAATAGTATTCTTGGGCTGGAGAGATGGCTCAGAGCTTAAGAGCACTGCCTGCTCTTCCAAAGGTCCTGAGTTCAATTCCCAGCAACCACATGGTGGCTCACAACCATCTATAATGAGATCTGGTGCCCTCTTCTGGTGTGCAGGTGTACATGTAGACAAAACACTGTATACATAATAAATAAATAAATCTTAAGAAAAACATTATTCTTGATGACCTCTTCTGGATTGCAGGTGTACATGCAGATAAAGCATTCATATACATAAAATAAACAAATAAATAAATAAAATGAACGGTATTCTACGTTCAGCTCACAGCCATCTCTAACTTCAGTTCTGGGGCCTGGATGTCCTCTTCTGGCCTCTGTAAGCATCAAGCGTGCATATGGCAGACAGACAGACAGACAGACAAAACCTGCCAAAGGATTTTAGTCCTAGCACTGGGAAGACAGAGGCAGTGGGGAGCTCTGTGAGTTCAAGCAAGGCCAGCTTGGTCTACATAGGGAGTCCCAGACTAGCCTAGGCAGCTACATAGTGAACCCCTGTCTCTAATATTTAATAATAATCATAATAATCATAATAATAACAATAACAATAATAGTGACAATAAATAAATAAATCTCAAAAAATTGAAAATAGCTTTTCAATTACCCAACACTGCTCTATGTCCTCTATCGTTGTGGTGAAAGTTTTAGTTAGGCCCTCTAAGGCCCATAGCAGATCATCACCTGTGGTTGATCCAGACTGTCCGCTGTGGTAAGTGGTTGATTAAAGAAAAGAAAAAAAAAAAAGATAGAGAGCTGGGCATGGTGGCGCACACCTTTAATCCCAGCATGTGGGAGGCAGAGGCAGGAGGATCACTATGACTTTGAGGCCAGCCTGGTCTACGAAGTGAGTCCAGGGCAGCCAGGACTACAAGAGAAATCCTGTCTCAGCAAGAAGAAAAGGTTGAAAAAACCGACAGCTGACGACGGTGAAAACAGGCCTGCGAGAGTGCCAGATGATGATCCTGGAGCGCCGGCTTGAGTCGGAGGCTGCCCACGCCGATCTCCAGCAGACAGCAGAGCAGCAAGACTTGGGAGAATCTGAGGAGTACAGAGAAGCACACAGGGTCCTGCACTCATGAAGTTAGAAGCCTGACAATTTGCTGGCCGTGGTGGCGCACGCCTTTAATCCCAGCACTCGGGAGGTAGAGGCACGTGGATCGATGTGAGTTCAAGGCCAGCCTGGTCTACAAAGTGAGTCCAGGACAGTCAGGGCTACACAGAGAAACTCTGACTCGAAAAACCAAAACCAAAAACAAAACCCAAAAAATAACAAAACAAAAAACTAGAAGTAATCACAGCTGCTTCAAAGCTATAGCAAGTCAGTATGCTGAGGGCTGAGGACAAAACTCCATGGTAGAACACCTACCTAACACACAAAGCCTAGGTTTAATACCACACCTTATACTGACGAGCCACAACCACTATGAGTTCTAAGGGTCATGACTGGGGTGGGGAGAAGTGCCTTGCCTGTCTAAGGAGCATTTAGAATTCTCATCTTTGTAATCCTTTCCCCAAACACAGACGGCGAGGAACAAACACCATATGTTTCCATTTCAGTGGCATGTTCCTTATAGTTTGCTCTATTAAAAACATGCTGTTCCGCAGGGCAGTGTTCAGCTGCTAGAACCAAGTTAACTGACTTGGAATGTGGTTTTCCCCTCATATTTTTAGGGTGCCATTAATCTTAATAAAGTAACAGCTTCTTGCTGTGACATTTTGCAGTTTGTATTTTTAGTGATTATAGTTATAACCATGTTGGTAAAATGTTACTAGGGTATTTTTGTTTGTTTGTTGGCTTGGTTTTGGTTTTTCCAGACAGGGTTTCTCTTGTAGTCCTGGCTCTCCTGGACTCGCTTTGTAGACCAGACTAGTCTTAAATTCACAGACATCTGCCTGCCTCTGCCTCCCAAGAGCTGGGACTTAAGGTGTGCACCACCGCCCCGCCCCTAAATGTTCCTAGTTTTTAATCTCCTAGTCAGGTGAGCTGTGTATCAACTCCCTGATTTCACCACTTCCTATACTATCTCCAGGTCTGTCATTCGGTGCACGCCCTTACCTACTGCCTGCTTCATGCCTCCACCTCTATACTGACGGCTTCCCAGATGGTTTTTGTTTGGTTGTTTGTTTGTTTTTTGTTTTTTTCCGAGAGACAGGGTTTCTCTGTGTAGCCTTGGCTGTCCAGGACTCGGTTTGTAGACCAGGCTGGCCTCGAACTCACAGCGATCCGCCTGCCTCTGCCTCCCGAGTGCTGGGATTAAAGGCGTGTGCCACCCACACTGGGTTCCTGGTGGCAGAGGCAGGCGGATTGCTGTGAGTTCAATTGCTGGTCTACAAAGCGAGTCCAGGACAGCCAAGGCTAACACAGAGAGACCCTGTCTCGAAAAAGAAAACAAAACAAACAAACAAAAAAGGCATGTGCCACCACGCCTGGCTGAATACATTTTTTTTAAAAGTGAATTCTCTTGTGTGTTGGAAACAGCGAAATGAATGAAACTCCAACACCAACAATAAAGGCATAACGATGGAACAGATTCTCGGTGGTTTTCAGCACTGTAGTTACAGAGTCCGGCCAGCAGAGGGAGAAAGTTCCTTATAATTCATCTGAGGCAGACAGCCTTAAAGACACTCTTTTTGATCATGATTTTCTAGAGAACCAGAAAGATATAAACCTTGGGAATAATTTGAGGGTGCTGCAAAGATAATAACTTTTGGTCCTCTTATGTAGGAACCAAGAGGCCAGGCCTAGTTAATCAAAGCAGCTCCTTGAGACTTTGGATACATCCTTTCTTCCCTTGGACTGTTTACTTCTCTACAAGACGAGAGCATGGGAGAGAAAACTCCACAGTTGAGACTGGAGACAGTTTCATTTTTCAAAGGGGAAGCCACAAAAGTTGAGATCGTGGCAAGATTCATGTATTGGAGAGATGCTATGGCATGTGCTTCTATCTCTTGTATAGTATCCCTAGCTACTGTTCATTCTTGGCTTTTATGTCAGGAAATTGCTCTCAAGCTTGCAGTGTGGTAGGAATATATTCAAGCACAAAGCCTGTATTGAGAGCTACGGATGTAGGCAGTTACAAAAAGGAGACGTGGGCAGGCAGGAGTGCGCTTATATACACCCATACAAATGCAAAAAGAAAAAGAAAAACAAAAAAATAAAAAACAAACAAACAACCCTGAGTATGGATTTCTTTCCTTTTTAAGAAAAAGAAAAGTTTCTGGATGCTAGTGTCGCAGGCCTTTAATCCTAGCATGTGAGAGGCAGAGGCAGGCAGATCTCTGAGTTCAAGATCGGCCTGGTCTATAGAACGAGTTCCAGGATAGCCAAGGCTACACAGAGAAACTTTGTCTCAAAAAAGAAAAAAAAAGTTGCCAGGCGGTGATGGTGCACACCTTTAATCCCAGTACTAGGGAGGTAGAGGCAGGTGGAACTCTGTTAGAAGCCAGCCTGGAATAGAGAGTAAATTCTAGAACAGCCAGGGGTACACAGAGAAAGCCTGTCTTGAAAAAACAAAAACAAAAAAAAAGTTTGAGAGGGTTGTACTGGTGTATACCTTTAATCTCAGCATTCTGGGCAGAGGCACGCAGATATCTGTGAGTTTGAGGCCAGTGTGGTCTACATAGCAAGTTCCAGTACAGCAAGGGCTACACAGACCCTGTTTCAATACAACAAAACAAAAATACTGATACTGAGTAATCTTAAAGAAATATACAGAATTTTTCCCACTTATTTTCATCCGTTAATCTATGGGAAGAAAAAAGGGAGTTTAACAGAAGTTAGCTTGGTGTGTGGTAGGGTGTTGACCAAAATGGGTTGTGAAAGAGGTTGACTTAGTGCATGGGAGGATGCTGACCAGATGGCTGAGGGGTAGTAGGAAGCCTTTTTGTTTGTTTGTTTGTTTGTTTGTTTTGGTTTTTTGAGACAGGGTTTCTCTGTGTATCCTTGGCTGTCCTGGACTCACTTTGTAGTCTAGGCTGTCCTCGAACTCACAGCGATCTGCCTGCCTCTGCCTCCCAAGTGCTGGGTTTAAAGGCATGGGGAAGCCTTTTTAATGTCTGTAGATTTGAGGAATCTAGCCAGCATCTATACCACTAAGCCATGCTCTCAACCCCAGTTAACATTTTATTATGCTTCCTTTTGTGATTTTGAGTGCTGCACTATGTGCATATATTACCTATCCCAAATAACTAAAACCGTAAACTTTCTGTAATTATTTGGACAGACTCTCAGGAAAATGTTTAAACTTACTGGCTAGACCCCATCATTCATCCTAGTCTCCAGCTCTGTTGCCCATTATCTGTCCCAGCCTTCATGTGGCTGAGAGACGACAATTCTGAGCCAATAGGATATATTCTCTCTTCCCAACTTCCATTACCTTGGAGATAATAGGCAGTTTTCCTGCTGATGGTCCAGGTCACATGAAGCCAGGCTTAGCTTCCTGTTAGTCAGAACTCTTGCAGAGTTTAAGAGCCTAGGCTTTGAAGTAACAAGACCATCTAGATTTGAACTTTGCTTGTTTTGGTGAGCTACTTAATTTTTTTTCCAAGACAGAGTTTCTCTGTGTAACAGCTCTGGTTGTCCTGGAACTCTTGGTAGACCAGGCTGGCCTCGAACTCACAGATATACACTTGCCTCTGCCTCCTGAGTGCTGGGATTAAAGGCATAGGTCACCACTGCCCCACTGAGGTACTTAATCTTGGGAAGCTTGTTTCTCCATTTGTACAAAGAGCACAATAATAGCACCTATGCAGCAGTGTTGGGCACCTAATAAAATTATCAGTGAGTGACGCTGGAGAGATGGCTCATTGGTAAAGTGCTTATAACACAAGCACGAGGACCTGAGTTTGAAGTCCCAGAACCTAGGTAAATCTCGGCATAGTAGCAGGTGTTTGTAATCCTGGCATGCCTAAGTGAGACAGGAGAATCCCCAGATGCTTATGGGCCAGCTACGCTGGAGTACTCCACAGGGGACAACAAAGAAACCCTGTCTCAATGAGGTGGACGACCAGGGCAGGCAGCTGAAGCTGAAGTTGTCCTTTGATTTCTACACGCATGCCTTAGAACCAGCACTCCCTCCCCCCTCCCTCCCACACACACACACACACACACACACACACTCATATACATCAGAAAAATAAACTACCAGAAAACATGAACTGTGATTAATGTTACATAAATTGCTTTAATAACTTTTCTGACTATTGTAATTAATATGGACATAGATATACAGATTTTTTTTTTAAAAGACAGGTTTCTCTGTGTAGCCTTGGCTGTCCAGGACTCACTTTGTAGATGAGGCTGGCCTTGAACTCACAAAAATCCACCTACCTCTACCTCCCAGAGTGCTGGGATTATGAACCAGGACCTTAGTTTTACTAAAGTCACAGGCTGGTAAGATGGTACAGCAGGTAAAGGCACTTGTCACTTCTGATGAGCTCACTTTGATCCCAGGAACCACACTGGTAGCAGAAAAGCAACTACTTTGGACTGTCCTCTGACCTCCATATGTACCCCTCACACAGACTCTCAGAAACAAAGGTTAAAATGTTGATATTTAAAGCCAGGTGTGGTGGCCTGTGCATGTGACCAGGCTGGTCTCGAACTCACAGCGATCCACCTGCCTCTGCCTCCCAAGTGCTGGGATTAAAGGTGTTTGCCACCGTGCTCACCCACCACCACTTTTTTTTAAAAAAAGATTTATTGCCAGGTGTGGTGGCAGACGTAGATGCAGGAGGATTTCTGAGAATTTGAGTTTTGGTTTCTGAGAACTGGTTTACAAAATGAGTCCAGGACAGCCAGGGCTATTACGCAGAGAAACCGGGAAAAAAAAAGTCTAAATTAAGATTTACTTATTATTTATACAGTATTCTACCTGCATATGTGCGGGCATGGTGCCAGAGGAGGGCATCAGTTCATTCTTTTACTCAACAACTAATTAGTGAGTCCCTATTGGGTGCTAGTCTACATGTGCCGGATATTAATGATAAAGCTTTTCATCAAAACAACAACGCTCTGCCATCTTTGTGATCAGGGTGAAATGGTTCTACATTTGAGCTGATTGGAACATGACCTGGCAAGGCTTCCCTATCCTGGAACTCACTCCGTAGACCAGACTGGCCTCAAACTCAGAGATCCGCCTGTCTCTGCCTAGTGCTGACAGGATCAAAGGCTTGTGCCACCACCACCCAGCAGGAGATATTCTTGTTTAAATCTTTTTATGTTTGTTTGTTTTTATGGTTTGTGTGTGGATGCCCAAAGAGGCCAAACAGGGTGTCAGATCCTCTGGAGCTGGAATTATAGATGATTGTGAGCTGCCTGTAAGTGCTGACAACTGAACTCAGGTCCTCTAGAAGAGAGGCAAGTGCCCCTAACTGCTGAGCCATCTCTCAGCCCAGCCTCAGTTTTGTTCTTTCAATACAGGGTTTCTCTTGTAGTCCTGGCTGCTCTGGACTTCCTTTGTAGACCATGCTGGGCTTGAATGCACAGTGATCTGCCTGCCTCTGCCTCCTGAGTGCTGGGATTAAAGGTATGTGCCACCAATTTGAGCTTTTAGAACAAGTTTAAAATTTAGGTTACAAACCAGGTGGTGGTGGTGGTGGCTGGTGGTGGCGCACGCCTTTAATCCCAGCACTCAGGAGGCAGAGGAAGGCGGATCACTGTAAATTCAAGCCCAGTGTGGTCTACAAAGTGAGTCAAGGCTGAGCTTACACAGTGAAACCCTGTCTCAAAAAAAAAAATAAGTAAATAAATACAATAAAATTTAGATTACAGGGCTGGAGAGACAAGTCAATGGTTAAGACATTTACTGCTCTTGCAGAAAAGAAGGACCCAGGTTCAATTCCCAGCACACACACATGGTGGTGGTGGTGGGGTCACAAGCAGTTCCAAGGGATCTAACTCTCTTCAGGCCTCCAAGGGCACCCATATGTGTGGTGCACATAATACACTCAGGCACAAGCAGTATTTATTTTATTGTGTGTTCTCACAAGTGTCATCGTTCAAGAATGAAGGTCAGAGGGTGAACTGTGGGAGCTGAAGTTGGTTTTCTCCCTCTACCATGTGGGTCCTGGAGATTGAACTCAGGTCTTCAAGCTTGGGGGGGCAAGCAACCTTACCTGCTGAGCCATTATGCAGGCCAAGAGTTCTTTCTTTCTTTGAGACAGGGTCTCATGATGTAGACCATGCTGGCTTTGAACTCAGAATTCTACTTACCTTTACCTCCCAAGTGCAGGCCAATGGGATTTCTTAAATCAATTTCTCACACACTGTATGCCAGGCGTTTTTGTAATACTCATTTGAGGAACATAAATGTTTTGTAGAATGAGGCTTCTCAGAGTCGTTCCGAACTCCTGGGAATTAAGCAATTCTTGCCCTTAAACCTCCTGCATAGCTGGATTTAAAGGAGTGCCACCAGGCCTTGTGGTACCTGGCTTCTGGCCCAGTCCTACGTTCCAAGGGCTAGCCTACGAGGTCTACTTTATCCCAGGCTATTTCCTTGGTGTCTCAGGATGCTTCAATTGCACAAGAGGCTTCTCCTTGAGCTCTCTGTATCTGGCATTTCCTTAAATCACACCTGTAGGGATAGGTTCTAGAAGGTTCTCGCCTACATATGTCTTTCTTGAACTGAGCCTTTTGCGGGACCTCACACCCCGGTGATGGCGACAGTGGAAAGCACAGTGGCCTGTTTCCTCCCGGACCACGCTCTACAAGGGTAGTTTTGACCCTGGGTCTCATTTAAGGGAAAAAAAAAATTGGTGTAGCTGGTGCTAGTTTTCAGAGGCTCCTCTTCCTGGCGATATCTAAAGACACTTCCATTAGCCACTGCCCTTCTCTGTGCTCAATGGGTACCCGAGGGGCACAAATGACTTAATCTGACCAAGTCTTTAAGTCTCAAACCATCGGGAAAACAGCCCAGGTTCCGTGCCGCGCCGAGTCCAGCCAGACAAGAGACCAGGAAAGCTCCGCTCCCTTCGTCTCTTCTCAATATGGCGCCGCCCAGCGGCCACCGCGCGAAGGAAGGCCGGCCGCGCTGACGTGTGTGCGCGCGCGCGCTTCCTCGGCGCCCCGCCCCGGCGCAGGCGCACTGCGCGCTGTCTTCTCCCAGTCTGAGCAGCAGCAGCGGTGGCATCAGGGACGGCGGCGGCGGCGGTAGCCGCGACGGCGTTTGAGTGGAGGAAGATGGCGGCTCCGGGCGGCCCCGGGTCCCGTCAGCTGTGAAGATTCCCAGATCCCAGCAGGCACCGGCCTGAGGCAGAGCGGCTGTGCTCTGGCCCTGGCTCGGGCTCCTTCGCCACCGTCGCCGGAGACGCTTAGCCGAGAGCGCGGAGCGGGTTGGGCAAGGTGAGGCCTCTCCCGGTGCGGGGCCGCGGATGGGCGCCGACTCCTCCTGTAGCTTTATGCCTGGGGACCCCAGGGCACCCCGAGTCCGGCGCGGGCCCTGTGTCCTGCGCGGGCGTGGGTCTTGGCGGGCCTGGGGTCTTGCTGTCGTCATCCTTGGTTTCTCAGGCGGAGGTGGGGACGGGCGCCCCCTTTGCAGCCAGCCCTCGGGATGGGTGCAAACCTGTGTGCCCTCTCCCTCAGTAGGGTGGTCCTAAGTCTTCACCCCGGCCAGGAGAGGGATGCGTGGCCAGGACCAGAATGGCTTTCGGGGTGTCATGGAGCCTCACCCCGCCCCCCTGAAACCCTTTAAGCCCTCGGAGACCGTGGCTCCCCCGAATTGGGGCTGCGGCGAGGGGCCGGCGTCTCGGAGACTGCAGCTGCAAAGAGATGATTTTTGGAATTGGCTGACGAAATGAAACCCAGGCGGTTCCTTTTCTGACCCCTAGCCGTTTGAGTGTTCTCTTAGGAGTGGGAACTGCAGCTCTCCTTGCTGGGGACAGCGGTCCACGTTGGGACTGAGGAAGGCTTGCCCTGCTGAGAATTGTTTGTTTAGGATGGAAGGTGGGAACGAGTTTGTAAATCAAGAAAAAAACCACAATTGGGTGAGACCCTCATAGTTTTCCGCAGAAAAACTTCAAATGGATGGAGTTGGTTGGAAACCTTGAGGATAACCGATTGCTTTGTCTGTTGGATCTTCTGAGTTTTGGAAAATAAAAGCTTCGTTTCGTTTCTCCGTGGCGAAGATGTTTGGACTTTTCTGTGGTAGCGTTCCGATGGATCTAGATGCAAAACAGACAGGTTGCCAGTTTTCACTTGCTGGAGGCAACACTGTATTATTTTGTTATTTTTTTTTTACCCCCCTCGGAACTTTTTGTTGTTGTTGAAATGCTAGTAATTGAGAGACTTTGGTGTAGTTTCTCTTGGGTAGAGGAGACGGTTGATACCTGGTGGCCTTTTTATTGAGGAAGAATGCTTCATTTGGAATTGTGCTGGTGTGAATTGTTGGGGCCATCTCTTTTGCTTGGACACACCAAATGTCTTTTGTAACAAATCGGGTTTTGCTTGTGCTTAAGAAGGATGACATCATAGATTTAAAGGAACAAGGGAAGTTGGCGAAGAATTACTATCACTTAGAATACAGTCTGTTGTAGCTCTTAAGTTGGACAGGGATGCACCCTGTGTCACCTTTCTAACAGAGCTTATTCAGTTGTCTAGTCTGGTTTTCTGTTGCATGTTAATCAGTTGATATCCTGTAGCTGTTTGCTGTAGATACACCCAATTTAATATAGCATTCAACCTACATTGATTCCTCAGTGCTTTATACATACACTTCAGTCAGCTTTTAATGACAACTGTTAAGTTAAAATGACAGTTACTTCATTTAGCTGCCTCCTTAACCAATTTTTTTCCCCTTTCTTAAATCGATGTTTTCTGTAGAAGTGTAGATTTCCTTAGTTTCTTAGCTAAGGATGTAGGCTTGAACCAAGACATTGGAGGGCCATTCTGCCTACTAATTTGCTAATAGAGAGTCACTGTTACAGTGGTGGGTTGACAATAAGCACCTTGCCGTCGGCTGTTATGTCGCCGTGCTACATCGTCATCAGGCATTGATGGAACTCTGTGATATCATTTACTCTGCAGCATTTCAGCTTTATTTCCTTACCCGTCTCAGGAAAGATCAGGAAAAATAGCTAAGGATGATTTTTGTTTGTTTGCTTGTTTTTAGATTTATCTATTTATTTTAAGTTTATGGGTATTTTGCCAGCATGCATATGTATGTGCACCATGTGCTTGTATCCCCTGGAACTGTTGTTACAGAGAGTTGAAAGCTGCTCGTGTCAGTGCTGGGAACTGAACCTGAGTCCTCTAGAGGAGCAGCTAATGCGCTTAACTGCTGAGCCATCTCTCCAGCCCCTGGGTGCTTTTTTTTTTTAATGTATTTTTATTATTATTAAAAATGTGTGTGTGTATGAGAGAGAGGGGTGGGGGAAGGAAGGAGATCTAGAAGGTCAGAGGCATCAGATCGCCTTGGAGATGGAGTTATAGGCATTTGTGAGCCATGAGGTTTGGGTACTTGGACCCTCTACAAGATCAGTAAGCACTTTTAACCGCTGAAGCATCTCTGTAGCCCTAGGAGGTGGGGGGTGATGATGATGATGATGATGATCCCCCTCCTCCTTTGTTTTTGGTTTTTCCAGATAGGGTTTCTCTGTGTAGCTCTGCCTGTCTTGGAACTTACTCTATAGTAGACCAGGCTGGCCTCACAGAGATCTGCTTGCCTGTGCCTCCTGAACGTTGGGATTAAAGGTGTGTGCTGCTGCCACCACCACCCAGCTCCTAGGATGCTTCTTAATGTCAAATATCATTTTATGTAGCTGTGTGATAGCTACCTTCTATAAAGAGCAAAGAAAAGAGCCTTGAGTTTATAAGCATGCTGGCGTCTCCAGAGAAGCTGTTCTGGAGATGAAGACTGTATGACTATGTGTTTTAGCTAGTGAATTAACAGTTCTTTATAAAACCCAAAGTCCCTTGGTTCAGTAATGGTAGTCCTACTTTACAAGATAATTATGTAGATAAAAAGAAATAATGTTTGGGAAAGTGCACTGAAGAATGTATATTCAGAAATATGCAAAATAGCTGGTCATAGTAGTGTAGGACATTGATACAAGCCCTCGAGAGGCATAGACATGTGGATCTCTGTGTGTTTGAGGCCAGCCTGGTTTACATACTGAGTTCCAGGATAGCCAGGGCTTCATAATGAGACCCTGGCTTAAAAAAGTACAATACAAGAGAAAAAGAAAATTATTTTCAATAAAACATCTATTAAAGGATCTCTAAGCCAGGTGCCACCTGTAATCCCAGCACTCAGGGAGGTAGAGGCAAGTGGATCTTTGTGAGTTCAAGGCCAGCCAGAGCTGTTACACAGAGAAACCCTGTCTTGAAATACAAAAAAAAAAAGGAGGGGTCCTCTATGTGTTGGGTACTTAAGGGGAGGAGGTACTGATGATTCTAAGAACAGCTTTTTATCTAAAAGTTGTCTAGAGCCTGGTTGGAAAGCCAGACAAGCAGTGTGCTTATGGTTTACAGTAAGTGCTCCTCCAACCAGGGGAAAGAAGGGGGTTTTTGGAGCACCCCCCCAAAAACTGGGTTTCTCTGTGTAGCCTTACCTTTCCTGGACTGGCTTTGTAGACCAGGTTGGCCTCAAACACACAGAGATCTGCCTGCATCTGCCTCCCGAGTGCTGGGCTAAAGGCGTGCGCCACCACGCCCAGATGGTTGTCAGAGCTTTGCCTATTCTATTGGTTTGTTTGTTTGTTTGTTTTTTGTTTTTGTTTTTGTTTTTTGACACAGGGTTTTGCTATATAGCCCTGGCTGTTCAGGAGCTCCCTTTGTAGACCAGGCCAGCCTCCCATTCACAGAGATCCATCTGCTTCTGCCTTCCAAGTGCCAGGATTAAAGGTTCATGTCACCACCACCAGGCTGGTTTGTTTCTTTAAAGTTACCTTATTTTGTGTGTACCCATGTTTTCTCTGTATGTATGTATGTATGTTCAACATGTGCTTGCTTGGTGCCCTCGAAGTTCAGAAGAGGACATGGGACCCCCTTCCCCAGCTGGAGTGGTGGATGGTTGGGAACCATCATGGAGGTGCTAGGAATCCAACTGTTGCCCACGGAGCAATATCTCCAGCTCTGGGATTTCTTTCTTTCTTGTCTCACTATGTAGCCAATGCTAGCCTGGGTCCTTCCCTTCCTCCTCCTGCCTTCCCGAGGCCTGCTCTTCTAGGCGTGCATCACCGCGCGTGAATTAGGAATACTTAACATTTTTGTCCTGGGCTCTTTCCCCTTTTATTCATTCACTGTCATGCTGCTTCCTACACAGCATGCATGCCCCAGTTATGGCTTCTGAATTGTCAAAGGTAGCGGTCTAGGGAGAGCTTGTCTCAGTGAGTCACAGGCTCAGTCAAGCACCAAGCACTCACATCAGGCAAGTTTCTCAGATTCTGAATGAGGGAACTTCACAGTGACCTGGGTTTTTGATTTTTGGGTTTGTTTGTTTGACAAAGTAGCACATGAGGCATTGTGGTTTTGTTGTTTGTTTTTGAAGCATTGTGGGTTTTTTGTTGTTGTTTGTTTTTCGGTTTTTTGAGACAGGGTTTCTCTGTGTGGCTTTGGCTGTCCTGGACTTGATTTGTAGACCAGGCTGGCCCTGAGTTCACAGAGATTCTCTGGCCTCTGCCTCCCACACTGCAGGGATTATACTGGCGTGCCCCACCATGCCTGGCTGTGGCATTGTGTAGTGATGTGATGGGAGTGCTGAGGATCCAGCCCCGGCCTTGCGAACACTATGCAAATGTTTTGCCACTGAGCTCCATGCCCAGCCCTGTTTTGTGTTTTAAATTTTTTTCCCACTGTGTGTGGGTCTTTTGCCTACGTGTATGTTTGTGAGTTTGGTGCTCATAGAGGCCAGAGAGGGCATCTGGTTCTGTGAAATGGGTTACAGAAGGTTTTGAGTTGCCATGTGGATCCTGGGAGTTCAGTTCAAGTCTTGTGGGCCAGCAGGGAACGCTCTTAACTGCTGCTGAGCCATCTCTCCCACCCTCTTTCCTCCCCCTGTTTGTTTTGTTTTTTTCTAAGACAGGTTTAGTGGATCCCAAGCTGACCTAGAACTTATCTTCTTGCCTCCCGCTCCTTAGGCTTGGGATTACAGACATGTGCACCGTGCCCAGGACTGTGTGTGCTCACAGGCCTTGAACTCACTGTGTAACAGAAGATGGCCTGGGACTTGTGATGCCCTTGCCTCTAGCTCCCTAGCACTAGGGTTCCAGGCCTGTGCTCCCAAGCCTGATGTATTTGGTGCTGAGGATCCAGGTGTGGGATGGGTACTAGACAGGCACTCTAGCAGCCGAGCCACAGACCCAGCCGCTCGTTATTCTGTGTTGTGACAGTTTGTTAAATGAGGAAGGATTTGACCTATATAAGTCTTAAAATTACCTAGAATGTATGCACAATACATATTATTTCTGAAATTGTTCCTGTGACATTGCAGGTCTTAGAAATTATGACAGTGGCATTCCTGTTGCTTAAAATTTACATTTCCGTACTGATGCATGTATTAGAAGGCAAATTTGATGTGAATTCTGGATGTTCGTTTTTGTTTTTTTGTTTTGTTTTGTTTGTTTGTTTTTTGTTTTGTCTGTCTGTTTGTTTGTTTTTTAGTTTTTCGAGACAGGGTTTCTCTGTGTAGCCTTGGCTGTCCTGGACTAACTTTGTAGTCCAGGCTGGCCTCGAACTCACAGCGATCCGCCTGCCTCTGCCTCCCGAGTGCTGGGATTAAAGGCGTGTGCCACCAACGCCTGGCCTTTGTTTTTTGTTTTTGAGACAGGGTTCTGGATGTTCTTGCAGTACATTGTTTACCTTTAATTTTTAAAAGAAAAATGTTATTTTCCCAATGTTTTTTCTATATTTTGCTTCAGAAGGTGGACATATTGTGTGGTACTTCAAGATGGTGTTTTTTGTTTCATTTTTTGAGACAGAGTTTCTCTGTGTAGCCTTGGCTGTCCTAGACTCACTTTGTAGACAGGCTGGCCTTGAACTCATAGAGATGTGCCTGCCTTTGCCTCCCAGAGTGCTGGGACTGCAGGTGTGCTCCACCATGCCTGACTAAAGGTGCTGTATTTTTATGTGTATATATGAATCTGATGAATACGTAGGTATTATGTAAATTTTTATTGTTCTGGATTGTAGCTTAGCTTGGATAATACACATCTTTCTTCTCTTTCTCCCTCCCTCCCTCCCTCCTGACGTGAACCCAGGGGTTCTGCATGCCCTCATCACAGCCCCACTCTACCACTGAGCTATACTCCCAGCCCCTGATAGTAACTTACTTTCACATCTCAACAAATTCACACACAGTTTTGAGGAAGTTCTGTTAGTTTCTACAAGGGCAAACAAGTTTTAATTTTAGCTGGTAATGTTCCTTAGACTAGTTAGCCATGTTCTTCCAAATGCTCCTTTATTCTCTTAGAAGGCAGGCTGTTTAGATTTTTTTGCCCTTCATTATAAAGTTCCTTTTTAAAAGTGTTCTCTCCCTCTCCCTTATCCTCTCTCCCCCCCCTCTCTCTCTGTCTCTCTCTGTCTCTCTGTCTCTCTCTCTCTCTGTCTCTCTCTCTCTCTCTCTCTCTCTCTCTCTCTCTCTCTCTCTCTCTCTCTGTGTGTGTGTGTGTGTGTGTGTGATGCAACCTGGAAATCACAAATTGCCTAGACTGGTTGGCAAACAAGCCACAGAGCCCCTGCTGAGGATTGGGACCACAGGTCCATGCTGCTCGGCCCTCATTTCATGGCTGTGGGCTGCGTTCAGGTCCTCGTGCTCACACACGTCCCCACTGAGCCGTCTCCTGAGCCTTACCTGTGCTAAGGTATGATTCAGACATTTCCAGAAGTAGGCTGTGTAAGTACCTGGCATGTCCACTTCAAATGTTAGTAGATATCACACTGTCTTGAGATTTTAACAATTCATGAGTAAACCTGGAAACTGTTATGCTCTGAGAGATAAACCAGATGTGTAAGAGATCCACAGCGACAGACAGTAGAATGGTAGTAGTCATGTAAAAATAGTATCCAGAAGCTGGGGCAGGCAAGAATGGGGTGTGTACAATTGATGTGTGTGGACTGTCTGAGATGGGTAATGTACACAGTTAGCAAACAGACTTAATGCCACCAAACTCTATACTTCAAAACTGTAGTGAGAAAAAGTTTAAAAAGGATACAGGAGTGGGGACTGAAGAAATGGCTCAGCAATTAAGAACATGTGGCTGTTGCTCTTCTAGAAGAGCTCCGTTCAGTTCCTAGTATCCAAATGGTGGCTAACAATTGTCTATAACATCAGTTCCACTGGGCCTGATCTCTTGTGGCCTCTGAGCGCACTGCATGCAAGTAGTATACAGATGCATATGTAGGCAACACAGCAATTCACATAAAATAAATAATAAATAAATCTAAGAAAGTTTTTTAAACAGAGCTAGGTCTGTAGCTCAGTGATACAGTATCTGTCTAGCATACATAAGGCCCTGGCTGGGTTCCATACTCAGCACCCCCCACCCCCACCCCCGAAAAAGAGCAATAATAAAAGCAAAGACATGTCGGGGCTGGAGAGGTGATGCAGCAGGTAAGAGTGTGCACTGCTGTTACAGAGGACTGGGTGCAGTGCCCATTACCCATATTGGGCAGCTCACAACTGCCTGTCACTCCAGCTCCATCATCAGGCACCTGCACAAACAAATCTTTTAATAAAATGCCATGCTAATGGCTTTGGGCTTAAAGAACAAGTGTTCAGGGGGTTGTTTATTTGAGACAGAGTGCTCAGTGTGTCCCTGAAGTCATTTACTATGTTGCCCAGGCCTGAAATTCTTTTTTTCTAGACAGGGTCTCACTATGTGTCTTTGACTGGCCTGGAACTCTGTAGATCAGGCTGGTCTCAAACTCACAGAAATCCACCTGCCTCTGCCTCCCAAATGCTGGGATTACAGGCATGTACCATCATTCACGGCTGCTATCTCATATTTCTAATCCTAGTAGAGAGGAGGTTAAGGCAAGAGGATTGCTGTGAGTTGAAGGCCAAGCCGGGCTACAAAGTAAGACCTTGTCTCATCCCCGCCCTTTCCATGTCAGTGGGAGGGGAGTGTCTAAGACATGACTTTCTCATCAGTGTTGTTAAAACTGAACTGACAGAGCCTGGCGTGGTGGCACACGCCTGTAATCCCAGCACTTGAGAGGCAGAGGCAGGCAGATCTTTGTGAGTTTGAGGCCACCCTAGTCTACAGAGTGAGTCCAGGACAGCCAGGGCTACACAGAGAAACCCTGTCTTGAAAAGGGAGCTGAACTGACGGAGGGGAGAGAGCAAACACTTTTCTATTAGTTTATATCCTTTCCACATGTCAGTTTAGTCTGTTTAGTTTTAATCTTGTCTTTGTATTAACTTCTATGAAGTACCTAGTGGGGTCATTTAAGAAGAAAGCTTCACATGAATATGATGAGAGCACTCAGTGGCTGAAACAGGAGGATTGGCTGTTTTAGGTTGTATTACTCAATTATAGAGAGCTTGTGTAGCATATTGATTCCCTAGCACTGAAAAAGAAAATCAAAGGGCCGGGCGTGATGGAGCACTCCTTTAATCCCAAGCCTTGGGAGGCAGAGGCAGGTGGATCGCTATGAGTTTGAGACCAGCCTGATCTACATAGAGAGTTCCAGTCAAAGATACATAGTGAGACCCTATCTCAGAAAATCAAAAAAGAAATTAGGAGTATTTATTTCTAGTAGAGCATATTCTTTTTTTGTCCTTTAAAAAAAAAAGATTTTATTTATTATGTATACAACGTTGTGTCTGCATGTACACCTGAACACCAGAAGAGGGCACCAGATCTCATAATAGATGGTTGTGAGCCACCATGTGGTTGCTGGGAATTGAACTCAGGACCTCTGGAAGAGCAGCCAGTGCTGTTAACCGCTGAGCCATCTCTCCAGCCCGTAGAACATATTCTTAATTGTGAGTTTTTTAAAGAATTTATTATGTCAGTCTGCCTGTCTGCGCTAGGATGGAATCCAGGCCCTTTGCATAGGTAAGTGTCCTGTCTTTTTTTTTTTTTTTTTTTTTAAGTTTTCAATCAGCAGGTAGAGTATTGGGTTTCATTTTGACATTTCATATGTATGTATCATTTTGCCTTCTCATATTTGCCCCACATCCAAATACTTATTTTTAAAATTTATTACATTTTTGAGAGTGTGTGAGCATGGGGTGCTATCATTACAACCCGTGGAAGTTGGTTCTCTTCTTCCACCCTGCCAATCCTGTTAGAACTGGTTGTCAGGTTGTCAGGTGCCCTCTCTGTGCTGTTGACATAAAAACTGGCCAGCACAGAGGGAAATGAGCATCTCTTACTCTGTCCTTTAAATGCTGACCCATAAGCCTGAATTGCAGTGTTGCTGACTAGCCATCCCTATTTTCCACCTGTGGGAATACATTACGAGGTGACACAGGAAATTGAGGACAGCCTGTAATGGAGCTGGACATGACATCTTTGGTTGTAGTCTTGAGACAGTCTCACTCTGTAGCCTCAGCTGGGCTGGAATACACTATATAGACAAGGCTGGCCTTGACCTTGAAGCAGTTCTTGGTCCTGGGGATTACAGTATGAACCATGGCTGGACAGTGTATCTGTTTGTTTGTTTGGTTTTTGTCCTTTTTGAGACAGAGTCTCATTGTGGTTGTTCTGGAACTCACTATGTAGATCATGCTGGCATCAAACTCACAGAGATTTACCTATCTCTGTCTCCCAGGTGCTGGGATTAAAGGGGTGACCACCACCTGGCTAGACCCTGTATCTTGAGGCTTATCTTGTTACCTTGGAGCAAAATTCTGGCTCTTTATGTTTCATCTTAGTTTCTTCGTGCTAGTGTTGCCTTTGTCTTTACTTCATTGGAAACCAAAACTATAGCAGTGAGAATGAAATGTAGGTTTTAATTATGCAGGTGGTCAGTGGGTGGAGTCTAACTTGTGAGGTGGTGAGTAGAGCTTTCTGTGTGATTGATCTGAATTGGCTCTGGTTGTGTAGGCCACTCGCTCGGATGTTGAGGCAGCCCTGAGATGATGGTGCTCCTGTCTAAGAGCAGTACAAGGTTAGAGGGAGGACTCCATTGGCCAAGCATGGGAGATACTCTCTGATAATTATATTTTTTGTTTGTTTTGAGACAGTGTTTCTCCATGTAACCTAGGCTGGCTTTATACTTGCTGTGCATCCCCCAGGCTGGTCTAGAACTTAAGATTTCTTGTCAGCTGGCAGTGATGGTGCAGGTCTTTGGTCCCAGCACTCAGAGACAGAGGCAGGCAGATCTCTATGAGTTCGAGGCCGGCCTGGTCTACAAAACAAGTCCAGGACAGCCAAGGCTAAACAGGGAAATCCTGTCTCAAAAAACCAAAAAGAAGGGCGCTGGAGAGATGGCTCAGAGGTTAAGAACCCTGACTGCTCTTCCAAAGGTCCTGAGTTCCCAGCGACCACATGGTGGCTCACAACCATCTGTAATGCCTTCTTCTGGCCTGCAGGTGTACATGTAGGCAAAGCACTGTATACATAATAATAAATATTTTTTTAAAAACCCAAAAAGAGGGGCTGGAGAGATGGCTCAGCGGTTAAGAGCACTGATTGCTCTTCCAGAGGTCATGAGTTCAATTCCCAGCAACCACATGGTGGCTCACAACCATCTATAATGAGATCTGATGCCCTCTTCTAGCTTGAAGCTGTACATGGAGACAGAGCACTGTATACATAATAAATAAACACATCTTTAAAAAAAAATAAAGCACAGGTGCTGAAGGGGTGGCTCAGCGGTTAAGGACACTGGCCACTCTTGCAGATGACATGGGTTTTGTTCTCACAACCCATGTGGTGGCTCGCAACCATCTGTAACTTCAGTTCCAGGGGATCTGATATTCTTTTCTGACTTCTGTAGGCTCCAGGTACACACGTGGTACATGCAGGCAAAACACTGGTACACATAAACAAAACAAGGTGATAAACCAACAGCAAAAAGGTATGAAACTGAAGCCTGGGAGTATAATCAGCTGATAGAATGTTTACTGTGGGTTTGACTCCCAGCATTACAAGAAAGCAAAGCACTGATAAGTACCTGTTAGAGTGTTAGAGAGGTAAGGCTTTAAAAGCAAGCAGGCTTCCTGGTGACATCCGTTGGAGGTTAGCAACGGCTAAAGGTTCATCGACATTAAATGTTTGCAAAGCCCAAGCTCCTTGTGGACGAGTGCTTTGGATGTCTATGCAGCCCACTCATCTCCAGCTCATGTCAGTTTAAGCTATGTGGGTACCGAAAGGGCTGGTTGAGGCCAGCTGAGCTACTGTAGTGCAGTACAGTAGGGCAACCGAAGCTTTGGGACCCTGGTATATAGCATTGCTTCTGTCATTATAGCCACTCAGTTTTGCAGGGTTGTATTATTACAAGGAAGGTGTACAAAGCCGCTTCTGCACATGTGCTGTGTGTATATGACTGTTTGCAGTGGAAAGATGCCTGAAAATTACCTCCATCAGCCAAGCCCCTCCTCTGTTTATGTATATAAATGGGTAAATGCTGCCGAGTGCAGTAGTTCTTAAACTTGCCTGCCCTGTGTTTTCCTTCTGCGCGTGCAGTAGCAGAAATCACTTGAACGGGTCTTACAGATGCAGCTCTAGGAAGCGTTAAGAGAGAACGTTTCACTCTGCAGGACTGGTTGTACAGAGCACAGTGAGTTACAGTTATAAAGCCAGTCCTTGGTGGACACAGATCTGCTGCAGATGAGTGACTGAGCTGCTCCCCTTAAACTGAACCAGGAAGCAGTGTGCTTTTGCTTATCGAGTCACCTGTTCCTCTGCATCATGCATTTTTTTTGGCCTATATGACTTTGGAATAAGGTTTGGACTTTTTCTTCAGTGGCATTAAACTAATATTACTCAAGAATCTAATAGTAAAATACCAAGCTCTGTGGAATAAGTTTCTGAGACTCTGTGACTTGACTGTAATAAAGTTTCATTTATATAATCAGTTGGAGTTTATTAGATAAAAGTAAGATACAGTGTTAGGTAGTTAAATTTTATTAATAATCTAGACCTGAATACTGTAGTGAGAGAGCTGGACATGGTGACACAGGCAATCAGGAAGCTGAGGCAAGAGGATTACATATTCAAGGCTAGCCTTTGGTGGATAGAGACCAAATCTGAAAAAGAAAAGAAAACGGTCTGTTCCTAATTTCCCTGTTGATTTTTTTTTTTTAACAACCAGAGCCTTCTGTTTACTTATAGTTATATGTCAAATTATAAGTAGGATTATTCTACACTTTGTATATTTGTACTATCTTATTTTAGATATAGAAATTCAAGTAGTGAGGTGGCTACTTTGGTAAAGGTACCTGTTGCACAAGCCTGGTAGCCTGAGCTCAACCTTCATAGAGGTGGAAGGAGTGTTGTCTGTCCTCTGACCCCGACACGTGTGTATTTCTACCACTGATAATAAATTTATGCCGGGCACAGTGGCGCACGCCTTTAATTCCAGCACTCAGGAGGCAGAGGCAGGCAGATCGATGTGAGTTTGAGGCCAGCCTGGTCTACCAAGTGAGTCCAGGACAGCTAAGGCTACACAGAGAAACACTGTCTCGAAAAACAAAAAACAAAACAAAACAAAACAAAAAAATAGTAAATTTAACTAAAAACAAATTCACCACACCTTTAATCTCAGCACTCGGGAGGCAGAGGCAGGCATCTCACTGTGAGTTCAAGGCCAGCCTGGTCTACAAAGTGACTCCAGGACAGCGAAGAAACCCTGTCTCAAAAAACCTAAAATAAAAAGTGGAGAGCCAATATCCCCGTGATTGACTGAGGATATGGTTTGCTTAGTGGTGATTTCTTAGCATGGACAGAGTCCCCAGTTCAATCTTCAGCATTACATAAGGGGGGAAAAATATAGGTCTCAAAAAACAGAAGTTTGAGTGTTACAGTTTTTTAAAATTAATTTTTGTTTGTTTGTTTTGAGACAGGGGTTCTCTGTGTAGCTTTGGCTGTCCTGGACTGTGTGTGTCAGTGTTTTGTCTAGATGTATCTGTGTGTTGTGTTAGCTCTTAGAGTTACAAACAGTTGTGAGCTGCCATGTGGGTACTGGGAACTGAACCCGGGTCCTTTGGAAAGGCAGTCAATGCTCTTAACCACTGAGCCATCTCTCCAGCTCTGAACATTTCAGTTTAAGTGTGCCTTTTTTACAAAACATAAAAAGTTGAGTCTAGAATGCATGGTTTGGAACTTAAAGTATCTTCACTGACTGTTGAAACTAGTGCCTTTTAAAAAAGTATTTATGCCGGGCCGTGGTGGCGCACGCCTTTAATCCCAGCGCTTGGGAGGCAGAGGCAGGTGGATTGCTGTGAGTTCGAAGCCAGCCTGGTCTACAAAGTGAGTCTAGGCCAGCCAAGGCTACACAGAGAGACCCTGTCTCAAAAAAATATTTATTTTATATATGAGTGCCCTATCTGCATGTACGTCTGCAGGCCAGAAGAGGGCATCAGGTCCCATTATAGATGGTTGTTAGCCACCATGTGGTTGCTGAGAATTGAACTCAGGACCTCTGGTAGAGCAGACGGTACTCTTAACTGCTGAGCCATTTCTCTAGCCACCAGTGCCCTTTTCTTAACCAATGTATACTTAGTGGTAGCAAGTAGCAGTTGAAAGGAAAGTGAGCAGCCTTGGGGCTGACCCATTTCTACAGCCCCTTGAAACTCCTAAGGTACTTAAAAAAAATTTTTTTATTTATTATATATACAGTGCTCTGCCTGCATGTACACCTACAAGCCAGAAGAGGGCACCAGATCTCATTATAGATGGTTATGAGCTACCATGTGGTTGCTGGGAAGTGAACTGAGGGCCTTTGGGAGAACAGCCAGAGCTCTTAAGCACTGAGCCATCTCTGCAGCCTAGTACTTCTATTTAATACTGACCATTGTAAAAAAAAAAAAAAAGTTTGATTTGGGACTAGAGTAATGATATCTCTGTGGTTAAAAGCAGTGGTTGCTCTTCCAGGCTCCATTCTTTTTTTTTTTTTTTTCCCCGAGGCAGGGTTTCTCTGTGTTAGCTAGCCTTAGCTGTCCTGGATTCACTTTGTTTTGTTTTTGTTTCTTGTTTTTTTCGAGACAGGGTCTCTCTGTGTAGCCTTGGCTGTCCTGGACTCACTTTGTAGGCCAGGCTGGCCTCAAACTCGCAGCGATCCGCCTGCCCCTGCATCCTGAGTGCTGGGATTAAAGGCTGCGCCACCACGCCGGGCCTCAGGTTCCATTCATAGCACCACAGGCAGCTCATAGCAGTCTGTAATTCTGGTTCCAAGAGACCTGACACATTCTTCTGACTTCTAGGGCCACCAGGCACTCATTGGTACACAAACAGACCTTGTAGACAAAACATCCATTCACATTAAAAAAAAAAAATCTGGGGGCTGGAGAGATGGCTCAGCGGTTAAGAGCACCGTCTGCTCTTCCAGAGGTTCTGAGTTCAAATCCCAGCAACCACATGGTGGCTCACAACCATCTATCATGAGGTCTGGTTCCCTCTTCTGGTGTGCATGCAGGCAGAACACTGTATATATAATTAATAAATAAATCTTTTTTAAAAATCTCTGTGTGTATGTTGTGTGTGTTTGTATACAAACTTGGACTCACAGAGATCCACCTGCCTCTGCCTCCCAAGTATTGGGATTAAAGGTGTGCGCTACCTCGCCCAGCTAAATATGTGAGTTTTTAAAAGTATGATTTGAGCATTGTGCTACTTGCTTGAAACTGCAGCACTTTGGAGGCCAGGGCTAGAGGATCACAATTTGAGGACAATCTAGCTACATAGTGAGTTCTAGGCCTGGAATATGTTTAAAAAAAAAAAAAAACTGTGTCTCTAAACAAACACAAAAGAATGCTGATAGATAAATACAGTCGTACTGATAGGTAATATGAGGACAGACTTTATTTCCCTGTTTTGTTAAGAGGAATCCTACTTCTGTAACAGACATTTGAAAACACACTCACTCCTGACATCTGTTATTAAATGTGGGGTGCGTTATAGAAGCCGTTCAGTGGGTCCATGTATCAGACGAACTCAGTTTGCTAACAGCAACTGTACAGCACTAGTTAGGCCAAAACATTTTCTTCCTAGCCTTTTTCTCTGTTGTTGTTAAATCATTGACTGCCAGGAGAGGAGTCTCCTGATTATGAGCTTATGTTACTATAGATAAGATATTCTAGCCGGGGCATAGTGAGTGGCACAGGTCTTTTATCCTAGCACTTGGGAGGTAGAGGTAGGCAGATCTTTGAGTTCGAGGCCAGCCTGGTCTACATAATGAGTTCCAGAACAGCCAGGGCTATTACACAGAGAAACCCTGTCTCAAAAAACAAAACAAGGGGCCTGGAGAGATGGCTTAGTGGTTAAGGGCACTGTCTGCTCTTCCAGAGGTCCTGAGTTCAATTCCCAGCAACCACATGGTGGCTCACAATATAATGTGCAGGCCTCTTCTGGCCTGCAGGTGTGCATGCAGGCAGAGCACTGTATACCTAATAATAAATAACTTTTTAAAAAAAGTGTCAAATGAAATTTACCCTTTTCTCTAGTGAAGTTTTTCTTGCTAACAAATTATCAGTTTAAAGATAGTAATTTGAGGGGCTGGAGAGATGGCTCAGTGGTTAAGAGCACTGGCTACTCTTCCAGAACTCATGAATTTAATTTCCAACAACTATGGTGGCTTACAACCCTCTATATGGGATCTGATGCTCTCTTCCGCTGTGCATGAAGACAAATCACTCATATACATAAATGAATAAATAAACATATTTTTAAAAATACATTCATTTGAAACCCTTCTGTCCTCACCTTTCCTTTTGATGCTCTCTGAAATCCTACCTGGTCAACCAAGTGGAGTTAAGCACATCCCTCTAGCATCTTACTACAGTGGGGAAAGCCTTCCTTTCCCTTAGCTGATCAAGTTTGATACCACACATAATTTATCATACATTGCCTTGTGCTGTTGCTTACTTATATGTTACTGTGCGGTTCAAGGCAAGGTTTCTCTGTATAGTCCTGGCTATCTTAGAACTTGCTCTGTAGATCAGGCTGGCCTCTTATAGAGTCCGCCTGTCGAGTGCTGAGATTAAAAGGTGTGCCCTAGCACTGCTGGCTATATTATTAGCTCTTGGAATCATTCTCTTTTTGGATCTTCTGTGAGATACAAACATAGTATTTTTAATAATTGAAACAATTGTATTTGTGTGTGTCCAGTATGTGCATGTCACAGTGCCCGTGTGTGCATGTTCTCTGGTGCATGTGTGGAGATAGGAACGAAGCTTATGGGAACTGGCTCTTTCCTTCTACCGTGTGGGTTCTGGGATTGGACTGAGGTCATTAGGATTGGGGTAAAGTGTCTTCCACCCACGCAGTCTTCTCCCCTACCCTTCAGCCTTATTTTTTTAATATTTAATTTTAATTTATGTGCATTGCTTGTGAGGGTGTCAGATCTTGGAGTTTCAGACAGTTGTGAGCTGCTATGTGGTGGCCGGGAATTGAACCCAGGTCCTTCGGAAGAGCAGGCGGTGCTCTTAACCACTGAGCCATCTCTCCAGCCCCCAGCCTTGTTTTCTGGAGTCTCTCACTGTAGCTGGAGCTCAGGGATACAGCTAGTATGGCTAGTCAGTGACCCCCTGGCAAATGAAACATTCTCAAAAACAAACAACAAACAAACAAACAAAAAAACAAACCCCACTCTTTTTGTTCCCCTCTTTAAAGGAAAACAAGACAGAACTTCAGAACTCAAGGGACAAAAGCATTTTATTTTGGCTAGCAGACTACCTTGGCACTCAGTGACTTACAGGGAACGGGGTCTGTTGTATTTTGATCCATTTCTGTCATGAAGTGTTGCCAGGCCAGCATACAGGTGGCTTGGAGGGGAAATGTCTGAAACCTCATGCTCATCGGGATGCTCCATAGAAGGTGAAGGAGCCCAGTTAAACAGCCTATCTTGTAATTCTAGTCCTGTTGAGGTGGTTTCCAATTATGAGTTTTCTCAGAAGACGCCATCACTTTGGGGAAGTGAAGAGGTACAACACTGGTGAGGACGAGAGATTGTCGTTTTAAACAGCTTCATGGAAACCGCATTTCTTGAGTTAATGTGTTTACGTGGGAAATGCTGTGAGCCAACAGAAGACAAAATGAAAACCAAACCAAGACAAAACAAAACAAAAAACCCCCAAAGCTTCCGAGCATCAAAATGCCTCCATCTCCTCAGGGACTCTGAGGACATGGAAAAGGAAGCTGTGTGTTCCCGGCCTGTCTCAGCCCGGTCTAGGGCTGGGCTAGCAAGCGCGCCCTGGGAAGCATGGGACTGATATTTCTGTGGACCATGAAACAGCCGACTGGGAAGCTCCTTAAAGCTTACGTACAGGGCTAGGCGTGGTGGCGCATGCCTTTAACCCAGCCCTGGGGAGGCAGAGGCAGGCAGATCGCTGTGAGTTTGAGGCCAGCCTGGTCTACAAAGTGAGTCCAGGACAGCCAAGGCTAACACAGAGAGACCCTGTCTTGAAAAACAAAACAAAACAAACAGACAAAAGCAAAAACAAAAACAAAAAAGCTTACCTACAAGAGTGCTGCTGCTCAGATTTGCTGACTGCTGTTGGAAGGTTTGGAACAGAGGTAAGTTGTTTTATTCTATCAGACAGACTTACTCTGCCGGGAACAACAGGAGTGTGAGCGACCTTCTGGAACCTCCTCTGAGCCAGTCAGTTGTTCTTGCAGCGACCTGGCCTCATAGGTCAGGGCTATGCTGGGGCTGGCCGTGTTTGAATTAGATGTGAACAGGTCTTCTCTTGGACTTTCTCCTTTACTGAGTTCAGAGAAAGTAAATTAGAGAAGAGAGCCAGTCTTGTGTGTATGCAGAAATAAAGTAGAAGCAAAGCTCTCTGTAGGAGACCAAGGGTACTGAAAGGGGGCGAGAATGGGAACAGTAGGGGAAGATGAGGGAAATACAATCATGAACTTGCAAAACAATGTATGTAAAAGGCAGGGTTTGTATCTACAGGAAGGAAACTAAACCATAGTGGCCCACATCTTATAATCCTATCACTTAGAAAGCTGAGGCAGGACAGGGCTACAGGAAATCTCAAAAACAAACAAACAAACAAACAAACAAAGCAAACAATAAGGATGAGAGAGATGGCTCAGAGGTTAAGAATGAATAGTACTACTGAGTGTGACAGTGCCCTGAATAAATGTGGTTTTCCTCTCAAAAAAAAAAAAATTAATTAAAAAAGAAGAATGAATAGTACTGCCAGGCAGCAGGCAGGTAGATCTCTGTGAGTTCGAGGCCAGCATGATCTACAAAGCTAATTCTGGGACAGCCAAGGCTACACAAAGAAAGCCTGTCTCAAAAAAACAAAACAACAACAACAACAAAAAAACAAACAAATAAGCAAAAGAAATATCTACTGACAAGAACTCACCTGCATCAGCCCTTGTGTAGCACGTGAGTTGTTCAGTCATGGCTCTCTCACAGACTGACCACTTCTGTTCCCAGTAAGGAAACAGAATTTCGCCAGCACTTTGGAATTTGTGTGTTAATCACTGTCCTCACTTATAATAGCATAAATTAGCTTTGAGCTTGTATAAACAGCCATGTAGTATGCACTCTGCCCTCTTTGCTGAGCATTACTTCTGAGAGATGTATGACATGTACCTGCCTTCATGGGTTTCCATCGGCCGTACTATTGGTTTTATTCTTAGACATTTGTTTTTTTGTTTTTTGTTTGGTATGTTTTGGGTTGGTTTGGTTTTTGGATTTTTTTTTTTTACAAATATACCTAAGTTATTATGTACATAGTTCTTGTGGGTTATTATGTACATAGTTCTTGTGGGTTATTATGTACATAGTTCTTGTGGGATAAAGAATTCTTGATGACAAATGCCAGGGAAGCAGATATCATACATATCAAAATAATACAGCCAATATGAGTGAATAAAAGCTCTCTCTCCCCCTTCTATCTCCCTCTCTCCTCTCTCTGTTATATGAATATGCATAATTGAAGCACTTTCATTTAGTGAAGAGAGAAACATTGTTTTCATGTTTTTTGGGTTTTTGAAACAGAGTTTATCTGTTTTATTGTTAGCTGTCCTGGAACTCACTCTGTAGATCAGGCTGCCCTTGAACTCAGAGGTCTCTCTGCTTCTGCCTCCCAAGTGCTGGGATTAAAGGCATGCGCCACCACGCCCGGCTCTTTTTGTTTTTATTGCCTAGATTTGTCATGTTTTCTGTTGAACGTGTAGCCAGTTAAGCCTGTTCTTTAAAAAGTTATTATTCTGTAGTTGAATTGTCCTGTATAAGGGTAAGCACTCCACTGTTGAATCATACCCCTCTCCAACTGATCCATAGCCTCAAAGTGCTGGGATCACAGGTGTGTGCCACTGTTACTATTCCTGTTTCTCTTCTTTCCTTTGTGTGTGTGTGTGTGTGTGTGTGTGTGTGTGTGTGTGTGTGTGTGTGTTGGGGGGGGGGGAGATAGGGTTTCTCTGTGTAACAGCTCTGGCTGACCTGGAACTCGCCCTGGGGTGCTGGGATCAAAGGCAAACACCCAACAAAGCTGCTGTTTCTTAACTCATATCTACTCTTTATTAGGACCCAGAGTTAGTTTTTCCGTGTCATTGGGAGGTTTTGGGTCATTGGCTGTGTTCCCTGCATCATGTATTAGTCAGATCTCTGAGTTAAAGGAATTATGAAAGAACAGGTTTTCCTGGTTGTTTTTGCTTGTTTAACACAGGGTTTTACTTGGTTGGCCTATGTAGACTGTAGGGTGGTCTAGAGCTCGCAGAGATCCACCTGCTTCTTCCTCCCAAGTGTGGAGTTAAAAGAATTAAAGGTGTGTGCTACCATGCACATTTAGTGGTGTTTGGTTTTCTTTTTAAGGCTTATTTTTAACGTGTTTAAATGTTTACTTGCATGTATAGTCTGTGAACCGCCACATATGTGCAGTTCCCATAGAGGCCAGAAAATGGTGCTGGGTCCCTTGGAAGTGGAGTTCAGGCTATTGTGAGCCACTGTGTGGTGCTGGGAACCAAACCTGGGCGCTCTAGAAGAGCAAGTGCTCTTAACTGTTGAGCCTTCTCTCCTGCCCCAGCTTTCCTGTTTTAAGGTTACACTGGACCGTGTGTGCCTCTCTAGAGGGAGAGAGGATGTGATGGGTGTGGCAGTGGAACCCTACCTGTCAAATTAAGGCGGTTGCAACTAGTACTGGAAAGCACTGGATCAATTTCATGCTGTGTGGGAAAGAGCTTATGAGCAGCTCTAGTGCTTCTGAAAGCTGTACACTAATGTTTATTTCTTACCCACCACAGCTTCAAGTGGGATGTCATGGCCAGCTCCTCGGACAGTGAAGATGACAGTTTCATGGCTGTGGACCATGAAGAAACTGTGCTGGAAGGAACAATGGAGCAAGATGAGGACTCTCACCCAGTGTTGGAGGTTGAGGAGACAAGACATAATAGGTCCATGTCTGAGCTGCCGGAAGAGGTTTTGGAGTACATCCTCTCCTTCCTTTCACCGTATCAGGAACACAAAACTGCGGCTCTGGTCTGCAAACAGTGGTATCGGCTTATCAAAGGTACTGTGGAAAAGACAGATTATTTCAAATGTTTAAAGAGATAATTATTTGTGTGTGTTCATGTGTGTATATATATACATGTATATGTGTGTATGTGTGTGTGTATGTGCATAAAACATGTGGGCAGGTGCCTGTGGAGGACAGAAGAGGACAGTATCTAATTCATTTGCAGTTTCAACATGAGGTGGGTTTGCTTTTGTTTTGTTTTTAAGGTTTGTTTGTTTGTTTATTTATTATATATACAGTGCTATATTTGCATGTATGCCTGAAGGTCAGAAGAGGGTGTCAGATCACATTATATGTGATCCAACATGTGGGTGCTGGGAATTGAACTCAGGACCTCTGGAAAAACAGTCAGTGCTCTTAACCTCTGAGCCCTCTCTCTAGCCCCCTGTTTTTTCTTTTTCAAGACAGAGTTTCTCTGTAGACCAGGGTGGCCTTGAACTCACAGCAATCCACCTGCCTCTGCCTCCCCAGTGCTGGGATTAAAGGCATCATGCTACCACTGTCCGGTGAATATATACTTTTTAAAATCCACTACATACACACAGATGCTTTTTGACACAAGGTGTCACTGTCTGTAGCCCAAGCTGGCCTTGAACTCCTGATCCTATAGCTCAGCTTTCTAAGTACAGGGGTTAGAGCCTGGTGTAATGCTCTATTTTTAGAGGAATTTTAGGTTCACATCCAGTAGTGGTAGGCACAGAATTTGACATCCACCTATGCCCGGCACACAAAGAGCCTCCTTCCTTGTCAGCACTGCCTACCATGGTGATATCTTGTTGTAGCTGGGGAATCTGTACTGACACACCATCACCACTCAGAGACCGTCATTTATATTAGGGCTCAGTCTTAGTGGTGTCTATACTATAAATGCAGACACGTGTATGATGTGTGTTTACCATAGGAGAAAAGCTTTTCTTTCTATTTTTTAAAGATTTAGTTATTTCTTATTATATATACAGTGCTCTGCCTGCATGTACACCTGTAGTCCAGAAGAGGGCATTAGATCACATTATAGATGGTTGTGAGCCACCATGTGGTTGCTGGGAATTGAACTCAGGACTTCTGGAAGCGCAGTCAGTGCTCTTAACTTTTGAGCCATTTCTCTAGCCCTGGAGTAAAGCTTTTAACTAAATTTTTTTTTGTTGTTGTTTTTTTGAGACATTGTCTCTCTGTGTAGTCTTGGCTGCCCTGGACTTGCTCTGTAGACCAGGCTGGCCTTGAACTCACAGCGATCTGCCTGCCTCTGCCTCCCAAGTGCTGGGATTAAAGGCGTGCGCCACCACGCCCAGCTAATTAACTAATTTTTATTTATTTATTTTTATGATATAGGGTCTCATCATGCAGCCTGACTGGCCTCAAACTCACAGTGATCCACCTGCCTCTGCTCTCCTAAATGCAGGCTTTAAAGGTGTATACCACCATGCCTGGAAAGCTTTTATTGATTGATTGCTTTTAGTTTTTTGAGACTGGGTTTCTCTGGGTAGCCTTGGCTGCCCTGGACTTGCTTTGTAGACCATGCTGGCTTTGAAATCACAGATATCCACCTGTCCCTGCCTCTGAGTGCTGGGAGTACAGGTATTCGCCACCACGTCCAGCTCACCTGAAAAGCTATTAATTTAAAAAATTATTAATTGGCTGGAGAGATGGTCCTGTGGTTAAGAGCACTGGCAGCTCTTCCAGAGGACCCAGGTTTAATTCCCAGCACTTATATGGCAGCTCAGCACTGTCTGTAACTCCAGTTCCAGGGAAACTGACACCCTCACACAGACATACATGTAATACACATGAAATAAAAATAAATAAAATAATTTTTAAAATTTATTAATTATATATCTACTTGTGAGTGGCTTGAGTGTATGTATGTATGTTTACTGTGTGCAGGTGCCTGTGGAGGCCAAAAAAGAGCACTGGGTCCTCTGGAACTGGAGTTACAGGCAATTTTGAGCCACCCAGTATGCTGGAAATGGAACCTGGGCCCTCTGTGAGGGTAGCAAATGCTCTTAACTGCTGCGCTGACTCTCAACTCCAAGCTCTCAACTTTATTTATTTGCTTGCTTGTTTGCTTGCTGGCTTACTTGAGTGAGTGAGTGAGTGAGTGTGTGTGTGTGTGTGTGTGTGTGAGATTTGCCTCCATGCATGTCTGTGTACTACATGTGTGCCTGGTGTCCACTGAGGCCAGAAGCATGTGTTGATGCCCTGGAGCTGGAGTTGCAGACTGTTCTGAACCTCTGTGGAGGTGCTAGGAAGTGAACGTGCATCCTCTGGGGGAGCACTAAACCCTCACTCTAGCCCACCCCAGCTCTTAACTTTTAAGACACAGTGCTTAGACACACAGTCAACGTTTTATAATCTATTATGTAATAATCTACTATGTTTTCGCATAACTGGAAGGTTCCTGATTGCCATGATTAATCACACAATCTTTTGGGCAGCTGTTACACTATAGACACTGTCTTATTGTATTCCTTCATAAAGCTAAATTGCTCCTCACCCCCTTTGCTCTGTAGTAAATGCAACCAGTTATCTTTATTGCCTTGAGATAGAGCTGAAAGTGGACAAGGGTGAGCATGTGAGCTGATTTAGTAACCTCACACATAGCTCATAACTTCCTATACCTTGGTAAGATGTAGTTCTTTCAATTTTGGTTTCCTTTCTTTGATTGAAAATGAAGGAAATTTGGACTTTCTCAAAACATTTGTAAGTTATTCAAGTGATAAGACAGTTAATAGATACAATTTTAATGATTTTTTTCCTCTCTGCCTTTGTTTTTTTTTTTTTTTCTTCATCTTTAGGTGTCGCCCACCAGTGTTACCATGGTTTCATGAAGGCTGTCCAGGAAGGAAACATTCAGTGGGAGAGCCGCACTTACCCATACCCCGGAACCCCCATCACTCAGAGGTTCTCCCATAGTGAGTATCCACACTGGGAAAGCAGGTCCCATGCTACCTGTGTGTTTGATGAAGTGAATGTAAAATGAGGGTTTCTAACAGAATTAGGAAGAAGTGAGCCTAAACATGTAGTAAAGACTGATATGTACCTCAGTGGTAGATGTTTGCCTAGGAAGGCCCAGGGTCAGTCCCTGACACCTCAACAGATAGTGCTAGGGCAATTTTATAGTATCAATTTCATTTGATTCTCCTGTGTCAGCCTCCTGAAGGCAGTGATTTCAGGCATGTGCCGCCATACTTGGCTATAGTTTGAACTTTTGGTAGGAAGCAGCATGTATTGGTTACAGATGGCTTAAAAAGTGACCACAGGGAGCTGGTGGTAGCACATGACTTTAATCTCAGCAGGCAGGAAGTGGAGGCAAATGGATCTCTATGAGTTCAACGGTAGCCTGGTCTGCAGAGTGAGTTCAGGACAGCAGGGGCTATGCAGAGAAACCTTGTCCTGAAAAACAAAACAAAATGGCCCCAAAACTTAGCAGCTTAAACAGTAGTCATTACCTGTTGTTGAGGGTGTGGGATTTGGAGATGCTGTTGTTGTTTCTGGTTTAGGAGTGTCTCATAGAGTTTCTATCAGTGTCACCCAGAGCTTCAGTGTCCTGAAGGTTAGACATGGGACTGGGCAACCCTCTCAAAGGGGGCCTCAGTCTTATTCATGGACCTCGGGATGGAGCCTGCCACCCTGTCAGCCGCCTACTGTAGAGCAGGTGATGTTGATGAGAGGCTGCCGGAGATGGAAGCTAGAGGATTTTTCACAGTCTCTGAAGTGAGCACAGCTCTTCCTTTCTATCCTCTTGGTCACACGGGGATTGACAGGAGTTGTAAACACCAGGAGGCAAGGACCCTTTAGTGCCACCTAACCCCAGACTCTGTGCTATACTTATCTGGAGATGTCCAGAAATAGTTATGACTTGTTTATTGTTTTGGGCTTGGATAAAACAGACCAGAGACAGATGAAGTGCTGCATGCAGCTCTTGAGGGCTACTTTTGCCTGTGCTGCTCTCGGCTGTTCGAAGGAGGAGGAAGACATCTATGAGACCACTGTGGGACTTGCTGAAATCAAAGCTGTGAGTGTGTGACAGTGGGGGTTCACAAGAGTAGTTGAGGACCGGTAAGTTGGCTCAGTGGTCGAAAGAGCTTGCTGCCAAGCTGTCGTTACCTGAGTTCGATCTAGAAATGGAACTTAGTGGAGGAGAACTAACTTCTGGTAGTTACCCTTTAACTGGGAGTTGTCCTCTGACCTCCACACTCACACTGGCCATATGTCCGCTCCCCCCCCCCCCCCCAGTGAATCAGTCAATCAATGTAATGGGAAAAAAAGGGAATAGTTGAGTGATACCACCTTGACCAATGCCGAAACACAGCAGTTTACTCCAGTGCTTCTGAGCTGTTCGTGCATTGCCAACACAGTGAGATGTGGCCTGCACTCCTGTCACAGCAGTGGGGGCAGGAGGGTTCAAGACCAGCTGGGCTGTCTAGCAGAGCCCTGTCTCAGAAACAAAAAGCAAGTCTCATCATCATTACTGCTGTTACTGAAAGAGTTCTGAAGAGGTGGCTGGACGAGGTGGCCTTCTGTAGGTGAGGATCCATGTGTGATGCAGTGGATGTTAACGCTACAGACAGAGGAAGGGAGGCGACAGGCTCCTGAGAACTGTTGCGCTGGTCTTTTCAAGGCTGGGGGTGGAAGTCAGGACCTCTTGCTGAGGGCAAGCTCCTTACTCCCTCGCCATGTCCCTGCCCTAAGTCCTGCAGTGAGAGTGAGGAGAGTGAGTCTGGTGTGCTAGGCAGCTTTGTGTCAGCAGAGCAACACACTGCAAGCAGCCAGCTTGTGAGGGGAGAGGCTTTCACATCACTCAGATGCACCTTCCAGCCTGTCACTGTGAGCCTCTGGCAAGGACATTTATGTGCACTTAGAAATCCAGAACGGAGACATAGGCAATGTTGTTGTTATTTTTTCTTAAAGTTTCTATCTTTTTTCTGGCTTCTCTCTCTCCTTTTTACCCTGTGTATCTCTAGACTGTCTAGCTGACTGGCAAATTAAAGAGGACCAATCAAAACACAGGCAACTTGCAAAATAGATTAATAGTTCAGGGCTGGAGAGATGGCTCAGCAGTTAAGAGCACTGACTGCTCTTCCAGAGGTCCTGAATTCAACTCTCAGCAACCACAGACTCAAAACTATCTATAATGTGATCTAATGTGCACTGTATACATAATAAATACATCTTAAAAAAAAAAAAAAGAAACCTAAGAGTAGCAGGACTGGTGAGAAGGCTCAGCAGGCACCAAGCCTGACATCCTGAGTTTGATTCTCCAGGACCCACATGGTAGATGACGAGAACCAAATTCCAAAAACTGTCCTCTCATCTCCACACAGGCAGCTTGGCACACACGTTGTACACACAGATTCGGAATGAATGGATAAATAAGTGTAATGTTTTGGTTGTTGTTTTTGTTCTTTGAGATAGGATTTTCCTCTGTGTAGCCCTGGCAATCCTAAGATTTGCTCTGTAGATCAATCTGGCCTCCAATTCAGAATCTGCCTGTCTCTGCCTCCTGGGTGCTAGAATTAAAGGTGTGTGCCACCACTACCCAGCTAATAAATGTAATTTTAAATTTAAAAGGAAAATTAAGGATTTAATTATTCCTCCTTGGCGCCTTTCTTTTTCTATTCTGTATCTATTCTTGATCCGTCAGCTTTCATTCTTATCCTTACTTCATGTTGGTTCAAGATCTGCATTTTTAATTTTTCACTTAGTTACCATGGAGATACTGCATGTTTCATATTCAGTCAGCTAAAAGTGGAGCTCAGTGCCCCACCCCCCACCCCCATTTTCCCCCTTCCCTACTTTAGTGAATGTCACCATCATCTTAAATACACAGACTTAAGGTACTGGATTCATTCTCAGTTCTTGCCCTCAAAATCTGAAGCTGGGTGTGGTACATGCTTGTAATCCCAACACTTCAGTGGTGCAGCTGGGAGGAGTTCAAGGCCAGCTCTGGCTACTTAATGAGTTTGAGGTCAGTCTAGGCTAGCTAAAATTCTGTTGAAACAAAACGCCAACTTTCTGTTCTATCTTAAACCTTTTCTTTTTTCCTATATTCATTCCCCCCCTCTCTCATAAGTCCTCGCCCCAGGTTACACTTTGAGCAGTTTAAACAGAGTCAGGAGACTGCAAGTCTAGCCACTTAGGCAGATGGGAGATCTACACAGCAAAAATATAGCCAGAATTATTTCTAGTACACCAGTATTATTATTTTTCAAATAGTTGGTACTGCCCCCCTTGCAGAATTAGGCTTTTTTCAAGAAGAGAACAGAGGGGCTACATGTCAGTCCAGAACTTAACATTGGTTGTGACCCTGTGTTGCCCCCTTGAGCTGATAAGGGATTGGGCCTAATGACTTGTTGTAAGCCAGGCTTGCCTTCTTTGTTATGAGAGTGGAGCCTAATGGTGAACGAACGTTAGAATCCTCATATCTTAAATTCCACTTGACCCTGACAAAGCCTGGGTATCAGACTGCACATCTTTCGAGTGTCTGGGAGGCAGTTCTATTTTGTGTCTTGATATCTCTTAAGCGGATCTACTAGTGAGTCCTTGATTGAGTATCTCCTACATCAATGTGAATACATTTTAATAATTGTCAAGATTTGTAGGCTTAGACACAACAAATAAGGGCCAGTGAGATGGCTTAGCGGGGAAAGGCACCTACCACCAAGCCTGAAGACCCAAGTTCAATTTTCAGGACCCACAAAGAGAGAGCTGACTCCTGCAAGTTTTCTGACTTCTATACATGTGCCATGGTATGCATAAGCACGCGCGCGCGCACATACACACACACACACACACACACACAATTAAAAAAGAAGAAAAAAACTTTAAATGCCATAGACACAACAAATACATGTCCAGTACCAGATCTTTCCTATGTTAAAAGCCTGGGACAGAAAAGGCCAGTGATGTGAAAAGGGCAGTTTTGTACTTGGTGAACTTATAGAGATGTATCACGACAGGCTTGGTTAATGGAGAACACCCTTGTCAGCTTCCTATAGACCGCGCCAGGTAGCTCCACACACTGCTGATCTGGCGCCTGCAGGAGCCTGCAGGCCTAGGCTGGATCCCCACCCTTGCCCGTCCTGAGTTATGTAATTACAGACCTTATCAAATATGTTCCAGCTTGTAGACGGGAGACACATGACAGCATAGTCTCTTCCAGCATGGGATAAATGCCTCAGGGCCTTTCCCTGGTGACAGTAGGGAAACAAAGGAGAGTTTAACACCTGAGCGGCTAAAAGCGTATGTCAGCTCACTCAGGGAACATTTGGGGATTGTCCAGGCAGTGAGAAATCTAGATTGCTGAAGATCTTGCACCCGAAGATGATTTCAGTTCAGTAGAAAACTATTATGAAGCCAGCATGGTGGCGCATGCCTTTAATCCCAGCACTCAGGAGGCAGAGGCAGGCGGATCTCTGACACAGGGAGTTCCAGGATATCCAGGGCTACACATAGAACAGTGTCTTGAAAAACAAACAACTAGACGAAAGAAAGAAAGAAAACCAACTTTGTACAAGTTTGGAGATTTAACAGTTGGAACACACAGCTTCCATGTATCTTAGCACAGTATTTACACTGTAGTGAGCTCTAATTTCTGTGACATTCCAGAGATCCAGATATTCTGGAAGAAAAACCTATTTGGGTGGAGAACTTGAATAAAAGGCAAGTAACAGGGTAGGTCTGAGAATTGCTCACAGCCTTCGTTTCGTTGGGTGTTCCCAAGTGTCCTGTCACCACTTCAGTGTCTCAAATAAAAACAAGAAGTAAGCAGAGTTAAACAATGCCATTTAACTTATTAGAATATTTGAGTGTCCTATTTTCTTTCTGGATTTTGCGATAGAGTCTAGCCATATTGCCCTGGCTGGCCTGAAATTCATCATACAGACCATGCTGTCCTGGAATTGTGACCATGTATGCACCATGTCCAATAGCGTGATGTGTTTCTTTTGTTATGTCTTGAGTTCTAGACGTTGTCTTCTAAGTTGATTTTCTTTCCTTCCCAGCTTCACTTATACTTGCCCAGTAGTCACTGAAACGCAGCTGTGTCACTTAGATCACAGTACCTTAGCGTTGGGCCCGTTTTCTTGCTTCAGAAACCTTTGTTTGTTCAGAAAGAAGCAGGAAAATGTAGCTTGCTCTATTTTAGTATAGGATTAAAATACATGAGAAGGACCTCATGGGGCCCAACTGGCTGGGTTTTCAGTCCAAATAGAGGAGAAGAATGTTTGCTATCTCCTTGAAAAATAAAAGCATTCTGCTCTTCTGCTACATGGAGGAAGCTGCTACTAAGAGTTTGCGGATAGACTAGACTTAACATCCTACTTAGGAAATTAAGGACTTGCCTTAGCATTTATTATTTACTCGTGTGTGTGTGGGGGGGGGAGGGGTTCCTAGGTCATCGGGCTAGATGGCAAGCATCTTTGCCTGCTGAGCTGTCACTGGCCTGGATTTGCTTTATCATGTGTCGTTGTAATGAACTGCAGTTACATTTCAGAAGCTCTAGAGCATTCTTAGTTCTTCATGATTGCTGCATTTAACTGGAATTACTACTCCACTCCAAGTTGGAGAGAAGCCAGGTGTGTAATTCATAGTATAATCCATAATTATAGTCCTAGTACCCAGGAGGCTGAGGCAGGAGAATCACCATAAGCTCAAGGCAAGCTTAGGCTGCATAGTGACCTCTGTGGGACCAAAATAACCTGGAGCTGGTAAGTTTCTTGGGAATGCAGATGTAGCACCAGGATTTATCTTCATATTTCTCATGCCCTTTTAACTTAATTCTTTGTTATCTGTAGGACTTTTTTTAAAAAAAGATTTATTTATTATGTATACAGTATGCATCAGATCCCATTACAGATGGTTGTGAGCCACCATGTGGTTGCTGGGAATTGAACTCAGGACCTCTTGGAAGAGCAGTCAGTGCTCTTAACCACTGAGCCATCTCTCCAGCCCCCCGGGTTTTTGGTGTTTTATTTTTTTTTTAATGATTTATTTATTTTTATGTGCATGGGCGATTTGCCTGCATGCATGTCTGTGTGAGGGTGTCAAATCACCCTGGATTACGGACAGCTGTAAGCTGCCATGCAGTTTCTGGAAATTGAACCCAGGTCCTCTGGAAGAGCAGACAGTGCTCTTAACCACTGAGCCGTCTCTCCAGCCCCTAGTTTGTTGTTCTTGTTGTTTTTAAGATTTATTTATTTATTATGTATGCCATGCTTTGTCTGCATGTACACCTGTGCACCAGAAAAGGGCATTAGATCACATTATAGATGGTTGTGAGACACCATGTGGTTGTGGTTGGTTTTGTTTTGTTTTGGGTTTTTGTTGTTAAATATGTGTATTTATTTTAATGTATATGAGATTCTGTCTTCACACACACCCAGAAGGAAGCATCAGATCCCATTACAGATGGCTGTGAGCCACCATGTAGTTGCTGGGAATTGAACTCAGGACCTCTGGAAGTGCAGCCAGTGCTCTTACCCATTGAGCCATCTCTCCAGCCTCTATTTGTTGTTCTTAACAATTGTAAACATTGGAATTTTGTTAGACTACTTTTTACTCAATTAATTAATTTATTTTATTTTGAGACAGGAGCTTACAGTGTGACCCTTACTATCCTGGAACTTGCTTTGTAGCCATTCTTGTGAAGTCAAAGTAACTCATTTAGATATAGATTCAAAATTATTATTTAAAGGATTTAAAATTACTTTATTGTATGTATATACATGTTTTTGCCTGCATGGATGTCTTTGTACCATGTGCATGCAGTGCCCTTGGATGCCAGAAGAGGGAGTCAAATTCCTGGCACTGAAATTACAGGTGTTGAGAATTGAGACCCAGTCCACTGGAGGAATTCCCAGTGCTTTTAACTTCTGAACCATTTCTCTAGCCCCTCAAAATTATTTTTAAACTAAAAATAGGAGTCCACAGAAGGGTTAACATTTAAAGGCCGGGTGTGGTGGTGCACTTTTAATCTCAGCACTCGGTAGCTCTACATGGTAGCTAATTGTCTGTGACTCTAGTTCCAGAGGATCTAACATCCTTTTCTGGCCTCCATGGGTATGGCACATACATGGTGTAATTACATGTGTGCAGGAAAGACACCCATACACATATAATAAAAATAAATCTTTAGAAAAATTTAAATTTAAATATCCCAGCACTCGAGAGGCAAAGGCAGGCAGATCTCTGTGAGTTAGAGGCCAGCGTGGTCTACAACAAGAGTTCCAGGACAGCCAGGACTACACAGAGAAAACCTGTCTCAAAAAAAGAAAACAAAAACAAAAAAGAAAGGAAGAAGAAAAGAAATTTAAATAATAAAAAAGAAATGGTCATAGCTTTTCTTTGGTCTTTTTTTTTTTTTCCTGAAAATAATGTTTTTGTTTTCTTTTATTCAGATTACATCTCAGTTGCCTCTCACTTGTATCTTCCCGTTTCCCTCTTTCCCTCTCTCCCTCTTTCACCCTATTCTCCTCCCCTAGTCTGTGACAGAAGGGGACCTCCTCCCCCACCATATGATCACAGCCTATCAGGTCTCATCCTGGTAGCGTGCTTACCCTTCCTCTGAGTGCCACCAGGCCTCCCCACCAAGGGGAAGTGGTCAAATATGGGGGCACCATAGTTCATGTCAGAGTCTGTCCCGCTCTCCACACAGCTGTGGAGAATGTGCTGTCCATTGGCTAGATTTGAATAGGGGTTTCTTTAAGGATAATATGACCCTGATCAATCCAAAGACATGATTGTGGGGATAGAAGTTTGGTACAGAGTTGTTGAATGTGTAGAATATTTGAGTTTTGAAAAAATATGGCTCATGGTTAAGAGTTAAAGATATCAAAATTAAGCTACAGTCACTTGTTTCTTGTTTTTCTTTACCCCCTGTAGGTGCGTGCTATTATGATGCCAATCAGTCTATGTATGTCTTTGGGGGCTGCACCCAGAGCAGTTGCAATGCTGCCTTCAATGACCTCTGGAGGCTCGACCTAAATAGCAAAGAGTGGATTCGGCCGTTGGCTTCAGGTGAGTGGTGGACTGCTGGTTTCTGCCTTCCCCCAGAGGACTTTTTGGCATGGTCATAAGCATGTTACTGGCATCCAGGTTTTTTGTCAAATGTGCTGTGTAAATGCCTAGGATTATATGCTCATCTAAATCTTTGCAGTAAGAATAAAATTATAGCTGGATCTAGTGATGTACGACTTTAATCCCAGCACCTGGGAAGCAGAGGCAGATGCTTCTCTGTGAGTTTGAGAATTCTAGGACAGCCAGGGCTACATAAAGAGACCCTGTCTCAATAAATAAAAATAAAAATAAGTTATGTTTTATCATCAGTATTAGTATTGGTTCTTGTCCAGCATCACTGTGCCACTGTGTGAATCCATCTGTGTGGTTTTCTCAGCTGCTTGGACAGGTGTGATTTGTGTTTGGAATGAGCTTGGAGAACAGAACAGTCGTGAGAACCGCAGTTGACTGACAGGAGCTATTGTCCCAGGGCTGAGGTCTCTGAATAACACTTGTTTTTGCCAGCTCAGATATTCGGGGAGTGTACAGGACGTGCCTCTGCTGCTTACTCAGAAGTGTGGGAAGATTCCATCGTAGGTGCATTCCTACACAGTCCCAGGACGGCAGAATTGCGCCAAAAAGTAGATTCCATTTCTCCTTTTGATTTAATCTATCCTTAAAAAAAAAAAAAAAAGAAAAACGAAACAGTTATTTTTGCACTTGTAAGACTGTTTTGTCAATTTGAAGCATCAGTCACAAGCCTGGAGGTGTTGATACCATGGAGAGTCTGAGTCCCTGGGGTATAAAGTGCTCTCCTGGATTCACTGGAGGGTTCCCTGACATTCTTCATTTGGCTTTTCAGGTGGAACTCAGTCTCAGCACCAGGAAGACTTGGGTTTTCCTTGGGCACTTTTTTTTTTGGTTTTTTGAGACAGGGTTTCTCTGTGTAGCCTTGGCTGTCCTGGACTCCCTTTGTAGACCAGGCTGGCTTCAAACTCACAGCAATCCACCTGCCTCTGCCTCCCGAGTGCTGGGATTAAAGGCGTGCGCCACCACGCCCGGTGGGTACTTTTCATTCACCCAGGCCCTGCTATGCTAGTTGGCTTAGGTTGAGGTCAGCTTGGCTTTTTAGAAAGGGCACTGAGGCTGGGCGGTGGTGGCGCACGCCTTTGATCCCAGCATTTGGGAGGCAGAGGCAGGTGGATCGCTGTGAGTTCGAGGCCAACCTGGTCTACAAAGAGAGTCCAGGACAGCCAAGGCTACACAGAGAAACTCTGTCTCTAAAAACCAAAAAAAGAAAAAAAGAAAGGGCACTGAGGAGGAGGCAGGAGGTTCACTTCTGGCATGAACTCAGGGCTCAGTGAGGTACAGCGCCTCGAGAAAGTGTGGACTATCTTAAAGGTGTGTCTTAAGACAGGGTGATCCTGTCTTAAAGGCTGGGAAAGCCAGTTCCCATTCCCTGTGTTTACAGAACTGCTGCTGTGAGCCTGTGGCCAGAGGCTTATGTCTGCTTCCACAGCGGAAAGCTCCACTGTTTTCCCTGCAGAAAGCAAACAGAGCAGGACTGTGCAGTGTTTCTGCAGTGCTCAGGGGCAGGATTGGGGTTGTGCAGAGCTGTATAAAAAGTATTGAAACCATGGCTAAATGATACTATCTTAGGGCTGAGGATTTTATGTGTAGAAAGGTCTTCTTCTCTAGTCCCTTTGTTCCCTATTACAGGTAATGAAGTATTGATTAATATTTGGAGTCGCAACTTCTTTTTTAAAAAAACATTTAATTATGTGTGTTAGGATAAAAAATGAGATGGCATCACACAGGTATGATATGGAGAGATTTATTTGTGGAGAAGGGAAATGGAGTTGGGAGCTGAGTGGACCATGAGAGTGGGGGTGGGGAGTGGGGAGACAGAGACAGACATAGAAGATGGCAAGTTTGTCCTTTTATCCTGGGCCCCTGTGGCAGCAACCTGGAGGCCGACTTGTGAAACTGCTTATATGTTAACTGTGTTTTGCCTATGTGCATATATGTGAATCATGTGCATGCTTGTTGGATCTACTAGAACCAGGGTTACAGACGGCTGTGAGCCACTGTGTGGACACTGTGAATTGAACCCAGTCCCCTGCGAGAGCAGCAAGTGCTCTTAACTGCTGAGCCATCTCTCCAGCCCCTGGAATCACAGATTCTAAAATGTCAGAACATTGAGTCTGGAGAAATAGCTCAGTAGTTAAGAGCATTTGCTGCTCTTTCAGTGAATTAGAGATCCAGGTTCTGTTCCCAGCACCCACGTGGTGGCTCACACCTGCCTGTAATTCCAGTTCCAAAGAACCAGCACACTCTGCTGGCTTCCACAGGCACTGACACACATACATGTAGGCAAAACACCTATACACATTAAATAGATAAATACATTTTAAAAATCTAGAACATCTTTTCATCTTAAGCACCCTGTGGCCACTGTACCTGCATAAGGCCCAGGTGCCATTTTAGAGCAGCCTTGATTGCTCCAGCCACAGTGCTGGTTTTGCCCATGTCTGGTAACCTCACTTCACACCTTAATAATCTGCCACGGGCATTGTTCCTTCTTTTGCAGGTGGATTTCTGGGGTGAGGACCTTCATAAATTCCTTCAAGATACACATGAACTTTATTAATAAATATTAATGTTTTTGTTGTTTAAATTTTATTTCAATTATGTAGCGTGGGGAGGGTTTGTGTTTATGAGCACGGGTGCTTGCAGCGTCCAGAAGAGGGTGTCACATCTGCTGAGCTGGAGTGTAGGCAGTTTTGAGTAACCAACATGGCTACTAGGAGCCGTGCTTGAGTCTTCTGCATAAGCAGAACATGCTGCCTTGCCACCTGCTAAACCACTAAGGTTAAAGACTATGCTTTGAAATCCCTGTAGTAGAATTAAGGAGGAGCTGGTTTGGTAATTTAGAGTTTGTGTAGAAAATACTCATTAATAAGATTCTCTTTAGGTTGATTGAGACAGGGGCTCTTGTATCTCAGGTTGTCCTTGAACTCCTGATCTTCCTGACTCTGTCACATGCTGGGATCACAGGTATGCACCACCACACCTATTTGTAGCTGAATTTTTACTACTTTGTAGGTTCTTCTTTCTTCTACCTTTTTCCACCCCATTTCTTCCATGCTTTCAACCCTCTAACACTAGATAAAAGAGAAAAAAGGATAGAAAGAAAAGGAAAGAGGTCCCCGAAAGTGGGAAAGGGGGTGACATTATCGTTAGACTACTTCCTGCTGATTAGGGGCGTTGAGCTCCTTGGCATATGTTTGATCGTCACCATCAGGATATCTAATTTCTTCTTTGCACACTTAACAAACCATGACCAACAACAACCAATAACCAACCAACAACCCACCCCGCCTCTTGGGGCCCTACCATTTATATTCCCTTGGAATAATCCCTAGAATTCCAAACATAGCACAGTTGCAGAAACTACCTGCAGCTGGCAAAACCACGCCTCTGCTAGAGCACGAGACAAATCACAGTCAGCTGCTGTGAAGCTGTCCATAGCCCCACACCTGGGATTAAAACAAAACTTTTTTTTTTTTTAAGATTTATTTGTTATTCATAGCATTCTGCCTGCACATACACCTGCAGGCCAGAAGAGGGCACCAGAACTCACTATAGATGGTTGTGAGCCACCGTGTGGTTGCTGGGAATTGAACTCAGGACATTTGGAAGAGCAGGCAGTGCTCTTAACCTCTAAGCCATCTTTCCAGCCCATGAAAACATATTTTTATAATATTTCTGTTTTTTAGAGAAACCAGAATTCCAGCATCCTCACTACATACCCATTTCCTTTTTTTTTTCAAGCAAGCTACTGAATGTTTAAAATCATTTATTTTTATTGAAAATGCCTTAAAAGAATCTAGCTGCCACTTCCCCCTAACTTTTAATTAGAGCCTAGTGTTTTGAAGGGAGTTTGCGTTTTTGTTTTTTGTTTTGTTTTGATTTTAGATTTTTTTTCCCCCTAAGACCAGGCTGGCCTCAAACTCACAGAGATCTGCCTGCCTCTACCATCCTGAGTACTAGAATTACAGGTGTGTGCCACCACACCTGTCTGAGATACGTAACTATTTTTTTAAACATAGTTTAATAAAGAATCTGATGAAATTCTCATGTTTGTGTGCTGTCCAGAGTTCCAACTCGAACTTTTTTTTTTTTTTTTTTTTGTGCATGGGGGTGGTTTTGAGACAAAGTCAGGTTTGCAGCTTGAGTGGTTTTCAGTCTTCAGATTCGACTGCTGGAAGAGAGATGTCAAGCAAGTAGAGGAGTGCTTCAAGTTGGGAGGGGGTCTTGGTGAAAACAGTTCTAGCAATGTCTTCTTCCATGTAGATCTGGGTGTGTCACCCAGAGACCTTGGCAGTCTCTACCTGGCTGGCATCTTAGCTCAGGCCGCCAAGGCAAAGTGTCGGGTCCACTGCAGTGCTCCATCTGGAGTGGGGTGGGGAGGATGGCTGACCTCACAATGGAAAGAGGCCACAGTTGTATGTGTCGGACTTTTCCAGAGAGAAGAGCTTGTATTGAGTTTATACTGGAGCAGGGAAGCAAAAGCCAAGGTAAAAATTACACAGCAAACAGAAAAGCAACAGAATATAAACTAGAAAGAGATGGCAACTACGGGAGACTCTGAAGTGGTAACTGACGTAGCATTCACACACAAAAGACCCTGCGGCAGCAAAGAGGAAACCATATCTCAGGAGCCAGAGCAAGATTGTCACACTATGCATGTCTTAATCATGGTTCTGCTGCTGTGAAGAGACACCGCGACCACAGCAACTCTTAATTAAAAAAAAAAAACAAAAACATTTAAGTCGGGGCTGGCTCACAGCTTCACACGGTTAGTCCATTATCATCTTAGGGAGCATGGCTGCACTGATGGTGTCGGAGCAGTAGCTGAGATCTGACCCACCACCCCATTGACACACTTCTTCCAGCAGGGCCGCACCTATGGGCCCATTTTTATTCGAACCACCACAAAGAGGGGGAGGATGATAATCAGGAGCTGTAATGGAGCTGCTTAAAATTTTCAAGAAAGGAGTAGAAGTGGTAGTGCACACCTTTAGTCCCAGTAATCTGGCGGCAGAAGCAGGTGGATCTCTAAGTTCGAGGCAAGCCTGGTCTACAGGGCTAGTTCCAGCACAGCCAGGGCTACACAGAGAAACCTTGTCTTGAAAAACCAAGCAAAACAAAAAGATCTCAAAGAACTCTGCTGTTGCCTCCTGGAAATCAGGAAAGCAAGGAAGTCATCAAAGAGAACAGATTGAAGGCTCCATCACAGTAAGTGCAGCTAGAGATGGGAAGGCTTGGTGTGCAGAGAGGATGCAGGGGATGACTTCCAGCTGCATCTTTAGATTAAAATGGACGTGGTGGGTTGGACATAGGAGAGAGGGCTCATCAAGGCACACGTCCGCATCCTGTGCAGCTAGGTACACAGTGGAGCCTTTTTCAGGAGTAGGATACATAGCATAGAGAAGTGTAAGCTTAATTGTTTTCCTTTTTTTGAGATAGGGTCTCTTGTAGCCTCTGCTGACCTTGATTCCTCTTGCAGAGCTTGAACTTGGACATTTTATCCACCTGCCGCCATCTCCCAAATGCTAAGATTACAGATTTGAAACAATCTTTAATTAAACATTGGCCAGGATGATGGATTCTGGCCAGGTTCATTTCAAGGTCCTAGAAAATGATCCTGTGCTCCATTGGCCAGGTGCTTACAAAGCAACCCTGCTTTGTCCATTTAGGAGCAAGCATGCATCCTGACAGACTCCATGCCTGCCTGGGATGAAGCACCAGTGCAGTCAGATCAACCAGACTTGTTTAGGGAATCGAAACATGTGGCTTGTATCTTACGTACACCAGCCTGCAGCATCTTAGGAAGTATCTGTCCTTGGGCTGGTAGTGGTCTCTAGATGAGAAACAACGCCAGCTCAGAAAGGTACGAGCTGAAGGTTAAGAGTCAGCTAAAGCAGTCTGCCTGTGACTGTAGAGTAGGAAGAAAAGTGAGGTGCCAAGTGATATGGGCATAGCATTGGAAAGGTGGTTGTTGTTTGAAGTTTATTACTGTTTTCATTATGTATGTCCATGTCTCTGTGGAGTGTGCAGAAATATGCACTAGAGTGCTGGTACCAAAGGAGGCCAGAGGTGTTGCATCTGGAGTTGCAGTGATTAAAAAAAACCTGCCTGATGTCAGAGCTGAGAAAGAACTGTAGGTGCCATGAGCCATCTCTGCAGCACTTAGTTACCTTTTTCTTCTTCTCCTTCTTCTGTCTTTTGTTTTTTGTTTTTTTTGAGACAGGGTAGCTCTGGCTATCCTGGGACTCACTCTGTAGACCAGACTGGCTTCAAACTCAGAGATCCAACTGACTCTGCCTCCCTAGTGCAGGGATCAAAAGTATGCAGTAGAAATCACCTTGTAGAGCAGGCTGGGCTTGAACTCACAGAGATCCATTTCTCTTGGCTCCCTGAGTGCTGGGATTAAAGAAGTGTGCTACCATGCTCATCAAGAGGTTAGTTGCATTTTTATGGCGGTGTATTTTCCAAGTGTGATGGTGAATACTTGTAATCCGCATACTTGAGAAACAGGCAGGAGGATCACTACAAGTTCTAGGCCAGCCATGGCTGTGATTTTACAGCATGTCTGCATGCCAGTGACAGTGATTGTCTAGAGGAAGTGATGTAGACGGGGGAGGGGGGGAGAATTGTTATTAAGTGGAGGAGTTGGCAGAGATGGAGAGGTTGACCAACCATTGATAGAAGTAAGGGGTATAGGATGCCAGTGCTGGGGCTGGGAATTGGTACAGGCTTCCTATTGGTTGTTTAATCACTCATGAAATGATGGAGGGTGGCGTGAGAGAGGAGTCATTGCAAGTAATAGACAACTCCTGTGCATAATTCTAGTCTTTGTCAAATAGTTCCAGGAAGTTAACTGACCTTCTAGAATTGTATAAAGGTGGCACCTTAATTCTGAATCTGGTTTGTTTGGTGCAGCCTATGTTTAATTCCCTAAGTGTATAAGCCATTCTTTGAATGTATGTTCCAAAAGAATAATATTTAAACCAGCTGCTCAAACAAATTACCTGCAGTTCACACTGAGGCTAATTCTAGCACCTATGTAATAACAGCTCTGAGTCATACTGCCCTTTCTGTAACTTTGAATCAAGATAAAATGACTAATTTTGTATTTGAGAATTCTGCTTTTTCAAAACTTCCTAAGGATTACCCCACTGTCATGTACAAAAGAGGAGAGGATTTCAGTTGGTGATGCGTGTTTTCTCAGTTAGAAGCAGCTTTAAATGCGGATGGAGTCTATAATGCTAACAGTGCTGAGCTCAGCCTGTCACATCTCACATAGCCTTGGAGCTCAGCTGATTTTCCCACCGCTTTCTCCCATAGAACCTTTCAAGGATTTTTTTTTTCCCTTCCCAGTTTCTGCACTTTCACATGGAGTTCCCAGTACTGGCTTGTGGGTTTAGAATCTAGAAGTATTTACCCAAAGACAAAGATTTGCAGTCAGCTTGGCTATGTCCTCTTAGCCTCATACTCTCAGCGATGTGCCTCTGAACCTCACAGCTTCTGTGTTCTCTGTAAGAAAGGGGATCAGCTGAACAGTAGATATGACAGTCACCTGCTGTCTCTCGGCAGATCCAGGTGACACTCACTTTTCTAATACGGGAGTAGGATGTCTGTGTATATTTGCAGATGTGTACACACACGTGGGAGCCAGAGGAGAATGTCAGGTGTCCTCTAACACTCTCTGTCTTATTCCTTTGAGTCAGGTACTCTCGCTGAACATGGAACTCACTTTTTTTTGGGGGGGGGAGGTGGATGGCTAGGCTAGCAGCCAGCACACCCCAGTAGTCTTCCTGTCTCTGCCTCCCGCAGCACTAGGGTTTTAGGCTCTCATGAGACGATCCCCAGTCTGTTACGTGGATGCTGGCAGGCCAGTTCAGGTCCTCGTAGTTGCCACAGCAAGTGCTCTCACCGGGGGGCGCCTCCCACCCTCTGGGTCTACACTTACAGAAGAGAAAAATGGGACAGCTAGATAGCTCAGCAGTGCCAAGCCTGGTGGCCAGTTTGATCCCCAATATCCATATGGCAGAAGGGGACAGCCAGTGCTTGCAGGTCTTCCTGTGACCTCCACATGTGCACATACGTTCACACAAAATAAAGAAAGGTAGGTATAAAACATACCTACAAGCAGGAAAGTCCTCTTGTAGGGTTTTTTTGTTTGTTTTTGTTTTTGTTTTTCATCTACCTAGCCCTTTTCTAATTTGTTTGTTTATGTTTTGGGACAGGGTCTGGCTATCCTAGAACTTGAAACATAATCAAGATGGTCTTAAATTCAGACCTGCCTGCCTTTGCCTTCTGACTGCTAGGATTAAAGGTTTACACCACCACACCTAGCTTTAAACAGTTTTAGGGTTTTGGAGGTTTTTTTTGGGGGGGGGGTGGTTTTTTTTTTGTTTTTTTTTTTTTTGTTTTTGAAGACAGGGTTTCTCTGTGTAACAAGCCCTGGCTGTCCTGGACTTGCTTTGTAGACCAGACTGGCCTTGAACTCACAGAGATCCATCTGCTTCTGCCTCCCAGAGAGCTGGGATTATAGGCATGGACTACCACAGTTTATTTTTGATTGTTACCCACAAAAATGTGCTGAGAATTCTGGATTGGTGGAGGTAGGGTGGGGGTTTATTAACTGATGAGCATTGAACACTTGGAAGGAGGACTTGTATATCTTTTAAGTGAGTTCCTCTATCTCAGATGCAGGTGGTCAGACTCAGTATTTTAATGTATATGGGTGTTTTGCCTGTATATATGTCTGTGCACCAAGGAGGCCAAAAGAGGTCATCAACCTGAGCAAGGTAGTCTACACCTCTAATCCCAGCACCCGGGCCAGGAAGGGCTCCAGAGAGAAACATTGTCTGAAAAAAGGAGAAAAGCCAGGTGGTAGTAGTGCAAGCCTTTAATCCCTGCATTCAGGAGGCAGAGGCCTCCTGTGAGTTCGAGACCAGCCTGGTCTACAGAGTGAGCTCCAGGACAGCCAAGGCTACACAGAAAAACCCTGTCTTGAAAACAAAACAAAACAAAACAAAATTTAAAAAAAAAAAAAAGAAAAAGAAAGAAAAAAGGAGGTGACATCACATTTCCTGGAACTAGATGTGCAGACTGTTGTGAGCCACCATGTGGATGCTGGGAATGCACCCAGTCTTCTAGAAGAACAGCAAGCGGTAAACCACTGAGCCATCTCTCCTGCCCTTGATCTCATTGTTTTAGCTTTTTCTTTTGTTTTGTTTGTGAATGAGAAGACTTGATTCTACCTTTAGATCCCCCCACCTTGGTTACCAAGGAGATTATTAAAATGTCATTAGCTTTTTCTCCTATGCTGAAAGACCTTCATCCTTTCACTTTGAGTCATGTGTCAAACTCGGGGGCTTTTAAATTGAGTCTTACTTGAGTTAAGATCGCACAATGTCACTGTAAGTAAGCAGAATCCTTACGTTGCAAATCCTCCTGGCTCTTCATGGTTCCCTGTGCAGTGCATGCCTGACACCGTCCTGTGGCTCAGGGCACAATCGCCTTTCTTCTGGATGTTGTCTTAGTGTCTCCGGTGCTGTCTACATGGTAATCTTTCCCTTATGCCCTGAATGAAGTTGTGGAAAGCTGTTCTAACTGTAGACACTCAGGCTTTATCCTGAGACACTTTTAACTTAGGCTTTCTCAGTGGAAAAGATGCTTTCTTAGTGGAAAAGATCACCTGCTCTTGCTAGGTAGATGAGCACTGTGATTGGTCATTTATTGACTTACACTCGTCAGCTGGAATTCTGGGTAGGAGACTGCTGCATCCTTTAGAGCTCAGAAGCCAGATATCTCCCAGCCCTTGTGAAATGAGGCTGAACTTCCCCCAGAGTCTACTCTTCAAACAAGTGGAACCCTGGAACTCCCTTTCCCAGTCTCTACCACACCTTTATATTGGGTGTGGCTTTTACTCTGTGTCCTCTTTTTGTCATCAGTGCTCTTTAAATAAGCTTTCTGAAATCTTAAAATGCTGTTTGGTTGACATGTGCCACTGCATTTTATGTGAAGAGTGATTGCCTTTTAAAAACCAAACTTAGACGGGTGTGGTGGCTCAGCCTGTAATCCCAGCACTCAGGGAGGCAGAGGCAGGCAGATCAATGTGAGTTCGAGGCCAGCCTGGTCTACAAAGCAAGTCCAAGACAGCCAAGTCTACACAGAGAAACCCTGTCTTGGGGGTGGGGGAAGAACCACACTTTGGGAGGCAGAGGCAGGTAGATCTCTTAGTGCCAGCTTGGTTTACAGAGTTCCATGGCAGCCAGGGCTACACAGAAAGAATATCTGTTTTGAAAAACAAAGAGATGAAGCCACACTTGTGGGGTTGGGTACATACTTGAGTGCACTGTGGCACATGTATGCAGCTCAGGACATTGCTGAGTTGGCTCTCCTTCCTCCATGTAGGTTCCAGTGATTGAACCCAGGCACAGTAGGTATCTTTACCTATGAATTATCTTGCTAGCACCTGAGGATTCCTTTGTAAAAACCTCACCCAAGAAGTTTTACTTCTGCAAGCATTTGTTTACTAGTTAAAGTACCTATGACATCATGTAACAGCAGTGGGGAGATGTTTATAGACCACTCAACCAGTTTTCTTTAGAGCAGGGTCTCACTATATAAACCTGACTGGCCTGGAACTCACAGAGAGTTCTCTTTCTGGCCTGTCTCTTTCTCAGGAGTGCTAGGCTTAAAGGCATACACCATATGTCTGTCCTTTTTTTTTTTTTAAGATTTAATGGTTTGAAGGGGGAGGGTCTGGAGAGATGGCTCAACAGTTGAAAGCACTGGCTGCTCCTGCAGAGGATCCAGGTTTGATTCCCAACACCCATATGGCATCTCACAACTGCTTGAAACTCTAGGTCCAGGGGATCTGTCCTTTCACTGAGTCCAGCACATACATGTGCACAGGCATACCTACTCAGGGAAAGCACTTCAAAAACAAATTATTTTAGAGGCTGGAAAGACGGCTCAGTGGTTAAGAACAGCGGTTGCTCTTCCAGAGGACCTGCATTCAATTTCTAGCACCCACATGGCAGCTCTTGTTTGTTTGTTTGTTTGTTGACACAGGGTCTCTCTGTGTAGCCTTGGCTGTCCTGGACTCTCTTTGTAGACCAGGCTGGCCTCAAACTCACAGGCTGGCCTCTGCCTCCCGAGTGCTGGGATTAAAGGCCTGTGCCACCACACCTGGCTCATATGGCAGCTCATAATTGTCTATAATTCCAGTTCCAAGGGATCTGATACCCATACTCATGTGTATATACAACACACACACACACACACACACACACACACACACACACACACACACGAATGTACATAAATATAAAAATAGATTTTAATAAATGAAAATAAGAATTACACTTTGGTTTGTTCCGCTGTGTGGCTTTTGGGGAGACCCCTGGTGTTTCTACACTTGACTATGAAGCTAGATCACCAGGTCTCATATCAAATCCACACACTAATCTGGAGGGTGTAAGTCACTGGCTAATGTTACAACTTTTAGCATTTTCTTTCTTTTTTTCTTCTTTTTAAACTGGTTCTTTATGAATTTCACATCATGCACCCTAATCTGACTCATCTCCCCATCCCTCCATATCTGCCTTTCACCCTTGCAACCTCCTCCTACAAAAGAAAGCAAACAAACAAGAATCTTGCTGTGGGAGCTGTGGTATGTCACAGTGTGTCACACAGTGTACCCTTTTGCCCAAACAACTTTTCTGGCAAATGTTCGGTGCAGTGAGTCATTGGTCTGGTTTGAAGCCTCTTCTTGAATGTCCTGTTGTTGCCCTGTGTTGTGGAGATCTTGCTACTTTGGTTCTGGAGGACCAGCCCCTTCACTCGCTCCAGCAGTTCATAGATGGGGTACATGTTGGGGTGGGCTAACTCAAAGGCCTGGATGGTAGCTGAGTTGGTCAGCCAGATAGCTTTCCCATGCTCACACCATCAAGACTAGCTCTCCTGCATCCATGCTACCTGGGACAGTTTCTCCAGAATTGCCCAAGTGAGAGGCAGGGAGGGCCACATCCTGCTCTCACACCTGTGGGGCTGGCTCACCCATGCTCCTGCCACCAGGACCAGCTCTACTGTGCTGCCCAGATGAGGTACAGACCACTTTCCCAGGTACTGCAGCTGGTCTGGGGTGGCACCAGCTCTCCTGCACAGCGCTCTCTCTCTCTCTCTCTCTCTCTCTCTCTCTCTCTCTCTCTCTCTCTCTCTCTCTCTCTCTTAAAGATTTATTTATTATTATGTATACAGTATTCTGCTTGCATGTATATCTGCAGGCCAGAAGAGGGCACCAGATCTTATTATAGATGGTTGTGAGCCACCATGTGGTTGCTGGGAATTGAACTCAAGACCCTTGGAAGAGCAGGCAGTAATCTTAACCACTGAGCCATTTCTCCAGCCCTCTTTTTTTTTTTTTTTTTAAGACAGGGTTTCTCAAAATAAATAAAATATTATTTATTATAAAATAAAAGCCTCACTGCCCTGAAGCTGCACCTGTAGAGCAGGCTGGCCTTGAATCAGATCTGCCTGGCTCTGCCTCCCCAGGGCTGGGATTAAAGGCCTGTGCCACCACACCCGGCTTTGGTTATTCTTTTCTTTCTTTCCTTCTTTCTTTCTTTAAGATTTTTTAAAAAATTATGTATAAAATGCTCTACCTGCATGAAGGCCTGCATGCCAGAAGAGGGCATTAGATCACATTATAGATGGTTGTGAGCCACCATATGGTTGCTGGAAATTGAACTCAAGACCTCTGGAAGAGCAGTCAGTGCTCTTAACCTCTGAGCCATCTCCTTTTTTGTTTTATTTTGGTTTGGTTTTTCAAGGGTTTCTCTGTGTAACATCTCTGGATGTCCTGGAACTCAGCTCTGTAGAGTTCAATTCCCAGCAACCACAAGGCGGCTCACAACCATCTATAATGTGATCTGATGCCATCTTCTTCAGATAAAGCACTCATATACAATAAACAAACAAATCTTTAAGAAGGAAAAAGAAATATAGTGAAAGAAAGAAAAAAGGAAATGTCAGCTCACGCCAGGAGGCTCTCTGAGTTCAAGGCTAGCCTGGTCTACAGAGCCAGTTTCAGGACAGCCAGGGCTACACAGAGAAACCTGTCTCAAAAAAAAAAAAAGTAATAAAAAATTTAATTTATTTTATGTGCTTGAATATCTTGCCTGCATGTGTGTCTATGTACCATGTGTGCCAGATGCCATAGAGTCCAGAAGAGGGCGCCAGAACCCCTGAAACTGAAGTTACATGTTGTGAACTGCCATGTGGGTTCTGGACTTGAATCCTGGCCCTCTGAAAGAACAGCCAGTGCTCTTAACTGCTAAGCCATGTATAGCCTGGTAGGTTTTTGTTCTGTTTTGTTTGTTAATATTCCAGTATTTTCCTGTGACCATAATAACAATGAGATACCCAGGGAGGAATTGGCGGAAATAGCAATGGTCATTTCAAAACAAAATCTCTATAAAGCTATGTTCCTATGAGATGTTTGTCATTCAGCATGAGCCAATTTCCCTCATTCCTTCTGTTTTCCTTCCTTCTTTCCTTCCTTTTTTCTTTTTGTTTGGATAGGGTCTCATGGAGCCCAGGCTGGTCTCAAACTCTGTGTATTTGAGGCTGCCAAGGTAAGTTGGTACCTTTTGAGATGGGTCCCAGTCCACTCCACTTTCCAAAAAAAGTTGAGTAACTTTCTCATGTTGGTTATGAAGACGTATAAGTCAATAATGAGTCTCTCAGATGTGAAAACCCAGCTTCTCGCCCTTACCCTTCTGCTGCGTGACACTGGTTCCCTTCTTTCAAGGAAAGATGACCTGTGGCGTGGCTCATAAATCCTAATGGTGGTGCTGTTGCCTTTCCCTAGGGTCCTATCCTTCCCCCAAGGCCGGGGCCACTCTGGTCGTGTACAAGGACTTGCTAGTGCTATTTGGTGGCTGGACGAGGCCAAGTCCCTATCCCTTACACCAACCAGAGAGATTCTTTGATGAAATTCACACATACTCACCATCTAAAAATTGGTAAGCCACAAAGAAATCCCATTGTATATCTCGAAGAAATGGGTTTCATTGTATTCCATTTTAGTTACGTTGTGTGTGGGTGTGGGTGCATGCCACAGCATGTGTATAGAGGGCAGAGGGCAACTTCTGGAGCCATTTCTGTCCTTTAACCATGTGGATCCTAGGGATCAAGTTCAGTTTGTCAGGCTTGACGGCAAGTGCCTTTGCAATCTCTGGCCCAAAAATGTGGTTGAAATCAATGGATTCTTTATTTTTGAGTGTCAAGAATCTCTAGGGGCGGGGGTGGAGAGATGGCTCTGGTTAAGAATACTTCCTGCATCAGGCATGGTGGTGCGCACCTTTAATCCCAGCACTTGAGAAGCAGAGGCTGTGAATTCGAGATCGGCCTGGTCTACAAAGCAAGTCCTGGACAGCTAAGGCTACACAGAAAAAGCCTGTCTTGAAAAAAAAATGCTTCCTGGTCTTCCAGAGGAACAGAGCTTACATACCGCATTCTGTGCATGTGTGCGCGCACACACACACAGCATATACCTACAGATACATACACCTAAATATAAAATGTAAATATAAATATTTTTGAAAATTATTAACAATCTTGAAAAAAATCTTAACAAAGCAATAGAATCCTTTGGAGAGTTTGGGGTTTTTGGTTTTGGTTTGGTTTTGGTTTTTCAAGACAGGGTTTCTCTGTGTAGCCTTGACTGTCCTGGACTAACTTTATAGACCAGTCTGGCCTCAAACTCACAGCGATCCGCCTGCCTCTGCCTCCCGAATGCTGTGATTAAAGGCGTGTGCCACCACCACCCGGCACCCTTGGAGAGTTTGATGGAAACTGTAAAGTCTCTTCCAGCCAGAGGGTGCACAACCAGAGTGTGCTTAGGGACCAAGGTGGAGAAGGAACCTTCAGCTTCAGTGACCCCTCTGCAGGAGCACAGGGGTGTTGTGTACAGGGACCCTGTGTACTGCCTCATTCTCGGCTGTTTCTCAGACACATCTGTCTTTTTTTTGTTTGTTTGTTTCTGGTTTTTTAATTATTTATTTTTATTTTATGTGCATTGGTGTTTTGCCTGCATATATGGTCTGTGTGAGGGTACCAGATCTTGGAGTTACAGACAGCTGTGAGTTGCCATAAGAGTGCTGGAAATTGAACTCAGGTCGTTTGGAAAGTCAGTGCTCCTAACTACTGAGCCATCTCTCCAGCCCCACACATCTGTCTTTTTTTGGGGGGGGGGTTAGTGTGGCTTTTTGAGAGAGGGTCTCTCTACATTGCCCTGGCTGTCCTGGAACTCACTCTGTAGACCAGGATACCCTCAAATTCACAGCAATCTATCTGCCTGCCTCTGCCTCCTGAGTGCTGGGATTAAAGGCGTGCACCACCACACCTGACAGACATGTCTTTCTTATTTTTGTTTTTTTGTTGTTGTTTTGTTTCGCCTGGATGTATGTCTGTGTGAGGGTCTCAGATCCCCCTGGAATTGCCTGTGTGTCACCATGTGGGTGGTGGGAAATGAACCCAGATCCTCTTTGGAAGAGCAGCCAGTGCTCTTGAGTGCTGAGCCATCTCTCCAGCCCCAAGACATGACTTCCTGTTTTGGTTTGGTTTGGTTTGGTTTTGGTTTTTCGAGACAGGGTTTCTCTGTGTAGCCCTGGCTGTCCTAGCACTCACTCTGCAGACCAAGCTGGCCTCGAACTCACAGAGATCAGTCTGTCTCTGCCTTCCAAGAGCTGGGATTAAAGGTGAGCACTACCACTACCTGGCTGACATGACTTTCTTAATGACAGTTAATTTCAATCAGATAGAATGGCAGGTAGAACTTCCTCAGAAACCCAGGTTGAGGAAGCCACAAAGCCATATCTTGTCCTCTGGTGGTCTTCTCATCTTCCTTGGCTATTTGCAGCCATATTGAGAACATGAAATGGTTGTAACTTGAAGAAGAAGGCGGCTCCTGGGAAAGGTGTAAATACCTGTGCTCTGCTCTCTTTCTTATCCTGTCAGTGTCTGCTGGAAAGGTGATGAGTGGTTGTTCTTAGTGAACCACTTGCTCCTTGTTCTTACGCTTTGAAGATGGTTCTGACTTCTGCTTCTTTCCCTCTGCTTTCCGTTAGGTGGAACTGCATCGTCACCACCCATGGGCCTCCTCCCATGGCTGGCCATTCCTCCTGTGTGATAGGAGACAAAATGATTGTTTTTGGTGGCTCTTTAGGATCCCGGCAAATGTAAGTATTTCTGATTTGCTTCATCCTAACATAAAGGTAAAGGCTCCTGGGTATAACAGGGCCAGAAAAGTGAGCTAGGCACAGCCATGCCCTGAGCACGGTTCTCCCTCACCCAGCACTTAGTTCTTTGGTCCCTCCATCATAGATCAGTGGGTTGAAATTTTTGCTCTATAAAGTCAAAGTTAAGTAGAATTTCTTTCTTTCTTTTTTTCAAGATTTTACTTATTATTTATACAGTACTCTGCCCCCATGTGTGCCTGCATGCCAGCAGAGGGCACCAGATCTCATTATAGATGGTTGTGAGCCACCATGTGGTTGCTGGGAATTGAACTCAGGACCTTTGGAAGAACAAACAGTGCTCTTAACCACTGAGCCATCTCTCCAGCCCTGAATTTCTTTCTGTTTAATAAGACAACGGGATCAGGTTCTTGTGAAGCCTCCTTCTTGTCTTCTGTCTTGTGCTATAGAAGACCATCTTCCAAGAAGCAGGATGCTTTATTGCCCAGCACAGGCCCTTCGGGAGGAGAAAGGCATATTCACAGGATGGGTAGAAATTATGGACTCTCTAGATGGGATAGGAGATTGGGAGAGTGAGTTAGAAACAAGAAACTAAGCCAGGCGTGGTGGTGCATGCCTGTAATCCCAGCAGAGAGGCAGAGGCAGGTGGATCTCTATGAGTTCGAGGCCAGCCTGGTTGACAAAGCGAATCCAGGACAGCCAAGGCTACACAGAGAAACCTTGTCTCGAAAAACCAAAAAAAGAAAAAGAAACAAACAATTATCAGGGAGACTGCTGCCCAACCACTGCCTTCTGTATCACTGCCCATCCTGTGTTGCCCAAGCCTGAAGCCAAAAGCCAGACCAGCACGTCCATCTGTACTGCTGGTATGAGTAGGAGCCACAGGAATGTTCCATATACTCTGAACAGAATGAGGAGTTGATGAGCTATCAAGAAAGTCATTGCAGGCCGGGCGGGTGGTACAGCAGAAAGTAGAGGCAAGCAGATCTTTGAGTTTGGGGCCAGCATGGTCTACAAAGCGAGTCCAGAATAACCAGGGTTACACAGAGAAACCCTCTTTCAAAGAAAAAGAGAGGTCGACCCCTCTGTCTCCTGCGTGAGATACGTGTCGACCCGGAGCTCCGCCAATAAACTGCCTCATGTGTTTACAGCAAAAAAAAGAAAAAGAGAAAGAAAAAAAAAATCTATAAAGAGAGTCCAGGACAGCTAGGGCTTTGTTACACAGAGAAACCCTGTCTCGAAAAAACAAAACAAAACAAAAGCCAGGCAGTGGTGGCACACGATTCTAATCCCAGCACTTGGGAGGCAGAGGCAGGCGGATCCCTGTGAATTCAAGGTCAGCCTGATCTACAAAGCAAGTCTGGGACAGCAAAGGCTAAACAGAGAAACCTTGCTTCGAAAAAAGAAAAAAGAAGAAGAAAGTCATTGCAGATCCAAGCTTGCCTGATTACAGAATTTACCAGCTTTATCTTTTAAAATACTTATAGAGACATTCAGGGTCATCCTTAGCTATATAACAAGTTTGAGGCCAGCCTGGGCGATATGAGAATCTGTTTTTAAACAAGCAAAGTGCCACAAAAACAAAAAGTAAGATAAATATAAAATATTATGGAGAGAAACAAAAGGAACTGCCCTCTAGATGAGAGGGCCTAGGGTTTAAGTTTGGGAGTTACTTATTTTATATCGTTATATGTAAATAGAAGGCCTTAAAGAGACAGACTAGAGACTGCCAGCCAGGAGCCGGTCACTGCCACACTTCCTTTCTGTTGCCGCCTTCTTTCCTTCCTTCTTTCCTTCCACCCTCCCTCCCTCCCTTACTTTCTTCCTTTCTACAGTCTTGCTTGTAGCTCTTTCTAGCCTCGAGTTCATGCAGTCCTCGTGCATGCTAGGATTGCAGTGGAGGAACAGCATGCAAAGGTCACACTGCTTCTTTCTTTTGGCAGAGAGACAGATCTCTCTGACTGGTCTGAAATTAATGTAGACCAGGCTATCCTCAAACTCATTGCTGGGGCCTGGAGAGATGGCTCAGCGGTTAAAAGCACTGACTGCTCTTCCAGAGGTCCTGAGTTCAATTCCCAGGAACCACATGGTGGCTCACAACCATCTGTAATGTGATTTGATGCCCTCTCCTGGCCTGCAGGTTTATATGTAGATCACTGTATAAATAATAAATAAATAAATAAGTCTTTTTTTTTTTTTTAACTCACTGCTGTCTGTCTGCCTGGAGTTAAAGATGTGTGCCACAACACTCATTGCTGCTGCCTTCTGCAGAGTGAATATAGCAGTTGGTTCCCAATACAACTACAGCTTTTATGAGCCGCTGTGGAACCCTCTTGGTCGTTATGTCAACAGAGCTTCTTCAGCTCGTGCACAATGATGGGGTGCCTTCAGAGCCATTTTCTCTCTTTTTTGGTGGCTTTTGTTTTTGGAAGGTGATCACTTGATGAGCGACTGTCTCTTGCTGTCACTGATGAGCTTGTTCTTTGGATCCAAAATGTAGCTGTACACTCAACTCAGCTAAGACGTTATGGCCACAGAGAAATGAAAGGTTGAAAGGTCTCCAGGCAGGTTCACTGCTGACAGCGCTGAGATGCCTATGTAATAGAAGTAACTGCTCGCTCTCTTGAGCATTCTCTCTCTGTCTCTCTCTCTCTCTGGGGTTTTGTTTTTGTTTTTTCTTGAGACAGGGTTTCTCTGTATAACCCTGGAACATGCTCTGTAGACCAGGCTGGCCTCAAACTCAGAGAAATGCCTGCTTCTACCTCCCAAGTGCTGGGATCAAAGGCGTGTGCCACCCTGCCTGGTTTCTGTCAGTTCTCTAGAACAATAGTATTTCTGTGTCATAGAAAAGGAAACCAAAGCCGGGCGGTGGTGGCGCACGCCTTTAATCCCAGCACTTGGGAGGCAGAGGCAGGTGGATCTCAGTGAGTTCAAGGCCAGCCTGGTCTACAAAGCAAGTCTAGGACAGCCAAGGTACACAGAGAACCCTGACTCGAAAAACCAAAAAAAAAGAAAGAAAGAAAGAAACCAAAGGTAGAGAAAATAAAGTTTTTGTTTAAGCTGCAAATGTAAGATCAGCTGCAGTCTTTTTTCCTTCTGAAGCGCCTGGACTCTGAGGAAACAGTCTCTGAAGCCTCTGCCAGCCCAGACAGGCTGTGTGTGTGTGTGTGTGTGTGTGTGTGTGTGTGTGTGTGTGTGTGTGTGTGAGAGAGAGAGAGAGAGAGAGAGAGAGAGAGAGAGAGAGAGAGAGAGAGAGAGAGAGAAAATGGTGTAAGTCTACCAGCTGGATGCAGTCACCAGACCCTCCCAGCCACCACCGTGCTTCCTGGAGCTCCCAACTTCCTTATGACTGTGTTCTTATCTCACAGGAGCAATGAAGTCTGGGTCCTTGACCTGGAGCAGTGGTCGTGGTCCAAGCCGAACATCTCTGGCCCCAGTCCTCATCCCCGAGGTGGCCAGTCTCAGGTGCTAAAGAGTTTAACTATTGAGCAAGCACTGTAGTGTCTTTATGGGAGTGAGGTGAGGTCCCTGTGTAGTGAGCCAAAGAGAATTTCTCACTCTTCTTGTGCATGTGCTGTTTGTTCTCAGCTTCTATTGTGCTGTATTAGTTATGAGGGTTTTATTAAAGAATTCTAGTATTTCTGTGGTTAACACTTGTGTTAGTATTTTCTCAAGTTAGAATGTGTCTGTTCAGGGGTCATCGGTTCAAAGCGATAGCATTGACATGGGTTGGGAAGAGTGGGCAGCTGGGACACTCAACTTGGGAGCTGGCATGATTTGTGTATGTCACTGAATCATGGGAAATGAGATACCCGTATCTGTCTTTGTAAGAGTTAGTTTAAATTTCTTTGTCTCCCCAGATTGTTCTAGATGATGTGACTATCCTAATCCTTGGCGGGTGTGGCGGTCCCAATGCTGTGAGTACTGCAGTGACACTTGCTAAGTGCTGGAAACATGCTTATCCTGCTCGCTTAGGAAGACACAGTCTTCTGTCGGCATGCCGGCTTAGAGACTGTCCTTTCCACTTGGAATAGACAGCTTTTGTATTTTCTGCCCTTTTCTCTGTTCTTTGGGGGTGGGGGTGTTGAAAGGTACTTTTTAGACAGAAACATTGGTCTCTTGAATATTCATTTCTCAATTCTTCCTATTCCTGTTTCCTCTTTAAGCAATAAGGTTTGCCAATATTATTTGTTTTTTTCAGGGAGCAGTAGGATAGAAAAACAGATAGATAACTGAAATCTACATGGAATTTACTAAAGAGTACAAACTGGTGGTGCACAGCCTTTCATCCCAGCACTAGGGCGGCAGAGGCAGGCTGATCTCTGTGAGTTCAAGGCCAGCGTGGTCTATACAGCAAGTCCAGGACAGCCAAGGCTACACAGAAAAACCCTATTTAAAAAAAAAAGAAAGAGGGGGCTGGAGAGATGGCTCAGAGGTTAAGAGCACTGTCTGCTCTTCCAAAGGTCATGAGTTCAATTCCCAGCAACCACATGGTGGCTCATAACCATCTATAATGAGATCTGGTGTCCTCTTCTGGCCTGCAGATGCACATGTAGACATACCTAAATATAAATGTACATAAATAAATAAATGTTTAAAAGAAAGAAAGAAAGAAAGAAAGAATGCAGACTGAGAGCGTTAGTGCACGTTACCTCTCCCCTACACACAGGCACACACACGCCCATCCCAGCGACAGTTGGTGCATTGGTCACAACAACAGTTCCATGTGTCAGGACAGTCAGTGACCATGCAGGAATGAGTGGAGGCCAGAGTCATAGCTGAATGACAACTACCCACGGACTTAGGACGTCCACCCTGCAAGCCAGGCAGCACCGTTGTGCCACACGTAAATAAATTAATAAGTAAATAAACATACAGCAGTTGTGTAAGTTGTACCTGGAACACATGCCAACCCTGAGTTCTGTTGTTGGTCCTTCTCCTACAGCTGTTCAAAGACGCCTGGCTGCTGCACATGCACCCAGGTCCCTGGGCCTGGCAGCCACTCAAGGTAGAAAACGAAGACCATGGTGCCCCGGAACTATGGTGCCATCCAGCCTGCCGGGTAAGCGGGGAACGATCAGCCAGCAAGAAATGCCCTAAAGTGGAAAACAGAATTAATGTTTTAAATTCCAAGAGAAATTTGTACAGAAGTAGAAAAGTTTGGCGTCACCTCCACGAGCCATTTGATAGGACACATCGTTTCACTTCTAGCTTTAAGGATTCATTGTCTACAAAATGTTCCCCAGGGTCCCTCAAACACAGACAGACACCCTGTTCCACAGCATAACCTATGACCCCACACTGTGGCAGCATTACTCTTGTCTACCTGCCTGCCTAGCCAGCAGGGCTTTCATCGCCGTAGCTCAGGCACAAAACCCCGGGCCCATTGCTAGTAGCTGTGTTGGAAATGGTGACAGTTGCATGAATGGTGAGAGCTGGGACGGGGTGTGAGCACAAGTCCTTTGTCTTCCAGGTGGGACAGTGTGTGGTGGTCTTCAGCCAAGCTCCTAGTGGGAGAGCGCCCCTCAGCCCCAGTTTGAACTCTCGCCCATCACCCATCAGTGCCACTCCTCCAGCCCTAGTTCCCGAAACCAGAGAGTACCGCTCCCAGTCCCCAGTGAGGAGTATGGACGAAGCGCCTTGTGTTAATGGCCGCTGGGGAACGCTGAGGCCCAGGGCTCAGAGGCAGACTCCCTCAGGTTCCCGGGAAGGGAGCCTCTCCCCAGCCAGAGGAGATGGCTCGCCTATCCTCAATGGTGGAAATTTGTCTCCAGGAACAGCAGCTGTTGGGGGTGCTTCCTTAGACAGCCCAGTACAGGTGGTATCTCCAAGCACTCCATCTGCCTCTGAAGGGTATGACCTAAAAATGGGACTTTCTCTAGCCCCCCGGCGAGGGTCTCTACCAGATCAGAAGGACCTGAGGTTAAATTCCATTGATCTGAATTGGGACCTGAAGTCTGCTTCCAGCAGCAGTCATGTGGAGAGTGCAGACAACAGGACAGTTGCGGGGAGTGTGAGACACCCTCCAGAACAGACAAATGGTGTTCACACCCCACCACACGTGGCCAGTGCTCTTGCAGGGGCTGTATCTCCCGGAGCCCTGCGTCGGAGTTTGGAAGCCGTCAAAGCGATGTCATCCAAAGGCCCCTCAGCCTCAGCCGCACTAAGCCCTCCTCTTGGGTCTTCTCCAAGCTCCCCTGGGAGTCAGAATCTGAGCAGTGGAGAAACGGTACCCATCCCCCGCCCCGGACAAGCCCAAGGAGATGGTCATTCCTTACCCCCCATTGCTCGCCGCCTGGGCCACCACCCTCCGCAGTCCCTCAATGTTGGCAAACCCCTGTACCAGAGTATGAACTGCAAACCCATGCAGATGTATGTGCTGGACATTAAAGACACCAAGGAGAAAGGCCGGGTGAAGTGGAAAGTATTTACCAGCAGTTCTGTGGTCGGGCCCCCTGAAACCAGCCTGCACACAGTGGTCCAGGGCAGAGGAGAGCTCATCATATTTGGAGGGCTCATGGACAAGAAGCAGAATGTGAAGTACTATCCAAAAACCAACGCCTTGTACTTTGTGCGAGCGAAGAGATAATGTGTTCAAAACCCCTTCCCTTTCTGTGGCTTTTAATTTGGAATTTTCCAGTGGACAAGCATTTGGACTGACACTTGGGAAAAACAACATGACTCCCACAAACCAAAACTCCAATTCCATGCCTGACTCACTCCAGGCTGGGATCAAATCTCCATTAAGGAAAAGATTATATATATATATATAAATACAGATATATTATATAGCCAACTCTGTTTACAAATAAAGGCGAGATCTTCGTCCTGGTTCAGATCAGCTGTTGCTGTCTTAGCAGAGGCCGTGCTGTCCTTTTCTACTCTGCTGATAACTAGACCAGGAAGTAAGGGGACAGACCAACAGCAGTGACTTCCCACAAGAAGCTGAAGAGGCCCCCTGTGATCTTCCTGTGGCCTTCACAGAGTCAGAAATGATGGGCCTAGACAGGACACCAAGGAAGACGCTTCAGCCACGCACTGCAGGGTCAGAGTCACAGGCAGCAGTTCTCCCATTCCTGCTTAAACCACGGAGGGCCCGTGACAGCTCTGCAGAAGCACCCTGTGCCTGGTCCCCTCTGACCTCTAATCCAGAGGAGTCACCCAACAAGAAATACTGTTCCTCACACGCTGGAGTCACACTGAAACAGTGTTTTAGAGCTGCCATCCATCCGTCTGCCTCCTTCCTGTCCGTCACTCTTTCTGCGTTCCCCATACATGTCCTAGCAAACATTCAGTGTCTGATTATGGAATTTTCTGACAATCGTGTTTGGTTGCAAGTTGCCAAAAAACATCCTTGTTTTCCTTTTAGAATTGGTCTTCAGGGGCCTCTTGTCTGTCTGTAGGCTGCTCCGCTGCCCTTTGCTGGTTTGGTTTGGGATGTTTTGTTTTATTTTGGGCATTTGGCCTTTTTTTATTTAAAGCACCAGAGCTTTTGTCGCTTCTGCCTCTCTTATAAAACCCCAGTGTCCATAGCTATCAGACCTTTAAAAGGCCAGTTGGGATCCGCTGCAGTGTGCTGGTACACACCTGTAACCCTAGCACTCTGGGCAGAGGCAGGATGACTTTAGGTTTGGGCCTAGCCTGAGTTATATGATGAGACTCTGTCTCAATGAAGCAAAATGAAATTAAGATGCCAGTATCACTTTTTTAAAAAAAAATCTATAAAGCATCAAAAGAATCAAAAGACACTCCCCTCCCCGCACAAGGTCTTACTATGTAGCTCAAAGAGATCCTCCTGTGTCTGCTTGTTACTTGTGACACAACCTTCTGCTGTGATGTTGACGGGTAACTGGCTGGAGGATCATGTCCTTGACCTTGGAGATACACGTTGACCTTGGAGCAGCTCCAGCCTTCACATCCTGCTCTTGTGTCCCCCAAACAGAGCTTTGCTTTCTACTTTGACTTCACTTCCTAGATAAAGTACAGCCAACCAGGAAAGTATGTATTTTGGTCACAGAAAAAACTGTCAACTACTGGTCTCTGAGCCATAGCCTGAACATAGGAGACATCAAAATAAGATTATTTCAAATGACCATGCAACTATGGATCTGGTGGTTTCTCATCAGTAGGTGAAGGATTTTATTTTATCTTTAAAACTGAAATTGAAACAACCACAACAAAAACATGTTTCCTAGCCCCACTCCTTCTTTTTCTTGCCAGCGTTCTCCAGGCACAATCCCGCTGCGGCTGGCCCTGCGTCCTGGCTCACAGCCAGCACTCTACCTGTCAGACAGGTGTGCGTCTCCTGCCTCGTGCTCTTCTTCCCTTAGCTGTTAGCTTTGCTCTGGTGGTCTTGGCAGGAAAGCCCTGTTTCTAGGCCTAGGAAAGGGCTGGCTCTCAAGGAGGCGCCTGTGCTCTGGAGCTGCTCCTGGGGGCACACCCCTGTGCCTACTTCCTCTGTGTCCTACCACTCCAACTCGCTGCTCTGTTGCTGCTGCCAGTCCTTTGGCCAAGACTGTCTTGTGGGGTCCTGACTTCAGAGTCGAGCCAGCAGATAAACAGCCTGGCATTGCCGACCCCTGTCTCTGGGGTTTGTGGACGGCGCCTCCCTACTTGGTTTCTACTTACACATCAAGTAAGTATTAGGACCCCTGAAAGCTCAGACGCCCCACTTTGTGGTCTTTCTCTTTCCCCTGTGGCCTTGATAAACTGGCTGTCAACTGTTGCTTCTTCTACTTTTTCCCAAGTAGGCAGGCACCTGAAATACTAACATCTCAGAAAGTGATGGGCTCCTCTGCACTCTGGGGTCCTAGGGCTGCCCGCAGTGCTGAGAGCCCAGGTGTCTGCAGTCTCTCCAGAGAAAACAGAATGCGCCTTGCCAGCACCCAGCCATGTAGAACTTGGTGGTTCCTGAACACTGTGCATGTGTCCTGTGGGACGTGACTCAACAGTGAAGATGGTAGTCTCCTCGGCCCCAAAAGGACTTCCAGTGTCTCAGCAGAGGGCATCATCCACACAGCTTCTTTTTTGACACGATACCAATTTTGTCTTAAAATTCACCGGGAGACATGAGGCAAAGTAATTTTGTTTGAACCCTCAGGAGCACCTAGAGAAAATATTTATCAGTATTTAAGTATTTAAAATACATCTTGTTTCTACTTGAAGCTTTAAACCTTTCCATTCCTGCAAGTGTGCCTTTGAGAGTCCTCAGTCATATTAACGTCAGTCATTTTGCTGGCCTGTGTGAGAGTTCCCCGCTCGGCTCCGCTCCTGCACAGAGCTTCCTGTCCTGCATCCCACACACCATGCAGCAGAGAGCATTCATTTTCGTTCCTGGTCTGCCTTGAGAGCACCACAGCCCACCTCCCTCCACATTTTGGGAGCCACCAGTAAAGTATAGAAACAAACTTCAATTTTGTTGAAGACAGTGCTGGACTTGATCTCCTCTCAGCTTCCCATGGGTGGGTTGATTCTAACGCGTGAGCTACAGCAAGAACGCAAACTGTGAACTGGAGGAACCAATGGTCTTTGAACTCCTGAAAATGAAGAGAGGAGAGGAGAGAGCAGTATTCCAAGAAGGCTCGACTTTGAAGGACAAGAAGCCACTGGCAGTGGAACAAGAGGATCCTCCCTCCCTTTGCTTTGTCTGAGTTCTTTCTGCTTTGCTTTTGCCCTTCCGCTTCAAAGTGAAATCACCTGCTTGGTCTGTCCATCTGTCTGTCCTTGTCCTCATGGTGACTCCAGCATGGTGATGCATTCTGCTTTGCATTGTCTATGGCCTCACCAGCACATAAGACAGTGGGGAAGGTCTGAAGGGGTCCGGGGTAGGAAGCCTGGCCTCCGGACTGCATCAGGCATGTGCTGTGGTCACCAGCAGGTGGCCTCTCACCACCATCCTTGTGAATGAAAGCCAACCTCTCTAGCTCCACTGTGCTTGCTCTACTCACTCTGCCCCCTCCTACCAACCAGGGCTCATGTCAGTGCACACCCACCGTGCCCTGGCAAAGCTGGTGCTGTGGGTGACGTCCCCATACAACTCAGGGTGCATGGTGGCTCACCCTGGTAGTCATTTTAGGCACATCGCAGTGTAGGAATGACAGTGGAATCCATGGATATTTAAATCTGTCAATTTCATTTTTGTTAATGTTTTCCCCCATGACTTTTTAGCAATTTAACAAATAAAACAAAAATGGACTGAATTGTCTTAACTATTTTATTAATTAGTATAGGGAAGAAGAAGAAAAAATCCCTGGGATGAAGGGCAGTGGGAGGGAAACAAGATGATTGGGAGGTTGTGTTTGCTGAGAGGGAATGCTGGCCCGGTCCCTGCCATGCCTGACGGACTTGGAGTTGCAGATCCTCAGTCTCACCCTGAGGTGGAAACCCCATGGGAAGTGACAGAGTTGTGCAAAGGACCAGGACAGCCTTTTCACCATCACTGGCCTGAGCAGAATTGACACAGGACCATGGGGCCTTGAAGCAACACAGCAAATAGGGCTTTCTTACTGCTTCCCTCTTTCCTGCCTCACCCTGGGGTGCAGGTCTTACCAGCTGTGGGGTAGTTGGTTCTGCCCTGTAGGATCAGGAAGATGCATTGGGGGTGCAGAGGACGAGTACTGGCCTTGTGCGTAGCAAGCACAGTACTCCCCAGCCAGGTCGGGCCCCCTCATTTGAGTGTAAATTACGAGGAATAGAGACTATGCAGATTTCCCCAATCCTGGTCACCACCCTGAACCTGAGCCTTTATCTTCTGGGAACCTGAGAAAGGTCCCTAAAAGCAGTGGACCAGGAGCATCTTTAATTCTGGCAAGATAGGAGGCACTACCTCCACCCCAACAGGCTGGTCTTGTGTAGAGCTGCCACACATGATTGGGGCTACCCCTTGTTTCCTCTGCCTCCACCCCCACAGGACAGCACCCCTTAGCTGTTCTGGGCCCTTCTGCAGTGTTACCAGTGGACGCCTATAAGGAGTGATTTCGCCATTGCTGCAAGTGAGCAGGCACTGGCCGGGAGGAGGTGATAGCTGTCATAAAATCAGGACTGAGATCTCCATGCCCTTTCAAGTCTTGAAACTTGACTCTGGACTCAGAGGGGTTATAATGCAGGCCTTGAACCAGGATAGACGTGGAGCTGCCACAAGCCTTCACCTTTGAACCTACTTCACTCAGCTTGGTCAGTAAAAAGGCAGTGGGGAAGCCGCCCTCTAGCAATTTAGCTGGACCCAGGCAAGGGTTACACGTTTGAGTGGATGTGATTCCTCCCAACGGCCACCGGGGGGAGCCCTACGAAAGGCTTTGTGTGCTCTCTCCAAAGCGGTGAGGAGAGGATGACTTGCCCCGCCCATTATTTTCTTTCTGAAAGCCTCCCTGCCTTGCCTGCCTCGACTTCAAAGTACCATCCCTATGCAAACCCTACAGGTACTGCCCAGCACCCCAGCGATCTCCATCCCAGCCCCCAGCTGTGGAAAAATTGGAATCTCTTTGAAGCTGGGCTCTGGGCCACAGATGCTGTCAATATACACAAAGTCAAGCTGGTGTCTTTAGTAAAGACCCAGAAGTTCCAGCTTCGTATTCTTATCCTACCTGCCCACCAGTGCAGGAGAGAGATGAGGGCTGCTGAAAACAGTTGACAAGAAGGCAGGTGCTGTTGCCTTCAAAAGGGCGGAGCTGACCTGGGATCCATGGTTCTCAGCAAAGCATCCCTTGAGCGTTTACTGACCTTCACCCCCAGGCAATAGGACATACTGGTGACCCAAAGAAACCCACACCTGGTGGAACTTACAGTGTCCTCACACCTGCTTCTTCACCCCAATAATCAGCAACAGATCAAAGGAACCATTCCACTCAAGCCCAGCTAGTGAATAATGAGTTCACAAGTGGGGGTCTCTGCAGGAGCAATAGGGAGCCCACCCCCCAACAGTGGAAACACTGAAAAGCCTCACTCCAGAATGAATGTGACATTCTCAAAACTGTGGAGAGGACACCCACCCTTTAGTTTTTTTTTGTTTTTTGTTTGTTTGTTTGTTTTTGGTTTTTCGAGACAGGGTCTCTCTGTGTAGCCTTGACTGTCCTGGACTCACTTTGTAGACCAGGCTGGCCTCGAACTCACAGCGATCCGCCTGCCTCTGCCTCCCAAGTGCTGGGATTAAAGGCGTGCGCCACCACGCCCGGCCCCACCCACCCTTTAGTTAACGTTGCCTCTACACCCTCTACTTCCTGAGACCACATGCAGAGTTGGGTGGGGGTTCAGGAGGGAGTGGTGAAGATCTGACCTCACTCCTCCTGTGAGGAACTGTCAGCAGGCAGGCCTGGTCTTGGGGAAGAGAACTTATGTCTCTTCCATAGTTACAGGCACTTTGACTAGGCTAGCAATGGCTGTTGCACTTGGTAGACAGTGTTCCAGGACAATGTGATGACCAGAGTTCATCCTTTCACATGTGGCGGGGAAAGATCACAACTAGAATCCCACGTAGGAGGAGCAAATGTGGTCTCTCAAGACGAGACCAGCACTGAAGGGCTCTGTGCAGAGTTCTCCCTAGAGCAGAACTGTGAGAGCTGACCTCTGAGGAGATGGGCCTTCTCATGATGCTTCCCTGGCTCTGAGTAATGCCAACACTCCCCCAACACGGAACAGGAGCCCCAATGGCTGGGGGAGCATGCAAGAGGCAGAGGCAAATCTCTTGAGTTGGACACCAGCCCGGTCTACGTAGTGAGTTCCAGGCTGTACAAGGACATTGCAGGCCATACAAGGCTACATATGGAACCCCTTTCTCAAAAAACCAAAACTAAAAATAAAGAAAAGGAAGAAGAGCCGGGCATGATGGCGCATAATCCCAGCACTCAGGGAGGTAGAGGCAGGCAGATTGCTGTGAGTTTGAGGCCAGCATGGTCTACAAAGCGAGTCCAGGACAGCTAATGCTACACAGAGAAACCCTGTCTCGAAAAGGAAAAAAGAAAAAAAGAAAAGGAAGAAGAAACTTGGAATGTTAGTAATGTAGGATGACAAGTAGCTGAACTTGAGTTTACCTGGAAATTACTGAGCTGAAATGACTGATTCAGAAATGCGTTAAAAGACAGGAAATGGTGTGTTTGGTGCGTTCGCTGGGCCTTCGTTTATACCGAAGGCCCTATGCACACTTAAGCACACACTACCATTGAGCAAGTCCTGAAGATGATTGAAATGCATTTATCTTTGTCACAGCCCTTTAATCCCAGCACCTGGGAGGCAAAGGCAGGCACATCTCTGAGTTCAAGGCCAGTCTGGTCTTCAGAGCAAGTTCTAGGACAGCAGGAGCTACACAGAGAAACTGTCTTAAAAAAGAAAAAAAAAAGGAAATAAAATAAAATAATAAAATAAGATGTGTTCCATCCCTCTGCCAGGGATGGAACCTTATGCATGTGGGTAGGCGTTACCATCAAGCCACGCCCCCAGCCCTTACTGCTTCACAAGGAGAAATCAGGGCCTCACCTGGGGTCCTAGCAAGTGCCAGTAGACCAAGGCAGATGCTCCGGTACATAGAAAAGCCCTTGATAAGGCCCAGCAGTGTGAGAACCACTGACAGGTCCTTCTAGAACCTTAAGAAGGACAAGCTGGAGCTATCTAATGGAATGAGATCCAGAAATTGGTGTCTTGGGGGGGGGGGTGGCCAAGTGGATGTGCGGAGGGAGAAGGTTACTGAGTGGTAGGTACCCACCACCATGTGCAATGCTCAACGCATGCATTGTGCCTGCTGCTTGTCAGGTGGCACCTCACCCTGGAGACTTCATACTTGAGCCTGGAGGTCGGGGAGAAGGGACTGTGTGAACAGCAAAGCGCACTCCTCCCAGGGGTGAAGGGTGTGGCTATGGTGTGATTGGGCTTTTCCAGAAGGATTTTTTTTTTTAAGATTTATTTATTATTATGTCTACAGTGCTCTGCCTGCATGTACACCTGCACGCCAGAAGAGGGCATCAGATCACATTATAGACGGTTGTGAGCCACCATGTGGTTGTAGGAATTGAACTCAGGACCTCTAGAGGAGCAGTCAGTGCCCTTAACCTCTGAGCCATCTCTCCAACCCCCAGAGGGATTTTTTTTCTTTTTCTTTTTCTTTTCTTTCTTTCTTTTTTTTTTTTTTTTAAGACTTATGCTGTCAACAGGCAGGGGCGGTGCATGCCATTCATTCAAGCACTCAGGAGACAGAGGCAGGCAGATCTCTGTGAATTTGAGGCCAGCCTGGTCTACAAAGTGAGTCTAGGACAACTAAGGCCATACAGAGAAACCCTGTCCCCCCCTCAAAAAAAAACCAAAAAAACCTAAAAACTCTTATTCTGTGTGTGTATGTGTCTGTGTTGTGTGTGTATGTGTGTGTCTGTGTTGTATGTGTGTGTGTCTATGTCTGTGTTGTGTGTGTCTGTGTTGTATGTATGTGTCTGTGGTGTGTGTGTGTCTGTTGTATGTGTGTGTGTCTGTTGTGTGTCTATGCGTGTCTGTGTTGTATGTGTGTGTGCCTGTGTCTGTACCTTCATAGATGCACATGTGCCACAGCCAAAGGATAACCCATGGGAGTGGATCCTCTCCATCTATGATGTGGGTCTCAGTAGTTTCCCTTCTACTATGTGGCCCCAAGGATCAAACTCAGGTTGTCATCAGGCTTGGCAGCGAGTGCTGTCACCTGCCAAGCCACGGAGCCTAACAGATCCCAGGAGGCCTTAGACCCACTCAGCTGAGAGCTAACTGGGGAGCAGCTAGTCCAGGGAAGACCTTGACATGACAGCATGCCAGGTAGAACATCAGAGCAAAGGCAGGCTCAGTCTCTATCTGGAGAGGCTCCGCCCATCTGTGGCTGACCGTGTCCAACTCTGGCCAGATCACTCATATCCTACACCCCACTGTCTGTTGTGTTACCTACACGTGGTCCCCTCCTGACCTTCTTTTGGGGATTTCCTCTGACCCTCTGGTCTGCACCCTCTTTCCCTCTCAGTTAGGAGAACCACCGTCCGTCCAGTTGCTGGAGAGTCGCCATGGCAGCCTGACGGCCATGTCTTTGACTGGACTGGCTGTACTTTCAGCCTGAGAGAGGCTGAGGGTGGCCATGTAGGAGGCCAGGTAAGCAATCCAAGCAAGAGGTGAAGAAGTGTGTATTTATGAGCACACCTTGAACCAAAGGGAGGAGAGTGGATGCTACTCCAGGTGCATGGAGGAGCCGGCTGAGGGTCTGAGTCTTTGTCCCTATCTGCCCTACATCAGCATACACAAGGCTATCTATTTCTTGCTTTCAACCACCCTCACCCCAGGTCAGGCCTCTGTGTGCCCACCAACCTCAACCTCCCTTCTACTCCAGGCTGGTGATGTGTTCCTGCCTCGAGAACCCTGCCCTGTGGGCTGATGGTGCCCTTGACCCGAGGTGCTTGATAAATACATGTGGGGACATCAAACTGTGAAGAAGGGAGTGAATTCACCAGAGAGCTCTACACCAGATGGGTCATTTACTTTACCTTAGGCTTTAAAAGAGAAACAGCTTCCTGAAGCTGAGGGGAGGGGGAGAGAAAATTTAGTGCTTAAAGAACACAGGAAGCTGGGCGTGGTGGCGCACGCCTTTAATCAGGCCAGCCTGGTCTACAAAGCAAGTCCAGGACAGCCAAGGCTACACAGAGAAACCCTGTCTCAAAAAAGACCAAAAATAAATAAATAAATAAATAAAATAAAGAACACAGGAGATTAGAACCCAGCACACCAAAATAGTCCACAGATGCCTTAAGCACTGCACTGAACTTGCCACCCTCAGTCGGTGTTGGTTGGCTCCCAGTCCCCACCAGCAATGTTTATTTAATCAAGATCTTGGGCCCTGCTGTGACTGACTCGTGAATACAAAATCCATTTGCTGAAACCTAACTCTAATAGGCCCTAATCCAACCAGAGAGTGCCTTTATAAGGTGTGGTCGTCAGCGCTCGAGATGGCAGAGGCAGGCAGACGTCTTGAGTCTGGTCTACATAAGCAAGCCCCAGGCTAGCCAAGGCTGCATATTGAGGTCCTGTATATTAACAAAACAAAACAAGAGATGGGGCTGAGGGGTGGGGGTGGGGGATGGGGTGAGCGGCAGAAGCCAGTGTGGTAGTGCACACTGGTAATCCCAGCACTGAAGAGGCTGAGTTCGCCAGGACTGAGAGCTCGCCTCCAAAAAAAATAAGGAAACAACAGCAGGGGACCGAGCAGAGAAGAGGCTACCTCCTCCTCATGCACGGAGAAGGCAGAGGCAGAAACAACCCAGCAACAAGGTTGGATCTTCAACCTCCGGCTGTGCAAAGACCCTCCTCTGCGGTTGGAGGCCCAGCCTATGGTACCGGCAGAGCTGCACCGTGCACTTGTTAAGTGCGCAGACTCTATACCTCCCCCCCCCCCCATACCCAGAGTCCAGCTCCATGCTCCCGGATCTTTTCTTGAGCTCACAGGAAGCAGTGAATACTAAACCCCTGACATTCTGGCCAGCAGCTCCTCTAACCAACAACCTCCCGGTCTGTGCCCAAGAGCATCTAAATTCTCACCCGGCCACCAGGTTAATACCCGGTCTGCCAAGTTGTTGCGTTTTTTCATCCCCTTCGTTGAGCCTCTCTCCCACAAACCAAGACTGGGCAAGGCTGAATGTGAAGTCTAGAAGCCCAAAGATAATTAAGATCTGATCACTCCTGGCCTCAGAAGAGAGCTGTGACCCAGGAGCATGCGCAATGGATTCCAGCCGCGGAGTTCTATACAAATGTTTCCTCCTGTACTTCTGCCTCGCTGCCCTGTAAGCCGGGCAAGGGAAGCGCGCCCTCTTGCACCCTCCTCCCTTCCGTACCCAAAACCCCCGAGACACAAACCTCTCTCTGCCTCTTGTGGGTTTGCGGCCCTCTTGCTGCTGTTAGCTTCACTAGCCCCCTCCTAGGTGTCCAGGGTGAAGTGTTGAAAACCCAGAACCCAATCTGGCTGCATAGATACGTGTTTTTAGAGTCAGGTAACCCAGGCTTCTGAGTCTGTTTTTCCACTGACTAGCTGTGCGGCGGGTGTAACCTCAGACAAGTCATGTCATTCCTCCAAGTTTCTTCATCTTGTAATAAAAGAGACATGATGCTGTTTACACGGAGACGAATGTCACCAGACTCCAGTCCAGCGACCCGCACAAGATCCCCCTAACGCATTCCTTACAAAGGACTGCCTAGCCCTCCTTGAAGACACAGTAGGAGATGCTGGGGAAGATAAGAGATGCCTTTCAGAGCATCGTCCCTTCGTCCCTTCGTCCGGTCCAGCTCACAGGCATTTACTGAGCAGCCACCTTCGGAGTTGCTCACAGGCCCAGGCTGGATGGAGCACCCAGTCCGAGGGCAGGACTTCTGGCTCACCCTGGCTTCCCCAGCACTAACCAGGAGCCGGGCACACCGTTGGGGCTTGGTCATTGTTGAATGACAGCAATGAGGAAATCAATTAGTAAACAAGCGGCTCTTTATTTAGACCTCTTACAAAGTCCCTTGACTTCTCAGTCCAGAGAGGTTTGGCTCTGGGCCTGCTGAGCAGGATTGATGGGCCAGTGACATTAATAACAGCCGAATAATAACTAAACCCTACTGAGTTGTGCTCCCAGCACTGTTGTAAAGAACCCTATGAGGTTAAAAGGGGAGGGGGGGGGAAGCCAGGCATGGTGGTGCCTTTAATCCCAGTACTTAGAGAGGCAGAGGCAGGAGGAACTTTGTCAGTTTGAGGCAGCTTGTCTGCACAGCAAGTTCCAGCCCACCAGGGATATATAGTGAGGTCATCTGAGAGAGAGAGAGAGAGAGAGAGAGAGAGAGAGAGAGAGAGAGAGAGAGAAGAGAAGAGAAGAAAAGAAGGAGAAGAAGAGGAGGAGGAGGAGGAGAGAAGAGAGAGAGTTGGGAGGTGTTAGCACACACCATTTAATCCCAGCACTTGGAAGACAGAGGCAGATGGGAGATGGGTCATTGTGAGTTTGAAGCCAGCCTGGTTTACAGAGCGAATTCCAGAATACAGAGCTACACAGAGAAACCCGGTCTCAAAAAACCAGGGGGCGGGGGGGGGGGGGCGCATAGGAAAGGGAAGGAAATAATGTCCACTTTGTAGAACAGGAAACTGAGGTACCGAGAACTGAGGAAGCCTTCCTGCGGGAGATGAGAACGTTTGAGAGGAAAATCTGAGCTCAGACTGGTAAAGCCAAAGAAGATGCAGCTGAGGGAAGGAACTGCTGACTTTACAAAACCAACAAAGACGGGCCGGAATTCAGGAGCCCTTCCTCTCCCTGTGTCCATGGCAACAGTCTGCACATGCGCTTCGCGGACCGCGTCTAGGCCGAGCGGAAGCAGGCTCTTCGGGCAGGACCCGACCGCTGGGCGGGCTTTTAAAAGGATGGTCCTTCCTCCAGTCAGCCTGCGGCGGGCGCTGTGAAGGTTAGTGGTCTCGGGAGTCGGAATCGAGGAAGGAGAGGCAAAGAAGGGCTGTGAGACTCTGGGAAGGCGATAAAGACTGAGGGGGCTTGTGGAAATATCTTCCCAGGGCAAGGATGGGCTTGTCCTGGCATTGCTCCCCAAAGAGCAACGTGAAAGAGTCGGGCTATGGAAATGCACCTTCGGGGTGGGGAGCTAGGCTCCAAGAGAGAGCCAGAGAGAGAGAGAGAGATTAAGGATCACGGGGCCAGTTTGGGATGATGGATACCCCTCTCTCCACTTCTACTTCCCGTATTCTGCCATATCTTTAGCTCACCGGGGTGTTTAACCATGGCCAGACCTCCCAGGCACGGTTCCGTGATTGTTCCAGACTGGCATGAGACAGTCGAGGGCAAGGAGTACTTAGCCTGCATCCTGCGCAAGAATCGCCGACGGGAGTTTGGTAAGAGCCCCCGCCCCCTCACCACCACACACCACGTGCCACTCGCGCACTCCCTGGGACGACGGCAGCAGGATGGTGGGATCTGCCCACAGCACTTCTCAGCATTGAGGTCTCCTCGGTGCCATGTCTCTACTGTCTCTAGTCTCAAACCCCGCCCCCCCTCCCCAAATCTCCTTAAAGCTAATTCCACCAACAGAGCTAGGGACATGGAAACAGCCCGTCCCTGCCAACAGCCACTGTCACCAGAGCTGCTGTGGACTGAGCCTTCATCCGGGGTCACGCCCTCTGCTGGGCACTTTGCACAGTGGCCCCCTGTGCAACCTTGTTTCAGGCGGGATTTCACTGTGTAGCCTTGAACTCAAAGAGATCCACCTGCCTCTGTCCTCCACGTGCTGGGATTAAAGGTGTGCTCCATCATTCAACCTTTTCCTTTTTTCTGGTTATATTTTATTTTATTTTGGTTTTTCAAGACAGGATTTCTCTGTTTCTCTGTTGTAGCCTTGGCTGTCCTAGAACTCACTCTGTAGACCAGGCTGGCCTGGAACTCAGAGATCCACCTGCCTCTGCCTTCCGAGTGCTAGGATTAAAGGCATGCACCACCATTCCCAGCCAATTCAATTTTTGTTTGTTTGTTTGTTTTTTCGAGGCAGTGTTTCTCTGTGTGGCCTTGCCTGTCCTAGACTCACTTTGTAGACCAGGCTGGCCTCAAATTCAACAGAGATCTGCCTGCCTCTGCCTCCTGAGTGGTAGGATTAAAGGTATACATGGCTCTATTAAACTTTCTCTTTTTTAAAAGATTTGTTTCTTTATTATTTATACAGTATTCTGCTCGAATGTGTGTGTGCAGGCCAGAAGAGGATACCAGATCTCATTGTAGATGGTTGTGAGACACCCATCATGTGGTTGCTAGGAATTGAACTCAGGACCTTTGGAAGAACAGACAGTGCTCTAAACCTTTAAGCTATCTCTCCAGCCCTCTATTAAACTTTGTTTTTATTTTTTGTTTTTTGCTTTTTAAAAAAAGATTTATTTGTTTTATTTATTGTATGTGAGTGCTTTATCTGCAGAAGAGAGCATCAGATAACATCTTAGTTGGTTGTGCGCCACCATGTGGTTGCTGGGAATTGAACTCAGGACCTCTGGAATAGCAAATGGCACCCTTAAACCTCTAAGCCATCTCTCCAGCCCTTTATTAAACTTTCTTAACAGCATATTTAAGAGACTTGTTTAGGATCATGTCCTAGTGAGGAAAAGAGAACCCCTTCAGTGTCTTGCTGTCTAGAGGAAGACATTGGGGCTCCCCAGGAGTAAGCCACATTACCCAGGCAAGGCCCTGGTTAACAGGCCAAGAGACACGGCATCTGTTTTGAGAGTCCAGCTATGGCCAGGGTAGACATACGAACAAGCCTCAGACCAAAGCTACTGGAAAAGCTGAGGCAGGAGGATCACAATTTGAGGGCTTACCTGGGCAACAGAGCAAGATTCTGACTCACAGGGCCTGAGGTATATATAGCTCAGTGGTAGAGCTGTCACTTACCATGCTAGGGGCTGTTCTGTCCCTGGTGTCACAAAGAAAAACAAAAAGCAGCACCCCATGTAGAACTTTAACTCATTAAATTACGACTGTCATCATTTTGATCTTTTTATGTGCAAGTTTTTTATCACATAGTTTATATGTAAGGGTGTTTTACCTACATGCATATCTGTACACCACATGCATGCAGCACCCACAGAGGTCAGAAGAGACGAAGAGGACTGATCCCCTGAGACAGAAGCTATAGGCAGTTTTGAGTCTCCATGTGGGTGCTGGGAATCGAACCCCTGTCCTCTGGAAGAGCCACTGGTGCGCTTAACCATTAAGCCATCTCTCCAGCTCCTATGCGCAAGTTTTAAGAACTCATAAAGATCTCAATGAATTGGCTTATGGGATTTGTTTGTAAAAGCTGTAAATATTTCTGCTTATATTTCCCTATGAAGGGGGTATTGTAAAACACCATGGTTTTGGATATGAGAAAGCCAGATTGAGTAGTGACAGTATCAGTAGAAAACACTGCAAACATCAAACTTAAAAGGGGCCTGGAGGAGCCGGAGAGCTAGCTCAGCTGTCAAGAGCGCTAACTGCCTTCTCAAAGGGCCTAGGTTGAGTTCCCAGCATCCCACATGACCGATCACAACTGCCTATCACTCCAGACCCAGGAAACCAACTGCCCTCTCCTGGCCACTGCAGGCATCAGGCATGCATGTGGTGTACATACGGAAATGCAGGTACTCATCAAATAAGTACATAAATAAATATGTAAACATAACAGCAACAAAGGACTTCCTGTTTTGGGGACCAGTAAGATGGCTCAGCCCAATAGTGCTTCCTGATAACTTGGGGTCCCCGGAAGCCACAATAAGGTGGAAGGAGAAAACCAACTTCACCAAGTTGTCCCCTGACTTTCACATGTGTAATGTGATATGCATATACCCCACATCATAATATACATAACAGTACATAAACGTGTGTAAAAACTTCACATTGCAGCCAGGACTATAAGAGAAACCCTGTCTGGAAAAACAAAAACAAAAACAAAACAAAACAAAAAATTTCACATTGGATATCTCTTAGACATACGAAGTTTGGGCTGGGGTCATTTGTCACTAACGATGGTAGTGGCCACAATTTATAAATAACTAACTTTAAAACAAAAACAAAAACATGGGCTGGAGAGTTGGCTCAGTGCTTAAGAGTACTATCTGCTCTTCCAAAGGTCCCGGGTTCAATTCCCAGCACCCACATGGCAGCTCACAACTGTCTGTAACACCAGTCCTAGGGATTCCGAGCCCTGCTTCAGGCTTCTGCGAACACTGGGCACACACATGATACACAAACACGCTTGCGTTACAAAACACCCAGTGGTTTTTTTTTTTTTTAATCTGTGTTAACAGCAAAGTGTGCCCAGTGAAATATGTTGTCTGGGGCCCCCAACATAGATCTAGGGCAGCTGACAATGCTGGTGAGATCTAGCCCATCTCTGTGTACCCTGGGCTTCTGGAGCAGACGCTCAGAATCAAGCTGGCTAATTAGCTTTTGAGACATATCTCTCACTCAGGGTCTGTGCATGTGCAGAATTGACTTTACCTCGCCCCCTTCCCCCACCCACCCCCCAACTCCCTGGCTCCCTCCTTGCCACAGGGTTGCTTGAACGGCCAGTACTGTCCCCTTCGGTTGTCATTGATACTGCCAGCTACAAGATCTTTGTGTCTGGGAAAAGTGGCGTGGGCAAGACAGCGCTAGTGGCGAAGCTGGCAGGCCTGGAAGTGCCCGTGGTGCACCAGGAGACGACTGGTGAGTGGGATTAACCCTCAGCTCGCCCGTGGTGGCCTTCCATGAGCTGGGGACAAGAACGCTGCCCCAGACTTACATTAGAAGGGGTGTATACTTAGTTGTGCCGTTTCCTCTGTGATCTTGGGAAACCGTGCTGTTTAGATTGGTACTAGAGAGTGGTGGCCACATACTTCCGGTCCAGTTGCTATAAAGGTAGATGGTCAAGACTTGCCCATCCCCCACCACATGTCCCAGGACCTTTGAGGTCTCCCTTTATAAGCATTAAAACTGCTTTTTCCGTGGTCCACCAAGGATTCCTGCAGAGCAAGACCATCATTTCCTGAGTCAGGATTCTCCCAGGTCAGGGACCATGCCTTCCATGTCAGAGTGGGTGACCCACAGGGTGGAGACGAACCTCTTTTTCTTACCCCCTTCCCAGCCCCACCCCCACACCCCACTTCTGAATGGCTGGTCCCAATTCTCCTCAGGTATTCAGACCACTGTGGTGTTTTGGCCCGCCAAGCTAAAGGCCAGCGACCGTGTCGTCATGTTCCGTTTTGAGTTCTGGGACTGTGGGGAGTCTGCCCTCAAGAAGTTTGACCACATGTTGCCGGTGAGCTGGGCAGGTGGGCCTGGGTGGGCTCTGGGTGACTGTTGTCGTCAGAGGCCTGCCCCGTCTACAGGTGCCTGACTTGAACATTAGAGACCTGACGGCAGTGTGCTGGGCTGCAGGGTTCTAACTGGCACTCTCTGCTCTGGGCCTCAGTTTCCCAGTCTGTGAAAGAAGGGATTGCTAATGATTCTTTTGGGAGCCCTTGATGCTGGTCAGGGGGTTCTAGCCCCATATGATTACGTGTTCACGACGTGGCAGTGTACCATTGGTCCTATGTGGTTATGTGGCAGTCTTCCATGAGTCAGCCTCTCTGTCCCTAGGCTTGCAAAGAGAATGCAGACGCCTTCCTGTTCCTCTTTTCCTTCACTGATCGTGCCTCCTTCGAAGACCTTCCTGAACAGTTGACCCGAATAAACAGTGAAGCTCCTGGGGCCGTCAAGATAGTTATTGGCTCCAAGTATCCTTTGAATGGCCCCTAGGGCGCCCTCCTGGTAAGGTATCTGTCACCCTGTGAGCCCCAACCCAAAAGGATCCCCTTAAAAGGTAGCCAGGACCTAGCCAGCCCCTGGATGTGGCCTCTAGAGAAGAGGCCAAGGCTGGCTCTGATAAGTTGGTGAGCCGAGCTGCTTGGCTAGGCGCCTTAACCCTCCTCCAGGTTTGACCAATACATGCACACAGACGTGCCAGAGCGAGACCTCACAGCCTTCAGGCAGGCCTGGGAACTGCCCTTGTTTCGGGTGAAGAGTGTGCCAGGGCGGCGGCTGGCAGATGGGCGTACCCTGGACGGGCGGGCTGGGCTGGCTGACACTGCCCATGTGCTCAACGGCCTCGCAGAACAGTTGTGGCACCAGGACCAGGTGGCAGCTGGCCTGCTCCCCAGCTCCCCAGAGAATGCTCCTGGCTGAAGGATGGTGGCATCCAGAGTAGAGGCTGGGACTCATGATCCCCACTTCCATCCCTTGGATGACCCAGGAAGATGGGACCTGAGGCCCAAGGCTGATGCAGGAACATTCTTCTATCCTGAGGACTGCCTAGGGAGAGCTCTTACATAGCAGTATGTGGGGACACAAGGCTCCAGAACTGAAAGGTCTAGCCCCACTGCCCTTCTGCAGCACCCACAGAGGATATGGTGGCAGCAGCACAGGGGTGGGGGTGGAAATGTGGGTGGTGGAGGTGGATATGTGGGGGGGTACTTGGAAGGACCCTGACCTCTTGATTTCGGCCAGGAGCCTTATTAAGTAACACCGTCCACTCTAACAGATAAACTCTGAAATCTCAGTGACTGAACTCTGTAGAAGTGGGTTTGTTTGTTTGTCTTTGCTCCCTGCACTTGCTCTGAGGCGTGTTCCCAGTTCATTAGCATTGAGTCGGCTGATAGGGAATGAGTGCATGCAGAAGGCCACCAGAGCTTTCGGTGGACACACTGCATTGACTGGCATCCTGTCCCATGAAGCAAGAAGGGAGCGTGAGACAAGTGGCCCCGCCCACATACCCAGGACGACAGCCCTTCACTCTGGTGACTCTTGACCTTGACAACTCAATGAGGTTGTAAGTCCACCTTCTGAAAAGGGCTTTGCCTAGGAGTCAAAATACACCACTGGGTAGGTCCAAGGACCCTCCCTACCGAGTAGAGGGCAGGGCAGTGGTTCTCAACCTGTGGGTCGAGACCCCTTGGTGGGTCAGATGACCCTTTCACGGAGATTGCTATGACCATGGGAAAACACAGGTGTTGGAAGGACCCTGCTGTCCGAGGCTGCAGTCTTCCTGGTCCAAATAGCCAGTCTAAGCTCAGTGTTATATGCAGGGCTCCCTCTCCCCAGCAGGTCCTCCTGCTCTCTGCCTGACTCCACCTGGAGAGTTGTCTTCAGGCATGGATGCCCTTAACCACAGTTGATATACGGCCTTTGACACCGCTTGCTGCTAGCTCTCCCCTCCCTGCACCTATAGGATAATTAGATACTGTGTTCCTGTTCATATGATAGGGGTGTGATGCCAAATGCAAATCAAACATCATTAAAATGTCTAATTTCAACCACTTACGCACAGCTATCCTAGAAGCCCCACCCACTCCCCAAGGACTATATAGCCTTGGTTCTCCCCGAATAAAGTTGACTAGCTCTCTGAAGTGGTTCCCAGAGTGGTCAGTATCCACAGTGCTCACAGCCTTTAGAGCTCTGTGCCTCGCCTCCTACTTCTCCTGCCTTCATGAGCTGGTGGCCAACAGCCCCCCAGGGAAAAGGAGAACCATACACAGGTATTTTCTTTTTCTTTTTCTTTCTTTTTTTTTTTTTTTTGGTATTTTCATTACAGTAGCAAAATTATTTTACAGTTGGGGGTCACCACAACATGAGGAACTGTATTAAAAGGTGGCAACATTAGGAAGGTTGAGAACCCGCTGGGGTAGGGTATGAGGTAGGTAGGCTGGGCTAGCTCTCCTGTATGGGAGGTTGGTGAGGAAGGAGGATGAGTGTAAGCAAGGGTACAGTGAACCCGCTAAACTAGACTACTCCATGGGTAGAAAAAAAAGTTTATTGGGGATCGGGGATCAGACCACCAGGGCTGGGGAATAGGGGATGGGGGCAGGGAGCATAGCAAGATGGGAAAGCAAGCAGACTTTAGACACCAGTCTACACAGTAAGTTTTCTGAGCTGATACAGGCTATTCTTTTTTTGTTTTTGTTTTTTTTGTTTTTGTTTTTCGAGACAGGGTTTCTCTGTGGAGCCTTGGCTGTCCTGGACTCACTTTGTAGACCAGGCTGGCCTCGAACTCACAGCAATCCGCCTGCCTCTGCTTCCCGAGTGCTGGGATTAAAGGCGTGTGCCACCACACCCGGCCTGATACAGGCTATTCTTATTAGCTGGGAACTAGCTGCCCAAGACAGTTGACCTTTGGGCCAGATTAAGGGAGGTATACATGCAGACAGAACACTGTATACTTAATAAATCTTTTTAAAAATATGTTATTTATTGATGTTTATTTTATATATATGATTGCTCTATCTGCATGTACATCTGCAGGCCAGAAGAGGGCATCAGACCCCAGTATAGATGGTTGTGAGCCACCATGTGGTTGCTGGGAATTGAACTCAGGACCTCTGGAAGACCAGATGGTGCTCTAAACCACTAGCTATCTCTCCAGCCCCCTTAATAAATAAATCTTCAAAACAAAACAAAAACCACAGGGCATGGTGGCACACGCCTTTAATCCCAGCACTTGGGAGGCAGAGGCAGGTAGATCGTTGTGAGTTTGAGGCCAGCCTGGTCTACAAAGCGAGTCTAGGACAGCCAGGGCTACACAGAGAGACCCTGTCTCAAAAAATCAAAAACAAAAAACAAAAAAAAGATGGCTTAGCGGCTGAGAGCACTGGCTGCTCCTCCAAAGGTCCTGAGTTCAATTCCCAGCAACCACATGATGGCTCACAACCATCTATAATGTGATCTGATGCCCTCTTTTGGTATTCATGAAGACAGAGCATTCGTGTACATAAAATACATAATTAAATACATCTTAAATTAAAAAACAACAACAACTAAGTGTTCCACCCTGCTTGCAACCTCACTGTAGGTGCTCATACAGGAGATGCTTGCTGATCCGTTCAGACCCCTCACAGGATCCTGCGAGACCTTGTTCCGTTTGGCCTGACTGCCCTGACGGGCACCCCTGGATCCTTGAGAAGATCACATGCACTTACACACAGGGCCTTGGTGCTGTTTTCTGCTGAAATGCTCTTCACGCGGGCTCTGTGTTGATTTAGGCTTCATTAACTCCACCTTCACAAAGGCTTTCTTGATCCAGGTCATCCCTGGAGGCCCTGTCCCTTGAGTTTTGTCACAACATTTATCACTGTTGTCTGTCTCTTGCCACTAGGACAAGCTCCATGAGCGCAGAGACCTACTGTGTGATGCCACCTGCTCTACAGCCAGTGCCCAAAACAGTCTTTATCACGTAGAATGTGCTTAATAAGTGGTTGAATGAATCCAGGGATCGATCTCTCCATCTATCCAGTCATCTGTCATTAATGCAGTCAATCGTGGTTTTCTTTTATTTTATTTATTGTATACGAGTGCTTTATCTGCGAAAGAGGGCATCAGATAACATTACTGATGGTTGTGAGCCACCATGTGGATGCTGGGAATTGAACTCAGGACCTCTGGAAGAGCAGGCGGCGCTCTTAACCACTGAGCCATCTCCCCGGCCCCCAAAATATTATTTTAACAGGGAATTTAATACAAGGTTTGGTTAAATTGGTGTTGGGAAGCTGAAAGGGAATTGGAGTGACAATGTCAACGTCAGTGGTTCCCTCTGGGGCTGCAGTACACAACTCACATGGCTTTCCGAAGTGGCCTTGATCTTGCACACATCCCATTTCTCCCCTACCTCCACCCCACATCACCGAAGGCTTCCACTCCACTGCTGACCTCCTTAGCACCCTTTTATCTTTTTTTTTTTTTTAAAGATTGATTTATTTATTATACACACAGTGTTTTTGTCTGCATGTATGTCTGTGTACCAGAAGAGGGCACTAGATCTCACTATAGATGGTTGTGAGCCATCATGTGGTTGCTGGGAATTGAACTCAGGACCTGTGGAAGAACAGCCGGTGCTCTTAACCTCTGCGCCATCTCTCCAGCCCCAGCATCATTTTATCTTCTAGGTCTCAGCTTACAGTCATTTCCTCACAGTGTCTGTCCCTGCAAAGGGTTTCCTCATCAGTAGGACCCACTCACAGCTACAATCCTCTGCTTCTTTCATGTCTGTCTCCACAGCTGGTCTGCAGACTCCATCAGTTCACAGACCCTATTTAGTGTGTTCACTGTGGGATAGCCAGTGTCTACTGCAGCCTCGCACATAGTCAGTTAACACTAGTGAAACTGGCAACTCATCCATCCATCCTTGTATCCACCAACCATGTGACCATTTTCATCTGTTCAGCCCTTTACCCATTTGTCCATCCACCCTCCCATCTGCCCTTCCCACCCACTGTATACCTTTAGAAAAATGTACTGATTGCTTGCTTGTCCAATTCAGTCGACTTGTTTATCTGCGTCCTGCCCAGCCATACATAGTCTCTCTAACCCTCTGCACATGTCCATCCAATCGTTTATTTCTCTATCTACACACCTATTGGTCAACTCATTCACTAGCCCACACATCCACTTATCTGTCCATCCAAATACTTATCCATCCACCTGTTAACCCCCACACTCGTACATCTACCACCTCACCCACCCACATAGCCATCCATCTACCCCTCATTTAATTCATCCACCTACTTACCGTCATCCATCCACAGTCTCCTCAGCAGCCTTCAGGAGAAAATCCATAGGAATCCAAAGATGAGGCCAGGGGTAGTGTTATACACCACTAGTACTAGCACGAAGGAGACAGAGACAGACAGATCTGTGTGAATTTGGGGGCCAGCTTGGCTTACATTACATAGCAAGCGTCAGGCTAGCCAGGGCTGCATAGTGAGGCCAGTCTAAAAACAACAACAACAAAAAGATGAAATCTGGTCTTTCCCACACTTCTAGAAACCCTCATCTAAAGGTTGAGACATCAGTCTCTCTGCTCTAGGATGCTGCCTTCTGCTGCCTCTTCCGGCAGGCGGGCCCATTGCTTTGGCTACACTGATTCTGTGAACAGAGGAACCCTACTTCCCCCCATGCCATCACCCTGCCCCCATGCACTGTAAGCTCAATTTTCTTAACAAATATATCTTATCACGGACTTATTAACCGAGCGTACATCACTTATAACCCGACTAACCTAAACAATAGGAAAAGAAGATTAAAGAACACAATAACTAAACCATAAGGATATCAGTTCCGAGGAACAGTTCTCCTGGTGTAATCAGCAGAATTTCTTCTGCTGGAACCTGGAGTAACCAGAACCCAGAACCTCAGCCAAAGCCTTGGATCCCCGAAGCCGTCCCTCAAGCGGTTCTCTCTAGGTGCATCTCAAAGTGGAGCGATGAACAACCAAAACTATCCCAAGTCTCCAAAAAAATTCTCGCCTCCAATTTTGGGCTCATTTATATATCTCCTCCCAGGGTCTGTTCACGGATCTTCTCAGCTGGCAACAATCAAGCTCCCGCACGAGGTGGTTTGCCTTCTAGTGGATTAACATCACCTGTTTTCTCACACTTGGGATAATAACAAAACCAGGTTTCTCCCTCCTTCAATACACACCTGCTCTGCTGCAGTTCTATTCATAGAGAAGGCTTTGGTCCCTTGCTCTATGAGGACTGTCTCCTCTGGATGTCTAGGACCTTGGTGGCCCACCCTACTGCTATGAAAGCCGCCACCCCCACCCCCACTCCTGCTGCTCCAAATCTTCCAACAGTGATGATTTTTTTCTGGCCTATATCATTAACTTACTGTAGTCTTCTCTGTGCTGGCAACGCCATGGTCCTATGGGACAATGGAAGGCAGAAGTGCTCTGCCAGCCTCTAGGTGGGCGTTCTCAGGTTCCTCCCAGTCCCCCAGTGGGTGAGTCCAGGTGATGGTCCAGCCCTCCACCTAGGCTAGCAGCATTACCACCAGCTGTACCACACTCAAGCTGATGTTGGCCCTGTGCTTAGGACAGCCGAGTCCACACCACTGTGACTAGGCAGTTCACAAGATAAGAGTGTGTGGAGAGCCAGGTGTGGTGGCCCGTGCCTTTAATCCCAGCGCTTGGGAGGTAGAGACAGGTGGATCTCTGAGTTTGAGGCCAGCCTAGGCTACAGAGTGAGTTCCAGGACTGCACAGAGAAACTCTGTCTTGAAAAACCAACTAAGGCGCCGGGCGTGGTGGCGCACGCCTTTAATCCCAGCACTCGGGAGGCAGAGGCAGGCGGATCGCTGTGAGTTCGAGGCCAGCCTGGTCTACAAAGCGAGTCCAGGACAGCCAAGGCTACACAGAGAGACCCTGTCTCGAAAAAAAAAAGAAAGAAAGAAAAAGAAAAACCAACTAAGGGGCTGGAGAGATGGCTCAGAGGTTAAGAGCACTGGTGGATCTTCCGAAGGTCCTGAGTTCAATTCCCAGCAACCACATGGTGGCTCACAACCATCTATAATGAGATCTGGTGCCCTCTTTTGGTGGGCAGGCCCATATGAAGGCAGAATGTTGTATACATAATAAATAAATCTTTTTAAAAAGAAAGAAAGAAAAGCCAACTAAACAAATAAAACAAAACCAGTGTGTGAAGTTCTGAGTGGCAGGGCTATCCTTATGCTCAAGAGGAACCGGGAGCCAGGAGGCAGGGCTAACTATAGCTCAAGTTTTGGATCAGGGGCACCTGGCTGACATTAGGGGATAGTGTCCCTGCATTATGTCTGTGTGAGGGTGTTGGGTCCGCTGGGACCTACAGACAGCTGTGAGCTGCAATGTGGGTGCTGAGAATTGAACCCAGGTCCTCTGGAAGAGCAGACAGTGCTCTTAACCACTGAGCCATCTCTCCAGCCTTGATTTTTGTAGCATTTTTCAAAGTTGTGTGGGAGAGCTGGTTGTGGTGGTGCACGCCTTTAATCCCAGCACTTGGGAGGCAGAGACAGGTGGATCAATGTGAGTTCAAGGCCAGTCTGGTCTACAAAGCAAGCCCAAGATAGCCAAGGTTACACAAAGAAACCCTGTCTCAAAAACAAAACAAGAAAACACGAAGTTGAATGGGGATAATTTTCACACACACACACACACACACACACACACACACACACACACACACACACCGGTCTTTCTGAAGTTGTTTTCCTCCAAACCAAGGGCCTGGTGAGAAACAGTACCTTTAAACTCCAGATTCATCTTACACAGGACTGGCTTTGGAGCTAGAAGCTGCCTTGTCACCTCCTGGCCTTGAGTTTCCTCCACTATAACATGGAAGCACATTAGTAGGTAGATGTGATCCCTCAGTCCCTCTGTTCACTCCTTCTTCAGCACTGAGGGGAGAGACAGAGCCCCACCCCTCAGCTGCCTGAGTTTATCAGTCTCTGTGACTCCTCTGGATCTTTCCTTGTGGGAGCCTCCGGTCTTTAATGGGGACTGGCTTAGGAGTCAGAGCGGATGGAAATCCCAGGAGCTATTGTTACTATTGTAATTGCCACTGTCATTGGCACAGTGGAAGGAGAGTCTCCTAAAGAGCCATACCGCATCTCCGGGCACCGCAAATGTGCCATCACTCAGTCATGGGCTGAACAGTGGATACAGGCCACAGTCTGCATAGGTCCCTGGGGGGGGGGGGGCGGGAAGGCCTCCTGGGTATTGGAGCAGTTGGCAAGTCCTCCACTCAGCCCTGCCAACAAGGCTAACCCTTAGCGGTCAGGAATCCGAAGCATCGTAATGGAGAGAGGGGGTAAGCTTCAGCGTGGAGTTGAGGCGTGGACTGGCTTCAGAGAGGGAGGCCACGTTGCCAGCAGATGTAGAGGGCCCACAGGTTTGTGGGGGGGTTCCTGGGCAGTGCAGCAAGAAGCTTGACATGTGAGATGAGTGTGCCTGGGGAGCTGACTGGAAAAGGGTGGGCAGCATTGCGTCTTCAAGCCCCGTGGGGCGGGATCTGCCTCAGGGGTCTCTCAGGTCATGGGGAGCAGGAGGTAGCCAGATGGCTGTGCCAGCAGGCACATAGAGTCAGCTATCCCAAGCCCCCCAGCAAAGTGCCTTATGTCTACCAAGAAGTGTGTCCCTGAGGGCATAGGAGAAAGGGGCACAAGTCCCAGCCCCGACTCTGGCAGTCGGTGTGGCTTTGCCTCTCTCTGAGCCTCAGTTTCCCCACAATGGGGACAGTAACACCTCTCTAACTCCTAAACAGGGAGGAGTTGATAGCTACCAGCCTTCCATCATTTTTCTGTGATGAGAATGAGTTACCGAGACCAAAATGCACTGAGTCCTGGGACACTGAGCAAAGACCCCCAACTCTGGAGTCCTTGCGGCTGCATTTGAGTCCTGACTCTAGCACTCTCGCCTTCTGGAGACTTGGGCAGGGCCTATCTCTAGGTCTCAGTTTCCTCCTCTGTAAAGGATGACAACCTATGGCACCTGCTTTGAAGGGACTAGGGGAGATCCCTAGGTGGCAATCCTGGCCTAGGCTACTGTGACACCATTATCCAGTTTCTTCACTCGGGCAGCAGAAGCGGAGGCTGACACAACTTCAGGCCTCCCACGTGGCACAGAAGCTGCAACACTGTGGCAATTATGAAGTCACTGAGGGTGAGGGGGAATTTTGATGGACGCCTAGAGATGGCTGAGCTGTGGCCCAGTCATGTGGTATGTGTGCGTGCCTCGCCTCTGTGTGTGTGTGTGTTTGTGTATGTGTACAAACCTGACACTTGCCTCTCTTCACACCAGTGTTGGCCATGTCTGTGGCAGCTTTCCTGACTCTGTCCATCTACTGTGTTTAGCAGCTGAGTGAGAATTTGACGGGAAGCCCACAGCCAGCAGCCCAGAGGGCACAGGGTGTGGGGATCAGGATGCTCCGGATAGAAGCCATGACCCACCCTTTGGTCTTGGTTAATGCGTAGCAGAGGGAAAGGGAACGTCAGCAGAGGGGGCGGAGAGAGGCCAGAGATTGGAGGAGGGGCTCTAGGCCACGGAAATGGTAGCAGAGCGTGCTGCACACAGCTTTAATCCCAGCACCGAGGAGGCAGAGGCAGGAGAATCTCTGTGACTTTGAGGCCAGCCTGGTCTACATAGTGAGTTCCAGGGCAGCCAAGGCTACACAGACCTGTTTCACAAGAAAGAAAGAAAGAAAGAAAGAAAGAAAGAAAGAAAGAAAGAAAAAAAGAAAAAAGAAATAAGGGAGAGAAGGGGGGGGGGAGAAGAGATTAAGGACCAGGAACTGGAGAGGAGGCTTAGAGGTTAAGAGCATTGGGTTCCCAGCATCCACATGGCTGCCGATATCGCGCTGTAACTCCAGCTCCAAGGGGATCTACCACCTTGTTGTTGTTGTTGTTGTTGTTGTTTGGGAAAGGGTTTCTCTGTGTGACGCTGGTGTCCTGGGACACTTTTTGTAGACGAGGCTGGCTTTGAACTCCGAGATCCCTCTGCCTCTGCCTCCGAATGCTGGAATGAAAGTTGTGCGCTAGCACAGTCTGGCATCTACCACTCTCTTCCGGCTCCACAGGCACTGCACACTTGTGATGCACAGATATGCATGCAGGCAAAACACCCATACCCATAAAATTTTTTAAAGATTTAAAAGTGTGTGTGTGTGTGTGTGTGTGTGTGTGTGTGTGTGTGTGTGTGTAAATGGGAGCTAAGAGGAAGAAATCAGGGTTAGTGTCCTGAGAAATCGCAGGTTAGCATAGCCTGCTGCAAGCCTATCTTTGTTTTTCCTTAAAATATGGTTTATTTATTTAAATATTTATAATTCTCTTTGTGCACTTCGGCCAGAGTTAGTGAATAAGGTATCCCACATGATGGGGCCATTTGAAAATATTTTATTTCTTCTCTTGGTGTTTTGGTTTTGTTTTGTTGATTTTCACCTTTTATTTTTTCGAGACAGGGTTTCTCTATGTAGCCTTGGCTGTCTTGGACTGGCTTTGTAGACCAGGCTGGCCTCGAACTCACAGAGATCTGCTTGCCTCTGTCTCCTGAGTGCCGAGATTAAAAGCGTGCGCCACCATGCCTAGCTTGTTTTGTTGGTTTGTCTTTTCTTTCTTCCTTCCTTCCTTCCTTCCTTCCTTTCTTTCTTTCTTTTTTTTTTTTAAGATTTTTATTTATTATATTATACACAGTGTCATGCCTGTACACCAGAAGAGGGCACCAGATCTCATTATAGATGGTTATGAGCTACCATGTGGTTGCTGGGAATTGAACTCAGGACCTCTGGAAGAGCAGACAGTGCTCTTAACCACTAAGCCATCTCTCTGTTTTGTTGGTTTTTCTTTTTTTTCTTTCTTTCTTTCTTTCTTGTTTTTGTTTTTTGTTTTTTGAGACAGGGTTTCTCTATGTAGCCTTGGCTGTCCTGGACTCCCTTTGTAGACCAGGCTGGCCTCAAACTCACAGCCATCTGCCTGCCTTTGCCTCCCGAGTGCTGGGATTAAAGGCATGCGCCACCATGCCTGGCCAGGAGCACGTTTTTTGATGTGCTTGCATACCCACAAGTTATTCTCCTGCTCAAAATGAGCCACTGCCCACAGTGAACTTGTTCTCATAGGGTGTGTGTGTGTGTGTGTGTGTGTGTGTGTGTGTGTGTGTGTGTGACCAGTGTAGGCTTCCACGTGCGGCCCTTCAGCATCCACACATAGGCATCGCAGTCTGTGCCGCAGGCCACGTTGCAGCTACTCTCAGGGGCCCAGTCGATACTGGCCACATGCCCATTGTGCTCTTTAAACGTGTAGGCCTTTAATCCCAGCACTGGGGAGGCAGAGGCAGGCGGATCGCTGTGAGTTCGAGGCCAGCCAGGTCTACAAAGCGAGTCTAGGACAGCCAGGGCTACACAGAGAAACCCTGTCTCGAAAACCAAAACAAACCAACAAACAAAATCTTATGTACCTTGTTCTACTTGGCATCACTCTTTTCATGGATGGGCACCGGGCACCTCATGGTTGTTGGAGCAGATGGCGAGCTGTGTAAGGACCTTGTTCCAGGTGCAGCAGCCGATGAGTTCCATCAGGAAGCTGTGGTAGGCCAGTCACTTGTCTCCTGGACTTCGGGGCACCCTGGCCTCGGACTCTTGGACAGTCAACTCGCTGAAACGGGTCTGAGCTATACAGTATATTTTGATGATATTCTTTCCCCTCCCTAACTCCTCCTAGATCTTCTCCCTTCCTTACCCACCAAACTTCATACTCTTTCTCTCTTTTAAAAACAAAACAGCCACCGGATGTGGTGGCACACGCCTTTAATCCCTCGTTGTGAGTTCGAGGCCAGCCTGGTCGACAAAGCGAGTCCACGACAGCCAAGGCTACACAGAGAGATCCTATCTTGAAAAACCAAAAACCAACCAACCAAACAAAAGCCCCTTGGAGTCAGAACCCCTTGAACACGGGGGTTCTTGAGTGTGGCTGAAACACCCAGTTTCACTCCATTGAAGAAAACTGATTTGCTCTTTCCTAGCCCGTATTGATCGCAAAAATCTTCTTAGTTAGGGTGGGAGTTTGTGCCCACTTCGCCTTCTGCATGCTGTGATTTTTGTCCGACTTGAGCTTGTTCGGGTCTTACGCATGCTGTGGACAGTCTCTGTGAGTGCATACGTGCGTCTGACCTGTCGAGTCTGGACAATGCAGATTCCTTTGGCGTCGTGTACCACTTCCGGCTCTTACAATTCCTCTACTCCCTCTTTGGAATAGATCCCTGAGCCTTGAAGGTACGATTAAAAACAAATAAGCAAATGAACAAAAAACGAAAAACATCTCCCATTTAGAGCCGAGTGTCCCAAAGTGTCTGTTAATTTCTGTCTACTGCTAGAAGCTTCTCTGATGAGGGCTGAGCGATGCACTGATCTATGGGAACAGCAGTATGTCATTAGGGGTCGTTTTATTGCTATGTTCATTAAGCAGAACAAAAGCAGGGTTTTCCCCCTAGGGCCCATGACCTAGCAAATCTCAGGTCAAGATTATCTTAGTGTGAGCATAAGTTTATGCCTGAACGGGAGTGGGGTGGGGTGAGATATGTAGGATTGGCCCTTGAAGGCCTTCCCTCCAACTGTTTGCCACGCCCCCCGCCCCACCCCCACCCCCACCCCGGTACCAGTAAGAATACCACAGCCAGCTGAGTGGCTTTGCCAACTTCACGCTGGTACCTGTGCCTTTCATCTGGCCCTGATCCAGTGCAAGCACACAACACACACCCTGCAGGTGGAAGACCCACCAAGCACGGAGAAGGGTGGAGGAGCGACCGCAGGGACACCTCGCTAAGCCTGGGTGAGAGCTAGCCTTTCTGGGCGGGGAGGCAGGGTACTAAGTCCTAGAGGGGTAAAGCCTGCCTGGGAGGTGCAGGGCCCCTGCCTCGAAGGGCGGGGAGCTAAGCCTATGTAGGGTGGAGCCTGCCTTGGAGGCGTGCTGAGCCTAGGGGGAGGGGCCTGAAGAGGGGTGGAGGTGATGAGTCCGGGAGGGGAGGAGGTGCTGAGCCTGGAAGAGGAGGAGCACTGAGCCTGGATCCGAAGAGGCTCCGACTACAGCTGAGGGACCAGCTGGAACCGCAGGAAGCTGGGTCTGTCTAGTTTACAGTTGTTCAGAGTCTCCTGGGTTGAAGCCGCAGGACCAACTTTCTAAGGGAGGGTAGGACCCCCAAGTCCAAGGCATTTCACCACACGTGAAGGGAACTCACCCTCAACTACTGGGAACAGCTGGCCATGCATCTGGCTTCGTCATCCCCTTGAAGGTAGGCTGAGCATCGGTCTAGGATTTACAAACATAGTTGCTTTCAGGCTCTGACGCTGGCCAATCTGCTGTAGGAGGAGATACAGTATAGGACAAGGTCGATGTGAGCATCTGTTGCCAAGGAGCTGGAGAGACAGCTCAGTAGTTAAGAGGTTTGGCTGCTCTTGTGAGGACCCGGATTAAGTTCCCAGCACCCCGCATGGTCATTCACAACTCCGCAATCCAGTTTTCCAGGTGACCCGACGCCCTCATCTGGCTTCTGTGGATACCAGGCATGCACGTGGTGTATAGTCGTGCATGCAAGCGAACACCCATATAACGTAAAACAAATCTTACTTAAATTTTTATTTTTCATTATTTTTATGTGTAGGAGGGTTTTGCCTGCATTAGCTCCTCTGCACAAGCAGCCAGTTCTCTTACCCTCTGAACCATTTCTCCAGCCCCAAGTATTTTTCAAAAAATTCACTGTCAAGCTGTATGCTTGTCATCAAGCACTCAGAAGGTGGAAGCAAAAAGGTCAAGAGTTCAAGGTCGCCGGGCAGTGGTGCGTGCCTTTAATCCCAGCACTCGGGAGGCAGAGGCTGGTGGATCATTGTGAGTTCCAGGCCAGCCTGGTCTACAAAGTGAGTCCAGGACAGTCAAGACTACACAGAGAAACCCTGTCTCGGAGGTAAAAGAAGAGTCCAAGGCCAAGGTCATCCTTAGCTACATACTGAGCTCGAGGCCAGCCTGGGCTGCATAATGAGCTACATAAAAGACTCTGTCTGAACAAAACTAAATACAAAGATTGCTAAGGTTAATCAATCGTTCTCTGGTCTCTTTCCCCAGCTCCTTCTGATCTTCCTGAGTCTGGCAGTCTGGCTGCTGTGGAATGTGCCTGCTGAGGTACCTACAAAGGTCAACCGAGCTCCGGGCGGTCCACCAAGAGGCGTTGCTTTAGGTCAGTAAGACCTTCCGACTGTGGCCCCACCCATACCCGGCTGACCACGCCCCCTAAACGGCCCTATGCTTAGACTCAGCTCTTTCAAGCCCCGCCCTCTGGAGTGGAGCAGCCATTGGCCAGATTTCCTAGAATAGTTTCCGCTTGGTCCCGTCCACGACACACCCCCCTTTTACCTTGAATTTCCAGAGGGCTAGGGAAGGTTCTCTGCTCTGGAGAGTCGGCCTGCTCCACACGACCCGATGCGACAGAGGCACAGTCCCCTGAGCTTCTCGAGAGCTCCCGCCCAGCCCCAAGGTCCAAGCCCTCTGGTTTCCAGCTAGGGGTCAGGGCAGTGGCTCTTGGGAGGACAAGATATTTAGCGTTTTTTTTTTTTTCTCCACACCCCCTTCTTCCTGTTCTCTGTGCAATGTTGATATAACTGTATCGCCCCCACTCACTCTGGGCAGTGTCTTCTCACAGTGTAATGGTGCTCAGGTGGGGTAGGGGAATCCATTCTGAGCTTAAGGTCATCAATTAGAAGCTGAAGGACACACTGTGGGAGGGTTCACTGGGCTCTGGGCATGAAGCTCAGCGGGGCCTGTGGTAGAGGAAGAGGAAGAGGAAGAGAAGGCTTTAGCTAGGGGCCTGGAGATGCAGCTCAGCTTTAGAGTGCTTGCCTGCCATACAAGAGGATCTGGGCTCAACCCCCCAACACTGTGTAAGCTGTGGTGATGCTCGCTGTAATCTCGGCACTATATGCTCCTAGGAATAGCACTGCCTTGGCAATTGCAAGGTGCTCGCTCACACACATGGCTCTGGGAGGAAGCAGCTGTGCCTTTCCAAAGGCTTGTCAAAGTTTCGTGTCTGGCATAGTATGGACCACCTCTCTGCCCCCACCTCCACCCTTATGGAGGCTGCCTTGACTTCAGCTGTGTCAATGACTTTACTAAAACTCCCAGTAGGCAGGACAATGGAAGGTTTCACCGGGGAGGCAGCTGCTGGAGACTTAGAGGCTGGTCATTCCAGCAGGAAAGTGTCACTGTGAGAAGTGGCCATGATGGAGCGGCCATCCAGAAGGTGGCTAACTTTCAAGAGGGACTTATGTCTCCTAGCCATGCAGCGGAGTGTTCCCAATTTACAGATGTGCGACAGGTTCCCAGAGGGGCAGAGGAGGTCCCAGAATCCCTGAGAAAGGGTTCCAGATTTGGAGGTTCCTCTGCGAAGCTTCCAGGATGTCCTCCACTCCCACAAAGTCCCTGCCTGTACCAGAATTTAAGAAGCTCCAAGAATGTGAGGTGGCCGACCTCCTAGGAGCAGAACTCAGCTCACCCCATCTTTAGGCAGCTGTCTGGGGTCCTTTGGAGCTTCTGGGAGGCATAGGGCTCCCATTGTTCCAGCCCCCTCTTGTACCCGACTGGCCAAACCGGTTCTGGGGAAGGGGGGCGGGGAGCAGGCACGTCGAGACAGCCGCCTGCCTCTGCGAGGCTCCCTCACCCTCGCCTCCCCCCTCCCTGGCCCACACAATACCCAGGAGCTTGCATTGCCCAGCATTGGAGCCATGCTGACATGGTCCTCTGAGGACTTGGCTACAACCCCATTGCCCCTAGGGTGGCCTGGAGCCCTGGACTGTACCAGCAGCTGGACGGAGGAGCTCCCTGGCTGAGGTAGGGCCCTGGGTCAGCAGCCCATCCTCCCCTTGCTATGTCCCGAGGGAGTCCTTTGTGCTGCCTGCCCGCTGCTTCTGGCTTCAACCCATTCCTGGCTTCCTGGGGCCCTGCTCGGCTTGAAAGCCCCTCTTCAGCCATGACCTCCAACAAGGTTTCGTCCCTTAAGGAGCAAGGGATTCTGGCAGGGTCCCTGTTCCTCTGAGCAGGAAGCCAAGGGCACTAAGCAGGGAAGGAAGGGCTGGGTACTGGGGGCCAAAGGTGCTGTCCCAGACAACAGCAGTGTCTAGGGATGCTTTGCCTATTGACCTCTTTATCTAGAAGTGCCCCTGCACAGACCAGTCTTTGGCTTCTGCCAAATCTTCTCAGCCTGCAGAGACACCTATGACACAGGTCTCATAGAGGAGGCTTCAGGGGGACCTTCAGGTCACTTGACACACGAGGATACCAAGACCAGGAGAGTGGGCTTATAATTTGCCTAAAGCCACAGGGCCGGTCAGTGTCAACATAGGACCTCAAACCTGGTTTCCAGAGTGACCCTCGCCTCTGAGCGATCACATCTGGGTGCCCAACCACCTGCAGCCAGTACTGCCTGAGACTTAGACTTTTTGTTTCCTATATGAACAGAGAAGTGCTACACTGTATTAAACCCAGCTCTGGACCCAAATCACCAACATCAAGGTTGGGGCGGGGGTCTGTATCCTAAAAAGCTACTGGCTGTTCCTGTGTCTCCTGGGCCTGAGCGCGCGGAGGAAGCAGACCCCCCCTAACACTCCCAGGCTTTATCCTGTGTTCCAGAAAGCCCTCCTGCAGGGCCCCTTCGTGCTTGCTCCCCCAAGCTTCTCCTCTGAGGACTTAAGTTCTGATGTTTTGTTTACTTTGCCTTATAAATCATGGGTGGTAGAGGGGAGGGTCATTTCCTGTTCCCCAGGGGCTTCTAAGCCAGGGTATGTAGTACTTTGACCTAAAGGAGACCTGTGTGGTGGGCAGAAGCTAACAGTGTGCCCTCCCACTTGCTCTTACCACTGGCTGCTGGCCCAAGCCACCCCCAGCCCCCCACCAAAGACTGAGGAAGTAACAACACTCAGGGGACTGCCTATCATCAGTGACAAAGCTCCCACCATGCCCTTGAGGCACCTCCTGTGCACCGCTGTTGATTAGCGACAGGAAATGAATACCAACTCTCCTACTTTGCTGCATGAGGTTCAGAGTGACTTGCCCAGGTGGGCGCTATAGACGTAAGGGACAAAGGGAGGGATGAGGTACAGCTGTTGTTTTGGGGAGCTGTTGTTTGACACCACCACCACCCCCCAGGAAAAACCAGCCTTTTCCTCAACCCTTCCAGGCCAGGAGTACTGGGAGAAGCAGCTGGGGTGCAGGGCAGAGACCCAGTTGTCCTTTACAGAATCCACCCAGATACTGTCTCTGCCTCAGGCTGGGGATTAGCGCCCCATCTCTTTGTGCTGGGTCCTTGAGGGTTTTAGCCTTACAACAGTTAACTGGGACCTCCTCCAGGAAGCCTTCCTGGCGTACTCAGTTCGGGCTGGGCCCAGCCCCACACCGTGTTAGCGCCTGTGGCTTGTTTCTTGCCAACTCAAATTATAACTGCTTTTGTTTTTTGGCTCTCCCACCAGACTGGCAACCCCACTGGGTTTGCGCTATTATTTGTTCGTTGGTCTCCCTGCTTTTGTTTTTGTTTGTTTGTTTGTTTGTTTTCTGAACTTCCCATCTGCCTGAGTATCTGGACCTGTCTGCAATTCTCAGGGTTCTCAGTCTCACTCTGTGTCTGGGTCTCAAGCGTCCTCAGCCTCTGTCGCTTCTCTTCTTCGGTCTCGGAGTTGGCTCCTGAGCTGTTGTCTCCAGGGCCGCTAGTTCTCTGGGTCTCCCTCTTATTTCTGCCAGACTGGGCACTGCCCCTTTGGCCCAAGGGGCCTCTGTGCAGGGGTCCTTGCTGCCCAGACTGCCCACAAAGCAGCCGGGCAAGTGTAGGCCCCCGCCCAGCCCCAGCCCGCTGCCTGCTCCCTCCCTCTCTTTGCCTCACCACAGGGTTTGATGAATCAAACTCTTTGTCTGGGTGGGATCTCCCCCAGCCAGCTGGGCAGAGACAGGGCTTCCCCTGCCGGGAGCTCGCAGGCAGCATCAGCAGCAGGCTGCAGCTTCAGCTGAAGAGGTGAGGGGCAAGAGGGAGGCCACAGAGGGCCCAGGGCGGAAGCTGGAGGGTCTTGAACCTCTGGGCTGATCATCCTGCCCTGAGGTACTGGCAAACTGCCTGGGGATGGCGTCGTGCCCGGAAGCGGCCCTTTCTGCCTGGCTTGATCCAGTGTCTGGGAGCTGGGGTGGGGATAAACCCCTCTGTCATCTCAAACTAGGGATTGGGCATCTCCCGGCTCTACCCTGGGAGGGACTAATCTGGGTGGTGGCCCGCCTGACAGTCTGTGACCTCCTAGCCAGCCTGGCAAGTGTGTAGGCATCACTCAGCATGAAGGCCTCAAGTCTGCGTGTGAAAGGGGGTGGTGGATGACCTCAGAGCAAGGACATTGGGGGGCCGTATGTATCTGCATCCTGGTGTGTGTGTGTACCTGGAAGCGTGTGTGTGTGTGTGTGTGTGTGTGTGTGTGTGTGTGTGTGTGTGTCACTGAGAGAAAACATCTAAGCCTGTGTAACAAAACAGAACAAAAGTAAGGGAATGTTTCAAGTTATCCAGAAAATGTGTGGCTGTGTGTTGGAACATGAGTTTGTGTGACAACATGTCATGTGTCAGTGTATAAGGAGAAATGTACAAGGTGGCCGAAAACACAGATTCGGGAGTCGTGATGCCTGCCTGTGTGGGAATGCTGGCTCTACTGTTTAGCAGATAACCGCCTCTGCACCTCACTCTTCTTCCTTCCGACATCAGTTCCTGGGGTCGATGGAGGGTAAAATGAGATGCTACGTGGGTCTTACTTACTCACTAACTGCTGGTTAATATTGGTGACTACTAAATAGGCATGTGAGTTTGTGTAACTGTGTGTACGTGGACAAGAGGGTCTGTCCAGGCCTCCAGGACATGGTGGCCCACCTGCCCTCTCTTTTGTACTATCTGTGTGGGTCTGATACCTTTTCCCCTGCAGGTCCAGGAGGGTGGCAGAGCAAAGGAGGAATGGACTGTGGGCCACCTGCAACCCTCCAGCCTCACCTGGCTGGACCATCTGGCACTCCCCGCCGCCCAGTAGCCGTGTGCCAGCAGGAGAGCCTGTCCTTTGTGGAGCTGCCCACCCTGCAGCCTCCGAGCCCAGTGTGTGTGGACCTTTTCCCCATCGCTCCAGAGGAGCTACAAGCTCCTGGTAGCCGCTGGTCCCTGGCGACCCCTGACCCCCTCCAAGGACTGCTATGGCTGCCGTCCTCAGGAGGCCTCGATACCCATATCTCCACCAGTGGAGGGATGAGGCCCAGCAGGGCTGGCAGCTGGCCCCACTGTCCTGGTGCCCAGCCTCCAACTCTGATGGGACCCTGGAGCTCTCAGCACACACAGCCCCAGCGCAGGGCCAGCCACGGTGGCTCAGAGAGGAAGTCAGCCTGTGAGTCACCCTGGTGGAGGGGGGGGCCCTTGGGGGCAGCAAGGGGAGGGACAAGGTGGCTCTTTTTGAACCCTTTAAACTCCAGAATGCCCCAAAAGACAGGGCAAGTTTTAGCGACAAGGGAAAGATGGCTCATAGGGCCCAAGTGACTTGCCAACATTACATAATCAGTCTGGCAGCCCCTGTTCCCTTTGCCCTCTGCAGCCAGGCCCTCTGTTCTCCTTGTAAAGCTCTTGTTATCCCATTGCTCCCCCCCCCCCCCCGGACCTCATGTTTGATGTTCAGGGTCATGCCACAATAACATGGAGGAAGAAGGGACAGACTCCAGTGAGTGACAGCTGTTAATTTATTCCCCACCCCCAGGGCGTAAGATGCAAGTGTACCATAATGAGGCCACCGGCAGCAGCGGCACAGAGACCTCCACAGGCCTTCTGGAGACTGGCAGGGCTGCGCAGGAACAGGCTCTGTGTACGGAAGAGCCCAGGCCACAGGAGTTTTCTGGAAACATCAGAGGGGTCCTTGAGGCGCAGGAGCGAAGGCGCTTCTCAGCCTCAGAGCTAATGACCAGGCTTCATTCTTCCTTGCGCCTGGGACGCAGCACGGCCTCCAGGGCTTTAACCTCAGCCTCAGGTGCTGCAGCCACCCAGGAAGGTACCAGCTATTTTCCCAGGCTGCGAGGGCACCCTGAACCAGGCGGGCAGAGTACAGCCTACCCACTCGTGTTAACATCTTCAGGTGATCAGCTGGGTGCTGCCCTGCGTTGTTTTCTGGAGCGCCCACTCCCAGCTCTTGTTTTCTCTAGGGAAAGTGCCTGTGAGGGAATCCCGAAGAGCGGAGATGAGGGTGGACAGTGCGTCGCTGCCGGCACCTGTCGATCCAAATGAGGTCCACGGTGGTCTGCTGGAGCCCAGGTACACACCTCTGTCTTGGGGTTCGGGTTGGGCAGTGATGCAAAGAGATCCTGACACTCTTTCCTAGGCTGGATACGCACGAAAAGCCATCTCAGGACCCCAGCAGCGCCACTGAGCGGCGCCAGTCCCGCTTCCTCCTTAACTGTACGTGCCGAGGGGTTAACGGGGAAGGAGCCGGGATGTTGAAAACTGGGGAACCCGCTCTGGGGGACCTGGGAGGTAGAGACAGCGTGCAAGGGAGAGAATTTCACTACCTGTGACTTGTAGGTGGGCTAGCATGCAGTCGGTGCCCAATAAGTGTTTCTGGTGTGGGTAAATGAGCTTCCGTTCCCACCTCCACCCCGCCCAGCTGTCCTCTACCAGGAGTACAGCGACGTGGCCAGCGCGCGCGAGTTGCGACGGCAGCAGCGCGAGGAGGAGGGCCCCGGGGACGGGGCGGAGGGCGCAGAGGAGGGGCCCGGGCCACCGCGCGCCAACCTCTCCCCAAGCAGCTCCTTCCGCGCACAGCGCTCGACGCGAGGCTCCACCTTCTCGCTGTGGCAGGACATCCCCGACGTGCGCGGCAGCGGCGTCCTGGCCACGCTGAGCCTGCGCGACTGCAAACTGCAGGAGGTGAGGGGCGGGGCTAGAGGCAGGCGAGAGGACCCATGAGGAATAAGGGGCTGTCAACGTGGAGAAAGGGTGGGAGAATCTGAGGGGGGGGGGGGAAAGACTTCGGAGCCCAGCAGGGTAGCCTGTAGAGCCTAGGATAGGATGAGAGCTAAAGCAGAAGATGGGGATCCGAGGGAGATGAGGGGCTGTTAGTTTGTAGAGTGGGTCGGGCGTGGGGGGCACCTGGGAAGGAAAGCCTGGCTGAGGAACCAGGAGAAAAAGCCAGGAGGGTATAACACGGAGAGAGGAGCCTATGACGGGGGGCGGGGTGCAGAAGTAGATCTGGCCACTCAACCAGGTCCAGGGACCGTCAAAGCCAAGGATGGGTGAGAAGATGTGGGAAAGTAGGCTCCTAGAAGCTGGCTGGGAAGCCAGGACTGGAGTGGAGGGGCGGAGGCTACGACGGGGCGGGGCCAATGCAGATGGTCTGGGACTTCGTAGGGGTGGATGGGAGGACCTGGGAAAATAAGGATTCTGTAAGGCAGGAGGGATGGGGGGGGGGAGCGGGGGAGACGGACAGGAGGTGGTTGACTGGGGTTGACGAGGGCTTGGGGGAGCCGGGGGAGAGGGTGGGGTCTAGAACTGGGTCAGGCACACAGGGGCGGGGCCATTGAGAACACCCTCGACGGTTGAGACCCTAGCTAAGGCAGGTGCGGGCGTAGCCAAGTGCCAGGAACGACGCAGGCCCTAAGGGAAGACCTACCGTAACCGAGCTTGTCAGCTGGCGACTTCGGGCGCGCCCGAGCCCCACCTGGCGCCAGATTATCTGCAAGGGCTGAGAAGGGACTGGGAAGTGGTGCCTACAGAGGCTGCCTCTTGATGGGAGATTTGAGACCTTGGTCTCGGGTGGCCTGACTTTGCTCTTACAACCTGGCCTCCACCCTCCCTCAGGCCAAATTTGAGCTGATCACCTCAGAGGCCTCGTACATCCATAGCCTGTCGGTGGCTGTGGGCCACTTCTTAGGTTCCGTGGAGCTGAGCGAATGTCTGGGGGCTCAGGAAAAGCAGTGGCTATTTTCCAAACTGCCGGAGGTCAAGAGCACCAGTGAGAGGTGAGGGAGTGACCTGGCCTGGCTAAGAGTGGGGGACAGAGGTCCATAGTTGTGCAGTTCTTGACTTTCGCCCTCCCGGCAGGTTTCTTCATGACCTGGAACAGCGTCTAGAGGCCGATGTGCTGCGCTTCAGCGTGTGCGACGTGGTTTTGCACCATTGCCCTGCCTTCCGCCGGGTCTACCTGCCTTACGTCACCAACCAAGCCTATCAGGAGCGCACCTACCAGCGCCTGCTGTAGGAGGGGCTCTGCGGTGGTGGGGGTGGGGGGTGGCTTGGGCAGGTGCCCAGGACTGGGTGGAGTAGGGTCACTCTGAAGCGAGGGCTTCCGGGAGGAAGTTCTGTGTGAGACCCATCGAATGGGGCAGGAGTGCCGAGAGTCCCGCCTGTGACAGCACACTTTGCCCACTGTCTAGCCTAGAGAACCCCAAGTTCCCCGGCATCCTGGCTCGCCTAGAAGAGTCTCCTGTGTGCCAGCGGCTGCCCCTCACCTCCTTTCTCATCCTACCTTTCCAGAGGGTCACCCGCCTCAAGATGCTGGTGGAGGTAGCTCACTTCACTAATGGTGGGGTGGAAGAGGGTAGCCAGCCACCGGTGGTCTGACACCTTCCAGAGCATCTGGTTTTGTTGTTATATCGTCTTTTATTAGCATATATTAATTGTGCACAATAGGTTTCTGATTTTTTTGCAGGGGGGTGGTTGGTTTTGGTTTTACGAGACAGGGTTTCTCTGTGTAATAGCTCTAGCTGTCCTAGAACTTGCTCTGTAGACCAGGCTGGCCTCGAACTCACAGAGATCCGCCTGCCTCTGCCTCCCAAGTACTGGGAATTATTTTTTGTGGCTGTTTTTGTTTGTTTGTTTGGTTGTTGGTTTTTGTTTTTCGAGACAGGGTTTCTCTGTGTAGCCTGGGATTAAAGATATGTGCCACCACCACCTGGCACACACTAATTTTCATTGTAACATTTCCATACATATACGGGTCATTTATGCTCAATCCCTTTTTTCCTTTTGTCCCCCTCCCACTGGCCTCCTGCCTCTTCCCAGGTGGCCCTCCTCCTACTCTCATGTCTTTTTGTGTGTGTGACCCAATGTGCTTCTTTTCTTTTTTTTTTCTTTCTTTCTTTTTTGTTTTTGTTTTGTTTGTTTCATTTTGGTTTTTCAAGACAGGGTTTCTCTGTGTAGCCTTGCCTGTCCTGGACTCCCTTTGTACACCAGGCTGGCCTCGAACTCACAGCGACCTGCCTGCCTCTGCCTCCCGAGTGCTGGGATTAAAGGCGTGCGCCACCACGTCTGGCCGACCCAATGAGTTTCAATAGGGTGGCATATAGGAACATGGGTTAGGGGTTACTAACTAGTGGACACCTTACTAGTGACTACAGCACCCAAGAAGCTATCTCTCTCCTCCCAGAACATCTTGAAGCGGACGGCACCCGGCTCCCAAGATGAGGACATGGCCACCAAGGCCTTCAATGCACTCAAGGAGGTGAGCTCAGGGGCCAGAACTGTGGGCTCCTGGGGGCCTCCCCTTCCCCTGGTGGGAGCCCAAATACCCCCTCATTCCACCCCCAGCTGGTGCAGGAATGCAACGCCAGCGTGCAGTCCATGAAGAGGACGGAGGAACTCATTCATCTGAGCAAGAAGATCCACTTTGAGGGCAAGGTAAGGGAAAGCAATCTCCGGGGGTGGGGGGGCAGGAGAGGAGGGGGGCAGGACAAGGGTCACCCCCGCCCATCTCCTCCCTTCTCTGCTCTGGACTCACCCGGCACCCCTGCCTCACCAGCCTCCCCACTGTCTACCCCGTCTCTCCAGATCTTCCCGCTGATCTCACAGGCCCGTTGGCTGGTGAGGCACGGGGAGCTGGTGGAGTTGGCCCCGCTGCCCGCCGCCCCGCCTGCCAAGCTGAAGCTGTCCAGCAAGGCTGTCTACCTTCACCTGTTCAATGACTGCCTACTGCTGTCCCGGAGGAAGGAGTGAGTCGGGTGGGAGAGGCCTAGGGGACCAGAGAGTCCATCCTTTGTCTCCTGTGCAGGGCTTGCCTCCAGGTACCTCAGAGCTTCTGCTGGTACCGGGCTGAGCTGCAGGGTATCCTGGGCCTTGGAGGGCACTGTAACAAAAACATAGAGGCAGATCCATCTACCAGGCAGCGTTGAGGGGGTAGACTGTGTGCAGGAGACTTGCCCCTGCTCTGAGCCTAGGGGAGAGATGAGACGCACAGACAGGCCCAGCCAGATCTGCCAGTAGTCCCATGAAGGTAAACGGCAAGTGCTTGTGTATGCTCGGCAGCTCCCCTGTGCTCCCCTGGTATGCTGCATAGACTGTTCCTCTCTGTTCGGAAGGGGTCTCTCACTGGGCCAACAGGTCCCCTTGTCAGTCTCAAGGTCAGGGCCCTAGCAAGTAAAGGAGCCAGGAGATGGCCAGACCCCAGACTGTTACCTACTGCCCTGCCGTGCTCTGCTTTTCTCGGTATGGAGAGCGTCCACGGCTCTGACTTTCCTAGTGAGGAGGATGAAAAGGAAAAGTTTAGGGGGCAGGGTACAACACTGGGAAAGGAGTGAAAGGAAAGGTGTCTTTTGGAAATATTTATTTATTTATTTATTTATTTATTTATTTATTTATTATGGATACAGTGTTTCACCTGCATGTACACCTGCAGGCCAGAAGAGGGCACCAAGTCTCAGTATAGATGGTTGTGAGCCACCATGTGGTTGTGGGAATTGAACTCAGGACCCTTGGAAGAGGAGCCAGCAGTGCTCTTAACCTCTGAGCCATCTCTCCAGCCCCTTGGAAATTGTTTTTAAATTTAGGATGTGGGGTGCATTTCTAGACAGGGTTTCTCTGTGTAATAGACCTGGCTGTCCTGGAACTTGCTCTGTATAGACCAGGCTGGTCTCGAACTTAGATATCTATCTGCCTCTGCCTCCTGAATGCTAGGATTAAAGGTGTGCGCCACCACTGCCTAGCTCTAGTATTGTAGTGTGTGTGTGTGTGTGTGTGTGTGTGTGTGTGTGTGTGTGTGTGTGTGTGACATCACAGTGCACCTGTGGAGATCAGAGGAGACAACTAGTAGGAGTCACTGCTCTTCTTGTTTCATGTGGGTCTTGGGGATCGAACTCAGGTCACCAGGGTTGGTACCAAGTGCCTTTTCCCACTGAGCCATCTGGCCAGCCCGAAGAATCTTAAGCTAAGAGAAAATCTTAAGCTGACTGTTCAGTCAGTAACATGCCCCTGCAATGCGCCAGGCCGTGTGCTGGCTGATGGGGAACATGAATGAGATTTGTTCTCTGTCCACAGGAACCCTATGCCCGTGGACACATATCTTGATAACCGCATCACTGTTTTTGTTTGTCTGTTTTGTTGGTGGTTGTTGTTGAACATTTTAGGTTTGAGGTTGGTCTCACTAAAGTAACTCTTGGCTGGCCTGCAACTGACTGTGTAGAGCATGCTGGCCTAGGACCCACAGAGATCTGCCTGCACTAAGATCAAAGGCGGGCATCACTAAGCCCCAGCTGGGTTGTTTGTTTTGTTTTGTTTGTTGTTGATAAGACAGGGTCTCCCTCTGTACTCCATACTGACCTGAACCCCCCTACATAGTCCAGGTTTGTCTCAAACTTAAACACCCAGACTCCTGAGTGTTGGGATTACGAGCATGAGCTGCCATGTTGTCATTTTGGTTTGTTTTAATTACACGTCTGGCTGTGGATATGTGCAGGTGCCCTCCGAGGCGAGAGATGTAGGGGGCCCTGGGGCTGGAGTTACAGGCGGTTGTTTTAATGGAAAGATGTGCTAAGGTAACCACGGCTAAAAATGAGCAAAGTTGCCAGAGAAAGAGACTTAGGAGTTGGGTTTGGTCTTGTTTTTAATTAAGATTTATTGTATGTGCACGGGTGTTTTGCCCACATGTATGTCTGTGCACTACCATGTGTGTATAATGCCCAAAGAGTCCAAAAGAGGGCATCAGGTCCCCTTGAACTAGAGTAACAGGCTGTTGTGATCGGTCATGTGGGTGTTGGGTACTGAACCCAGGTCCTCAGGAAGAGCAACACGTGCTGTGCTCTTTACCACTGAGCTATCTCCAGGCCTTGAGCTGGGTTTTGAAGAGAGAGTAAGAGTTTTGTGTAAAAAAAGTAAAAAAAAAAAAAAAAAAGTTTTGTGCAGAGAAATGGTTGGGAGAGAAAAGTTGTGGCAGAGCAGCAGCCTATAGTCCCAGGGCACTCAGGAGGCAGAGACAGAGATGGAGGCCAGCTTGGTCTACCTAGCAAGTTCTAGGCTACAAGGGCTACAGAGTGAGCTCTTTCTTGCCTCTAAGTAAATAAATAAATAAACAAAGAGAGAGAAAGACAGGAAGATGGTGCGGATGTTGAAGTCATAGTCGAGCCTGGGCTGGTTCTGAGGGTGGGGGTGGGGTGACATTCTGACCCTGGCCAGTTTGGAGGGTGAAGTGGTGGGAGGGACCAGAAGCTTTTGTCCAGATGAGCGTAGATGGCCAAGAGGGGGCAGGTGCTTCCGGATGGACAGATGACAGAACAGGGAGGCAGAGGAAGGAGGGACCTGTGCCTTTTAACGCAGTGGCCCTGAACCCTTTGCGAATGAACAACCCTTTTACAGCGGTCTCCTAAGACCATTGGAAAACCCAGATCTTTCTATCGGGATTCATAACAGCAGCAAAATTACAGTTATGAGATAGCGACGAAATAATTGCATGGTTGGGGAGTCATCACAACAAGATGAACTGTATTAAAGGGTCCCAGCATTAGGTTAGGTTGGGAACCACTACTTTAGTGTGTGTGTGTGTGTGTGTGTGTGTGTGTGTGTGTGTGTGTAGGGAGGTGGACATGCCGGCAGGCCTCATGTACAGTGCAGTGTTGCAGGGAGAGCTGGGCCCTGTTTCTGAGCTAGGGTAACAAATCTGGGCCCTGCCTCACCTCCCAGTATCTTAGCCCCAACAGGCCCAGAAGCACCAGGCTCCGACTTGGTGCAAAGCCTCATGGGAGTTAGTCAGTTGGAGGCAGAGAATTGTGCCGAAAGATGTGGAGAGCGCACTGGGGTGGGGGTGGAGCTTCTATCACCTTCTGCCAGCAGAGACCCAAGCCATCGAACTCACAGCAATCCTCCTGCCTCAGCCTCCTCAGCTCTGTTCCCTGACAGAAACTGTACTGGATATTGGGAAATGGCGCCCAGTGAAACCAGGCCTGGAAGAGCCTCTGTCAGTTCACCTGGTCCCTGAGGTGGCTCTGTGGGGTAGCACCTGGGCTCCATGGACCCATCCTGTTCTGTTGTCTGTCCTCCAGGCTTGGGAAGTTCGCTGTTTTCGTCCATGCCAACATGGCTGAGCTGCAGGTTCGAGACTTGAGCCTGAAGCTGCAGGGCATCCCGGGCCATGTGTTCCTGCTCAGGCTGCTGCATGGGCAGCGTGCCAGGCACCAGCTGCTGCTGAGGGCGCGTACCGAGTGAGCACCCCAAACCCCTGGGGCAGAGTGCAAGGCTGGGTGGGCAGAGCAGTGGATGTATTCTGGCAGGCGGCGCCAGCCTCTGTGCCCCTCCATCAAGGAAGTGGCAGGAGGCCGGAGTGGCCAGAGAAGCAGTGGGTGTCGGGGTAAAGGCCTGGAGCCTTGCACATAACCCAGGATGTCTGGACCGAACCGTAGCTCTCTCTCAGCTCTCGTTCCCAACCCTGTTCTGGGACACTGTACCTGGCCTGTTATAACCACACCTCCCTCTCCCTAGAAGTGAGAAGCAACGGTGGATTTCAGCCTTGCGTCCATCCAGCCCCCAGGAGGACAAGGAGGTCATCTGGGATGGAGAAGGTAGGACCCAGAGCCATCTGTGGGCAAGGTGCACAGGCTGACTCCATAGGCACAGGCAAGCCATCTTGCAGACTGTGAAAGGGAGAGCCAGAGAGGCCAAGTCTGGGTCCTCCTGCCTAGACATAGCTGGGTCTGGGGCCCACAGCTGTCTGTCTGTCTGTCTGTCTGTCTGTCTGTTTGTCTGTCTGTGTCAGTTACAAAGAAGATAATGCCTGTGATCCCAGCACTCAGGAAGGCAGAGGCAGGTGGATCGCTATGAGTTCGAGGCCAGCCTGCTCTACAAAGTGAGCCCAGAATAGCAGAAACTACACAGAGAAACTCTGTCTCAACAAAACAAAACAAAACAAAACAAAAAAACAACAATAAAGAAGATAGGCCTGGTGTATACAGGGGGTGGGGGTGGGTTTAACATCATGGTGGTAGCTGGATGAAGGGGGGTGCTCCTTTGGGATGGAGACAGCTCTGTTGGTGTGATATGAGACTGGCAAGCCAGGCTACGTCTAGTTGGAGAGGCTCTTGGCAATGGGCAGGAGGTAGCCATGGGAGGTGTCTGAGCAGCGGCGCGGGGCGGGCTATAGGTCTGAGATGGGCAGGAGGACACATTCCCAGCGAGCACGTGCTGTGGGTGAGGCTGGGGACTAGACTCTCATTTACTCCTCATGGTGAGGTTGTTGCTAGACTCTTTCACATCTCTGAAAACTGAGGCTCAGAAAAATTACATGATTTGCCCAAGGTCACACAGCCAGTAGCTAGAAGAGCTGGAGTTGGGCCAGACCTGGTCCCCTTCCCTCCCTCCCTCCCTCCCTCCCTCCCTCCCTCCCTCTATCCTTCCTTCCCTCCCTCCTCACTTCCTTCCTCCATCCCTCTCTCCCTCCCTCTTTCCCTCTTTCCTTTTTTTTGAGACAGAGTCTTGCTGTGTAGCCTAGGCTGGCATTGAATTCATAGCGAACCCCCTGCCTTAGTTTACCTACGTACTGGGATTATAAATATGAACCACCACACCCAGCTCAAACTGGTTTGCAATGCTCCTGCCCCTCTGCTCTGTCACAAAGATGAGGCCTAGAATGCGACAGATTCTCTGCCTTGAGCTCTGAGTCCCACTCAGGCTGAGGACAAGCCTCCTACTCCAGACAGGTGGTCAGCAGAGGCCACTGGGAAACAGTCCCGAGGGTGGAGAGAGATCCTCTTTGCAGAAGGCATCCGTGGCTCGGGGCCCACAGCAGCCGTGTGTGGTTGGGGCTGCAGAGCCTGAGAGGGAAGCGGGCTGGGTGGTGAGGTGAGCCGGAGCGGTCAGTGTCTCGTGGGTCTTGAGAGGTCTTTGGAACTTTAGACACATGCAGAGGAGTGCCGCAGCATGGGGTGGGCATCTGCGGTTTGTGGGGAGTCTAAGAGGTCAACATAAGGTATTGCAGTGATCTGGGGAGGCCAGTGCCTTTGGCCAGAGTCTCATGCCTGGGATGGGCAGAGGAGGAACTGTGACCCCTCCACCCCTACCCCCTCCCCTATTTTTTTCTTCTCACTGCCTCCTACCTCTGACCTGGACCCTCTCTGGGCTCTCAGACCGCCCCCAGGTCCAATGTGTGAGGACCTACAAAGCCCTACAGCCTGATGAGCTAACCTTGGAGAAGACAGACATCCTGGCAGTGAAGACCCGGACCAGCGATGGTGAGAACCAAAGCTTCCCGACAGCCCTTGTGAGGCAGGGGTAGATAGATGACCAACCTGTCGCGGGGGTGGGGTGGGGGGGTTGTGCATGGTCAGCCACAGCATGTAGGAATCTGGTTAGACCAGAGGAGGAACTTCCTGCTTGAGAATGGAGAGTGATGGAGGAGAGTGGAAAATACCCTTCTCAGAGAGTAGGGGGTCCTTCCCAGGAGCTGGTGACGCTATAGTAGTGTCACCTGGCCCCAGGCTAGCATCAGGCCCAGGTGTTCCCTCCCAGGCCTGCCCGGCAGCCCTTTGATACTGACTGCTGTGCGTTCCTAGGTTGGCTGGAGGGTGTGCGCCTGGCTGACGGTGAGAAGGGGTGGGTGCCACAGGCCCACGTGGAGGAAATCAGCAGCCTCAGCGCTCGACTGCGCAACCTTCGAGAGAACAAGAGGGTCACCAATGCTAGCAGCAAGTTGGGAGACCCGCCTGCCTGATGCTCCTTGGGACCTGGCTGGGTCTGCTCCGGTGCTGGCGGGCTTCTGTGTGTCTGGGGCCTTCTCTGCGGGTGCTGGTTCGTAACAGTTCTGTAAATACGCCCCAGGCCGCCTGGAGTGTGCTGGCTGTTCCTGCTGTCACCTGTCTCCTGGTGCTCTGAGGGCAGTGGGGCTGTGTGTTAACCTGCCACATTCCTCCTCCAAGTGTCAGATCCAAGCAGGCTTGAACATTAAAGTGACTCCATGAGTTTTCGTAGTTGCCTCTTCCGGCTTGTGCCAAGAAAACACCCCCAAGGGGGGGGGGGCTTGAAACTATTCAACTGTAGATCAGAAGCCCAGCTCTAAAATCAGCCTCCCAGGCTGAACTTCGGGTGGAGTCATGTTGGGCCCCATCAGGGTCTCAGGAGAGAATTGCTCTTTGACTCCGTGTACCTGGTGGCTGCTAGTGAGCTGCAATTGCAGGTACATCCTGGTCCCACTGCGTGTCCTTTGCCTCCGGCTGTAAGCCTGTGGACTCATTTGAGGTCCACCCAGACTCTCTCCCTATCACAGGCTTGGAAAAACCATCTATGGACATACTTATTCTGTGTTTTTGTTGTTTTGTTTTGGATCGTTGTTTTAAAACATTTTGGTTTGGGTTTTAGATTTATCTGCATAGGTATGTGCACCACAGTGCATGCAGTACCTGAGAAGGCCAGAAGAGGGCAACAGAGGGCTGGAGAGATAGCTCAGTGGTTAAGAGCACCACCTGTTCTTCCAAAGGTCCTGAGTTCAATTCCCAGCAACCACATGGTGGCTCACAACCATCTATAATGTAACCTGATCCCCTCTTCTGGCCTGCAGGTGTACAAGCAGACAACACTGTATACATAATAATAAATAAATCTTAAAAAAAAAAAAAAAGAAGAAGAAAAAGAAAAAGAAGAAGAGGGCAATAGATTTCCTGAAAATGGAGTTACAGATAGCTGTGAGCCACCATGTGAGTGCTGAGAACCAAAGCCAGGTCCTAGCCAGTGCACTTAACCCCCAAGCCACCTCTCCAGCACCCAACATACACATTAAAATAGCTAACACTAGCTAGGCAGTGGTGGTGCAACTTTTAACCTCAGCACTCAGGAGGCAGAGGCAAGGAGATCTCTCTAAGCTCAAGGCCAGCCTGGTCTACAGAGTATGTCCCAGGACAACCAGGGCTACACAGAGAAACCCTGTCTGAAAACAATGAAAACAAAACCAAAGGTAATATCCGTAAGTCTCCAGAATAAGAACATAAAAATACATTACAGATTTTGTAGCTCATCAGAGATCTCATAACAAAAGTGAGGAAGGAAACAGCTTCAGGCAAGGCTGGACCAGCAGCCAGCGAACACCTATCTCTTCCTATCTCTTCATTGTGGTTGTTACCAGTAGCATCCTCCAAAGGCTTCTACAGGGCGCCCAGCATGGAAGAAAACGATCAGAATCCCCAGGTGGAGTTCTAGGATTCTCTGTGACTGGACCAGCTCGGGTCCGTGGTTTCTTCTGGACTGATCCAGGGCAAACGTGTGCTGATAGGCCCTACTAAGTGTAGTAGCTTTCTGTTACTGCAACAAAATGCCTGAGATAATCAACTTAAGAAGAAGAAAAGTTTACTTTGAGTCTCCAGAGGTTTCGGTCCAGAGCCACCTGGCTGTGGTGCTTTGGGCCTACGGCAGCCCAGTAATTCATGGCGGGCATGCCTGGCAGATGAGGGAGAGTCTCTATATCCCCCCAAGGGCATACTCCAATGACCTAGCACCTCCCAGCTGGACTTGCCATTCTCCAAACACTGCCTCAGGCTGTGACCCTTTAGTACCTCGGTGTCTGGGAACACTTAGATCCAAATGATAACACTAAGCCATGTGGTGCACAGGCTGAAAACCAGGCTGGGTGGGGTCTACCCTGGTCTTTTGTTTTTGTTTTTGTTTTTTTGGTTTTTTGTTTGTTTTTTTCGAGACAGGATTTCTCTGTTTAGCCTTGGCCATCCTGGACTCACTTTGTAGACCAGGCTGGCCTTGAACTCACAGCGATCCGCCTGCCTCTGTCTCCCGAGTGCTGGAATTAAAGGCGTGCGCCACCACGCCCGGCTTACCCTGCGTCTTTAAGTATAACTGGATGCCGGGGGCACCCCTGCTGACCCAGAGAGTGCAGAGCCTGGGGCACTTAAGTGTGAACAGTTGGGATCCAGGGCCTTCTTCAGAGCTTAGAGAAGGGGACCAGGCACGGAGGCGCACACCTTTAATCCCAGCACTAGAGAGGCAGAGGCAGGAGGATCTCTGTGAGTTCCGGGACAGCCACAGCTATGTTGTGAGACTCTGCTTCCCCTAAAAAGGAGAAGGGGGAGGAACAGAATTAGTGGGTGCAGCCATGGGTGACCAGGAAGGAATGGGGGACCAAGGCTTTAGGGGAATGTGGGGTGGTCTGTCTTCTTCCTGCCGCCTGTTCTGTTCTCGAAGAATTCCCTCTACCTCCAAGGCCACACTCCAGTCTCACTTTGGTTTCGTTGGTGTTTTTTAGACAGGGCTATGTAGTCCAGGCTAGCTCAAACTCGCAGTGTAGCCAAGGATGACCTGAACTGGGCTCCCCCTTCCCCCAGGTTTTTCTGTTTTGTTTTGTTTTTTTGAGACAGGGTTTCTCTGTATAACGGCCCTGGCTGTCCTGGACTTGCTCTGTAGACCAGGCCAGCCTCGAACTCACAGCCATCCACTGCCTGCCTCTGCCTCCCAAGTGCTGTGATTAAAGGCATGCGCCACCATGCCTGGCTTTCTTTTGATTTTTAAAAATTATTTATTTATCTATACAGTGTTCTGCTTGCATGAACACCTGCATACTGGAAGAGGGCACCAGATCACATTATAGATGGTTGTGAGCCACCATGTGGTTGCTAGGAATTGAACTCAGGACCTTTGGAAGAGCAGGCAGTGCTCTTAACCTCTGAGCCATCTCTCCAGCCCCTTATTTATTTATTTATTTATTTATTTATTTATTTATTTATTTATTTTAAGACAAGGTCGCTAGCTCAAGCTAGCCTCAAACTCCCTATATAGTCCAGGATGACTTTGAACTCCCAACCCTCCTGCCTCCACCTCCCAGTGCCAGGAGTGCAGACATGTGCTACCATATCAGGTTTATCTGATGCTGGGGCTGGACCACACCGCTTTGTGCGAGAGAAAAGCCCTCCCGGCTGAGCTGCATTCTGAGCACCAGAATTGGTTTTGTGTTTTAAGTTTTCATTTTTGGATCTGCCCTGAAGTCCGGGTGGTGCCCCTCGCCACTGCACCCACGTGACTGGGAGCTGCACAGCGCCTGGGTTTCCCAAAGCCCACACGTGCCCTCTTCTGTCCACCCTCTCACTTCCTTGTCTGTCTGACTCAGCTCCACAGTTTTTCCTTGTTTTTCCTGACCTGGGCAATTTTGAGGCATTCTGGTCGGTATTTTGTAGACGATCCTGCAATTTGGGTGTATCTGATGTTTTTCTCATGACGAAGCAGAAGTTGCTGTGGCTTTGGGCGAGAACACCGCAGAGGTAAACAGTCCCCGGCTCATGTAGTCAGGAGGCACGTGATGGCCACATGGGTCATCACTGGGCTTGATCTTTTTCTCCTTCTTCTTCCTCCCTCTACACTTTTTGAGCAGGCCTCACATGGTAGCCCAGGCTCAGCAAACATCTTCCCTTTCCAAGTGCTGGCATAACAGAAGAGCCACCAAGCCCTACCCAACGATGTCGCTTTTAAAAAAAAAAGTTTTAGAGAGGGTCTCAAATGTAGCCCAAGGTCACCTTGAACTCCTGATCCTCCTGCCTCCACCTCCTGAGTGCTAGGGTAATAGACGTATCATACCCATGTTTAAAAAATATTTTTTTTTTTTGGCAGGACTGGAGAGATGGATTAGCAGTTAAGATCACTGTCTGTTCTTCCAGAGGACCTGGGTTCAATTCCCAGCAACTACATGTTGGCTCACAACTGTGTGTAACTCACACTCTCAAACAGACACACATGCAGGCAAAACACCAATGCACATAAAATAAAAATAAATTATATAAGAAAAAACACCGGGCATAGTGGCACACACCTTTAATCCCAGTACTCAGAAGTCAGAGGCAGGCGGATCTCAAGCCCAGCATGGCCTATAAAGCAAGTCCAGGGCAGCCAAGGGCCAAGGCTACATAGAGAAGCCCTGTCTCGAAAAACCAAAATAAAATAAGTAAATAAGAAAGAAAGAAAGAAAAACATTTCTTGGGAAATTGTTAGAGACTCTGACTTTTCCTGCTTCCTTCCCTCCCTCCCTCCCTCTCTCCCTCCCTCCCTCTTTTATTCTTTCTTCAGGCTGGAGGTGGAACCCAGGGCCCCACAGGAGCCAAGCAAATGTTGTCGCACTGGCCTAGACCAGCAGCCCCTTGTGGATCACGTGTCTCCCCGTGTCTTTTGTGTTCTGCCACCATTTAGGTCCACCCCTCTGCCTAATTCATCCTGTCAGCCTGTTGTGTCTGTCAGCGTGGACTCCTTATTCACTGCATTGTGATCCAACAGCGCAGTGTTTACTTTTGTTCCAGCCAGCTGGGCGTGGTGGTGCACACCTATAATCCCAGCACTCCCTGGGGAAGGGTGAGGAGGGACCAAAGCAGAAGGATGCAGCTGAGGAGACCAGCCTGACCTATGTAGTAAGACCCTTCTGTCCCCGCCCCCCAGAAAGGAATGGGGGCTGGGGAGCAGAGTGCTTGCCAGTGTTGAAGTGACCCTAGGTTGCATAAAGCAGGCATGATGGTACCAGGAACCCCTGCACTCAAGGTGTGGGCAGGGCATAAGAAATTCAAGGTCCCAAACTAACATAGAGAAACATCCTGAAAAAAAAAAAAAAAAAGAAGAAGAAGAGGAAGAAGAAGAAGAGGAAGAAGAAGAAGAAATTCAAGGTCGTGGTGCACGCCTTTATTCCCAGCACTCAGGAGGCAGAGGCAGGTGGATCTCTGTGAGTTTGAGGCCACTCAGGACTACAAGAGAAACCCCATCTCAAAAAACAAAAAAGAAAAATAGAAAAGGAAAGAAAGAAAGGGAGGAAGGGAGAGAGAGAGAGAGAAAGAAAAAGAAAGAAAGAAAGAAAGTTCAAGGTCATCTTTGGCCACATTCTGATTCAAGGCCAGCCATGGGCTGTGTGAGAGACCCTGACCAGGTGCTCTTTGGGCTTCGTCCTGCCCCATAGGCAGCATTCTCACACTACAGGATGCTCCAGGTCCAAGTCCTGCCCGGTTCCGGGGATCGAACTCAGATCATCAGCACCTTTACCTTCTGAGCCAACTTGCTGGCCCAAATTCATGTTTCACATCTATATACCATGGATGGAGAAGGGAGTCAAGCCCCTTTGAGACTCTGCTTCAGCTGGAAACAGGGATGGCAGTGACACAGCCCATAGGGATAAAGTTGGTGCGTGCGACAGGCTGTGTTCTGGAAGACGTACAGACAATGGTGGTCTTCTTGTAAGAGCTTCTGGACAGAGCACAGGGCTCCCTTCCCTCCAGCCCCTGAGGACTCCAGATGCTCAGACAGGCCAAGAATTGGAGGCCTGTAGTGAAGTGTGGACCAGGCCTCTGGGATCCTCCAACACTGAGTGCCACTGCGCAGGGGTGGCCAAGCTTGGCGGCTCTCGCAGAGTAGAGGGAGCAGCTATGAATGATGCTACATGCATAATCCCAACACTCGGGAGGCAGAGGCAAGTCAGAGCTTTGTGAGTTCTAGGTCAGCCTGGTCTACAGAGTGAGTACCACCAGGCCAACCAAAGCCATACAGTGAGATCCTGTTTTCAAAAAACAAAGGAGAAAAAAAGGTGGCGCACGCCTTAATCCCAGCACTTGGGAGGCAGAGGCTGGTGGATCGCTGTGAGTTCAAGGCCAGCCTGGTCTACAAAGTGAGTCCAGGACAGCCAAGGCTACACAGAGAGACCCTGTCTCGAAAAACAAAACAAAACAAAAACAAAAACAAAAACCCAACAACAACAACAAAAAACAACCAGGAAGGAAGCTCCCTGCCTTCTGAGTTGCCTAATACATCTGGACTCACCTGGCAGAGGGTCCAGTCTACCCAACCTGGCACATACAGCCAGGCAGCAACCAGTGTTGCAGAAGATCTCCAAGGGGCTCCTGCCCCACTCTCCACCCCACCCCCCTCCAGGCGGAATCATGAGGTTCACCTGCCTCTGCCCAGGAGGCCCTGACTTGGCAGCCAGCCTTGGCTAAGGACCCAGGGCGCTGCCTCTGCTTGCTGCAGAAGGTGGTACACAGCTGCTGTCTGCTGGACAGGAGATGGGGAGGGCACGGTGGGTGGGGGGAGGGGGGAGCAGAGATCTGGCTCCAGCACTGTCTGTCCAGCTGGTCGCCAGGCGTTGGCCCTCAGGAGCTGGCTTCAAAGGCTCCTGGTACCCACTGCCCACCCGCACTCATTACTGCCTTTGCCTAGGGAGCGGCTGCCCTGCCCCCTCCCCTGGTCACCAAACTCTGCCCATTGTTCAGAAGATGTCCTGAAGTGAGGCTGTTGGGAAAAGAACCTTCCTAAGATTAGAGTTCAGCTCACAGAGGAGGCCCCAGGTTCCATCTCTGTCCCCTCCCCCCCTCCCCCTGGACCAAAACAAAGAAGGTGGAGGGCACATTGAAAGGCATCCATTTCCACCAGGCATGATGGAGCACGCCTGTAATCCCAGCACTCAGGAGGTAGAGGCAGGAACATTGTCACCCTAGTGAGTTCCAGGCCAGCCAAGACTACCCAGATCCTACCTCAAAAAGCAAAATATTGTACTAGGGGGCTAGAGAAGCAGCTCAGTGGACAGGAGAGGACCAGTTTGGCTCCCAGCATCCATATCATGTGACTCACAATTGCCTAACTTGTGCGGTGGCTTGAATTAAAAAAAAAATGCCTCCTATAGGCTCAGGTATTGGAACACTTGGTCCCAAGTTGGTGGTGCTGTTTGGGTAGGCTTAGGAGGGTGTGGCCTGGCCTGGCCACTGGGGGGTGGGGTGGAGGTTTCACAGGCATGCACCATTCTGAGTGCTGCTCTCTCTCCTTTGTGTTTGAGGCTCACTCCCACCATCTGCTCCAGCTGCCCTGCCTGCTGCCTCTGCCCCTTTATTACCGGCTCTAACCCTCTGGAGCCACAGGCTCAAATAAACCCTTCCCTCTGTAAGTCGCCTTGGTCATGTTGTTTTATGTCACAGCAATAGAGAAGTAACTGAGGAACTGAGGTAACCTGTAACTCCAGCTCCAGTGGATCTAACGCCCTCTTCTGGCCTTTGATGACACCTGCACTCGTGCACACACCCATACACATGCATGTGTGCACACACACAGACCCCTACACACACACACACAAATAAATGAAAATTGTAAAACAAATCTTTAGGAAAAAATGGGGAAGGGGGGGAGAGAGGCTAGTATGCTGGCTCAGTTAGTAAAGGCAATTGCTGACAAGTTCAGTGTCCAGGCCCCACATGATAGAAGCAGAAGCTGACTTCAGCAACTTGTCCTGTTTTACTTTTCTCTTTTTTCTTTTTTGTTTTTGGTTTTTCAAGACAGGGTTTCTCTGTGTAGCCTTGGCTGTCCTGGACTCACTTTGTAGACCAGACTGGCCTTGAACTCACAGCGATCCGCCTGCCTCTGCCTCCCGAGTGCTGGGATTAAAGGCGTGTGCCACCACACCTGGCTGTCCTGTTTTTTCATACATGTATACACACACACAAATACATAAGAAAGACAGTAATAAAGTAATGACTTATAAATTGAAAAGCATGGACTAGGGATCTGCACGTAATGGTTTTCTCCAGGATCAAAACATTCTATCCTGCAGGGCAGCTCTCTAAACCGGAGAGTGAAACAACTCAACTAGGGCTAAAGAGATGGCTGAGAGATTAAGAGCACAGTCTGCTCCTCCAGAGGTCCTGAGTTCAATTCCCAGCAACCACACGGTGGCTCACAACCATCTATAATGAGACTTGGTGCCCTCTTCTGGTGTACAGGTGTACATGCAGCCAGAATACTGCGTGTGTAATAAATGAATGAATCTTAAAAAAAAAAAAAAAAGGTATTCACCACCATACCATGTTTACAAGGGATATTAAAATAATTTTAAAAAACAAAACAAAACAACTCTAACTAGCTTTAGGAAATTCCCTGAAACTGGACAGATTCACTAGACCACTCCCTGCCAAATTGTGGGGGGGGGGGGGGGGGAGCTGAAGTTTCCTCTCAGACAGAAGCTGAGCTGCAAAGAAGTCTCTGAGACCAGCTGCCTGGAAGAGTCACCTGGAAAGGACACTCCTAGCCCTTGAGCTATCAGCAGGCTGCGCACTGCGCTCCAGGTTCCCAGCATTGTGAGTTGTCACCCATGCTGGCCTGGGCTTTGGTGATGTCGCTGTCTTCAGTTGTTTCTGTAAGTGACCTTTCACCCATATTCCTGTAAGTAACCCCAGTAAAAGACGTTGCTTCAGCCAGCTGGCTTTGGGTGGTATTTGTATTTTGTTCTGTCGTGGGCTTCCTGTCTGGGGTGAGTAGAACAGAACGTAGCTGGGTTGGTAGGGTGCTTGTCCAGTGTGCACAAAGCCTTGTGTTCAATGCCCTGTAGCTCATATACCCGGAGTGGTGAGGCCTGCCTATAACCTCTGTACTCAAAGTGGAGGCAGAAGAGTTGCAGCGTCATTCTTGGCAGCAAGTTCCAGCCCAGCTTGGGCTAAAGATCCTGATAAGAAAAAAAAATTAAAGGCCAAGAAGCGGTGCTGCACTCTTTTAATCCCAGCACTCAGGAGGCAGAGGCAGGTGGATCTCTGTGAATTCTGGGCCAGCCTGGTCTACAGAGTGAGTTCCAGGAGAGCTAAGGCTACACAGAGAAACCCTGTCTCAAAAAAAATCAATCAATCAATCAATCAATAAGCCAAAATAAAATAAAATAACAACAACAAAATCTCAGCCTATTTCCATAGCTCCCGGTGGCTTCTCTGAGAACCAGTGAGACCAGCTTCAGCCTTCGGAGGTTTTCCAGCTTTCTACCCCCCTCATATTCTCCACACACCCCGCCCCCCCACTCTGCATCTTTCTCCTGTGTCTTAGTCTCTGCCTCTTTCTATCTCTGCCTGTCTGTCTGTCTCTCCATCCCCTCTGTCTCTTTGCCTCTCTCTCCCCCACCTCTGTTTCTGTTTCTGTCTGTCTATCTGTCTGTGTCTCTCTTTCTCTCCATGTTTCTCTCCTGGTCTCTGTCTGCCTCTGTTTCTCTCTCTTTCCCCTCCCTCTCTCCCCGCACCCATATCTTTCTCCTGTGTCTAAGTGCCTCTATCTCTGCCTGCCTGTCTCTCCCTCCCCTCTGTCTCTGTCTGTCTCTCTGTCTCTCTGTCTCTCACCTCTCTCTCTCTGTCTCTCTGTTTCTCCCTTCTGTCTCTGTCTGTCTGTCTCCCTCCCTCCTTCTCCGCCCCCTGCCCTCCACTTGTGTCTTCTGCCTGCAGTGGACTCAGGTCTTAATCGTGCCTTTGTAGCTCCTCCTGCTGGAGACATGGGGAAGTGCAGGGACTCCAGGATTGGCATCCGTGGAGACAGTGGAGCTGTTGCTCTGTGAGGATGAGAATCCGGGAGCTCTGCTTTCAGAACAGCTCACTGCCTCTGCTGGGCTGATCCCAAGCCTCTCCATGAGTCAGTGTCTGCTACCCTCCTTGGCCCACGCCAAACAGAAAGGGGTCCGGTGTCCCCACAGAGAGGTTGTTCACAGTACTAACCACTAACTGTCAAAATAAGAGAAACCGCCAAGATGCTTGTCAATGTTAAAATGGCAATTAAGGTGTCACACACAGCAAAACACAGAGGTGAGAATAAAACACAACAATGTATAGGGACATGGAGGTGACACAGGAGAACTCATAGCAGAGGCATTCTCAGGAGTTCAAGAACCTGAGCGACGCAGCAAGACACTATCTCAGAAAATAAGTAGGGCTTGAGAGACAGCTCAGTGCGGATTGAGAGCACGGGCTGTTCTTACTGAGAGGCCCCAGGTTCAATTCCCAGCATCCACATGACACCCCACAACTGTGTGTAACTCCAGTTCCAGGACAATGTCCTTTTCTGACTGCCAGGGACACTACATGCACATGGGGCACATACATGCAGGCAAAAGAAAATAATTTGTGTGTGTGTGTGTGTGTGTGTGTGTGTGTGTGTGTGTGTGTGAGACAGGGTTTCTCTGTGTAGCCATGGCTGTCCTGGACTCACGTTGTAGACCAGGCTGGCCTCGAACTCTCAGAGTTCTGCCTCTGCCTCCCAAGTGCTGGAATTAGAGGCATGTTCCACTCCCTCCTGGCTTAATTTTAACTTTTTAACTTTTTTTTTTTTTTTTTTTTTTGGTTTTTCAAGACAAGATTTCTCTGTGTAGCTTTGGCTATTCTGGACTTACTCTGTAGACCAGGCTGGCCTCATGCTTATAAAAATCTGCCTGCCTCTGTCTCCTAAGTGTTGGGATTAAAGGAGTGTGCCACCACCGCCCAGCTGTCCTTTTATTTATGTGTGTGTGTGTTCATGTATCATGTGTGTGCAGGTGCCAGAGACCAGAAGAAGGCATTTGATGTCCTGGAGCCAGAGTTACAGGCAGCCATGAGCCACCCAGTGTGGGTCCCGGGGACTGATTTAAGTCAGGTCCTCTGAAAGAACGGCAAGTACTTGTAACTGCCGGGCCATCACTGCAGTCCCTCACTTTTTTTTTGTTTTGTTTTTTGTTTTTCGAGACAGGGTTTCTCTGTGTAGCCTTGACTGTCCTGGACTCACTTTGTAGACCAGGCTGGCTTCGAACTCACAGCGATCCGCCTGCCTCTGCCTCCCGAGTGCTGGGATTATGTGGGAAGCCGCGTTCACATTCGCCATTACAAGATGGCGCTGACATCCTATGTCCCATGCTGACAAACAACTAATCTGCGCAGGTGCGAAGGGATTTTCCACTCGTTGTGCTCTGCCTCTCCCGTGGCATCATCTCGCCCGATGAGCAACAGCCAATCAGGGACTGACACATCCTAAGCGGAGGACAGTTTCCTATATAAGGGAGGGGTTTCTGCTGTTTGCTCTCTCTCTGTCTCCGTTTTACGTATTGTAAGCTTATGCTCTCCCTCTCAAGAGGCATTAAAGCTTTACTGCAGAAGGATCCTGTTTGTGTGTGCAGCGTCGTTCTTGCTGACGAGACGGTAACGCTAGCCACATCTGGTGCTGAAACCCGGGAAGGCCACACCATCGTCAGCACCTTCGGAGAGCCCCTGACTACAGAGAGGATTCAGAACTGCAGGGTTGATAAGTTCGGAGAGGTATGCATATTTTTGAAATTCTTGGGCTGATTCTAACTGTAATATTTACTGCCGTAATTGCCCTTCCCTTGTTCATTTGTTTCAAGAGGGCAGTAGATGAAGGACAGGTCGCCCTAGAAGTTCAGGATAGCATGTCAGAAACCGAACGTAGTGAGAGGTTGGGTGCGGGCAGGAAAAAGGATGCCCGTAAAAAGAAAAAAGCTCAGGACCCTCCTGTAAAAGGAGTGCAACCCCCCTCAAGACCTAGTTCACCGCCAGGAAAAATATCACAAAGGTTTTATCCTTTAAAGGATCTTGAGGCATTGAATATTGATAGCTCTACCTCTGACAATGAGACTCCTGATTCGGAGGAAGAAGCCGAATTAGAGGAAGAGGCAGTCAGGTATGAGGAAGAGAGATACCACCTAGACGAACGAGAGGGTAATAAAAAACCCTCCCTCAATTTATCTCGCAGGGTGGTACCCACTGCTCCTCCACCCTACGAACTGCAGTCTGGATTTTCCTTCTGGCCGAAAAAGATTCGTAAAAAATTACATAATTTTTTTCCTGTGTTTGAAACAGAGAACGGGAGTCGAGTCCATGCGCCAGTGGAGTTCAATCTAATAAAGGACTTGGCTGAATCTGTTCGCAAATATGGGGTTAATGCAAATTTCACCCTGGAAATGTTAGAAAGAATTGGCACTGGTGCCCTAACTCCTTCTGATTGGCAGATGGTGGCCAAGGCCGCACTTCCAGATATGGGCCAATATATGGAATGGAGAGCCCTGTGGTTTGAGGCCGCTCAAACACAGGCTCGGGCCAATGCCCTTGCACTTACCCCTGAACAGAGGGATTGGACCTTTGATTTGCTAACAGGTCAAGGTCAATTTACTGCAAATCAGGTAAATTACCATTGGGGAGCTTATGCTCAGATTTCACAGACTGCAATTAAGGCCTGGAAAGCACTCTCTAAAAAAGGGAAAGGTAATAGGCGCCTCACAAAGATTGTTCAGGGCCCTGAGGAGTCGTTCTCCGATTTTGTGGCCAGAATGACAGAAGCGGCAGGGCGCATTTTTGGAGACATTGAACAGGTCGAGCCTTTTATTGAACAACTAATATTTGAGCAGGCAACCCAAGAGTGTAGAGCCGCCATAGCCTCCAGAAAAGATAAAGGGTTACAAGATTGGCTCAGAGTCTACAGAGATCTCGGAAGACCGCTTACTAATGCGGGCCTAGCAGCTGCTATCCTCCAGTCTCAGAAACGCCCTGTCGGTAAAACCAATCCGAGAACTTGCTATAACTGTGGCAAGCCCGGACATTTTAGAAAAGATTGTAAAAATTCCAATAAACAAGAGAAAACGCCAACCCTCTGCAACCGTTGTGGCAAAGGATATCATAAGGCTAGTCTATGCCGCTCGGTGAGGGATGTGCAAGGGAGGCTCCTCCCACCTATTAACAATCAAACCGCCAATAATGACCCGGCTGCTGACTCGCCAAAAAACGGGCCGTCGGTCCCTCGGTCTCAGGGCCCTCAAAAATATGGGAACCCATTTATCAGAGCCCAAGAGGACAACAAAGACACAACTCAGGACACCCTACAAGAGTGGACCTGCGTGCCGCCTCCAACTTCTTACTGATGCCACAGATGAGTGTTCAACCAATTCCTGCGGAGGCCATAACACCTTTGCCTCTGGGGACTGTTGGCCTCATACTGGGTCGGGGCGCGCCTACTTTACAAGGTTTAATAGTATATCCTGAAATTGTAGACAATCAACATTCTACAGAAATTCAAATTTTATGTTCTAGTCCAAAAGGAGTTTTTTCAATTTCAAAAGGGGACAGAATTGCTCAATTGTTACTCCTCCCTGATATAGGAGGAGGATCCCCTGGACCAAATATTGCCAGAATGGGCTCTTCAGGCAATGATTCGGCTTATTTGATGGTCCCTCTATATGAGAGACCCAAGCTTCATTTAAAAATTAATGGTAAAACATTTAAAGGCATATTAGACACAGGGGCAGATAAGAGCATAATTTCCTCTTATTGGTGGCCTAAGGCCTGGCCCATCACCCAATCATCCCATTCTCTGCAAGGCTTGGGGTACCAATCTTGCCCCTCAATTAGTTCCACTACTCTAAAATGGGAAACTTCAGAAGGTCAACAAGGAAAATTTATACCATATGTGCTCCCTCTCCCAGTTAATCTTTGGGGAAGAGACATTATGCAACATATGGGCTTGACCCTATCTAATGAGTATGCCTCTTCTGAAAGATATTCATTACAAGCAAAAGGCATTATGTCAAAAATGGGATACAAAATAGGAAAAGGATTGGGCAAACAAGAACAAGGAAGGGTTGAACCCATTTCACCCACAGGAAACCAGACCAGACAAGGGTTGGGTTTTTCCTAGGGGCCATTGAGGTAGCACGACCCATACCTTGGAAAACAGAGGACCCTGTGTGGGTTCCTCAATGGCCACTATCCTCTGAAAAGTTAGAAGCAGTGACTCAGCTGGTAAAAGAACAATTGGATTTGGGTCACATTGAACCATCTACATCTCCATGGAATACCCCAATTTTTGTGATTAAGAAAAAATCGGGTAAATGGAGACTGTTACATGATCTGAGAGCCATTAATGAATAAATGAATATGTTTGGCCCCGTACAGAGAGGCCTTCCTTTGCTTTCGGCCCTGCCCAAGGGCTGGAACCTAATTATTGTGGACATAAAAGATTGCTTTTTCTCTATACCTTTATTTTCTGGAGACAGGCCCAGATTTGCTTTCACCATCCCCTCTACTAATCATGCAGAGCCTGATAAACGCTATCAATGAAAAGTTTTGCCCCAGGGGATGACTAACAGTCCCACTATGTGTCAGCTTTATGTCCAAGAGGCATTATTGCCCTTAAGACAGTACTATCCTTCCTTAATTATGCTTCACTATATGGACGATATTCTTTTGTGCCATAAAGATACAGCAAAACTCCAAGAGGCCTACTCTTCTTTATTAAAATGTTTGGAACAATGGGGTTTGCATGTGGCTATTGAAAAGGTACAAATTACAGACACGGGACAATTTCTAGGGTCCATAGTATCCCCCACAAAGATTGTCCCTCAAAAGGTAGAAATAAGAAGAGATCATCTCCACACCTTAAATGATTTTCAAAAATTACTAGGACATGTTAATTGGCTTCGACCCTTTTTAAAGATTCCTACTGCTGAATTGAAACCTTTGTTTGATATTCTGGAGGGAGACTCGCATATCTCCTCTCCCAGGAGTCTTACTCCTGCAGCTAACCAAACCCTACAAAAGGTGGAAATAGCTTTACAAAATGCACAATTGCAATGCATTGATAATGCGCGGTCTTTTATTTTGTGTGTTTTTAAGACATCTCAACTGCCAACTGCTGTGTTATGGCAAGATGGACCGCTGTTATGGATCCATCCAAATGCCTCTCCTGCTAAGATTATAGACTAGTACCCCGATGCAGTTGCACAACTAGCCCTCAAAGGATTAAAAGCAGCACTCATCCATTTTGGATATGAGCCCAAGTCCCTAATCATTCCATATACTGCCACACAGGTTCAAACCCTGGCGGCTACTTCCAATGATTGGGCTGTTCTGATTACCTCCTTTGCAGGACAAATTGATAATCATTATCCGAAACATCCTATTTTACAATTTGCATTAAATCAGGCCGTGGTATTTCCACGAATGACAGTTAAGTCTCCACTTAAGGATGAAATAATAGTATATACAGATGGTTCAAAAACCGGAGTTGGTGCTTATGTGATTGATAATAAGATAGTGTCTAAAGATTATAAAGAGACCTCACCTCAAGTGGTAAAATGTTTGGTAGTTTTAAAAGTTCTAAAAACTTTTTCCGAGCCTCTAAATATTGTATCAGATTCCTATTATGTGGTTAACGCAGTTAATTTATTGGAGGCCGCGGGAGTCATTAAACCCTCTAGTAAAGTTGCCTCTATTTTTCAACAAATACAATTGACCTTACAAAACAGAAATACACCCATATATATTACTCATGTCAGGGCACATTCAGGCCTGCCAGGTCCAATGTCCCGGGACAATGATTTGGCAGATAAAGCTACTCGATTTGTAGCTATTGCACTGTCCTCACAGGCAGATGCAGCAAGAGAATTTCATCGGCACTTCCATGTGACGGCTGAAACTCTCCGCCGCCGCTTTTTGATAACTAGAAAGGAAGCCAGAGAAATTGTGACTCAATGTAAAAATTGTGAGTTTCTGCCCGTACCCCATGTAGGGATAAACCCACGGGGCATAAGACCTTTACAGATCTGGCAAATGGATGTTACACATGTTTCCTCCTTTGGTAGACTTCAATACCTACATGTTTCTATTGATACCTGTTCAGGCGTTATATTTGCCACACCGCTAACAGGTGAAAAGGCCTCATGTGATACAGCATTGCCTTGAAGCATGGAGTGCTTGGGGAATACCTAAGGCTCTCAAGACAGATAACGGACCTGCATATACTTCACAAAAATTTCAACAGTTCTGTTGTCAGATGAGTGTGACTCATCTGACTGGCCTTCCCTACAACCCTCAAGGACAAGGGATTGTAGAACATGCACACCACACACTTAAATCTTACTTAATAAAACAAAAAGGGGGAGTAGAGAGTGTCCTCCCCTCAATACCAAGAGTGGCCGTTTCTATGGCACTCTTTACCCTAAATTTTTAAAATCTGGATGACAAAGGCCATACTGCGACAGAAAGACACTATTCAGAACCTAATAGACCAAAAAAAAAAAAAATGGTTAAATGGAAAGATGTTCTGAGTAACACATGGAAAGGACCGGATCCTATTTTTATAAGATCCAGGGGAGCTGTTTGTGTTTTTCCACAGGATGAAGACAATCCATTTTGGGTACCTGAAAGACTTACTAGGAGAATTGTGGAAACAACTAAAGGAACGGACAATGAGGACGTGGATTCATCTCATCATAACGATCATTCAAGTCAATTCCACACGGCTGGATCTGTCACTTACTGAGGGATTCTCGTCGTGGATATCCTCAGCCTTCTCCTTCTTTAAAGAATGGGTTGGGGTTGGATTGTTTGGAGCTACAATCTGCTGTGGATTAGTGTTGACCCTATGGTTGGTCTGTAAACTCAGGGCTCAAACAAAAAGAGACAAGGTGGTTATCACCCAAGCACTTGCTGCTTTAGAGTCTGGGACCTCCCCTGATACATGGTTAACCATGCTTAAGCAATAAGTCGCTGGCTGCTCAGCTCTTGCACCCTCAGAGTCTCATCTCATTGCACGAGGTAGAGTGAGTAAGCTTCAGCAGCCCTGGAGAGTTGCATAGCGAAGCATTGCAGTAGAATGGCTCTGCGGTATATATGAGCTAATTCTAGGGAGGCATGTCATCTTGCATGAAGGTTGCGTGCCCCAGTGTCCTTCCCCCAGAAAAAACGGCACAGGGCCAGGCTATGACCTCTCCGGGTGAAGAGCTTAGGGGAGAGTTGTGTATGCAGGCCTGATATTTTGCTTGGGGATTTGACCTCTGTCTCCACTCTCCCTGTTGGGTGTCTTATTGCTTCTTAATAATAAGAAAAGGGGGAGATGTGGGAAGCCGTGCTCACATTCGCCATTACAAGATGGCGCTGACATCCTGTGTCCCATGCTGACAAACAACTAATCTGCGCAGGTGCGAAGGGATTTTCCACTCGTTGTGCTCTGCCTCTCCCGTGGCATCATCTCGCCCGATGAGCAACAGCCAATCAGGGACTGACACATCCTAAGCGGAGGACAGTTTCCTATATAAGGGAGGGGTTTCTGCTGTTTGCTCTCTCTCTGTCTCCGTTTTACGTGTTGTAAGCTTATGCTCTCCCTCTCAAGAGGCATTAAAGCTTTACTGCAGAAGGATCCTGTTTGTGTGTGCAGCGTCGTTCTTGCTGACGAGACGGTAACGCTAGCCACAGGATTAAAGGAGTGTGCCACCACGCCCGGCCCAGCCCTCACTTTTTTATTGTTACTATTTCTTGCATTGATTTATTTGTGGCGTGTGTTCTTTTTTTTTTTTTTTTTTTTTTTTTTTGGTTTTTCGAGACAGGGTCTCTCTGTGTAGCCTTGGCTGTCCTGGACTCACTTTGTAGACCAGGATGGCGTGTGTTCTTGTGTGTACATGCTACAGCACACGTGTCCAGATCAGGACAGTTTGTGAGAGTCGGTTCTCTCCTTCAGCCACATGGACACATGGGATTGGACTCCGGATATCAGGCCTCGGGTAGGTACCATTACCTGTTGAGCCATCTTACCTGACACTGAAAGAAAAATTTGGGAGGAGTGTGGCTGGGTATGGTTACATACTCCTTTAATCCCAACACTTGGGAGACAGAGGCAGGTGGATTTCCTCAAGTTCAAGGCCAGCTGGATCTACATAGTGAGACCCCCTCACCTCAATAAATAAATAAATAAATAAATAAATAAATAAAATCCTTAATTAAAAAATAAAGAAGGTTCTGGAAAAGGGGTCTGATGCCCCTACCCACATTACCTGTTGATCCCTGAAGACAAAAATCACATTTTTTCCCCCTCTCTCTCTTCAAGACAGGGTCTGTCTGTATAGTCTTGGCTGTCCTGGGACTTTCTTTGTAGACCAAACTAGCCTCGAAATTACAGCAATCTGTCTGCCTCTGATGGGCTTAAAGGTGTGAGCAGGTCCTAGTACAGGGCCTCGGCTGCCCTCCAGTGCTGAGGCCTGCGTGACACAGCAGTTTTACCAACCTCCTCGGGGCTCGGAACTAATGTGAAAAGGATTTTGTGAAGGAGGAAGGCACCAACTGAGGCATCCGGGCATCCCACTCCTAGATTTTCCACACTTCTTCAGAGTGAGCGTCAACATGCTGGATCTGAGTTTTGGAGAAAGAAACAGGCAGATCTTAGGGAAAAGAGCCAACCTATACAAAGCAAGGGGGAAGTACTAAGTTCAGTAGAGCAAATAACTTTATACGTGGAAGAAGAATTTTTCTTCTGCCATCAATAAAACTATTGTGTTATTTAAAAAAAGAAGAAGAAAATGTGGACCAGAGCTATCAGGGACAGGAGTCACACCCAAACCTGCACAGTCGGCGGTCTGAGGCACTCACCACCTCTCTGGCCTCCGCTCCCCAAGGAGCACCATGGTGCCCGTGTGGCAAAAGTGTCCTCAGGCTGTGGGGGAGGCTGTCCTGTCTGAGCACTGAGAGACCAGCTTGGCTACTCTTGCCGTGTTGCCCTAGGTTTGAACTTGGGCTGAGCTCTCACTTCCTGTTCCTGAGTGACTCTTTCCTCTTCCAAGGTACCTTTCTCAAGTGCCCTCCCCAGGTCATGTTTCTGACCCGCCTGGGAGAAAGAACAAAAGGAAATGGGTGGCGCGACATCGGGAGGAACCCTCGTCTGACACCGGCAGGGTTTACCGGCTGTGGGGGACTGTCGCGAACAGCTGGGTGGGGACAGGAAGTGGAGGTGTGGAATCCTCACCACTGAACACCAGAAGTAAACCGGGATGTACAGTCATCGGCTTGGGCGGGATGCAGGGGGATGGACAGGATAGCCACTGACGGTGGCTGGTGTCGACTGGCTCCTGAGCTGAGAATGGTCCTTGGCAGGGTCTGGTGTGCCAGTGGGGGGTGGGTGGGTGGGCGGGGGAGATAAAGCCAGGGCTCTTGGGGGGGGGGGCGGCGAATGGAGGGTCGGGAGGGGGTTAAGGTTGCGGGAGGGGGGGAGGGGGAGTTCCAGGCTGGGTTATGAAACAGCTACTGTGGCACAGAGTTGGAGTCAGCTGACCTGGCCTGAGCCCCACCTTTCATTGACGAGCGAGGAGTTGCTTTAGCTTGTCACGTCGCCTTCGGGCCTCAGTTTCCTCACATATTAAACGGGGGCGGTAACAATGTGGATTGAAGGTGGCGATACCGCCAAACATCCTGGTGGTTCTTGCCTGTAATTCTAGCGCCTGTAAAGATGGAGCAGAAAGGTGGAGAGTTTGGAGCCAGCCTAGGCTACTCATTGAGAGACCGTGTCTCAAAAAACGGTTAATAAAGCTAGGTGTGCCGGTGCATGACTGTAGCACTTGGGTGGTTAAGACAATCCCGAGTAGGGTTGGAGATTTCGCTCAGTGGTAGAGCACTTGCCTAGCAAGCGAAGGCCTTGGGTTTGGTCCTCAGCTCGTGGGTGGGATCTTGGAGGCTGGAGAGATGGCTCAGTGGTTAAGAGTGCTGCCTGCTCTTCCAAAGGTCCTGAATTCAGTTCCCAGCAACCACATGGTGGTTCATAAGCATCTGTAATGTGATATGGCGCCCTCTTCTGGCTTGCAGGAGTATATTGCAAGCAGAGCACTGTATACATAATAATAAATAAATAAATCTTTCTTAAAAAAGATCCTCAGTTCAAGGTCACCCTTGGCTGTCTCAAAAAAGAAAGGAAGAAAGAAAAAAGAAGGCAGAGAGATGGCCCAGCAGTTGAGAGCACTTGGTGCTCTCCAGAGGATCTGAGTTCAATCCCCGCCACCTACTCCAGGCATCTGATCCCCTCTCCTGTCCTTTTCAGGTACCTAAACACATATGTATACACATATACATATTAAAAATAAAATAATAAATGAATAAATACGTCAATTTCCAGATGGCTCGACAGGTTAAAGTGCTTGCACAAGCCTGATGACCTGAGTTCGATCCCTGGAGCATGCATGATGGGAGGAGAGAGCTGACCCTCGAAAGTTGCCCTCAGGCTTATTAGAGAGTGAGCAGAGGACAGGATAAGACTGGAGCCTGGGGGCCGGGTGGCTCAGCCTGTAATCCCAGCACTCGGGAGCAGAGTTCGAGGCCAGCCTGGTCTACAAAGCAAATCCAGGATAGCCAAGGCTTCACAGAGAAACTCTGTCTCAAAAAAAAAAAAAGACTAAAGCCTATGTCATTGTTTGCTGACAGCAGTGAGAACAGGTGACCAACCTGGAATCTACCAGGACCCCAGTCTCATATTTCCACATCTGAAAGCATATTTTATTTTAACTATTATCATCTTTTTTTCTTTTCTTTTTTTTTATAATTTTATTTTTATTTTATCTGCATTGTTGTTTTGCCTGCATGTATGTCTGTGGGTGTCAGATCTTGGAGTTACAGACAGTTGTGAGCTGCCACGTGGGTGCTGGGAATTGAACCCCGGTCCTCTGGAACAGCAGTCAGTGCTCGCAACCACTGAGCCATCTCTCCAGCCCCTTCTTTTCTTTTCTTTCCTTTTTTTTTTCTTTTTTTTTTTGGTTTTTTTTTTTTTGGTTTTTTTTGTTTTTTTGGTTTTTTGAGACAAGGTTTCTCTGTGTAGCCTTGGCTGTCCTAGACTCGCTTTGTAGACCAGGCTGGCCTCGAACTCACAGCGATCCGCCTGCCTCTGCCTCCCGAGTGCTGGTCCTTTTTTTTTTTCAAGACAGGGTTTCTCTGCGTAGCCTTGGCTGTCCTAGACTCTTTGTAGACCAGGCGTGTGCCACCATGCCTGGCTCACATCTGAAAGTGTAAACAACGAAGTTGGAATATTGTAATATATTGTTTTTTTAAGAAAAATAACCTTAGCCAGGCTCGGTAGCACATGCCTATAATCCCAACACTTGGGAGGCAAAGACAGGCAGATCTCTGTGAGTTCAAGGCCAGCCTGGTCTATAAATCCAGTCTAGAACAGCCAAGGCTACAAAGGGAAACCCTGTCTCAAAACAAACAAACAAATAAACAAAAAAAAAAGACAAAACAAAAACAAAACAAAGATGCCCTCCAACCTTCTCAGTCATACAGTGACACACCTGTGCCTATACTTACACACACACACTATACACACAATAATAAGTAAATAAGACCTTGAGAAAGTGTTGTGCAAGGGGGAAGTGTCTCGGGGACTCACAGCAGGAATTTAGGTACTGTGGCCATCCCGTTTGCAGCTTAACCTGGGCTCCAGGCTTGGGTCTCTTAATCTTCCCCACACCCTATTTTCGTCATCCCATTCTACAGCTGAGGCTCTGAAAGGTGACTTGCCAAGGTCACTTTCCCTTCTGATTAAATGTCTTCTGAACGCTGAGGAGATGGCTCAGCAGGGAGAGGCTCTGGCTACTGAATTCTGACCAACCTGAAGTTGATCCCTGGAACCCACATGGGAGGACACCCCCAAAGTTGCCATCTAACCTCCACGAGAGCTCTTCTCCTGCCACAAAACAGTGTGAAAGTGGTCCTGCCTGGCTTCAGTGGAACCTGCGCATCCCTAAGATTGTTGGAGTACTTACTCCACAAACTGGATTCTCCGCTCTGTAGGAGCAGCAGCAGCAGCAGCTCTCCTAGGCAGCCACCAGGGGGCAGCAGAGGCTGCGGCTGTAAGGAAAGACCTGTGCGCCACACCCTGTGGTCTCCCTGCGCGCTGGAGGCTGGAGTTGTGTCTTGGGGTAGGGTAGAGGTAGCTGCAGCAGGCTGGGCTGGGGCTAGGGGAACGCACAGCCTCTGGAGCCGGAGCGTGTACTCAGCACCGGATCTCGGGCTCCGTGCCTGGAAGAAGTTTTTCCCAGAGGCTGGTGACCCGTGGCTTGGCAGAGCAGTTGCCAGCATGGACAGTGGTTTACCAGTGTATCAGTGTATCGGGCTGTTTACCGAAGTGCGTCCTTTAGCAGAAGACCTAGGAGCCCGTTCATCCAAATCTGACCCAAGCAGGAAACCAAATCTCAGAAAAGGGCTGTGGCTAGTCTGAGCTCACACAGCAAGTGACTCCTCGGCAGCCAGGCCTACCTGAGGTACTGTCTCCCCACAAACCTTTTGTGTGAGTGTGTGTGTGTGTGTGAGTGTGTGTGTGTGGTGAGTGTATACAGGGTCTCATTGCATCTAGAGTTCCCAGACTGTGTTGCCAGAAGCCCCAGAGAGCCTCCTGGTTTTGCCCCTCATATATCTGGGGTTATAACTACATGCCCAGCTTTGTTTTGTTTTGTTTTTTGAGACAAGGTTTCTCCGTGTTTGGCTGTCCTGGACTCACTTGGTAGACCAGGCTGGCCTTGAACTCACAGCGATCCACCTGCCTCTGTCTCCCAAGTGCTGGGATTAAAGGCGTGCACCACCACACCCCAGTTTCATGCCCAGGTTTTGACACGGGTCCTGAGCACCCAAACTCAGGTTTTCATGCCTGCGTAGCAAGTATTTTCACCCACTGAGCCATCTCCCAGCCCAAAGCCCTCTCCCATAGTGAGTTCACCAACACCCCCCCCCCCTCCTTCCCTCACTCTCAAAAGCACCTGCACGCGGTTCTCACAACAGCTTTGAAGGCTGGCAGCTGATCTGGGGGTGGGGGTGGGGAGGAGGGGGGAGGTGACCTGCCAGTGCTCTGCTGAGGCCCTTCAAGTACTCAAGAGTGCCTCTCCCCAGTATCCCTTGCTGGGCAGCTACGTGATTTCACAGATTGGCCGCGGTAGGGGATTTTATACCAGGCAAAGAAATCAGCTTCCCTATGCCTGTCAGTCAACTTCTTTATGCCTGTTAGTTAGCAGCTTCCCCATGCCTGCCAGTCAGCTTCCCCGTGCTCGCCCTGCCCTGTGCCAGGCCTCGTTCCCACATTTACCAGCACAGTGGCCCACGAACAGCACCCTGATGAGGCTGAGAGCTACAGTGATAAGGAAGAGGAAGCCATTTCCCTCACACACACACACACTCCGCTGCCCCTGCTCCCCTTTCAGTTCCTCTGCTAGCCCCATGAATGCTTCTGCCCCCCTCTGCCCATGCCCCTACTGGGTGTAATTTGCAACAGGCCACAGTCCCTGATCCCATTAACCCCTCTGGGGTGTGACAAATGACTGTGACTGGCCCTGCCAGGTGCCTGAGGACTGGGGTACTCTTGAATTCCCTCCCTCTCCTTGGGCCCCTATAGAAGGGACTAGTTCCCATGGCGGTCTTTAAGTCCTTAAAGTTGGTTCCCCCTCCCTCAACCCCCCCACCCCCCCCACCCCCCACCCAGCCCCACCCCCCACCCCCCACTGCAGGGTAGCTCTGAGGTCCCTAAGGAGGTGGCACAGGAGAGTCATCCAGATGCCTTCAACACTGCCCCTGAGGGTGGGGCCAGGTGAGTCGCTGCAGAAGGCATGTGGAGACAGGCCCCAGAGGGTGTGCTATGTGGCTGAGGTGGGCACTCGGGGTCCCCCGCTAGCACCTTCAAAGGTTCTCGGTTGTTCTGGGTATGTCCAGGAAGTGCCAGGGCACTCGGAGGGTATGGAAAAGTGAGGAGACTTAAACTCAGGGCTCTGTGTATGCCAGGCCGGCACTCTTCCAACTTAGCAAAGCAGGAGGGGTGTCTACATCTCTTTCTTCCTGAACAGGTGCCTCCCTCCCTGGCGCATCCCCCCCGCCCCTCCCTCACACCATGGCTGTTGTTTTCCAGGAAAAAGCCAATGCAATCACTGAGTCAGCGCACACGGTATCGCCCGGGTGGCCCCACAGGACAGGCCTGCTACTTTCAGGGCCTGGCCAGGTTCCCGTTACCCGCCCTGTACTATGGCTCAGGAGGGCCAGCCTCCCTCGCTCTTCTTGTTTCCAGTCCCACCCTGTGGCCCCAACATCACCTCATGCCCAACCCAGCTTCTCCCCAATTCTAGATGCTAATCTCACTGTCTCTGGGTAGGTTGCGGTGTCAAACTTGGATTTGAATGCAGGATCGGTGTTTTTGTTTCTCTCTCTCTCTCTCTCTCTCTCTCTCTCTCTCTCTTTTTATTTTTTTATTTTTTTATTTTTTTGCTGTACAGCTTTGGGTAAGTCCCTTGACTTCTCTCAGTCTTTTTGAGGCGTTGACTGTCATGCAATGCTATGGAAGTGTATAAAGTGTCCTGCATGGCGCTGGGCATGAGGAGGGCCCTTGGGAAATGGCTCTTACAGTGTCATGGCAGGTTCTTCCTCAGTCTAACCTGTTCTCTAAGGGCCTGTGAGGAAGGAGGAAGCTCCGCAGGGGACTTTCTGCTCAGCGCTGCTAGCTGTCAATCAGACCCCCCACCCCCCCTCCCTTTGGCGCTCAGCTTTCCCTCAGCAGGTGCTGGGTTTCCAGCTGTGGCACGGCTGGCTTGAGAACCAGGTCTGAGGCTTTGGCCTTCTGGAGACTGAGGTGTGGAAAAAATAGCGTTGGGAACAAACTTTGGAGAATTCCCAAGAGGAGAGAGAAGGATGGGCATAGAGGCTCAGTTGGCAGAGTGCTTGCCTGGCATTACACAGAGCCCCGGGTTCAATTCCCAGCACCTCATAAAATGATGCTGACCGTGGCCCAGGGCGGAAGCCAGTGTCTGAGGAAATCCCACTCAAGGCATCACGGATGTAGGGGTCCAACTACAAGGGGACGCCCCAGCAGGAGGTCAAGTCAGGAGGGTTGAGCAAGAGTTAATGTCAGCTGGGCACAGTCGCGCACACCTGTAATCCCAGCACTCCAGAGGCAGGTAGATCTTTGTGAGTTCGAGGCCAGCCTGGCCTACAAAGCAAGTTCTTGGACACCCAGAGCTACACAGAGAAACCCCGTCTCAAAACAGCTCTACCATCAACAACAACGAAAAGAGTTCAGTGTCACAGAGTTCAAGGCCAGCCTCGGCTCTATGAGATCCTGTGGAAGAGCAGTGATAAAGATGGTGGTGGTGGTGGTGGCGGCGGCGGCAGCGCACACGGCGCACACCTTTAATCCCAGCACTCGGGAGGCAGAGGCTGGTGGATCGCTGTGAGTTCGAGGCCAGCCTGGTCTACAAAGTGAGTCCAGGGCAGCCAAGGCTACACAGAGACCCTGTCTCGAAAAACCAAAAAAAAAAAAAAAAAAAAAAAAAAGATGATGGTGGTGGTGGTGGTAGATCTGGTCCTGGTGGCCTGTAATTTTAGCTGCTGGGAATCCAAGACAGGATAATCAAAAAATTCAGAGCTAGCCTGGACGTCTTAGTGAGGCCCTGTCCCAAACAAAAAGTGAGAAGAGAGATGAAGTGTGTGGCTCCGCGGGAGAGTGCCCATCCAGCACGTGGGAGGCCCTGGGTTCGGCCGTCTCATCTCTCACAGTTCCTATCCTGGCCCTGGCCAAGGAGCTGTCTAGGGGGCTTAGAACACACCCTGGTTCCGGTCTCAGCAAGTTGTCCTGATGCAGACAGCTCCTTTACTGGTTGAGGTTTGGAGGAATTAAGTAACTGTAACCGTCATTAGCAGGTCGGTAGCGCGGTCGGGAATGGGAGAGTTGGCTTGGGAGGCAGAGCCGGCTAGGTACCTGGGGATTGCCCAATATATGACCGCTGAGAGGGAGGAGTGTGGGCGTGGTGGGGCTGAATGAGGAAGTGAATCAGTGAATGAGTGAATGAATGAGTGTGAGTGACGTCAGCGGAGGCTTTCATGGCTCTTACTAAGCACCCGGGATTGTCCCAAGCCCTTTACTTGTGTGAATTTACTGAGCTGGCACAAAAGCCCTATGAGGAAACAATTGTTACTCTCTTCATTTCAGGGATGGAAGCACAGAGAGGTTAAGTCATTGGCCCACAGCCACACAGCTTGGAAGTGTCAGAGTGAGGACTGGACCAGGCCAGGCTGGATCCAAAGACTCCAAGCGAGACTATGAGGAAAGGACACGCGCGCGCGAGCGCGCACACACACACACACACACACACACACACACACACACACACACGGGCTGGGATGATGGGTGTTAGACCTCAGATATCAGTCACTCTATATGGCTCCTGGTATCTAAGTCATCCACTCACTGTGCTGGCTGTGGGACAACGGAGGGTGATATTAATAAAATTCCATCCTGCTTGGTTAGAGTCAGCCCCTCGGGGCTCATCCTAGATTCTGCCTTCTCTGGAAAACCTGGTCCAAATTCTGCAGAGAGCCCCAAGGCCTGGCTCCGTGATGCTCTTCCCTCAGGCTCGCCCACTCCCAGTCTCATATCGTATGATGCTTCCACGTTGAGTTCTTGGGACACAGTAGGTGATCAATAAATGCCTAATGGGAGTCACCTTTGATATTGGGTCTCCTCTGTCCAGCTCCCTCCAGCCCTCTCTGCTCTCCTCGCCCTCTCTCTTACCCAGCCAGGATGTTCTGGGATTTGGTGGAGGAGGGAAAGACATACCCTCCCGGCTCCTCATAGCATGATCTGTGGACTGGAAACTCTCCAGAAACAAACTCCTCCCTTTGGGCCACAGTCAGCAGGGTTGAAATTCACCGCTGCCCCGGAGAAGGGCCTGGCCAGCCCTGGCTCAGCAGCCAGGGGCAGCCTCTTCCTTCCCTGGCCCAATGTTTGTTTTCAAATTCCTGAGGCCTGTGTCAGCCTTACCAGGAGTGGAGTCCACTGGCCTCAGGCCTTTCACTTCCTTCCTCTGCTTGCTTGACCAGGCTGGTCTGTAGGGTGGGGTGCCAAGCCAAGCCTCTTTCCTCTCACTGTCCACCAGCTAGGGCCAGAGAGCCTTGAGTTGGAGAGCTGAGGAGATGGGAGGCTGGTGGGACATGAGAGAGGGGCACCCACCCCACCCCACCCCACCCCACCCCACCCCACCCCGCCACAGGAGCCCTTCAAGCCCTCTGGAGATGGCATGGCAAAGCCAACTCATTTGTTCTGTGGAAACAGTGTAAGCTTGCAAGGAGTGGCCAGAGTATACTAGGCTGGGGAAGTCCTAGTCCAGAGAGACTGTCCCCCAGCCCTCTAACTCTGACCTGGCCAGGACCAGAAGCCCCAGTGTAAGGAAGGAAGACCCCATACAATTTCTTTCCAGCAGGTTATCTGGAAGTAGCTGGATGATGGGTCTCAGAGCCTACCTTTCATGTCAAAAGCACTGGGAGAGTTGGATGAAAGCAATGCCTGGGATTCGGTTCCGGAAGACTCTGGTGTAAGGTGTCCAAGAATCAAGCTGAAGGGCAATTAACTGGAGGCTTGAAAAAGGCAAATGCAGGTGGGTGGTGAGTTCCAGGACTGCCAAGGCTACACAGAGAAACCCTGTCGGGCCGTGCGGTGGTGGCGCACGCCTTTAATCCCAGCACTCGGGAGGCAGAGGAAGGCGGATCGCTGTGAGTTCGAGGCCAGCCTGGTCTACAAAGTGAGTCCAGGAAGGCCAAGGCTCCACAGAGAAACCCTGTCTCAAAAAACAACAACAACAAAAAAAAAACAAAAAAACAAAAAACAAAAAAAAGAAAAAACAAAAAGAAAAAAGAGAAGAAAGAAAAAAGGGACCAGGTGTGGTGGTGCATGCTTTTTTTTTTTTTTTTTTAATCTCAGCACTTGGGAGGCAGAGGCAGATGGATGTCTGTGAGTTCCAAGACAGCCTGGGCAGCCTGGTCTACAAAGAGAGTTCCAGGTCAGCCAGGGCTCTTTCACAGAGAAACCCTGTCTCAAACAACAACAAGAAAGAAAGAGAGAAAGAAAGAAAGAAAGAAAGAAAGAAAGAAAGAAAGAAAGAAAGAAAGAAAGAAAGAAAGAAAAGATGACCTGCAATTCCTAATCCCCCTGCCTCAAGTTCCTGAGGGCTGGGGTAACAGGTGTGTGCCATCACACCCAGTTTACGCATCACCGGGGATGGAATCCCTTGTGTCTCCTAGGCACTCAACCAACCAAGCTCCACCTCAGTGCCTAAACTTTTTCTTTCTTTCTTTCTTTCTTTTTCTTTTTTTTTCTTTCTTTTTTTTTTTTTTTTTTTTATGATAAGGTCTTGCTATGGAGCTCCTGCTAGCCCCTTGTGATAACCCTGCTTCTGCCTCCCGAGTGTTGGGATTTCCAGGCATGGACCAACACACCCAGCTTTTGTTTAAGGCCACTAAAGTGAACAAAATTAAAGGCAGTTTCTCTTTGTTTGCCGTAGCTCCCGTTGGAATGCTTAACGGCCGGCCGGATGCTGGAAGTGAGCAAGCCAATGGGTTGTGCAAAGCAGATACAGGACACGCCCATCCACCTGGCAGCCAGAGAGTTCTCCGGACAGCACTGTTCCAGAAGGTCAGTTCACAAAGCCGGGGGATGTTCGCCTGATTTGATCGTTGCTGTGTTGTGGCATCCAGCGAAGCACTCAAAAATAAAACTAGAAATCAGCAAACAGCTCTGTGTTCTTGATCTTTCTCTCGCCTTTTTTGGGGGGCAGTGATTTGGAGGGGTCTTACTATGTAACCCTGGTTGGCTTGGAATTTCTTATGTAGACCAAGCTGACCTTGAATCTACAGAGATCTTCCTGTCTCTGCCTCCCATATTCTGGAATTTAAAAGTACACTACTTTTTGTTTTGGTTTTTGGTTTTTGGTTTTTCGAGACAGGGTTTCTCTGTGTAACAGCCTTGGCTGTCCTGGACTCGCTTTGTAGACCAGGCTGGCCTTGAACTCAGAGATCCACCTGCCCGAATGCTGGGACTAAAGGCATGCCCCACCACTGCCTGGCTGCACTGCATTTCTTAATTAAAAAAAAAAAAAGAAAGAAAATTAGCCCGGCGTGGTGGGGCACACCTTTAATCTCTCTGCAGATCGCTGTGAGTTCGAGGCTACCCTGGTCTACAAAGTGAGTCCAGGACAGCCAAGGCTACACAGAGAAACTTTGTCTCGGGGAAAAAAATGATTACATTGCCTCTGTGCCCAAGTGTGAGCCCATGCCATGGCATGTGTCGGGATGAGAGGACAACTTGGATCCACCGTGTGGATGCAGTGGTGCCAGAAATCCCACCCAGCCAGGCTTGGCAGCAAGTTCCATTATCCACTGAGCCATCCTCCAGTCTGGTTTGGGTCTTTACTGCGATAAAATAAACACTATAAAACTGACCTTTTAAAGTTTTTAATCTTTTGACCCAGGGTCTTGCTATGTGGCCCAGGATGGTCTTGAACTTACCATCCTCCTGTCTCAGCCTCCTGAGGGCTAAGGTTACCAGCATGAACCACCACGTCCAGTTACTTTAGCCATGTGTAAGTGTGCTTCCACCTGGCAGAAGGTGACCCCAGCTGGTATGGGTCACGCATGTGCTTTGCTTTGGTGTCTCCCCACCCCCACCCCGGTGAGCTGCTGCCCTCTTGAGTTGTGTCCTGACTAGTCACCCTGATGACCAGCACTTGGGGGAGAGAAGTTAGAAAGCTTCCTTGAATGATGCCATTATACAGGTGGAAAGGCTGAGGCCCGGGGAACATAAGAAGGCTGGACAGAGCCAGGACTGAACCAGGGCTCAAATCACCTGACACTTAGGAGCTACCAGGGAGTGAATGAACGAAGGAGTAGTGAAAACTGTCAAATGAGCCTCACCTAGCTGAAGAAACAGACCCCAGACGGTAAGTGTGGTACCCGGCAAATATTTACTTAAATGATGACACTGGGTCATAGGGCAAGGCTTGCTGTCCTGTCCAGGGGCTCTGAACCTGTAAACCTTTTAATCTCTGTCCCCAAGGACAGTTAGGACCGTCTCTCGCCCTGGACAGGAAACTGTCATAATGATGTCATCAAATGAGAAGCTAAATCTTGGTGACAAGGACGAGGAAGGTGTGGTGTTTCCTTTCTTCTTTTTTTTTTTTTTTTTTTTTTTTTGGCCACAGGCTTAGATTTGTCACCTGGCCCTAGACCAGGGATCAGTGTGTCTGAGCTCTGACTTTCTAAGGCGGGGATCCCTCCGGGACACTTCAAAGTGGTGGCCTGTAGCCAGGGTCTGATAAATGTTTAACACCAGGCACTCAGGAAGAGAGGCAGGGAGGGAGTGGAGGAAGAAGACGGACAGGACAGGGAAGGAAGGAAGGAAGGACTAAAGGAAGGAAGGAAGGAAGGGAACGAGGGAGGGAGAGAGAGAAGAGAGCCCCAGGTTCCTGCTAGCCAGCAAGGGTGTCGATGTAGGGCCCTCAACTTCCCTGTTGAGAAGGCAAGCAGAGAGCAGGCACAGGCTGAGTTGCTGGCTAGAGAAACAGGCTGTCCTGAACACTGAAGTTTCTTTCCCCCTCATCAGTCCCCCTTTACCTTGGGTTGGAAGGGGAGAAGTTCCCTCTACAACCAGGCATTCCCCCCCACATCCTCCATGCCCCAACACACACACACACACACACACACACACACACACACACACTCACCTCCGTGAGCCCAGGGCTCCTGGGGAGTTCTGCCTTGACAGCAAAGTGTCCACTTAGAGGGTTCTCCCCACCACTGTGGCCCTCTCCTCTCAAGGATGGCATCCAAGCTCCTTGCATCACACACACACACACACACACACACACACACACACACACACACACACACCCCTCGCCTGAGTGCCTCCCAGGTCTGGGGGAGTTGAATCGAGGTCAGGCTGAGGGGGTATCTCTTCACTTTGGAAGGCAGACTGCATTCCTGCCTGGATGTTTCAGAATTTTCTTCCACAGAAGGAGCTGGGGACACGAAGTCTTACAACAGGAAGGTGGTATTCCAGGCAGAGGCAAGCCTTACTTCCACAGATGGGGAAGCTGAGGTCAGGGAGGACAAAGGTTGTATCTCAAGTCACAGGAAGACCTGTGTGACTCAGTCCGTGGAGTGTCCGGCTCTCTTCCTACTGCCTGGCACAAGAAACAGAGGAGAGGGAGAGAGTGCAGTGTGGTTGTTCTGAGGGAAGAGCCAGCCAAGGCCTGGTGTTTTCTTGAGGTCCTTAGTGCTAAGTGACCACCCCCAGGAAGGTGGTGTCACCCTCTTGGGAACTACATCTCCCTGTTGGAAGGCCCAGAGACCCCAGAAGCACAAACACTAACATGGCCTTGAGTCTAGGTTGGGGAGGCCCTCCCCTTCGTGATGGGAGGACTATGTCTGCCTGATTTTGTCTCCCTGTCCACCTCTCAATCCCATGAAGCCTTAGGCAACCACAGGCTCCCTGGTATCCCTCTCTACAGAACAGGAAGTGCGTACCGCGCTAGTCACCAGCATCCTTTTTATCCTGAGAGGCAGGCACTGCATTTTGTTTTTCAAACGTATTCCCAGCTTCAGAACCACATTCTAGACAAGAGATATAGAGGAGTAGAGGCCTGGGCTCTCAGCTTCTCAGACCCCTAGTGAGGGGCAGGACACCCCCTACCCCCCACACCCAGGGGGAGCTGCAGCCTGGGTGCCCAAGCTGGGGAGTTTGTCTGATTGCCTCCTGGAGGCAAGGAAGAAAGATAGGGAGACAGACAGACAGAAGGAGATAGGGAGAGAGAAGAGATAGACAAAGAAAGGGAGGTCCAGAAAGAAGGTCAGTAGACTGTGATAGAGAAAGTAAGGGGGGAGGGGGGAGAGGGATGGAGGGGGAGGGGGGAGGAAAAACCACAGCATGCTTCCACGCTCAGGTTCTTTCGTTAAATAGGAAGATCCTAAAGCCTCCACTGTTGATAACTGGCGGTAGCCCAGGAGTGTGACCTTGGGCTTCTCTTGCCTGGAAATGAAGTCATGGCTGCCTTAGTCTCTTCTAAGTGGGACCTTGTCCCCTGACCTTGCCTCAGGTCTGAGGGCTCCTGGAGTGATAGACCTCCTCAACAGAGAGACCTTGATGTTCTCATATGTCCATGGGGTGGGGGGATGGGGGGCGGGGGGCGGGGGGCGGTGAGCCACAGCTGAACCCACTGATCATTGTTGGCTGGGAGAAATCTAGCCACCAGAAAGCCTGGGGTTGAAGCTGGGGAAAGGCAGCAGCTGGAAGGCTTTGTTTGAGAGGCCCAGGCTTCGGGCTCTGAGCTTTAACCTGGAGTCTGATTAACACTTCCGCTGGAAGTGAGGTGCATGTTCTCAGGGTGTGGAGGTGTTGGGGAGCATGAGGAGCGGGTAGCTTGATCTGAGCCCCCATCACACTTGCACACAAGGGCATGTGTGTCACATGTTCTGCATTCAGACCAACCTTTGCTAGGGCCTAAGCTTCACACACTGAAACCTTAATCTGTTCTTGGTGGTACCCATTACCACGTCTCCTTTCATTGCCTTTGTGTGTGTGTGTGTGTGTGTGTGTGTGTGTGTGTGTGTGTGTGTGCACACATGCACACATGGAGATCCAAGCTTAGCGCACACACACACACAAACACCCATGCATGTGCATATGCAAAGGCATCATATGCTCTTTTAGTGGACAGTGAGACAGGGACTCAGCATTAAAAACAGTCCTGGCAAGCTGGACATGGTGGCACATTCCTTTAATCCCAGTACTCCGGAGGTAGAGGCAGGTGGATCACTGTGAGTTCGAGGCCAGCCTGGTATACAAAGTGAGTCTAGGACAGCCAAGGCTACACAGAGAAACCCTGTCTCAAAAACAAAAAAAAAAATGAAAAGAAAAACAGTTCTGGCAGGCCAGCCTCGGCACATTCGTGTAATCCCTGGACTCAGGGAGGCATAGGCAGGTGTATCTCTGTGAGTTTGAGGCCAGCCAAGGATACGTAGAAAAGCCCAGTCTTGAACCTACCACCTCCGCCACCCCCTCACCCCCCCTCCCCCCGAAAAAGGCAAAAAGCAAGAAAATCCCTCACAAACCCAAAAACAAAAACCCACCAACAATAGCAAAAACCATGCCTGGCAGACATGATGATAAAAGATACCCTTGTCTCTCAATGTGACTATGAAGTCATTGAAACGTTGGACACCAAATAAATAGGAATTTCCCCAGGAATCTCATAATGGGAGAAGGAAAAAGCCCCACCCGGGTGGGGAGGGGATCTGTCTCCTGGAAAGAATCCACACAGCTCTGACAACTTGTTGGACCACCTTACATAATGAGGATGAGGCCCAGACAATGACGGGTTGCTGGTGGTGGGACCACACCTCGACACAGACTGCTTAGATGTGCATGTCCTCAGCCCTCTACTTAACCTTTAGTCTTTCTCGCTTTAGGACCCCACAGCAGACATGGGGAGTTTGGGCGCTCTTGCTCTCTCTGTCCCTGTTCCCAATGTGGCCACACTCAACAAATCTTTTTTTCTCTTCCATTTTGTTGTTGTTTTTGTTTTTCTGAGACAGAGTTTCTCTGTCTAGCCCTAGCTGTCCAGGAACTCGCTCTATAGGACAGGCTGGCCCGCTTTCCACTTTGAATCATCTTATTCGGGACAGTGGCAGGACCTGACTTGGGGTACAGTTTGTGACCCTCAAGTTTGATAACAGGATCAAGCCCACACCCCAGTCTCCAGATGATGAAAGTGGTGTTGGAATTTTAGTTTAAGTCGGGCGTTGGTGGTGCACACCTTTAATCCCAGCACTTGGGAGGAAGAGGCAAACTGATCTCTGTGAGTTCTAGGCCAGCCTGGTTTACAAAGAGACTTCCAGGACAGCCAAGGCTATTACACAGAGAAACTCCATCTCAAAAGGCCAAAATGAAAAAGAAAGAAAAGAAAAAGAAAAAAAGAGGGCTGAAGAGATGGCTCAGTGGTTAAGAGTGCTGCCTGCTCTTCCAAAGGTCCTGAGTTCAAGTCCCACAACCACATGGTGGCTCACAACCATCCGTAATGTGATCTGATGCCCTCTTCTGGCCTGCAGGTGGGTATGCAGGCAGAACACTGTATACACAATAATAAATTAATAAATAAATCTTTAAAAAGAAAAAAAATTCTAGTTTATTTGCAAGCCCTCCACAGCCTCACACCCCAGAGGAGTGGGGAATGCCCAGGGTATGGCTCTCTATTGCAGGGCCCAGAAGGGGCACAGCACACCCCTCAGGCTTCCGGGAGGGGGCCTCTCAGACAACAGCTGATCCTCAGGTTTTGTTCCCTGCACAAAGGCCCCCGGATCCAGGCTTAGCCGTGAATGGTGAATGGAGGCCACGGTCCCCTCCCTTGGCTGGGCTGGCAGCTCTGGCCTGGCAGCTCCTCCAGTGTCTCGAGAACCTAGCTTGCCTCATGGACTCTGGCTCGGTATCCTAAGTGGCTGCAAAACCGAGTAGACCTGGGACATTAAAGGATTCAGTGGAAAGCTGGGGTGCACACCTGGATGGACTCTCATTTCCTGTCCTCCGTGCAGTATTGGCAACACAGCTCAAGTCCCTCTAACTCAGAAAGTCAAACTCTCGGTGCCTGTGAGCACCACAGGATGCCCAACCAAGCTCAAAGTTTGGGCTTTCAGAAGAAGAATGCTTAGCCTTGGAAAAATCTAGACATTAGTGGAGCGCGGCTGTGTACACCTGTAAAGCCAGCACTTAGGGAGGCAGAGGCAGGCAGATTGATGTGAGGAACTCAAGGCCAGTCTGGTGTACAAAGCCAAGGCTACACAGAGAGACCCTGTCTCAAAAAACCAGAAGAAGAAGAAGGAGAAGGAGAAGAGGAGGAAGAAAAAGAGAAGAAAAAAGAAAGAAAAGAAAAAGTCTAGAGAGCTGAAGAGATGGCTGAGTTGTTAAGAGCACTGTCTATTCTTCCAGAGGTCCTGAGTTCAATTCCCAGCAACCACATGGTGGCTCACAACCATCTGATCACCTCTTCTGGTGTACATAAAAACAGAGCACTCCTATACATAAAATAAATAAACAAATCTTTAAAAAAAAAAAAAAGAAATATAAAGTCTAGACAAATATTCTAGTTCTGGTCCAGAGGGGATGGGCAATCTGCCCCAATAGCACACAGCAAGATAGACACCCAGTCAGTGAACAGGTCCAGCCCAGAGTCCAGAAAGATCTGTCTCCTTGGCTCCAGAGAAACACAGAAAAGGACGCAGGCAGCCAGAGGAAGATGGGACATGAGAAGGTCTGCCCCAGAGGCTTTCCTGGGGGAAGAAGGCTCCCCAACGGGACAGAGCTCTTGGAAGAGAGGAAAGGAGAGCAGGGGTTTCTTTAACGGACCCTGGGAGGAAGGGTCTGGGGTGACCTGGACCAGGCGCTCAGATTTGCCTCAGACAGAGAGTGGAGATGCGCTGGGCTCTGGTAGATGTGGGGGACAGAGGAAAGCTGACACCCGCAGCCTATCCCAGAATCTGGCCATGCTGTATTGCCTCAGAGACCTAAGAGAGACCTCAGAGACCTAAGCCGTTCTCTGTCCAGGGACTCAAAGCCTCAAGGCTCCCCTCCTCCTATCATGGGGTGCAGAATGCATAATTGGATGCCCTCTCGCTGAGTGGAAGCTTTCCCACCAGGTCTGCTTTTCAGAAGAAACCTTAGGTTCTGGCAAGCCTCATCCTTGGTCACATAGACTGTCTCAGAATGTTTTGAGCTCCACTTTGGCCTGCTACCGGTCTGCTGCTGGAGACAGGACCCAGAGCCAAGGCTGCCGCCGTAGAACACTGAGCCCTACTGTGAGGCACCCTCTGCCCAGTGCCAGGGTGGCAGAGGAAGGAAGGTGAAGTGGCTTACCTGGTCCCCCCCTCTCCAAGGTCCCAACCCTGCTGCTGTGGCAGCCCCCAAGAATGCTACTGCATTCCTGTGGTGGGGTGTGGCTGCCCACAGCTCTGTTTGCCCAAGGCCTGGCCTGGGTTGCTAAGTAAGCTGTTAGCTCCAGGTGCTGAGTCAGCAAGCTCGATGCCCAGCGTTCTCTGGAAACCCAGTCACCAGTTAGGAAGTGGCGGGAGGCGGGAGGCGGTGAATGAAGGCTCTCTGCGTCTTTCCCCCTGGAGGAGGGAGGGGTGCCTTGAGGCTCAAATTCGGGGACAGCAGGCAGCTCAGCGGTCTGGGTGGTGGGTGGGTTGCAAGGATCCTGGAGGACACTTGTGTGGGTTTCAGAAACCGAGCTGAGGATTTTGGACCCAGGGAAATGGGACTGCTTTGCTGCACACCTGCATATGACCGTGACCGGCGCCAAGCTGACTGCTGAGGCCCAGCCCCTTATCTCGTGTAATAAAACTGACTCAGTCATTCCTTAGCCTTGGTTTTGCATGTGGGGAAACAGAGACGTACGTATCCCAGGACCGGCGATGAGAGCCTGGGCTAGCCCCTCTCTCTCTGGTTCTCAGTTTCCTATGCTGGCTGGCCAAGGTTCACAGAAGGTCTCCAAATCCTGGAAGGAAAGGAAAGAGTGTGCCTGAGGGATCCAGAGGACAGATGACATCCCTCACTGGCCTCTCCCCTGGGGCTGCCTTTGATCATCCAGCAGCTGGCCGCTGCTGGCAGTCTCAGATTCCCCTTATCTTTATGGGCAGCACCCTTGGCCTGCCGCCTCCCCCACCCCAGCCTGGCATCCTGAGGGTGAGACGCGGCTCCCTCCACAAGAGCGGAACAGAAGGCCAGAGCCACGGGGCCCACAGACAGCATCGGAAGCCTGGGAAGTTGGCTCTCCGGGCCATATCTTTTTTGTCTAAGGCTGCTAACAGCAGAATGTCAGGGTGTGGTCCCTGGGTGCCAGGGTGGGGCAGACAGGGTGAGGTGGGAAGGGGGGGGGCGATGTCAGGAGGCCGGGAGTTTCGATGGTTGGTTTTGGTGACTTTTGATAAGAGGAGAAAAGAATGGTAGAGTCATTGAGACATGGAGTGGGGGATGGGGCGACTCTAAGTTGGCCAAGCGCTTTTTACTCCATTGTCCAGGCCAGTTTTTAGGCCCTGCTGCTCCCTGCCTGGCTGCCACCTCAGAACAGATGACATTGAGTCAAGGCCACACAGGCGGCGGCAGTGTGTGCTGTGTTAATGCCCCCCTCTTTGAGAGGCTGACAGTGGGGAGGTATCACGGCCTGACAGGGCAGGCCTCAGGCCTGGGAATATGCCTGGTGCCCTTGTGGGCCAAACACTCCATCACTGGAAATGCCTGTCCTCTGCTGAAGGGGGCATAGCCCTCCCATTGGGGAGTTCACACGAGAGGGTAGAAGCCAGGCCAGTCTGGAGGTAAGAAAGGCAGGGTGGGGCCTGAGGACCCTCGGGTCGGGCCTAGATGAAGACAGGTTCACAGGAGGGGCGGCTCCCCAGGTGAGCCTGAGGCAAATGTTCGGGCTGTATCACAGGCAGATGCTCTGTGCAAAACAGTTATTAGCACTGCTCCCTGGGGAGAGGGGGCCACGGTAGAGTGTCTGTTACTGGGCAGCAGCAGGTAGCCTCCCTCTGTCCCAGCTCCCCACCACACACACATGGTCCTGCACAGGTACCCACAGGAAGACACACTACTTGTAGCATTTTGTCTCTTTGTGTGTGTGCATGCATGTATGCGTGTGTGTGTGTGTGTGTGTGTGTGTGTGTGTGGTATGTGTGTGTGTGCATGTTCATGTACGTGCAAATGATTATGTGTAGAGGCCAGAGGACAACCCAGGAAGTCTTTCCTCAAGTTTGCACCATTTTGTTTGAGATAGAGTCTCTCCCTGCCCTGTAACTTGACAAATAGCATAAGCTAGCCCTTGCTCCTCCTCCCCAGTACTGGATTTTAAATGTATTCTGCCAAATCTGGATTTTTTTTTTTTGTTCTGTTTTGTTTTGTTTTTTTTTTTCAAGACAGAATTTCTCTGTGCAACAGCCCATTTGTCCTGGAAGTCTCTTTGTAGACCAGGCTGGCCTCGAACTCACAGCGATCCATCTGCCTCTGCCTCTTGAGTGCTGGGATTAATGCTCCCACCTCTCCCACCCCCTCACCCCCCGCTATTATTATATTTTTTAAAGACAGGATCTCAGGGCTAAAGAGATGGCTGGGGGGGGGGAGATTTAAGAGCACTGGCTGTTCTTCCAGAGGACCCAAGTTCTGTTCCTAGCATCTGTAACTTCAGTTCCAGGGGATCCAATGTCCTTTTTTTAGCCTCCGAGGGCACCAGGTATACACATGGCACACATACATACATGCAGGCTAAACACTTGTATACATAAAAAATAAATAAAGCTAAATTAAAAAAAAAAACAGGTTGTCATGAAGCTAAGAGCAGCTTGCAGCTCTGCTTCTTAGGGAAACTGGGTTACAAGAGTGTGTCTGTCATATCTGGCTTTTTTCTTTTTTTGTTTTTTTGAGACAGGGTTTCTCTGTGTAACAAAGCCCTGGCTGTCCTGGACTCTATTTGTTTTTTTTGTGTGTGTGTGTGTGTGTGGTTTTTTTTTTTTTTTTTTTTTTCTGAGACAGGGTTTCTCTGTGTAGCCTTGACTGTCCTGGACTCACTTTGTAGTCCAGGCTGGCCTCGAACTCACAGCGATCCACCTGCCTCTGCCTCCCAACCTGGACTCTCTTTGTAGACCAGGCTGGCCTTGCACTCACAGAGATCTCCCCGCCTCTACCTCCCAAGTGCTGGGATTAAAGGTGTATACCACCACACCCGATTTACACCTGGCTTTTTTCTTAGCCTACATAGCCTACGCTGGCCTGGAACTCACTATGTAGCTCAGGCTAACCTGAAACTCACAGTAATCCTTTTGCCTTCTGAATGCTGGGAATACTGGTGCACATCACCATGCAGGCCCAATTTGGGCCAAGCCAACCTGGGGCTTAGTGCATATTAGGCAAGCACTCGACCATCTGACTACACCCTCTGCGACCATTTGACTACAGCCCCTGCATTGGTTGTATGGCTGAGCAGACCCTTCACCTCCTGGCGCCTGTCTTTCGATCTGTGGAGGCTGCTAACAGCGGCCAGTCTGATGAAGCCTGAGCCTGTGTCCCAATGCCTCAGACACTCAGATGTAGACAGACGCCTGTGGGGCTGCACACTTTCACCTGATCCCGCAGGCCGGCTCAGCCCAGCCTTCAGGGCTCACGCGTCATGTGACTTCCCACAAGGCCCACCCAGGAGTCCACAACAGGGAAGAACCAAGACTTTCCCTCCAAGCTTTTGCCCCTCCCCCTCCACCAGCAGCGCACGCTCTTTCTAGGGCAGACTCCAAGTCAGCCGGACCCCACAGGGAGTCTTGTGAACTACACCGAGCTGGCTTCAAATCCAGACTGCCCCCTTCGTTTAGTCTCCCCCACCTGTAAAACGGGGAGGTAAAACGGTCATCGGGAGGGTCCGTACTTAGTGTGATGGATGTCAAGTTTCGGGGCCAAAGCCACATGCTCCATGCCAGCTAGCTGGCTGTGGGGCTGCTGCAAGACCGGGCCCCCTGGCCTTCAACAAGCCTCTTATGTTCTAGGCCCTGAGCTGGGCATTGGAGCCTCAGATTGTCAGACAGCAAAGTGAAATCGACCCCACGCCCTCCCTTTCCTGTAGGCGCTTGCCCTGCAGTAGGAATGCATCAGTTTTGAGTGCAAGGTACACTGGGACTCAGTTTTTCTACCCATAAAATGGGCATGGAATGACCACCTGGCTGGTCTGCTGCCCGCATTCAAGAGGTATGGGCACACAGCCAGGCTCAGCAGCAGTCGGGATGACGGCTGTCAGTGGTGGCCATAGTGGAGTGGCCTCTGGGCCCCTTTTCTCTCCTTCTAAGTCTGTATTAGGGATGGTCTCAGAGTACGACCAAGGCTGTCTGTTCCCATGGCAGAGTTTGCTTGTTTGTTTGTTTGAGACAGGGTTTCTCTGTGTAGCCCTGGCTGTCCTGGACTCACTTTGTACACCAGGCTGGCCTCGAACTCACAGAGATCTGCTTCCCTAAGTGCTGGGATTACAGGCGTGGCACCAACATGCCCGGCTCAGGGCAGAGCTAAGCCCCGGAGTCAGTCGCTGACTAGGTCTCAAGTCAGGGAGGAAGTGGAGGATTCCTGAATGCACCTGTCCATGGCAAGAAAAGGCGCCCCGATCAACCTGGCCTTGGGCATTTCTAGTGACCACAGACCTGGGCAAAAGACAGGGGTGTCCTTAGCACTGCATCTGCAGGAAGAGGCTCTGAGTGGAGAGGCAGGTGGGGTCACAGATCATGCCTGTTGACGTAAGACACTTCAGCATGTGTGTGTGTGTGTATGTGTGTGTGGGTTGGGTGTCCCTTAGAATGTCTAGCCTCTACCCAGCCATGGTGGCGCATGCCTGTAATTCCAGCACTTGGAAGGCAGAGGCAGAGACAGGAGGATTGGAGTGAGTTTGAGGTCAGCCTGGTCTACAAAGTGAGTCCAGGACAGTCCGGACTACACAGGAAAACCCTGTCTTGAAAAACCAAAAGAAAAAGAAAAAGAAAAAAAGAAAGAGAAAAGAAAAAGAAAGAAAGAAATGTCTGGCCTCATTAGCAGGTTTCAGCGCCCCACTCTTGGCCACGAGGGTGGGGCTTACTGGAGCCTTCTTATCCTACCTGTGGTTGTACAGAGTTAGAGCTAGGTGTGGGATGTACTTCAGTGAAGGGATTATACTCAGCCCCCTCGCCCCCTCTGTCCCACTTTGGGTATTGAGGTGCGAAGTCTGGAACTGGACTCTCCCTTTAAATATACTTTTTAAATTTATTTGTTTTTTATTTTATGTGCATTGGTGTTTTGCCTGCATGCATGTCTGATATCTTGGAGTTATAAATAGTTGTGAGCTGCCATGTGGGTGCTGGGAATTGAACCTGGGTCCTTCTGAAGAGCAGTCAGTGCTCTTAACCACTGAGCCATCTCTCCAGCCCCTAAATTTTTTGTTTTTTAATTACTTTTATTTTATTTTGGAGATAGAGTCTCACTCTGTAGCCTTGACTGGAACTCGCTATGTAGACCAGACTGGCCTCAAAAATCACAGATATCCCCTTGCTTCTGCCTCCCATGTGCTTGGGGTTACAGGCGGGTGCCTAGCCCTTATTTATTTTGTGTGTGCACCCGGCAGCCAGCAGCAGGGCCATGGAGGCAGGCATGTGGTGCTCAGAGGGTAAAGAGAGGGAATCAATTCTCTCCTTTCACCATGTGGGCTCCAGGCATCAACTTAGGAAATCACCAGGTCAAACAGTAAGTGTCTACCACCAGCCCCTCCTCGTTGATGAGAAAACTGAGGCCAGGTGATTTCCCCCCCCCCCCCTCTCCTAGCTGGTCTTTGGTATGACAAAAGATGACGGTTTCAAAGGGCATCTTGGCGCTTGGCTTGAAGTCAAGGTTTACACAGTGCAAGCTATGACCATTGGTGGACATTGCTACAAAACGCCAGTCGCCCACCCCGCCCCCCTGCAGGTGGCAGTAGCCGAAGGCTTCCAGGAGGAGGTGACGCACAAAGGAGCTTGGGGAGAGGGCCAGAGAAGCGCAGCAGGGGAGCGGGGCCCAACCGGAGATATGCAAAGTGCGCAGCAGGCGCGTCCGGTGACCCTAGGCCGGTCTCACCCTCCTGGTCCACCTTGGGGGGGGATGCGCCCCGTTTCCAAGGCGACAGAGGCAGCAGCTCTACAGGCCGCGACCCCTTTACGAGGCTCAGAGGCGGTTCCTCCCGGCAGGGCAAAGACGGGGCCTCGCCATAAACCTCACGTGGCGACCCTCAAAGGCGGCACCTGCGAGGTTGGAAACGGGGAAGCCGGTGCGAGACGGGTCGGGTCGGCTGCTCCCCTCCCCCAGCGCTCGGGATCCGTCGGGCCCTGCGCTCCACGTGGCCCCTTGTCCTTCTGGGCTCCTGGCTGTTCCTCCTTTGCCCTGGGCTTGCTGTTGCCTGGCTCATCCCTCAGTCGCAGGGAGTGCCGAGGGGCTGAGGGGCCGAGGGGCCAAGGGTGGCAAGTGGGCTTGGTTTTCCAGGGCAGGGTCGCCTGTGCATTGGTGGCGCCCCGCTGAAAATCTCAAAATTATGGTTATGGTTTTGTTTTTATTTTGGTTAGCCAGATCCTCATGTTGCCCATGCTGGCTGACAACTCTGTTTAGTAGCTAAGGCTGGCCTTGAAATCCTTAGCCTTTTGCCTCCACCGCTCAACTGCTGAGATTATAGGCCTAAATCACCACACCAAAGTGTGTGTGTGTGTGTGTGTGTGTGTGTGTGTGTGTGTGTGCGCACACACACACGCACGCGCTGAGACCAGTTTCACTATGCAGCCCAAATTGGTCTCAAACTCACAGCAATCCTCCTGTTTCAACATCTGGGACTCCAGGTGTGAGTCACCACACTCCATTTTTGTGTGTCATTTTGAAGAGGCCTTTGATGGATCTGGCGAGAAGCCCAAACAACACACAGGAAGTACACACAGTAAACTAGCCACTCGCACCCACCCCAGGAGGTTCCTGGTCTCCAAACACTTAACACCGGATCCTCAAGCAAGGCGATGCCAAGGTTCCTAACCTTGAGAGATGGGGGAGGGCCCCAACTCCTATACTCATCACCAGACTTGCACCCTCACAAGCTCACACACAGGCTGAGAAGTGCCCAGTCCTGCCAGAGCTGAGCACCTTCATCTGGACACACACACGTTCATGCATGCCCTTGTGTGTACCCAAGAGGAACTACCCTGAGACGCAAACTTTGCTAAGGGCTAACTAGGGTTCCCCACGAACCAGGGCCAGGGGCCTGGACTCCTCTCTTTCCTGTCCCATTTCCCTCCACCTTTCCGTGTTTCTCCATTAGCTCGTCTCTGAGGGACCCAGCTGACTCCTGCCCAGTCCCTTGGACCCATCTGTCAGGTGTGAGGTGTGAATCCATCTGTCTGTCTGCAGCTATCCTGGCAGAGAAGAGCCCTTTCCTCCCTGGGTCTGGTCCTTCATCTCAGCCACATCTACCCCAGCAAGACCCCTCTCCGGCCCTCAGCAGGGGGCTCTCATCACTCATCCAGAACCCCACCCACCCCTCCCTCATCCTCCTATCTGTTTCCCTAATCTGTCAGTCTGTCTGTCTGTACACCCATCCACTCACCCCTTCCTTCCTTCCTTCCCTGCTGGGCCTCATCTCTCTCAACTCTCCCTGTGCCCCATCCATCAACTTACAGACAGCCTTGCGCTGCCAGGTAGTCTCCTCCTGGCGGCTCATCTGTTTGTCTATCCACCAGCCCATCCATCCATCTGTCTCCAAGCCCATCCATCATGCAAGCCACTTTCTGGTCCTTGCCACTAGTCACGTGCTCCCTGGTGGAGGCTCCCTCAGCAAGCGCTGGTAGGAATGTGTGTGCCCTGAGGTACCTTTGCGACCCCTCCCCCCCGCCCCCCCCATACCCACTGTGCTGAATCCCGGAACGGTACTGAGCCGGAAGTAGTATGGGGGGGTGGGGGAGGTGGGGGTGGGAAGACCTGAGGGGATGGGAGAGGAGTAGTTAGGGAGCAGGTTTGGGGGTGTTCTCAGAGGCTTCAACCCAACAGCATGGCTTCGCCTAGCCTCCTGCTCTTCCTCTTCCTTCTAGGCTTCCCACTCAGGCCACTGGCCCCAGCTGTCAGGATTCAGGAAGGAGGTGACACTTGTCAGGTCCCATGTCAGCCTAGGGCACCCAAGTAGGGTGTTAAGTGATAAAAATAAGCAAGCAGAGACGATGTTCCGAGGACCTGCCATGGGCCAGGCATCGTGCCAGCTTTTCACACTTTCAAGTCTTCCCCCCCACAAGGTGGGGTATTTTTATCCCCACCTGACATAGGAGAGAACAAGGCTGGAGCCCGGACGCACCTCTTCGACCTCTTCACAGCAAAGGAGAACTGGCCACGGTTCCATCTGCCCAGGGGACACTGGTTTTGGTTTTTTTGGGTGTGTTTTATTTTTTGGGGGGGTGGGGGGACAGACTCGAGAGAGGGCATAGGAGGCCACATGGGTCGCGATGCTGAACCAGGACCAACGGGGCCAGAAGAACTTTATCTTTGCCACAGAAGTGTGGTACAGCTTTGAGTCACTTCACTTGTGGGGTGCCTCGGTTTCCTTGCCTGTGAAATGGAGCCAGAAGGGTAAGAAAACATGATCTAGGGAAAGCACCTGGACTCAAAAGGCTCTGGGAGGCACCGTAGGGGTGTTTCCTGGAGACCCCTTTGCCCCACCTCTGTAGCAGTGGGAATCCCCCACTATTTCCTCTCTCTCTCTCTCTCTCTCTCTCTCTCTCTCTCTCTCTCTCTCTCTCTCTCTCTCAAGCCTCCAATGGCCTCTAGGCAGGGTGCCAGGCTCTGTACAAGGCGTACTTGTGCCAAACTCAACACGTCTCTTAGTGGGTGAGCTACTGCATGTACCCATGGGGAAAGTGTGGGGCAAGAGCCACCACTGCAGGGGTGGTGAGTATAGGGTTGGCATGGGTGACAGGCAGAGAGGACAGTGAAAAGTAAGGTCCCCTGATTTCTGCCTATACTGTACAGAGTTGGTGATGAAGGACTTTCCCTGTAGCTGACAGCCTTCAGGTGCAGTCACACCCCCCCCCCCAACAAGATGAGACTGCAGGTTAGCAGTCAGGCCTGTGTGTTGTCTTCACAGTGGCTCTGGAATTTTCCGGAAGCCCCCTCCCCCACCCCACCTCAACCTGCTCTTCCATAGAAAAGACATAACAAGAGGCAGGAGGGGTGACTTAGCCAGTAAAGGCAGCTGCTTCCACGGCTGACAACCTGAAAACCAACATTCTCACAGTCCGTCCTCTGCTCTCTACTTGGGCACATGGCAAGCAGGCAGGCACCAAAAAATAAGTATCTCTCAGCCTGGGCGTGGTGGTGCACTCCTTGAATCCCAGCACTCAGGAGGCAGAGGCAAGGTGGAGCTCTGTAAGTTCAAGACCAGCCTGGTCTACAGAGCTAGTCCAGGACAGCCAGGGCTACACAGAGAAACCCTGACTCAGAGGGGGGAAAAAAATAAGAAAAAAAAATAAGTATATGCCAAAAATAAATAAGAGAAGCAGGTTGTGGTGGGTGGTGGCCTATGACACCTTTAATCTCAGTATTTGGGGAACAGAGGCAGGCAGATCTGTATGAGTTTGAGGCCAGCCTGGTCTACATAGCAAGTTCTAGGCCAGTCAAAGCTACATAGTGAGGCTGGTCTCAGAAAGAAAGGAAGGGGGAGAGAGAGAGAGAGAAAGAAAAGAGAGAGAGAGGAGCTTGATTTCTTTGTGTCCTGTACTTTCTTCTATTCCTGCATTCCTGTTTTTCCCTGTAGTGGACTGAGGTGACTTAGGGAGGGAAGTAGGTTTTAGGGGTTCACGTTTCGGGAATTCCCACTTCTCAGAGCTTTTGGGTGGCGCATGACGGCATTGTGTTCTTCTTGTACACCGCCGGGCTCATTATTTCATGTGAGCTCTTTTGCTTTGATTTCTCATAATGAAGCCGAGGTTGGCCTTGAACTCGGGGCAAGTCCTCTCCTGCCTCCAAGACCCAGTTACTAGACTTTGCTGGTCTGAGTCACCATGTGCGACTTGCTTTACTTTTAAAAACACTTCGTTGTAGACCCGACTCTCTGTGGCTTGAGCAAGGCCGGCGGTGGCCAGGGAAGTTAAGAGCAAAGACCGGAGATCTAAGCTCAGCTGGAAGCCCAGGAGGATGTGGACAGATGGGGGTGGGAAGGCCCAGAGGAATGAGGGGCGGGGAGGGGGCGCGGGAGGAGGGGGTTGAGAATCCAGACTGGAGTTGGGCGGAAGGCACCCCGGTGACCCAGGGGGACTGAGCGGAGGCCCCGCCCCTCCGGGAGGCCCCGCCCCGGGCCCCGCGGGCAGGATTTGCGAAGAACCCACTTCAAAGGGTCCCAGGAAGCGCTTGCGAGTCCCAGAGGAAACGGTGCAGCCTCTAATCCAGCTCTGGGGGAGGGGGAAGCCCCGCAATTACACAAGGGTTTCCTCTTATGCTACCCCCTTAAAAATCTCAGAGCCCACACGTGAGTCCCCGACCCTCGCCTCAAGCTGCCTTATTCCCGCTGTGTGTGTCGCGCGCACGCACGGACGTTGGGGGAGGTGGGAAGCGGTGCTCAGCAAAGCTTTTTCCTAGATCATCGCAGAGCCTCATCCGAAAAGCTGATCAACCAATTTCATTTTCCCCCTGCGCGTTCTTCTATTGAAAGGGAAGCTCTAGTCAAAGCCTGTGTGTGGTCCACAAATATTTGCTGAACACCTACTGCATGCCAGGCACCACTGGGGCCAGAAAGAGGGAGTCAATTAGGTCCCTGCCCCTCAAGGACCTCGCTGCCTGAGGGAGAGGGTGGTATGGTACACCTGACCTTGGTTTTGTCCTCAAAGGATAGTTGGCCAGTCAGCCTTCAGCAATGACTTGATTGTAGAGGGAGGAACAGCCGTGATTTAAGGTACATCCACTCCAGCTGACAAGGGCACTGCCGATGTGATCTCCTGGAGGCCTGGCTGCTACCTTGGAGTGTACAAGCCTGTTACAGACCACACAGCTAAGCTAAGCAACAGGAAGCAGCCCTGCTGGACCACCATCCCTCCATCTTAGCATTCGTTTATCCACTCACCTCTGCCTGAATCCATCCATCCATCCATCTTATACCCATCCATTCCTCCCTCTTTATCCATCCCATGCATTCAAAAATCTGTCCTGGGTTCCCTCTGCACTTTAGGACTCCAGTCTCTAGTGCTTTATCAAGACAGGTCTTGAGGGGGCTGGAGAGATGGCTCAGTGGTTAAGAGCACCTCTTGCTCTTCCAGAGGTCCTGAGTTCAATTCCCAGCAACCACATGGTGGCTCACAACCATCTATAATGAGATCTGATGCCTGCAGATAAAGCACTCAAATGCTCTAGGACAGCCAAGGCTAACACAGAGAGACCCTGTCTTGGGGGGGAAAAACACTCATATGCAATAAATAAAATAAACAAGCGAAGGCTGGCCTCGAACTCACAGAGATCCACCTGCCTCTGCCTCCCAAGTGCTGGGACTAAAGGCGTGGGCTGCTGCCACTACCCCTGCCGCCACTCCCACCCTCAGCTGAAAAGACAAGTCTTGAAGAATGCGTAGTGACTGTCCAAATGGAAAGGGCACCCAAGGAGAGGGCACAGCTTGGACAATATGCATGAAATGCAGGAAAGCATATGATGTCCTTGGTTGTGTCGACTGACTGGTATAGCCATCTCTAAAAAGGCTGAAGCCAGAATCTAAAGGCCACCTCGGGTAGACTTAGTGTCTCAAAATAAAGAAGCCTGGCAGTGGTGGCATGTGTGTGTGTGTGTGTGCGCGCCTTTAATCCCAGCATCTGGGAGGCAGAAGCAATTGGATTACTGAGTCCAACGCCAGCCTGGTCTACAAAGAGAGTTCAAGGACAGCCAGGGCTACACAAAGAAACCCTGTTGGGGCGGGGGGAAAGGGAGGGGCAGAAACACTAATCAAATGACAAAAGAAAATGAAGGGAACTGATTCAGAATTCCCACTTCAGGGAGACAATCTGGTCACCCGGGGAGTCTGTTCAGAGGCTCAGGAATCTGAGAAAAGTGTTCCCTTAACTCAGTTGAGGATCTTGTTCCAGGTGGACTCAGAGGCTTAGGAGAGGACCTGTCCCTGGAAGCCACTGAGAACACAGCCATTACACTGGCCTGGAGGTCTTGCTTGCAGGCAGAAGGCACATCACTGCAGGTGGGGAGGACGGCGGAACTCAGGGACAGAACGGTGTGTACTGTGTCCAGACTGGCTGAGACCCCATCTCAGCCGTGCTCTTTTCTTCCCTAGGCACCATGGGAGCAGAACTATCCACCTTATGGGGGGCAGCGGTGTCAGAGTGACACAGTTCTTAGAACCGAGCCTGGCACACAGTAAGCCCTTTACGCACAGTTGGCGCCGATCGCCCTTTTTGATTATATCTGGCTCTTGGCCAAGGGCAGATGCAGATCAAAGCTGGGTGGGGAAACCGAGGCGTCAACATTCCTGTGGGTGGCCTGCTTTTGCCCAGCTGGAAGCAGAGCCCTAGCAAAGGTGGGCACTTGAGCTGGCAGGATCTCTCTCTCATTCTGTCTCTTTGGTTCCACCTGCCTGTCCTGAAAGTCTTGCCGGCTGCAGTGGCACTTTAGGCCCCCAGGGCTCCTTGGGGCCTTTACGGGGTAATTCCATCTTCATTACAGCCGATTACGCCGCAATAAATACCAGTTCCAGGGCCAATTTATGAGACTCACTAGGGAACTTTCCCCTTTAGCATCCAGTCACCCAGAGCCCGTCAGGAGAGGGAGGGGGGTGCCAGCTAATGGGTGACTAAAGCCCCTGCCTCCTGCCAATGCCCAGATCTTCCCGCCAGCCTCCGCTAGTGTTACGCGCTGGAGGTGGGTGAGAACACTCCAGCGCACACCTCTCAGCATATGGCCCAAGCACTGAAGCCTGCCAGCAGCACCCTGGCCTGTTGTGGGGGAGGCAGGGAGGGTCGACTTTTGGGGAGTATGCATAAAACACGTACAGGGCACAAAGAGAAACAGCTACCATTATACCGCGAACCTTGTGCATTTGAGAATTGCCCAACACTGCTTTCACTTATAATTTCATTCATTCAACAAAAGTTTCCTTTCTTTTTTTTTTTTTTTTGGTTTTTCGAGACAGGGTCTCTCTGTGTAGCCTTGGCTGTCCTGGACTCACTTTGTAGACCAGGCTGGCCTCGAACTCACAACGATCCGCCTGCCTCTGCCTCCCGAGTGCTGGGATTAAAGTCGTGCGCCACTACGGCCTGGCTAAGTTTCCTGATAGATAGCTGGATGTTGTCGGGGCACTGTCTGTCTTTCACAAACATTCCTTTTTTTTTTTCCACAAACATTCTTATCTTCTGCATATATATCCATTCATATTCCCCCCCCCCCTCTTTCTTTAAGACAGGGTCTTTCTATGTAGACCAGGCTAGCCTTGAGCTCCCAGTGATCTGCTCGCCTGTCTCCCCAGTGCTGGGATCAAAGGCATGCACCATGTATGTTCCTAGTACTCAAATACTCAAACAACTCCTAGGGCTGAATACGTTGGTTGGTGCACTCCTGTAATCCTAGTACCTGGGAGGTGAAGGGAGGAAGATCAGGAGTTCAAGGCCAGCCAGAGCTGCATTAGTAAGTTCCAGATCTGCCTTGGCTTTGTGAGACCAAGGAGCTGGAGAGAAGGTTAGAACATTTCCTGTTCTTCAAGGGGACATGAGTTCAGTTCTAAGCACATACATCCGGGGCCACACAACTGCCTGTTAACTCCCAACTCCACAGGATCCCGTGCAGTCTTCTGGCCTCGGAGGCACTCGAAACACACACAGTCCAAAAAGAAAAAGAAAAAAAAAATCAAAACAAAACAAAAGCAACTGACAGGAAGTCTTAACACAAACCACAGTGTCCCCAACCTAGCGTGTCCAACAGAACACTTACCCATACCATGTGTGTACTATACCCATGCACGTGCCTATCCACAGGACCTCGGCACACCACATTCCCTGCCTCCCCAGATGTGATTTCCTCTCGCTGAACCGCCTGTAACCGTAATAACAGCTGAGATTTGACTAGCGAGTTCTGCGTCCCAGTCTGTGCGGTTTCCATGCGTGACCTTATTTGATCTTCACAGTGATTCTTCCAAATCGCTTCTGAGTGTCCCCAGGGAGCAGAGGGGAAAACTCTGGGGGAGCAAAACGACTTGTCCAGACTGTCATTGCTGCCTCCTCCACAGTCTGTGCTTTCCACTGCTGTGAAGGGTGGCACACGCCAGGTCCTCTCACACGCCAGCGCACACCTACATCCACATCAACACCTGCAATCAACACACATCCACACTCACTATTGTACACAGTACACTCATGAGTTCCAACCCTTATACCACCCAGTACTTTGACATTCAAACATGCTCACACATACATGCCCGGCACTCTCACGGACACACACGGTGTGCTCACGTTCTCAGAAGACGTGGGCTCCTCTCCCATCATCCTGATCAAAGGCTCGCATTAACCCCGACACCTGTAATTAACCCTTTCTCTCCCCCCCCTCCAGGGGAGATGTCTGGACCCGCTTCTCAAAAACAGGCGCCAAGGCCAAGCTGGTGGGTAGGCTCCCAGGAGGACCTGATACCAGGGTAGTATAGTGTGGGCCAGGATGAACAGGGCCAGGGGAGTCAAGGAGAGGAAGGCCAGGGTCTCAGAAGTGAGCAGAAAGTTTCATGGAAAGCCAAGCCTGCTAAAACTGTTCCTCTTGCACTGGCCAAATGGTAACTGGGCAGCAGGCAGCTGTGGGCCAGGCTGGCTGATTAATTAACTTCATGTCCCGTTTGTTTCGCTAACGCTAGACACCGAGCGAGAAGATGAACTCAGAGCTAAGGAACCTTGGCAGAGAAAGGGCAAGTAGGAGGCAAGCGTCTCCAGAGTATCAAAACACAGTCTCATTCTGCCATGCAAGGATCAGGGGACAAGGGTGCTCTGTTGTCCCATTCAGAGGCAGAGGTCAGGAGGTACCCATGAGGGTGTGTGGTGGGTCCCAAAATGGAGCAGTGCTCACCCAGATTCAAGCCCTGCATCTATGACCCGTGAGTTATATAGCCTTTGGGCATCCTAGCAAACCTTTGAAGCTTGATGTAAATCCTCTTTTTTTTTTTTTTTTTTTTTTTTTTTTAGACAGGGTTTCTTTGTGTAGCCGTGGCTGTCCTAGACTCACTAAGTAGACCAGGCTGGCCAGAGATCCTCCTGTCTCTGCTTTCCCAGTGCTGGGATTAAAGCTCCCCCCTCCCCCCCCCCCCCAGTAAAGCGCCATTCTAAAGTGAAGGTGAAGACACCTGTATGTCTAAAGTGTTCCCAGGGGCACTACTGTTGGCACACAGTTAGAGACCCTTCCTTGGTATGGTGGTCTCAGGAACGTGTGTGTGCGCGCGCGCGCGCGCGCGCGCGGCATGTGTGTGTGTGTGTGTGTGTGTGTGTGTGTGTGTGTGTGTGTGTAGCAGGAGCTCTCCAGGCCTGTTGCTAAGGAGGCTTCTACTTCGGTTTACAACTCTTTGCTGCCTAGGTCTTGAAGCCCGGGGACAAAAAGCTAGAATAGGTATGCTCAGTGCAGATCCATTCTGCACATTTGGGCTTAAAGATCAGATCCGCGAGGGCTAAGTGTAACCCTCGGAGGCACCTTCAAGGGCTCAAACTCCTAAAGGTTTGGAGCTGGAGAGACGCCCGCCCTTGCACAGGCCCCCTACAATCCTCCCCAAATTCCTGCTGATCCCTCCTCCCCGCTCCCCGCCTCCCCCTGACCCCCCCAACCCCCCGCCCCAACTTCCCTCTCACTCCCCCCGCCCTCCAGTCAGGGTGTCAGTCCGGCCCTTTTAAAGGCATTCCTGAGGGCGTGGTTTCGGTGACGTCAGCGTGGGGCATGAATGAACAGGAGCGGGTTCTCACCCAACTTCCATTAAGGACTTGGGGCAGGAGGGTAGAAGTTGTTCGCGGCGGGCAGGCAGGCAGGAACGGGACATCGAGGCCGGCGTGCGGACAGCGGAGATCTCGGGGAGCGAGGGGTGCAGCATGGAGCTCCAGGCAGTTCGGTTCTGCCTGGCGCTGCTTTGGAGTTGTGCGCTGGCGGCCGCGGCGGCACCGGGAAAGGAAGGTGAGTGTCTGCGCGATGGCAGCAGCCATCAGGGACCCGGTCCATGGGACCCGGGGTGCTGGCGCCCCACTTTTCTCTCCGGGGCGCACCTTTGGAAACCGAATTGTAGCTGCTGGGTCTCGCGCGCTGAGTTCGGCAGGGCGCGCTGGTTGCGATCGGAGACGGTCTTGGGGACCTCTCTGGGATCCCAGGGTCTTTGGAACTAAGAGATCTCAGCTGGGGCGCGCAGGGCTCGGAGGCCTTGGAAAGGGGGAAGCGACGCCCGCCACGCGGTTGCAGCTCTGTGGCTGCTTCTGGAACGCGACCCCCGTAGGGCGCGCGGGGTCCCTCAAAGGAAAGGAGGCGTTTAAGTAGGCTTTTCCTGGCGATCAGCTTCTTGGTAATCAGAGTTCACTTAATTCATCTGCACCGATTTCGCGCGGAAGGCATTTGGATTCAGGCCCCGCTTTTTGGGGAGGGGTCTCCTGGGCTCCCTGAACCAAGAGGATCTCTTTGCGCCCTCTTTTCCTGGGATCCCAGAGGTCAGTGTAGGGAGCCTGGGGTCAGCCCTGGCCACGCACACCCCTCCCTTTTTACCAAGCCGCACTCCCAGGTTTGGGAGACAGGTTAAAGAGCCAGGAGCGAGGACAGGAAGTCCCAAAGTCAAGTGTTCTGAGCAAGGGGTGACTCAGAAGGAGGAAATGCGGCAGGTGGGGTTGCGGCCTCTCGCGGTGTGGATCCGTCGTCTCGGGCACGGGGAGCCCAGGCACCTGGAGGTGGGAGAGTGAATCACCTGCTCCCGCCCTAGAGTCCTGGGAGCCACGCAAGGTGAGGGGGCTGCAGACTTTGCCTTTGCCTAAGGCGCGGCTGGGGGTGTACTCGGGGGCGTTGTCCCTCAGCTAAGGTCTCCGAACGGGTGGGGATTCCTGCCCTGCTCTTGGCGAAGATCTTTCTGTCTACCCTGCCAGAGCTGGCTTCCGTTTCCCACAGCGAAAACTTTCCCCTGCTTTTGGGCATTGCACGGCTCCGGCCGGCTCCAGCAGGGGGAAGCGCGGAGGAAACCCTGGTGGGTTAGAAGTTTCTCAATTCTTTCGCCTTCCACATTGGGAGGGTAATAGGCCAGTGTGGAACTCTTGGAGGGTGGTGAATTTGGGGTGGAGGGGGGGTCATATATCCTAGCCCCATTCCAAGGACAAAGCCCCTCCCCCTCCCCGGGAAGTTCTTTTTGTCAAGGTGTGGGCAGGGCAGGGATTCTGCGACCCTCGCCCCCCTCTCTGGTTCAACTTTTGGCTCTCTCTTTCTGGGAGCTGTGGTTGGGGGAGAATGGAGAGACGGTTGGAATTGCTGCAGACCTTCCTGGGCTCCCGCGGAGTTGAGGATTAGACGTCAGCTTTGCTGTGCGGGCTCCTGGCCCCCAGTCCTCAGCGGGGAAGCGTCAAACAATCTTGGACTTGTGCGTCTGGGTGCATCTGTCCTCCTTACCCCGGCCTTTGTGATTAATCTCGTGCTGCATGGGACAGAGGAGAAAAAAAAAGAGCGCATATTGCCCCGGAGTTGTGGACAGTTCTTGTCTATGCACCTCCAGGAGCAACTACCAGGCACTATGTCTGTGAGATGGGGGGAGGGGTCGTGACCCATCTGGTTTCACTTGGGGGGAGGGCGCAGCTGAGGGCAGGTATGATCTGTCTCAGCTCTAGCCTTGACACAGCTGTGCAGCCTTCTTTCTCTTCTGCTCTTTGCTCGGTTTGGAAACGCAGTGGGAACCAGTTAGGTCCTCAACAGCTGCTGAATGTGCCTCCTACAGTGACTTTGACTTTTTTTTCCTCTCTCTCTCTCTCTCTCTCTCTCTCTCTGTGTGTGTGTGTGTGTGTGTGTGTGTGTGTTTGAGTGCCAGTGCACAGGTGTGGAGCTCAAACTTGCAGAAGGAATTCTTTCTCTCCTTCATGTGGGTTCTGGGATGGAACTCAGACTAGACTTTTTACCTGCTGAGCCATCTGACTGTCCTGTCCTTCCTTCTAAAGGGGGGGGAGGGGGGAGGCAACACTGGTCAGGCAGGACCCTCTGCACAGAGGGTCTGACCCAGCCAGCCAGCCGGCCAGAACTTCTGGCCGGCTGGTTGAGTTGCTGGGATGGGTGGGGCTTAGAGCTTCAGCAGGCTTGGAGAAGGCTGGGTTTCTTAGTTCAGCAAGGGCCCTGTCTGCCCCCAGTCCCCTGCCTGTTTGCATCCGGAGTGCCTAGTCTCTCCCCCTTTTTAGGTGTAAGCTGATCTTGGGTAAAGAGGCATGAGGTTAGCAGGAAGGTGGCAAGGGGGACACTGCCTTGTGGGAAAGCTTGTAAAGTAATGTAGCCCACAGGGGTGACGTTATAGTGGTAGATTCCAGCCCGCCCCCCCTTGTCAGAGTATCTCTTAGGGGTCAGAGAACTTACAGGGTACCCAATTTAGGCCAACCTTTTGGTGAATCTTTGAAAGAGTCAGGCAGATGGCTCCCAAACTGCCTGCTTCCAACTAGCTAGAACCTTTGATTTCCAGAGCCTAGGGGCCTCTGTCACAGCAGGAGGATGCCTGGGCTCTCCCTGTTCCTGGTGGTTGGGTCTAGGGAATTTCCATCGGAGGGGGCTGTGGCTGGCAGCCCTTGGGGTGCACAGGCCTTCTTTTCCTCTCAGGTTGAACCTCATGAAAGTTCTAGATCCCGACTTGGGCTGGCCTTTCTGTTAGGTTAACCCCTTAAGGCCCCTTCCCCAAGGGGCTTAGCTTGTGTTTTCCACACTGCTTGTGTATATGGTGTGTGTATGTGTGTATGTGGTATATTTGTGTGCTATGTGTTAGATTTACAGAGAGCGGTTTTCTCCTTCCTCTTACCCAGCTGGAGTCAGGAACCTGCCCCCCCCCACCCCCCAGAACCTTTCCTGTGGGGTTAGTGAGTTTCCCAAGATTAGGCCCTGGGCATGTCTGAACAAATCCCTGCTATTGCCCACCACACTTTCCACTCTCTCTGACCTACCACCTCTGCCACTGGCTGTGGGATGTGGGGTCTGAGCTACTTCGGACTTCCTCTTCCTTGTCTGGGCTGCCAGAACTTTGTTAGATATGGCTGAGGCCAGAGTCAGGGTGGCAGAACTTTTCACCAGGCCTCAGGGCTTCCCTAGGATGGAGACTGTCTCATCTCAGAAAGAGTTTTCTTTCTTTGAGACATACTCTTACTATGTAGCCCAGGCTAGCTTCAACTCACAGAGATCCGCTTAGCTCTATATAAAATGGTTCTTTTTTCTTCTTCTTCTTCTTTCTTTCCCCGAGACAGGGTTTCTCTGTGTTTAGCCTTGGCTGTTCTGGACTCACTTTGTAGACCAGGCTGGCTGGCCTCAAACTGACAGATTCACCTGCCTCTGCCTCCCAGAGTGCTGGGATTACAGGCGTGTGGCCCAGTGTCCGGCTCACGATGGTTCTTTTTAGTTTTATTTTAAGATATTTATTTTTGTTTTGTTTGAGATTGGGTCTATCTTTGCAGACCAGGCTGTCTTGCCTCTGCCTCCTGGATGCTGGGATTAAAGGCATGCACCACCACATCTGGTTTATGTGGTGCTGGATATCAAACCTGTCTTATCCATGTTGGGCAAGCACTCTGCTGACTGTTTTTTTCTTTTCTTTTCTTTCCCTGTTCTTTCTTTTCTTTCTTCTGTTGGCGGCTGTGGTGCTTGGAGTCATCTGCTAAGCACAGACTCCTCAGCTGACACACACTGCACACTGTCCTTAGGGTTATGATTCCTCCAATCTTCTCATCTGGAACCCTAGCCTGCCTCAGTTTCCCACAGAGAGCCATTCTTCTAGATCTTGGTGTAGAGGAGTGTTGCTTCTGCAGCCAGCTCTCCAAGCTGCTTTGTCAGTGAAAGCAATTACTTTGCGGTTCTTACAATTACAAGCGGACCTTGGCTTCTGAATCTGGAGACCATGTGTGGGTCGAAAGCCTCAGTTTCCCCAATACACTGCTCTCCGGGGAGGGTGACATGACTTAGCCTTTGCTTGAAAATGGAAGAGAAGGAGAACCTTGGGTCTTGGCTGCTGGACCTGGAAGGAGTGGCCCTGTAGAAAGAGCCCGAGGGCCAGGCCAAGCCCTGGCAGAGGCTTGTCTGCCCACTCCAGATGTCTCCATGTATGTGTGTATGTGTATTAGTCGTGTGCATTGATGTTTTGCCTGCATGTTTAGCTGTGTGAAGGCGTCAGATCCCCCTGGAACTGGTATTACAGACAGTTGCGAGCTACCATGTGGGTGCTGGGACTCGAACCCAGGTCCTCTGGAAGAGCAGCTAGTGCTCTTAACTGCTGAGCGATTTCTCCAGCCTCCTCCAGATGCCTCTTGAGGGAGGAGGAGAGCGTGGTCCTGGCACCTGGTCCCTCTGGGCCTGGAAAGTCCCCTATGACAGTTTCCATCCATCACATTCCTACAGGTACTTCTGCTAGGGTTAAGAATGACTTTCCCGCCGGGCGTGGTGGCGCACGCCTTTAATCCCAGCACTCGGCAGAGGCTGGTGGATCGCTGTGAGTTCGAGGCCAGCCTGGTCTACAAATTGAGTCTAGGACAGCCAAGGCTACACAGAGAGACCCTGTCTCAAAAAACCAAAAAAAAAAAAAAAAAAAAAAAAGAATGACTTTCCCCCGGGGAAGAGACCTGGCCAGAGATCTGTAGCTATGGGTCCCTCCTAGAGACCTCCATGCCTTCATGGCCTTACTTCTCCTAATCAGTGACTTTGTGGTGAGAAGATTGCTTTCAGACTGCCCACTCCTCCAGATCTGTCCACTCTTGTTTACAGCCCTTTCTTTCTCTTCTCTTTCCTTTTCTTTTTTTTTTTTTGAGTGGGGTGGGGTAGGGGTGCGGGGTCTGACCATTCCACCTTGCTGGCCTGGAGCTCTCCATGTATGTATGTATGTGTATTAGTCATGTGCATTGGTGTTTTGCCTGCATGTATATCTGTGTGAAAGCATCAGGTCCCCTGGAACTGGAATTACACACAGTTGCGAGCTACCATGTGGGTGCTGGGACTCGAACCCAGGTCGTCTGGAAGAACAGCTAGTGCTCTTAACTGCTGAGCCATTTCTCTAGCCCCCTCCAGATGCCTCTTGAGGGAGGAGGATGTAGACCAGGGTGGGCTTGAATTCTTAGAGATCCACTTGCCTCTGCCTGTGTGCTACCAGAACTAGCTAATGACCCTTTCTTTCTTTCTTTCTTTCTTTTTTTTTGGAAACAAGGTTTCTCTGTGTAGCCTTGGCTATCCTGGTCTCGCTTTGTAGACCAGGCTGGCCTCGAACTCACAGCGATCTGCCTGCCTCTGCCTCTCGAGTGCTGGGATTAAAGGCGTGCGCCATCACGCCCGGCCCAATGACCCTTTTTTTATGGAGCACCTCAGTGCCTTTCTACCCACTGCTACTATGTGTGCTGGGTGGCCTGGTTTGGGCCAGGGTGTTCTATGCTAGAGAAGCAGACAGTCCCGTGCTCTGTGGCCCGTGTGAAGTGATCCCTTGTTCTGAGGAAGCAGATGGAGCAGTGGGGGATCATTCCAGTACACTGCCCAGCTGCTGTTCTCCTGCTGTGCTGGGCCCTGCCCTGCTGGGGGGCTGAGGAGACAGCATAGCTGAAACCCTGGTGACAGGCAGCTGTGTGGCACTGAGTCCCGCCTCTTCCCAGGTCAAGTCATGTGTAGCTCATGGGATTTGGGGTTGGGTGGGTGGGGGACACACCATCCCCAACTCGTCCTGTTGTGTGGCTCCTGGGAAAGCCCAAACTCACTGGTCCTCTCCTTACTTTTTCCTGCAGTTGTTTTGTTGGACTTCGCAGCGATGAAAGGGGAGCTCGGCTGGCTCACACACCCCTATGGCAAAGGGGTAAGTAAACTTCCATGGGCTGAGGGCGGGTGGGAAGAAGGGCTACGCGTCCCAGGAGAGACGGAGGATGGGAGCCTGGCTCAGACTCAACAGCTAAACCAAGCTTCAAACTGTTTTTTACCACACTGGACTGAGTTAGTGGCCGAGGCCAGGGTAAACTGGAGCTGGACAGGAAGGAAGGGACCTCAGGTGGCCTGCCTAGCTGGAGAAGCAGCTCAAGACTCCTGCCTAATGGGATGTTCCAGAGAAGGTCTCACACACAGTTCTCGCTGCCTTTTGGGAGGGAAGGGTTAAAGGCTGCCCTGTCTTGGAGGTCTAAGCCCTGGAGGTGAAGAGTGAGACAGATAAGGAACATAAACTCCCTTCCTGCCTGGGGCCCCTTGCCCAGTCTACCCTGCCTTACCCGCCCTGGGGGCATTTCCCTGTCCACAGTGCTTTGCAGTTTTCCTGCCCTGACCCCACAAGATGCTGAGTTGCAAGCTGAGGGACTTTGGAGAAGACACTGCTGTGCTTTGGGCCTCAGCTTGCCTCGGGCACCCTTGATAAATTGGTCCTGGGACTCTGAGCCAGGGACAGAGGTGTGTCTTTAGGAAACTCGAGGATAGTACCTACAGCTGGCCAGATCCAAGTGACTTGCTTTCCCACCCCCACCCCCCCCCCCCCCCCCATGGCACCAGTGAGGCCTGAAGTATAGTTTTGGTTTTTTTGTTTTGTTTTGTTTTTGGTTTTTGGTTGGTTGGTTGGTTGGTTGGTTGGTTTGGGCTTTTCTTGACAGAGTTTCTCTGTGTAGCCTTGGCTGTCCTGGACTCTCTTTGGAGACCAGGCTGGCCTCGAACTCAGGGAGATACACGGTCCTCTGCCTCTCTCAGTGCTGGGATTACAGGTGTGCACCACCCCACTCAGCTTGAAGTTTAGTCGTGAACAAACTTTCAGGACCCTGGAATGTCCAGCCAGAGGCAGGTATCCAACCCAGTCATTTTATACAGTGGGAAACTGAGCCCTGGAGGCATGTGGGTCTTGGCCAACGCCATATAGGGCAGGGCAGGCCTCTTTTGTTGTTCGCTATACTTGGGTTCACTATTACTGATTTATTTTCCTCTCATTTATTCACACATTATGCTCATCTAAGACCTTCCTAAGTACCTAGAGGGGCCCTGGGTGTTCAGAGCCAACTCAGTTGCTGTTGTCATGATGAGGAGGTCAATACAGCTCTGGGAGGCAGGCCTATGTCATCACGCGCCGAGGTCTCCAATGATGCAGGGGACGTGGAGATTGTAGAGGCACATGGCTCTACCCAGGCACCCCGAGGAAACTCAACTGTCCTGTAGACACAAGCCGGTCATCACCAGGGACTGGACATTGCTGACTTACCATACTTGTCAACACACATGGCACACAGTGATGACCCTGGCCGCTGCGAGACAGTGCCAGCTGCTTCGTTTGGTTGTAGCTCTGAGCTGTGGCCCAGCGTTTTGTAGATAGTCTGTCGTCCTCACAGCAGTCCTGCTCCCCGTATAGACGCCGGCTTTAAAGCGCTCAGATGATAGGCAGCCCCCAGACTGTGGTCCAGGCCCACTGGTGGGAAGACTCAGCACCCAGACATCAGGGCCAGAAAGACCCACAGCCATGCCTTGGCCCAGCCATTTCCTGCTTGCCCTTTTCTAGGTCCTAGTTTTCTTCCCTGGAGAACGAGGGCAGTAAGAACTGAGAGTTGGCTAGCCGGGCGGTGGTGGTGCATGCCTTTAATCTCAGCACTCGGGACTGCTGTGAGTTCGAGGCCAGCCTGGTCTACAAAGGGAGTCTTGGACAGCCAAGGCTACACAGAGAAACCTTATCTAAAAAACAAAACAAACCAGAACTGAGAGTAGGGTGTGGCGGTACACACCCATCATCTTAACACTTCAGAAAGCAGAGGCAGGAGGATCAGATATTCAGAGTCATCCCTCATGATGCAGTGAGTTCAAGCGCAGCTTGGGCTACCTGAGACCCTGTCTTAATAGAACATAGGAATGGGTGGGGGGAGCGCGCAATTATGAGGCTCTGCCATCTGGGACTCCCTCCGTGCCCTTTCTTACGGACCCTCACCTGTTAACCACACACAGTGGGACCTAATGCAGAACATGATGAATGACATGCCCATATACATGTACTCCGTCTGCAACGTGGTGTCCGGGGACCAGGACAATTGGCTCCGTACCAACTGGGTGTACCGGGAGGAGGCCGAGCGCATCTTCATCGAGCTCAAGTTCACCGTGCGCGACTGTAACAGCTTCCCGGGGGGTGCCAGCTCTTGCAAAGAGACCTTCAATCTCTACTACGCGGAGTCGGATGTGGACTACGGCACCAACTTCCAGAAGCGGCAGTTCACCAAGATCGACACCATTGCCCCCGACGAGATCACCGTCAGCAGCGACTTCGAGGCGCGCAACGTCAAGCTCAACGTGGAGGAGCGCATGGTGGGGCCGCTCAGCAAGAAGGGCTTCTACCTCGCCTTCCAGGACATCGGCGCCTGCGTGGCGCTGCTCTCCGTCCGCGTCTACTACAAGAAGTGTCCTGAGATGTTGCAGAGCCTGGCCCGCTTCCCCGAGTCCATTGCTGTCGCTGTCTCTGATGCACAGCCCCTGGCCACCGTGGCTGGTACCTGTGTGGACCACGCCGTGGTACCTCATGGGGGTGAGGAGCCCCTCATGCACTGCACAGTGGATGGCGAGTGGCTGGTGCCCATCGGACAGTGCGTGTGCCAGGAAGGCTACGAGAAGGTTGAGGAAGTCTGCCAAGGTGAGTGAGGGAGGGAGGGAGTGAGCGAGCGAGAGAGCGAGCGAGTGAGTGGATTTTTCTGGCTTGGAGGGGAAGCCAGCCTGGGGTGGAAGTCACAGCTCGGGGATTGGGACGTCTTAGTAAGTATGTTGGGGATGTCTCTGCCCTGGACACTGCTGCTCTAGTTGCCTGGAAACAGGACAGTGTGGGGGTTCCGAACCAGGGTTTTAGCACAACTATGCTTGGGTTTCAGTCCCCCTCTCGTTTCGCCTGTTTCCTTCACGCCCCTACCCGAGTTTCATCACCTGTAAAGTGGAGAGGGTCATAGTATCTGTCTTGGGGTGGGTAGTTGTGATAATCACATGACCTCATGCTCGTAAAGTGCTTAGGTCAGCGCCTGACACATACATGCCTGTAAGTGTGGCTGTTATTTTTTCTTTTTGATTCATCCCACGAATAGTTCCTGCTCTGCTGATGCTCTGCGGTCTATTCCCAGGAGCTATTTCTGATTCCCTTGCTGTGTGGCCTCAAGTAAATTGCCCAACTTCTCTGGGCTCCTCATTTAATAGAGTTTAGTAGTTTGTTGATTCAGGGTACCTGTGAACCACCTGGAGTGAATTGGAGGCGCCGTGAAGTGGGGTGTGAAGTGGGGTGCGGTTGGCTCTCTCGCCAGATCCTCTGTTGGGGGTTTATTGGTGACATACTGAGACTGCTAGGGCCCTGGTTAGGTGACTCTCTGAGAACAGGTCTGGGCATTAGTGATCTCATACAGGGAAAGCTGTGGGGACAGCCAGGGCCAGTGACAACGGAAATGTACAAAACCGCGTGTTTGCAGTGGATGATTCTGGAAGCCACTAGGGCAGAGCATGTGAGGAATGCAGCTGACCTTTGGAAGGCCACCCCCACGGCTGTCCCTGGGAGTCGCTTTTGCAGAGATAAGCTGAGTGTTGAGAAATTAGGGGCTAGGGCCTTACGTTCCCTACAGGTGCACATATCTGCTGCATGACCCTAGCTGGGTAAGTGCCTCCTCCTCTCTGGCCTCAGCTTTCTGCCTCCACCCTCGGATCTAGTTTTCCATGAAGGAAGCTGGAAGACCTTGAAGTCTTTGTTTAGGTGGTCTGTGTGCCTCCCAAGGCAGTTCTTGGAACCTTGATTAACACAGTGCATAAGCGCCTGGTGAGGGATTTCTACAAGCCTTTTCTGGCTTTGTGAGTTCCCATCACCCCCCCCCCCCCCCCCCCCCCCGCTCTCCTCCCAGCTGCCCTCTGCTGAGGGAGTCTCCTTCCCTAGGTGGCCCCTGAGGTGACCTCAGTGAGAGTCCTAGCTTCAGACAATGACCATGGCAGTTGCGGGTGGGGGGGGGGGAATGCAGAGGGGGGGGGGCTGCACAGGACAACCAGTGGGCTCAGGAGCTCCTCCCCCATGACATCCTAACACAAGAATGCGGGGGTGGAGGAGGGGCAGTTGAAAACTTTCCACCCTGGTGATTCAGACCCTGCAGAGATAAGTGGGAGCTGTGAGGGGGGGGGGTGGTCTTCCATGGAGTGGGCAACTCCCTCCTCTTGTGGGGATCAGGGGAAGCTTTGTTTATAAAAAGCTAAGCCAAGACCCCCTTTGGTAGAATCGGCCTGGTGGGAGGATACATTCCCAGGAGGGACACTTGACTTAGCTGGCACAGCTGTCTAAGTTCCAGCCACCCACTGCCCTGGCTCTGTCTCCCGGTGCCTCCTCCCAGCAGGTAAAGGGTCTCACCATGCAAGACTGGCAACCTGCGTGCAATTCTCAGAATACTAATGGAAGGAGAAGACCAACTCCACAAAATTGACTTTCACACATGTGCCATGGGGTGTGTATATGTGCGTGTGTGTGTGTGTGTGCGTGCGCATGGGTATACATGCTGCTCAGCAGCCTGTTGGCGATGGCTCTGAGGGGTAGATGCTGTCCTTGAGTCCACACATCCTTTCTGTGAGGCTGGGGATCTTATTAGTTCCCTTAAGTAGATGGGGAAACTGAGGCTCAGAGGCTTGCCTGGAATTACACAGCTATGTCAGGGTTTAACTCACGGTGAACAGTGCCCAGGCTGCTGTGGGTCAGGAAGTGGGACAGGAAATGACCAGATCCCGTGGAATCCCTGACTCAGCTCTTGGCACTGAGATGGGCTCGCTGGGCAGTTCTGGGGTGGCAGGTCTTGGCACCAGGGCTGGGGCTCCATCAGAGGGAGGGGCAGGGTGACTGGAGGGCCATTGCTGGGCATGTTGGCTGCAGGTTTTGCTCCCCCTAGGCTGTAGCCTCAGGCGCTCCTATTAAGGCCTTTACTGATAGGGGTCGGGTGTGGTGTGGTACTAGCTTGCAGCTTGTCAAGGTCATTTCCAGAGTCATCAAGCTCTGTATCTGTTTTTCCTGGGAGTTCCCCCCCCCCCCAAGAAGGCTGGATCTGGTCAGGAAAGAGTTAAGTGGTCAACGGAAAGGAGGTGCCTTCCAGGTGGACAGGTGGGCATGCTGCCCAGCCCGCACTACCCAGAGCTATGTCAGGAATGAGCCAGCCTCCCTCCAGCCCACCCCCAGCTCTGTCCAGGGGACAGTGGAGTCACTCAGGCTGACCGACATCTCCCTGGGGGCTGCTTTGTCTCTGCTTCCTGTGTTAGCCTCTGCAGGGCCCCTGACTGGCGCCTTACCTACTAGGCCCCAGGTAGACAGGGGCCAGGTGAGCAGGTGACCAGCGGCCTAGGCCAGAGGCTCAGCCCAGCAGCCGGAAGGGGCGGGGGGGGGGGGCAGCCTTTGGAGGATGTCACCGCCAGGCTCCGGTTTCATGGCCCTTTTTCATATACATACCTTATTCCACAACTAAGTACTTCACAGGCAAGGTTTATAGTTTGCAAAGCACCCAGAGAGGGTGAGGACTCTCCCACTGTACAGATGAGATCAAGGCCAGAGAGGAAATGACCACGCCCTGCCCGGTCCCCACTTGTCTGTAGAGTGGTGTGACTATGGCAAAGCCCCTTTGGGCTCTATCTTTCTTATCTTTAAGCGGCTCTGAGGGACCTAGCCACCTTGTGATCAGGTCCCAGAAGCTGTCACTTTCTTGGTCATGTGTACCATAGACAGTGAGAAGGGACTCCTTGCCCAGGGCCCACAGCAATGACCTCAGACTAGGGTAGGGATGGTGGTTCTCAGCCTTAGGCCTCCTTTGGTATGGATACCAGCTCTAATTTCTGTGGGTTTCAGGGGTAAGGGCCATGGCGGTAGCCTCCCAGCCTCGCGCCTGTGCTCTGACCTCTATGCTCTCAGGAGCAAGTCTAGGCCCTAGTAGCCCCACCAAGCAGGCTTGGCCCCTCGCTAGTTACGGGAGGGAGGTAAGGAGGTAAGTGGGTCCCCTGAACGGAAGGAAGGAGGCAGCAGGTGGAGAAAGCAAACAAGATAAGGGTTGGAGGTGGGAGAGTTGGGTGGGCAGAGGGGAGCACTTAGCTTATCTGTTGGGTGGCAGATATGCTAACAGATGGGAGCACCCTGGGGGGGCACGTGTGAAAGGAGCAAGGCCCTGAGAACTGGGAATGGGGCTCCTTTTTCCTGTAGGCACCACAAGGCCTGTTGGGGCTACCCTCTATGCCCTGGGTCAGTCAGTAACTCACGGGTTGACAGTCAAGCTTAGGCTCCACGTGCAGGACAGAGGGAGTGAGGTGGTGTTCTGGTTGCCCGCTGCTCTTGGCTTGGGGAAGCTGATTGCCACCGGGACTGACCTGTTGACCCCACGACCTTAGCAGCCAAAGCCTGGGAGGTGGCTGGGCCTGGGGAGGGCCTCCGTAAGGAGCTGGATTAGCGCCACACAGAGGGCGTCCGTCCCTGAGTCACCCTGCAACTGCCACCTGTAGGGGCGGGCATCGGGAACTGGAAAAACCAGGGTACAGCCCTAGCTGCAGCTTCTGTGTTCCAGTTCTGCTTGGCGTGGCCCAGGCCTGTCAGGCAACTGAGGCCAGAGGTGCGCACTCCACAGGTGCCCCAGGTGTGCCGAAGCCAGGCTCTCGTGCCAGCCAGGTGGCAGATGGATGGTGCCCCTGGAGGGGGTGGGGTGGGCAGAAACACCACTCACTTCTGCAGCCCTTGGCTTGCTTCACCTTGCACTCATTCACTCTTTCATTTCTTCACTCCTTCCCTCCCTCCTTTATCCATTCATATATCCATTTATTCAAGACCGATTTGTTGAGTGAAGCTTCCTTCCCATCAGGCCCTCTGCTGAGCCACAAATGGGGCAGATTAAACGAGACTCCTCCTGCTCCCTCAAAGCTGCCAGTCTCAGAGAGGGAGGGAGGGAAGGGAGGAGAGAGAGAAAGAGAGTGGATCCTCATATGTGCACAAATAATTTCAAATGAGGCATAAAAGCTAGGCTGCGAATTCCCCTGGAGCTGAAAAGATGCTAATCTGTCAGTCACACCACCACATCCCAGTTCCCAGCATTGTGCCAGACACGTAGGTTGGGCTTGTTACTGTTGGTAAACTTGAACCTGAGTAATAGATGCCAAATTGGAGCTGAACAGTTGGTAAAGGTTATAGAGGAGTTAAGCTAGTTGGCTCCCGGGCAGTGGGTGGGGTCCTTGGAGTGGTGGGTGGATGTGTGTGTGACCCTTGTTGCTTGCCCTGGATGTTGGGGGAAACTCAAGCAATTTTGAGGGTCCTGGTGGTCTTCCTGACAGGTTTTGGGACTTCTCAGACACTTGCAGACTCTGGCAGGCAGGGCCTGGGGGTGCCCTAGGGCTCTGTGGTTGGAGGAGGAGGGGGCAGTGCGTTTTCGGCAGGCAAGCGCATGCCCTGTGGACGCCGCCTCTCCTGCATTATCTGGCATATCCGCAGCGGAAATCTCTCCAAATTCCCTTTTTCCTGCCGGCAGGCAGGCCACCCCCAGGCTCTGGGTCCAAAGAATAGAACCCATCTCTTCCCCCACTTCCTCTCCTGGCATGAGACGGTGGGGAGCAAGGGAGGGTTGGCAGGTGGCTCAGGCCTTTGTGACCCCTGTCTGGACTGAGCACAGGGCTGGGGAGAGGTGATTATGATTTGGGGGCTGGACCCTCCCGCCTCCCAGTCCCCTGACCTTGGTCCCCAGTGAGCCAACACTTAACGCGCAAACATCTCTGAATTTAAGTGAGAGCATTAGGGAAATGGAAAGCTGGGATCAGCAGGGCCTGGCATTCTGGTGTGTCATTTTTGTGTGAAAGTTAGGCGAAGATGAGAGCTATTTTAGTATTGTAACAGCTATGTAACGGGAGCGAGGCCAGAGACACACAGTTCTCTCAAACCCACTAGGAGGCTAAAAAGACTGTAGAGCTTGGAGAAGATGTTCTTAGTTAACTCCATAGCCCCTCGGGGTGGTCCCCGGGGGTCTGGGCGCTCCCCTCCAGGCTGCTTTGGCTATAGTCTGGACTTCCTGGCGGTGAAGCAGGTCAGTAGGACTCATGGCTGCCACCAGCACTGAATTTTGTTCCAAACCCAGGTGTTCCCGGAAACAGGAAGGGGTGACGGGAGAGGTGCTCAGCCTCCAGCATCCTCAGTTTACCTTTTGGCTTTAAGACCTTAAGCAAATTGGCCCGTCAGAGCCTCAGTTTTCTCCCCTGCAGAATGGGGGTAAATGCTAGCCACACCTACATGTAAAGGTTCACCTTGAGGACTAAAGATTGTCAAGTCCAGGCCCTGCACACAGTAGGTGCTTCATCCTTAGGAACTCAAACTTTGTGTAGGTTAAGAGCTGGTCTTGGGTACTTCTGTCTTGCTGTTCCATTCTGAATAACCCCATTCTTGCCATAAGTACCCAAATTCGTTCGTTCGTGTGTGTGTGTGTGTGTGTGTTTGTGTGTGTGTGTGCGCGCGCGCGCGCACATGTGCGAGCATGTGTGTGGCCAATGGCTGGGCTAGCCTGGGCTACCTCAAGAGGCCACAAAGAGTTAGGATGTTGTCTGCGTGACTTCTAGCAAATGCAAGGCACAGGCCAGTCCTTGACAGAGCTAGAGCCCACTTTGCCCTCAACCCTGTCTTCCTAACACCCCTGCTCTCCTATCCAGAGCTGGGCTCTGCTCTCCAGCCTGGCTTGGCCAAAGGTTTGTTGAGGTCTTGAAATTGGCTTCACTGTTCACTGGAGGGAGGGTTGTCGTCGGGCCATCAGGGCCAGGTCCGCCCCACATCAGACAACCTTTGTCCAGGCAGTTTTCCTTACAGTGGCCTGCCAGTGTGACTGTCATGAGTGGCGCCCTATTGTGCTCAGGATATAATGCACATTTCTTTTTTCTTTTTTCTTTTTTTCTTTCTTTTTTTTTTTTTTTTTTGGTTTTTCAAGACAGGGTTTCTCTGTGTAGCCTTGGCTGTCCAGGACTCACTTTGTAGACCAGGCTGGCCTTGAACTCACAGAGATCCGCCAGCCTCTGCCTCCCAAGTGCTGGGACTAAAGGCCTGCGTCACCACGCCCAGCATAATGCAAATTTCTTTTCCTGCTGTTCAGGGCCTTTCTCTGCTGTATCATTCATTGCTCCTGTCCCTTTTGTTTATATCTAAAAGGCTGCTCAGACCTCCTGTGTGACAAGCTCTGCATGACAAGTCCCTACTCTACACCCTCTGCCCTGTTGAACTTCTACACAGCCTTTAAACCCCAGGCTCCTCAGATGCCTGGTCACCCTTTATGCCCCCTGCCGGCCACTTCACTGCCAGACGTGTCACACACTCCTGTTTTCTGTACTTAACGGTATTAGTTTTCACCTTTGGGTCTAATAAGCCACATGGGGCTAGGCAGAGGGACGATCGACCAATGAGTATTTAGTGCAGGAAGTTAATGGTGTTTCAGGACCCTCTCTGCAGAAAAGTGAAAGAGGGCATTGCAGGGCCCTGCTGGGCGGTGGTGGCACACGCCTTTAATCCCAGCCCTCGGGAGGCAGAGGTAGGCGGATCGCTGTGAGTTCGAGGCCAGCCTGGTCTACAAAGTTAGTCCAGGACAGCTAAGACTACACAGAGAGACCCTGTCTTGAAAAACAAAACAAAAAAAAAAAAAAAAAAAAAAAAAAAAAAAGAGGAGGTCCCCTGGGACAGCCCACAATGGTCTTTTCCAGAGCCACCCAAGGCCTGGCTAGCCCTATGAGGTGAGCCTTGTGTCTGAGCAGTTTCCTGCCTATAGGCCGGGAAAGAGCTTGTGACACGGAGCAGAGTAAGGTGCTGGGAGGAAAAAGCCCCCCAGAGTCAGGTGCCTGAGCCTCTAGCCAGCTGGCCAGGATGGACCACCAGAGGAGGAAAAGCTACTTCCTGGCGGCCCCCTGAAAGGAGAAATGATTTGGCTTTGGAAACGAATCCAGGGAAAGAGCTGGGCCCGGCCTTTCCTGCTTCAGGGAGGTCAGCCCCGGAACAGGAAAGAGATGGAGTCGTAGGGTAAAGGAGCCTTGGCAGGGGGGCATCCTGACTGGGGAAGGCCCACTGGTTTGGTCACGGGTTGGGGGGTACACAGACACAATCTCCACCTTGGTCAGTTCACATCTGTACAAGAGGGGTCCTGCTGGGTCAGTCTGCACAAACCAGGTTATAGCAAGGTACTTACACTGGAGAGCGAGCTGTGGTCCTTGAGTCCTTGAGGTGTGAGGCTTCCTGATGTGCTGGGCTTTAGGGCACTTGGGACAGGTTATTTTGGTGTCCATCAGGCGCTGGCCATGGGTGTGATGTTCTGTCAAAACACAGCTAGGGAACTCCATACAAATGACCTCCTGTCTCTCCTCATGTCTCAGCCTGTTTACCAGGATTCTTCAAGTCTGAGGCGTCCGAGAGCCCTTGCCTGGAGTGTCCGGAACATACCCTGAAATCCACTGAAGGTGCCACCTCCTGCCAGTGTGAAGAAGACTATTTTAGGGCACCTGAGGACCCACTGTCCATGCCCTGCACACGTGAGTCTTGCAAACATCCAGGGAGGGGTGGCTGAGTGAGAAAGGCAGCTTCTCTGACCTCCACTCTTTTTGACAGGTCCACCCTCTGCCCCCCACTACCTCACGGCCATCGGCATGGGTGCCAAAGTAGAACTGCGTTGGACACCTCCCCAGGACAGTGGGGGCCGCAAGGACATTTTCTACAGGGTCACCTGCGAACAGTGTTGGCCAGAGTCTGGCGAGTGTGGGCCCTGTGAGGCCAGTGTGCATTATTCAGAGCCTCCCCACGCCTTGACTCGTACGAGTGTCACAGTCACTGACCTGGAACCTCACAAGAATTATACCTTCGCCGTTGAGGCCCGCAATGGTGTCTCCAGCCTGGTGACAAGCCGAAGCTTCCGCACTGCCAGTGTCAGCATTAACCAGACAGGTGAGCCCAGGCATGGTAATGACTGTCCATTACCTGCCAGGGTGGGACTTGAGGACAGGCACGCGGACTCAGCTGTGTTTGGAGAGGCAACTGTAAATGGTTAAGAGTTCCATCCTTCCTGGCCTATGTAGTGAGTGCCGGGCTAGCTAGAGTAAGGCTCCCGCCAGGTGTGATAGCACACGCCTAGCTATAAACTCAACACTCATGCTCTGAAGGTGGAGGCAGGGAGATCCGGCATTCAAGGTCATCCTCAGGTACATAGTGAGTTTAAGATCAATGTGAGGCAAAGGCAGAACAGGGGAGGAGGTGGCTCGAGCGATATAGCGCTTTCTGCATAGGCCTGAGGGCTATTTGGATCCCTAGGACCCACAGAGACAGAGACGGGGAGTCATGGCTGATAAAGCCAGATCTGGGTTCAGTAGAAGACTTTGTCTCAAAATACGAGGTGGAAAGCAGTGGGGGAAGATAACCTTTAACCTCCATGTGAACATACATATAAACACCACACACATACACGCATGCACACACACACACACACACACACACACACACACACACACACAACGTGAACACACACAAACACCACACACACATAAAACAAACAAACAAACAAACAAACAAAAGAGGACATCTCTGGGCTATACAACCCAGAGACTTCAAGTTACTTCTGAAAATTTTTTCTTTTTTCAGAAGGAGAGGGCTGTTGAAACTATTGTATGAGGGAATGGAAAGATTTAGTGCTTGCTGCATGATGGGGCTGGGCTTGACTCTCCAGCACTTGGGTTGACACCTGGCACCCACAGTGGGTGTGCGGTTGTAATTTGAACACCAGGCTGGTGGGGAACTGGCAGCTTATTGATCAGGGAGCCCAACTAAATAAGTGAATCCCAGGTTCAGTGAGATCCTCTGTCTTTAAAAAAAAAAAAAAGAAAAAGAAAAAGAAAAAAGTAAGGCGGAAAGAGGGAAACCAAGGAAGACGCCTGATGTCATTTTCCATCTTTAGCATGTATGCACACATACCAATGTGCACATGTGCACGCACCCATACATACATACACCACGCAGAAAAAGAATCTATCATACAAGGCTCTTTCAAGCCTTGCCTGGTCTCCAGAAAGATTCAGTGGCAGTCAGCTAGTGTCTTAGTTACTATTTACATGTTTGTGAATGTCCCCAGAGCTCCTCTGATGGGCTGACTTCTGTGGTCAGTCAGGGCAGCATCTGTAACAGGAAATCCAGGAACCCAAGGCAGGACCTGAAGAGCCTAAGTGGCGGGTAGCGGGTAGCTGATGTTCCCGTCTCTTCATCCCTCACCGTTGAATGGCTTCTCACACCCTTTCCCCTCTTCTTACCAGAGCCCCCCAAGGTCAGGCTGGAGAACCGCAGTACCACCTCACTGAGCGTCACCTGGAGCATCCCAGTGCCACAGCAGAGCCGCGTGTGGAAGTACGAAGTCACCTACCACAAAAAGGTAACTGGCTGAGGGTCAGCGCAGGTCATGGAGAGGTTCCCGCCTACATCCGGGAAAACTGAAGCTTGGGGTCTCCCAGGGTTCTCAGAGCCAGTTAGAGTGGGCTGTTTGGGATCCAGCCAGGCCTGGGGGTGGATGTTCGTTTCTGGTTCCGGTGAGTGCGCTTCTGCACCTCGGTTTCCTGTCTCTTTAGAGTGTCTGTCGTGTTGGATAACACAGGAAACCAACTGCCTTTCTTGACTGCCCTATCTTCACTGCCCTTCCCCCCACAGGGGGATGCCAACAGCTATAACGTGCGCCGCACAGAAGGCTTCTCCATGACCCTCATTGACCTGGCTCCTGATACTACCTACCTGGTGCAGGTGCAGGCACTGACACAGGAGGGCCAGGGTGCCGGCAGCAAGGTGCACGAGTTCCAGACACTGTGTGAGTTGGGGGGACCAAGGTGTGGGCCAGTCCAGGGATCCTGAACCAGGTGTAGGATCCAAGAATCTATAACTGCTCCTTTCTTTTAGCCAGGGCATGGAACAGCCATTATATGGGGACGGACTAGAATATAGGACCAGGCGTGTGTGTTCAGGGTAGTGTTAAGAGGGGAAGGGGGGCCTGTGGCTTTGACATTGGTGTTCCTGAGTTCAAATCCTGCGTAAGAAAGTACTAGAGCTGGACTGGGGTGTAGCTCAATGGGTAAGGTACTTGCCTAGTGTCCTCAAGACCTTGGGTTCAATCCTTAATGCATGCATAAACTCCATGGTGTTTGCCTGTGAAAGAAAGATCAGAGGTTTAAAGTCACCCTTGATTCCTTGATAAGGCTAGCCTGGGCTACATGAAATTCTTCCTCAAAAATCTGTGGTGCCGCATGCCTGGGATCCCAGAACTTGGTAGGCAGAGGCAGGCAGATCTCTGAGTTCGAGGCCAGCCTGGTCTACAAAGTGAGTCCAGCACAGCCAGGGCTACATAGAGAAACCTTGTCTCGAGCCCCCCTGCCCCCTCGCCTCCAAATAAGAGAGCTTTGGCTGCAGCAGGGTGTGTGTGTAGGATTTGGGGGTGGACTCTCTGATCAGCTGGTCCCTCCCAACAGCCACGGAAGGATCTGCCAACCTGGCGGTGATCGGCGGTGTGGCTGTTGGTGCTGTCTTGCTCCTAGTGCTGGCGGGAGTCGGCTTCTTCATCCATCGAAGGTTTGTCTCCGCAAGGGTCTGGCTTGGACACAGAAGGGCAGGGAGCCCCAAGCACATTGCAGTTACTTAATCTAATCTAATGCAAGCCTGTGGGAGGATAGGCTGAGTTTTAAGGGCCACAGTGGTCACTTTCGCTGTGCTCCTTGTGTGTCCCTACTTCCTCCGGACATGGGGCAGAATACGCTAGCCCTAGTTCTGGCTGCTTATGTGGCCATTGTGGAGTGTGGTCTCCAAATGTGACTCTAGCCTTGGTGGCTTCCTCTGCCTTCCCCCTCACCCTCTGCCCCCACATGGAGGCTAAGCGGTTTGCTGGGCATTGCAGCCAGAATGTGGTTGGGTGTCCTTTTGGCCGGTACAGACTTCATTGACCGTGTGTCTGGTCCCCCTGGGGGTTTCTTCCAGGAGGAGGAACCTGCGGGCCCGCCAGTCCTCTGAGGATGTCTACTTTTCCAAGTCAGGTGAGATGCATGTGTGTGCGCGCGCGCACACACACACTACCTAGGAGCCTTCCCAGCTCTAGTGTGGACTTAGAGGCTTTATTCAGCATCCCCCTGCCTGAAACCCCTCAGTCTAAGTCAGGGGTCATGTGGCTTTCCCCTTCTCTTGCGTCTCACCTCCTGAGCTGTCTGTCACTCAGCTTCTTTCTTCCCCTTTCCAGAACAACTGAAGCCCCTGAAAACATATGTGGACCCCCACACTTACGAAGACCCCAACCAGGCCGTACTCAAATTTACCACCGAGATCCACCCATCGTGTGTCGCAAGGCAGAAGGTGATTGGAGCAGGTGAGGCTGGCCCACCTACTGTGCACCTGGGAGGAGACAGGTGATGGGTGGTCCAGACAGGGCCTGCCCAATGCCCTGGCTTAATGGAGCTCACTTTTTGCACACCTTGCCTACCTGCAGGAGAGTTTGGGGAGGTATATAAGGGGACCCTGAAGTCATCCTCGGGGAAGAAGGAGATACCCGTGGCCATCAAGACGCTGAAAGCTGGCTACACGGAGAAGCAGCGCGTGGACTTCCTGAGCGAGGCCAGCATCATGGGCCAGTTTAGCCATCACAACATCATTCGCCTGGAGGGCGTTGTCTCTAAATGTGAGGCCTGGGAGGTGCTAGGGGATGGCCTCGGGGGGTCAGGGGAAGGGGCTGTGCCCCCACCCTCTGCTTGCTGGCCTCACTCACACCCGTGTCCGTGTTCTACAGACAAGCCCATGATGATTATCACAGAGTATATGGAGAATGGAGCCCTGGACAAATTCCTTAGGGTAAGGTCATGGTCTGGCGGGGGTGACGGGGTGGGGGTGGGGGGGCTGGCAGGAGTGCCTGGGGGACCCGTCAGCACTGACGGCCTATGATCTGCAGGAGAAGGATGGTGAGTTCAGCGTGCTCCAGCTGGTGGGCATGCTGCGGGGCATCGCGTCCGGCATGAAGTACCTGGCCAATATGAACTACGTGCACCGGGACCTGGCCGCCCGCAACATCCTGGTCAACAGCAACCTGGTCTGCAAGGTGTCTGATTTCGGCCTGTCTCGTGTGCTGGAGGATGACCCTGAGGCCACCTACACCACTAGTGTGAGTTGGGGGACGGGGATGTCATACCTGGGATGTGGAGGGCTCGAAGGTGAAACAGCTTTTACCCTAGATCTGGGACCTGGGGAGTCAAGGATGACTCTAGGCCCAAACAGAAGGAGCCCCAAATTTTGGCTGGCATAAGGGGTAACTGGGGCTGGGTCTCCTGCAGGGCGGCAAGATCCCTATTCGGTGGACAGCCCCGGAGGCCATTTCCTACCGCAAGTTCACCTCAGCCAGTGATGTGTGGAGCTACGGCATCGTCATGTGGGAGGTGATGACTTACGGCGAGCGGCCCTACTGGGAGCTGTCAAACCACGAGGTAGGTCCCGCTCTCCCCCACACTGACCAATGCAAACCCTGGGGCCCTGACAGAAGAGCCCTGGGAGCAACCTGTCTGCATCAAGTAGCGACCACACAGATACTTGTTCTGTGGCCTGTCATAGAAAGGCAGAAGGGAGGAGTGTATGCACATGCTCATGTGTGATGCACATGTGTGTGTGGGCATGTACACATATATGATATGCATGTGCATATGTCCACAGGTAGGTAGATGAATGTGTCTGTACATATACAAGTGCAAGTGGATATGTATATCTATGTACATGTATGTGGGCAAGTTACATGTACCTGGTGCCTAGTCTGGAGGCCTGGGATTTTGCTTGCAGGGATAACACTCCTCCAGAGACTGAGGAGACAGCAAGTAAGGCAGACAGGCAGGAAGAAAGAGCCCATCTTGGGGATGGGTAGAGACAAGAAGAGGCTGGCCCTTGGTACTGGAGACAGCCCCTCAGCACTTGCCCCATGGATAGCTTTGAAATTGTGTGTGTACTTAGGAAAGGCTGCTTGTCTGTTTCTGGGGCCCTCCTCCCTGTGTTAGGGCCTGGGGGGTGGGGGTGGGGGTCCCTAGAGCTGGTCTGTAGAGCAGTTCCATGTGGCTTTCTACTAAGGCCACCCTGATGCTTGCCCCTAGGTCATGAAAGCCATCAATGACGGCTTCCGGCTCCCCACACCCATGGACTGCCCTTCTGCCATCTACCAGCTGATGATGCAATGCTGGCAGCAGGACCGTTCCCGCAGGCCCAAGTTTGCTGACATCGTCAGCATCCTGGACAAGCTCATCCGAGCCCCTGACTCCCTCAAGACCCTGGCTGACTTTGACCCCCGGTGAGTCTCTTGTCTGTGGCTGTGATAGCATCCAAGTTCATTGCTGTGGACTCCTAAGCTCCTCAGGTTGACTGGATGCCTGGTGGGGGTGGGAGGCTTGGAGAGTCAGGGATGTTAAGGGGCTCAGAAGTGACACATGAGGGCTGGTGATAAAGCCGAGTGGTAAATTGTTTGCCTAGTATGTACGAAACCCTGAGTTCAGTCGCCAATAACTAAAAAAGAAAAGGTGCTATTCAGGCATGGTCCAGTAATACCAGTAAGAAACCATCTTAAATGGTGGGCGGGCAAGCACTGGGCTCAGCACCAGTCATGTTACAAACCTGCTGAAGTGTCCTGAAGTGGGCTGTATGCTGAACAGGAAACTGAGATGTAGGGTGGCCAAGCTGGCACTGTGACTCCAGGACCCAGAGTCCCAACAGGAGGGGCGGGGAGCTCCCGTCCTATGACCTAGCTGGTAGAAGAGGAGCGACAGCAGGTAATGCCAGGGGGTCAGGACTATCTCTTCCCTGTCTGAGCTTCCTCCTTGGCTCAGAGGAGGAAACTGAGGCACAGCCAGCTGTAGGCCCTACCCAAGTTAGGAGGGCAGGGGCTTGGGGGATGGGTCAGGTTTGTCAGCCCCTCACCCCGAGCCTGTGGGTTTCCATCCCAGGGTGTCCATCCGGCTGCCCAGCACCAGCGGCTCAGAGGGAGTCCCCTTCCGTACGGTGTCCGAGTGGCTGGAAAGCATCAAAATGCAACAGTACACAGAACACTTCATGGTGGCTGGCTACACGGCCATCGAGAAAGTAGTGCAGATGTCCAACGAGTGAGTTCACCACTGGGGACAGCCTCTGACCTACCTGTCACTCCTGCCCCCTCTCTCCTCCTCCTCCTCCACTTCTTCTTCCTCTTCTTCTTCCTCCTCTTCTTCCTCTTCTTCTTCTTCTTCTTCTTCTTCTTTTTTTTTTTTTTTTTTTTTGGTTTTTCGAGACAGGGTTTCTCTGTGTAGCCTTGGCCATCCTGGACTCACTTTGTAGACCAGGCTGGCCTCGAACTCACAGCGATCCGCCTGCCTCTGCCTCCCGAGTGCTGGGATTAAAGGTATGCACCACCACTCCTGGCTCCTCCTCCTCCTCCTCCTCCTCCTCCTCCTCCTCCTCTTCTTCTTCTTCTCTCTCTCTCTCTCTCTCTCTCTCTCTCTCTCTCTCTCTCTCTCTCTCTCTCTCTCCTAGGTACCCTCCCGCCTAGGATATAATAGTTATCACAAAGCTGCTGTTGTGTGGAGGGGCTGTTTGCCCACCCCTGGGCTGCAGTATAGGGAATCTCTGCTTATATAGACTCAGGTTACTGTTGCCCAGCATCCTACAGAGATTCTAGCCTTGATCAAGCGGGACCTCAGAGCCTTGCATTCCTTTCCTGCTGCCTGGGAGAAATGAAGGAGCCTTGCAGACCTCTGCCAGGTCACTCTCCCTTGTGATGGTTGACTCTTAGCCTGCCATCAGCCTGTTCCTCCTCAGTGCTTGCTCGTCTCGCTGTCCCGTCCCACCCTATCTCCATCACTGAACCTTCCCAGAACAGCCTTGGCAGGAACGTCTCTTCCCGTCCCTGGAGGAATAACGACATTGTCCTCTTAGCCTTTGTGCTTCCAAAAATAGTTGTGGGTCCCAACAGTCCAGTGTCCAAGTGTCCCAAGGCCATGGTAGAAACAGCCCCAGGGCGGGAAGGTTTTGGGAACTGTTTGGAAGAGGAGACCTGAGCCTCCCACGTTCCTGCGTTCTAGACCCTTTGGGACTTGGGCTTAGACACAAACATTCTCCCAGGCCACTGGTCTTTTGACCTGCTGGTCACGAATGTGGCCAGCCCGAGAAAATGGTGGGTCATGGGAATTGGACGGGGAAAACTGACCAGAGGGAGGTGCAAGAATATGGAGGGCAAACGTCAGGTTCTCTTGCTGCCAGCCAGCAGCTGAGCTCGCACCTTGGTTCTGCAGACAACCCCTGAGGTCACGTCCGCTGTGCAGGCGATTTGGTCTAACTTTGATCTTGGTGCCCATTTCTCGATGAGGACACGGCAAGGGTGTGATTGAATGACATGCTTACTCTGTCTCAACCACATCTCTGTTCTGCCGTTCCCAGGGTCCCGGAAGTCATGGCCTCTATGCCTTGGTTCCTGAGTCCGGCTCCATTTCCCTGGCAACCAGGGTCAGCCCCCTGGCTTCCTTCAGGTCCTCCCCCACCCAGGACAGCACAGCTTTTTTGAGTCTAGCACAGGGCATGGAACAGGTTTACAGGAAACACATGGCCATAGAAACATCCCAAAATAGCCCCGGGGCGCCCCTTGCAAAGTCTTTTCCCACGAGCTGAGACGGGCTCCCGGACAGACAGGCGGTGCGCGCAGGCAGGCGGTGTGCATGCTCACGAGTTATTTGGAAAGTATCTGGATAAAGACCGGAAGTCTTTCGGCACTCCTTCCTCCTGCGAACAGATCCACTGGCTCTCAGGGCTGTCTCTAATGCCCAGAGGGAATGTGGCATTGGACCTGAGCGCTTTTTAAACCTACAGACTAGGCTGGGCGTGGTGGTGCATGCCTTTAATCCCAGCACTTGGGAGGCAGAGGCAGGTGGATCAGTGTGAGTTCAAGGCCAGCCTGGTCTACAAAGTGAGTCCAGAACAGCTAAGGCTGCACAGAGAAACCCTGTCTCAAAAAACAAAACAAAACAAACCCTACAGACTGTTGACCACACCATGGAGCTCACCAGGAGTTGGTGACAAGAGACATCTGTTCCCATCATGCTAGGGTCACGATGTAAGCTTTAGTACCCAGCCCCCCCAACCCCTCCCTTGGGCCTCTCTCTCTAAGGACCTGGCCTCTTCTCCCGCCATCTCTTCTCAGCTCAAGTGTCTACCATGCTATTTTGGACTTGGTTTGGTTTTCTAGCTGGATGAGGTCAAAATGGCTTTTTGAGAAAATACAGAAAGTGTTTTTATTGTGCCATATGTACCTTAGGCAAAACAGCCGGCCCAAAGGCCAGCCCTGCCCAGTGTCAAAGCTACAGGATTCAGCATCTTCTGCGCAGGCTGTGGGCACACACTCCAGGTAGATCTTAAGGATGGGAGTCCACTAGCTGGGTGTGACTGATACAACTCTTGAGTCTTTGGGGGACTATTATGCCTCCAGCCCCACCCCCACATACAGCATGTGTTCATGGGTACTTACGGCTTAGGGGAAAGACGGGGTACTGAAGTGTCTTGTCATGTCTCTTTTCCTGCACAAGGGTTAGCGGGATGCGTGCTTGGTGTCCCTGAGAGGAAAACTGAGGTGGGAACAGGGACCAGCTTGGACTCCAGCTTCTCTGCATTGCCAGTGCATTGTTCCCATCCGTAGTCAAAAAAAGGGCAGCCAAATCAAGCGCACGCCTGTAATCCCAGCACTCAGGAGACAGAGGCAGGTGGAGCTTTGTGAACTGAGACCAGCCTGGTCTACGAATCGAGTCTAGGAGAGCCAAGGCTACAAAGAGAAGTCTTGTCTTAGGGGGAAAAAAAAGAAAGAGCCAGGTATGGTGGCACAAGCCTTTAATTCCAGCACTTTGAGAGACAAAGGCAGGTGGATATCTGTGAGTTTGAGGCCAGCCTGGTCTGGAAAGAGAGTTCCAGGACAGCCAGGACAACACAGAAAAATCCTGTCTCGGGGGCAGTGGAAGGTGGGGGTGGGGAAGAATGGGACTGCAGAGATCTTTTTTTTTTTTTTAAAGGCTGGCCTTTAATCCCAGCAGTGGGGAGGTAGGTAGATACAGGTGGGAATGTGAATTTGAGGCAAGCCTGGTGGTCTACATAAGAGTTCAAGCCAGAGAGGACTATACAGCGAGACCCTGCCTCAGGGAAGGAAGCTCGGTTGGTTGATTGGGGAAAGAGCTCACTGCTCAGGAATATGTCATCCTAGCCTCTGTAAAAAAAAAGACACAGCCGTGGGAGGGACAACCAGACTGAAAGGAAACGCTCTGGTAGGGCAGAGGCTCAGTCCAACAGTGATGTTTATATGCACACCCGTTTACTCAGCAGGGGCACAGTGGGACGGGCCCAGTGAGTCTGGGGTTGCCCAGCACCCTGCTTTCTAACCGTAAGAGCCACTTCTGGTAGTTACTCCCAGCATGTATCCAGGTCCCCACATTGTGATCCCCCTGGGGGGGGGGGCGCTGTGCAAAACATCCCAGCACCTTGGTGGTAGGATGGGCGTTCCCTATATCTATCTTCCAGCCTCCCTCCCTCCCTCCCTCCCTCCCGACCTGGGTCTGCCCATCCCCTGCTCCATGCTTGGTTCTTTCCGAGCCTGTGGGAAAGTCTTGTCTCCGGCACTGCGAGCTCCTGGAGCTTGCACCATATAATTAGCCCCAATTACATACAGCCAAGAGCTGGCCCGTAAAAACCTGGGTGTTTTCATGAGCTAGGGCTGGCGGGTGAGGACAGAAGAAACCTCCTGAAGTTAGCAACAGACAATCTGCTGACAGCTCCTGGAAGCTTACATGGTTCTAGAATGGAGGCGTGGCTCTAGGGTGGAGGCGGTAGGGAGACCAGGGCAGCCTACCTAGCCTTCCCCAGGGGGGTCCCCTGGGACCTCTTGTGAACCCCCACACTAAATCCTAACCCCTTAGTATCCCTCAGATTGCCACAAGCAAAGGTAACCTGCCTCTGGTGACCTGCAGGCCGCACCCACTAGAGTCCAGCAGAGCCTTATCCTTGAAGGCTCATCAACAAATGCTTGCTGTCTCCGTGGGGGGTGGGGGGGGCCTGTGAGAGTGATCCAAGGGGGGAATAGAGGTGACAGTAGTTGGATGGAGGGCCTTGATATGACACCCTTTAGAGGGTCCCTGAAAAACTACTCCCTATGATACCTCCTGCTGCTTAGAGCGGGCGGAGGGAGGAGGGGCGGACGGGGGGAACCTAGCTCCCCAGCAAGGAGACATTTCTTCCCTGCTGCCGTAATTCTCAGTTGTGGCATCTCCTAGCTGTGTGGTCTCAAGACGTCTCTCTAGGCTCCAATTCCCCCAATCTACAAGACACAGGGTAAGAGGGACAGCTACTAAGGCTAGGCAAATAGCTCAGCCAGTAGAGCTACACCAAAAGAAAAAAAAAAAAAGCTAGCCCTCCCGTGGTGACCATTTGGGATCCCGGTGGTGAGGAAGAGATAGGCAGATCCTTAGAGCTTGCCGCCAAGAGACCCTGTCTCAAAGCAGAGTGGGCATGCATCTAAAGCGAGTCTGCGCCTGGACCTGCCTATGCATGCGCACACGTATGTACCCGCGTACACACACACACACACACACACACACACACACGAATGCATAGGAGCACCTACTCCAAATCCATCGTGCAGACTAGGAGAGGTTCCGAATAGCAGTGTATCACTTCTTTAATTCTGAGTGGCAGGCTATGTGAACCTCCAGCCCCCCTGGACCCAACCCTCACCACAGGTCCTGAACGCCCCTTCCCTCCTTGCCTTCCTCTCTGCCTCTGCCTCTCCTCTCTTCCCTCTGCCACTTCCCCAGCAGGCCTCCCCCCCCCTCCCACAGGCCTTTCCCTCACCCTCACTCTCATTTTTCTCTCCCCACCTACAGTGACATCAAGAGGATTGGGGTTCGTCTCCCTGGCCACCAGAAGCGAATTGCCTACAGCCTGCTGGGACTCAAGGACCAAGTGAACACAGTAGGGATTCCAATCTGAGTCTGACAGGGCCTTGTGCCCACTTCGACCAACAATACTTGAAGAAAACCCGCAGTGGTCTCCCTCCCGACCCCATGCTGGGCCACTAGGACTTTATTTATTTCGACTTCTTCTGCGTCCATGCCACCCTGAGGAGTCTGCAGGGCACCCTGGCCTGGACTACGGAAAACGTCTGGATGCTGGCCAGGGGCCTCTGGCCCTACCAAGGACCCAGCTAAGCACTTAGCAGTTGCTGTTGCATTCCCAGCATCCCTTGGGGTTCAAGTGACACCAAGGCCATTGATATCCATGCAGAACATTTCGAAACGGATTTCCCCCCATCATCTTTTCTCCCTAACAAGTCACCTCAGGAGCTGAGGCTGAGCACTCAGCCCCAAACCATATGCCTAGGGTGCTGAAAGCCCCGCCCCTAGTTAGAGGGTAGGTTATGGACTTGGCTGGGTGGAGCCATGGCAATCCTTCCAGTGCCTTCTACAGACCCAGGGCCCTGCCCTCTGCCCTCAAGGGCCAATTTCTTGCTTTCCTGGGGCTCTCTCAGGATGCTTGGTTGTGTGTTGGTTTTTTAAATATATATATTTTGTACGTGGAAAGAATGAGTGTGTGGCACGGACCTTGCCAGCGCTGGGGATGGAAGATAACCCTGCAACAGACATTCCCAGGCTGGGGCTGGCCAGACTCACCCAGCCACCCATCTCTGGCCCCTTTGGACGACTGTCACTGTCAGTGTTACCGATTTGTTTTATTGGGTTGTTTTTGTGAACATTAACTTATTATTTTTTTATATTTATTGTTAGAAAACAACTTATTTCTGCTCTGGAATAAAGCTGCAGATGGTTCATCTTCGCTCTCGGTCCTAGAGCTCAGTGGGGTCTGTGACTGCCTGTGGGGCGGGGGGAAGGGGGCCCCCTGAATTCAAGTGTTCCGTCACCCTTGAATGGGTAGGAGTGCATGCTCTGGCCTCCCTCCTGCTCCAGGAGGGTGTGGCCAGTAAGGGTAGGCATGGGGGTTGGCTACAAAGCCTTGCACAGATTTTGTGATGTGGGAGCTTTAGCGTTCATGAATTTTGTGGGCATCTCCATTTTGTGGAAGAGGAAAACTGAGGCTCAGTCCAGTGACCAGACTTGCTTGAAGCCACATAGCAGGATACAGACCAGAATCGAAAGAGAGGCCAGGAACTCGGCATTTTCTCAAGTAGGAACTGAAGTTTAGAGCCGGGGTGTGGTGGCGCACACCTTTAATCCCAGCACTCGGGAGGCAGAGGCAGGCAGATCTCTGTGAGTTCGAGGCCAGCCTGGTCTACAAAGTGAGTCCAGGATAGCCAAGGCTACACAGAGAAATCCCGTCTCAGAAAAAAAAAAAAGAAACTGAAACTTAGAGATGGGCAGTGACTTGCCCCAGGTCACACAGCAAAAGCCTCAAAGAAAATCAAAATCCCCATTTCAAACCCCAAGCATTTGCCTCTACCAGATTTACTTGTCAGGGTGCTCATAGCAGGCGATTCCAAAGATGTGGCACACAGGGCACTAGAGAGTGGGTTAAGTGAGCAGAGCTTCCAAAGGAAGACCTCCCTGGAGGAGGGGACACCCCCTGGCCCCAGAACCAACCAGTGAGGCAGTTGGAGGGAGCAGGGCAGGCAGAGCTGGGTGCGGGGGTGTGAAACCGCAGAGTTGTGCAAGGGAAGCCACAAGCAATTTGATGTTATTAAGGCATGACGTGGGATGTCTGAGAGGTCTCCAGCGCCTTGTAAGGCAGGTCCAGCAGTGAGGACTTTAAGTTGACGGCAGTGGGGAGCCACTGAAGGTTTTAAGCAAGGGTGTGGCAGGCTGAGAACTCAGGCCTCTTGATTCTCAGCCTGGAGTTGTGGGGAGACAAGAGAGATTAGCAAGGACAAAAAACCCACCCCACTGGCTCTGAGGAATTGTTCTGACTCCTTGCTCCACCTAGCACCCTTCTGGGTCCCAGCCCACTGAACACTGGCAAGATGTGCCTGTGACAGGTGTGGCTGGGCCTGGGTGACACGGGCACTCACAGCAGCTGGGTTCTGCCCGTAAGGCCAGGTTAGGCCACCTGAGTGTTCTAGGCAGTGTCTTGAGTCAGCATCTCCATGCCTGACCTGTAGCTGACCTAGCTAGGGTGGCCACTGTCACTTTGGAAGAGAGACCAGGGTTGTCACTGACAGTCTAGGTTTGAGAGTGTGATGAATTGGCCAGGGTTCTGTCCCCCAGGTAACTACCTGGCGTCCCCATCATGAGCAGGCATAGAAACAGGAGGTGGTTCAGCACTAAGGGTGCCGGCCTCCCATGCTGTGCTTTTTCCCTTGAACCTAACGGATATAAGGCTTTCTTAAACACTAACTGGGACCCAAAGATGGTCCAGTGTTGAAGAGGCCAAATGGATGGTACATGCCAATGAACCCTTTCATCAGCACAAGTAGAAATGCCACTGAATTTTATTATTTATGTGTGTGTAAGAGCACAGGGGTGTGCATACCTCAATGCATGTGTGAGAATCAAGGCAGCTTTTGGAATCCTTGCTTTCCTTCAGCCTTGGGAGCTTGGGATAGAATATATGTCATCAGGACAGCCAGGTGTGCATGTACTTTTTGCACACTGAGCCATTTTATCCTTTCAAAACTTTTTTTTTTTTTGAGGGGGAGAGAGGTTTTGAGACAAGGTGTGACCCAGGGTGTACATCCAGAAAATTCTCTCCTGTGGGAATCCACCCCATACGCACACATACGTACACATGAGTACATACCTGTGTGCATGTAACACACAGAAGCTTCATGTCACAAAACTGGATCTCAGGCTGCTTCCAGATCTGATAATTTCCATTTCAGTTCTTTCGTTTGTTTTGTTTGCTTTATCTGAGACAGGGTTTCTCTGTGTAACAGAGACCTGGCTGTCTTGGATTTCCTTTGTAGACCAGGCTGGCCTCGAACTCACAGAGCTCCACCTGCCTCTGCCTCTCAAGTACTGGGATTAAAGGCATGCACCACCATGCCCAGCCCAAAACTTGTTCTTTAAGTGAAAGTAAATGCTAAGGGTGTTCCCTAGGCAGCCTGGATGTAATGATACCCCTATAGCCATTAGTAACCCAACCTTAGGTCTCCATTCTCCAATAAAAATAACCATGGTTTCTTAGAGAAAACCCTAGGACTCAGGCAGGGAAACTCCAAGGTGAGCTGGGAGCATCTACAAGAGTGAGGAAGAGCTCGGAAAAAAAGACCATGTTGATTGAGAACACACAGGGACAAGGTGACAGAGCCTCCAGTGGGCAGACCTAGTGCTAGGTGAGCAATAGAACAAATAGGGTGACATCACCTTAAGGCCCAAAGTACGAAAGAAACACACATGAGTTCATGCTAGCACAAATAAACAGCTGGGTTAACAAATAAGTGGGGGAGAGTCAAGCACGGTGACACACCCTGGAATCCCAGCACTGGGGAAGTTGAAACCTCCACGGGGTCCGACACCCTCTTGTGGCCTTCACAGAAACTACACTTACGTGGGCACACACAATAATGTAATTGAGAACAAATCCCCTGTCTCCCCCCCCACCACAATAGGGTTCCTCTGTCTAGACCTGTCTGTCCTGAAACTCACTTTATTCTTTGTGAGGTTTTGTTTGTTTCATTTCATTTTGTTTTGTTTTGTGACAGGGTTTCTCCGTGTAGCCCTGGCTGTCCTGGACTCTCTTTGTAGACCAGGCTGGCCTTGAACTCACAGAGATATTCTTGCCTCTGCCTCCCAAGTGCTAAGGATAATGGGAGTGCACCACTACAGGGCAGTTTAAAAACAGAATCTTTTTTTTTTTTTAAGATTTATTTATTATGTATACAATGCACATCAGATCACATTATAGATGGTTGTGAGCCACCATGTGGTTGCTGGGAATTGAACTCATGACCTCTGGAAGAACAGTCAGTGCTCTTAACCGCTAAGCCATCTCTCCAGCCCTAAAAACAGAATCTTAAAAAGGAAGTGTGAAGACTACTAAGGCACACAATAAAAAAGCAAAGAAAGGCTGGGTGTGGTGGAACACACCTGTAATTCCAGCACTCAGGAGGCAGGGGCAGGGGCAGGTGGATCACTGTGAATTCAAGGCCAGCCTGGTCTACAAAGCTCCAGAACAGCCAAGGCTACACAGAGAGACCTTGTCTCGAAAAACAAAACAAAACAAAACAAAAGTAAGTTCCCAGTGGGGAAAAGCTGGCAAGTGTCGCTGTAACCAAGGATCAAAGTCAAGATCACCAGCTAAAAGCAAATAAATGTTACCAGAACAAGAGCATTGTGGGTAAGCGTTAACATTGCACAGCAGGGAACCCCCTGGCTGCCAGCCACCACCCACTGTTCTGTGCCACCCAATCCATCCAGCGACCTTTCCAGGTGGGTACTGTTGAATACTCAAGGCCAGGGCAGTGTGGAACCTGCCAGAGCCACTCAGCTCTCTAGGAAGAAAGGTCAAGCCCAGCTTCCTAGTTGCCATCTTCAACCACCATGACAGAAAGCTCGGTCACTAGCCACCCACGGGCTCCATAAAGAAGGTCTAAGCGGTTGGACTTGGTGGCACATGGCCTATCCACTTCGCAAGAGGATCGGGTGTGCAAGATCCTCTGCCGTATTGGGAGCTGGTGGCTAGCCTGGGCTATACTAGAGGAAAAAGAGAGAGGAGTTAGGGTGAGGGAGACAGAGACAGACCAAGATCTGGGGAGACTGAAGCTCCAGAACTTTTCTAAACTCTGTCTACACCCCAGGCACCCAAATGCCTTGCTGTCTGGTTCATCCCCCCAAATGGTTAAGAAGTTCCTGCTGTGTGAGGCCAGCACAGAGGCCAGACTTGAACCAGGCAGGATTTCAATGGTGGGGATGCCAATGAGAGTGGAGTGGGAACAAGGCTTAGAGAAAGGAACCAGAGAGGCCCTCCTGGACTATCCAGAGGCAGACCCCACTATCTGAGGCTAAATAAGGCAGGGTAGAACCAGCAAGGCGAGGGCACCAGGGTATACCCCAGAAGAGGCTGGTCATTCATCGCTTATGGGTGTGGCCGAGCCCCTGTCTGCACCTGGGCCTCGTTTGGCGAGGATGAGCCTCTCCTCCAGCACGCTGACTCCTTGGTGACCCTGCTGCCAACAGCCCTATGTCACCAGCCTGCTCATCCCCACCCAGACAGGAGCCATGTCTCCGGCCTCGGTCCTTCTCAGCTGGGCAGTGAGCAGAAAAGCCGCTGCCCCTTTTGGGCTCCAGGCTGCAGGGACTGCGGCAGCCCTTTGATGGGCCCAACCAAGTCCAGATAGAGGCCAAGGGTACAATTAGAGAATGCTGGGTGGGGGGGGGGGGCCCTTCCTCCGAGGCTCCGGGTCTGGAAGCAAGTTAAAACAGTTTCACCAGGCACCACCCGCCTTAGATTTCCCCAGTTAATTAGTAAAGCCAGGCCCGGCAGACTCTCTGCCCCCACCCCTTCCTACTCCCACCCTTCCAGGACAGACTCGGGGAGCAGTAATGTGGCCGGAACCAACCAAGCCAAGAGACGGAATACATGAAATCCCAGCAGCCGCCCCTCCCCCCATTTCATTGTGTTCACGCATGCTATGTGCAGTGTCTGGGGTACCACCGTCCAAAGCGATGCCCAGCAGCCACCAGGCTCCCTAATACCTATTTTTTTTTTCAATGAGTAACAAAATGAGAAGGGACAAGAATGGAGGCTTGGGGACCTGAGTGTTTAGCGGCATCATATGGAGGATAGCCAGTATGGGAAAGCTGTGTCTATAGTCCCACCTATTCCTGCTCCCACTGGCTGGTTGGAGTCATCGTCAACGGACTATATTTCTGTGCCTGTCACTAGACAGAGAAGACCGAGATGCTCTCTCCTCTAACTTGGAGTGACATTGAATTTGAGTCTCCTTCCTCACCACCTGAGTGCTGGGTGACAGGTGTTGCAGCCCTCTCTCCCACCTTGTCCTGGCTTATGCAGTAAGGGGGGGGGGGTACTATACTCAGGCTTCCTGTATGCTAACCAAGCACTCTACCCACAGCCTCAGGCTCTCAGCCCTTGTCCGCCCTCAGCCCCCTCCACCCTCAGCCCCCTCCACCCTCAGCCCCCTCCACCCTCAGCCCCCTCCACCCTCATCAGCCACCATGTCTGCCCTCACCCCCTTCCGCCTACTGCCTTCCACCCTCATCCACCCCTGCATCCTCAGACCTTCCTCTACTGGTCCCCCCTCCATCCTCAACCCCCTCCACCTACTACTGCCTTACACCTTCAGCCCCTCTCCTCTCTTAGCCCCCCTTCATCCTCAGCTCCCCCTCCCCCCTAAACCCTCTCCCCCCTCAGCCCCACCTCCACCAACTGCCTTACTGAAGGGTTATAGTCCCCCCAAGACACCGTTTACTCCATTTTACAGATGGAAACTGTTATTTATTCATTCCCCTCAGGCAGCTGGGAAGCCATGGACTCCCTTTGTAAACTTTGTATCCTTTGTAAACTTTACAAACTTTGGAGGAGGGGGTTTCCTCAGGAGCTCCAGCAACCAGGCCCCTCCCCCAGGCCTCTCTGTCCTAATAGTATTTCTTAGCCTCTGTAACTGTCACAAAGTCTCTAGCCCCTCAATAGAACTGTTCCCAGATTGTGCTCATTTTAGGCAAGAAGTCTGAACACAAACACCAATCCCTAAACTCCCCCAAGCTCAGAACTTGAAATCCCACCAATCCTCACCCTGGAAATCTCTGCCCTAGAAAGTTCCACCCCCTAAGAAATCCTATATAAAGGCTGTGTCTGCTCAGTTCCCTGCTGCCTTCTCCCTGGCAGAGGCAGCTAGGGCTGGATTCAGCCTGCCACACCCTGGACCCTCCCAATAAATCTCTTTTATGAGATTTGCTGCCTGGTGTGACTCTCTCATTGGAAGAAGCCAAGAAACAATGAAGAGAAGAGAAGTGAAGTGGAGTGGTGCTGAGGATCAGCTCAGCTGGGGATCCCTCACCCCTGGAAGCTGCAACACCTCTGCTGAAGTTTCCTCTCAGAGGAACTGTGCTGTTCCTGGGCTCCCTTCCATCCGAGCAGGAAGGCCAACAGAAACACCAAGGTTTGGTGAGGTAACAAAGTCAGAGCAAAAATGCCTCAGCTGGAAGGTGACTGATACTTTGGAAGATGACAAGGACCCATTGCTCAGCCCCATTGCTTGTTCGCTCTGAGTGACATGTGGAGCCTGGATGGCTTTTCTTGGAATACAGTGGAGACAGCCACAGGCTGCTTCAGTCTCCTAGCCAACGGGCCCTGGCTGCACTCTCTTGGGTCTTTGGTGTCTGCGTTGTAGCGTGAGGAAGTGAGTGGTGACTGGCTGCAGTGCAGGGTGACCCCTAGACTTGCCACCCTTAGCCTCAGCACCCGGGCAGCAGGCCCCACTCCAGCCTCTTTTTTGTCCCAGGCCCTGGTTCTGGAAAGTTGCAGGCACCCTGCTGAAGATGCGGTAGAGAGGTTGTGGGGGAGGGGAGGGGGGGAGGTACCTCCCACTGGTCCCAAGCCCCATTTCAGCAACCTCATCACATTCCCCACTCTGTAGCTCAGGCCAAGCCATGAAGTTTCCACTTTGGTCTGGCAGCTCAGGACCAGATCTCCTGTTGGATGTCCAGGCCCCCTCTCCATCAGGGACCAGGTCCAGGGGCTTCTGGCCAGTCACAATGTCTGCACATAGTTACTGCTCCCAGACTCCTGCCCGCCCCCCTGCTGCTGTCCCCTGACTCACACTGGTTCCTCAGGCCCACCTTCTCCCTGAAAGCCCCCCCCCTCAGGCCTGGAAACTGTCCCAGTACCCTAATAATTCTACTCCACTTTTCCCAGAAACCTTTGTGAAGCTCTCGGTTGTCAGCCATGTTTATATGGCAGCAGCTTGGACGGCCTGCAGGAGTGTACCTCTGTTTTTATTTTTCCCCTCTTCTGAACTGATGATTTTGACTAAACTGAGGGGTAGGGGGGCGTGTACTGCTCTTCTGTTAGGCTTCCTAGGCTTAGCTCCAAGGTGCAGGTGTCCTGTCCCAACCCCCATGGCCCAATTCCCAGCCATCTGTCCCACCCCTAGTCTGGGAAGGGCCATTGTAACAGCCCCTGACATCACTGCAGGGGGCAGTGTGATGTCACATGGCTCCCATTGTGGCTATCCAGGGGGAGTCCTGCCTCACCAGAGGCCCAATCCTATTAAGCAGGGGTCTGGACAAAGGAAGGGCCTTTGTGTTGTAACCGTGTCTGAGGGAGGGGTGGGCACAGGGCTGTGCTCTCCCCACCCGCAGCTGGGCCTCCAGGTCAGGATAAGGCCTGGCTGCCACCACTGTGGGCTGTCTTCCCAGCACACATCACCCACAAAGCTAGAGTCCACAGCTAATGAGGAGGCTGCAGGCTGCGTCCAGAGGCCAGCACTGGCTCCCCAATACCCTGCCTGTGGAATAAAGGGGGGATCCCCCCGGGGAATCCCAGCCCTTGAGTCAAGAAAAGGGACAGTCAAGAGCCAGAGAGCAGAAGTTTCTGACTGACCTGAGGGAGGCAAGTTTAAGACACAGGAAGAGGGACAAGCAAAGCAGTGTATCAGAGTCTTGCTACCCAGAACATCACTAACACTTTTTTGTTTGTTTGTTTGTTTGTTTGTTTGTTTGTTTTGAGACAGGGTTTCTCTGTGTAGCCTTGGCTGTCCTGGACTAACTTTGCAGACCAGGCTGGCCTCGAACTCACAGTGCTCCGCCTGCCTCTGCCTCCTGAACGCTGGGATTAAAGGCGTGCTCCACCACCGCCCGGCATCACTAACACTTTTAAACACCCACTGAGGGCTGGCAGCATAAGCAAAGAGGGTACTGGCCAACACCCATCCCAGACATGGCCGCTCTGACAGTGCTGAGGGAAGGGCAAGGCTTGTGCCTCATATTTCCCAGAAATCTTTGTCCCCCATGGCTGAAAGGAGGGGCCCGTGGGACTTCAGGGTCTCTAGCTTGGCCTTTGGCTTTTTTTTTTTCCTCAGTGCTTGGTCCTTCTCTGAGCCTCAGTTTGCCCTTTGTGTACCAAGAAGGGTGTGGACCTGGACAAGGCAGGCCAACGCTGACTGCAACTGCACTCCATCGCTGACAGCACGTGTTGCCACCGTTCACTGTCACCCCAACTCTCTCATCTCTCTCTCCCCCATCTCCTGGCTAGCACCTGTACCCCTGTTGTACCTGTCCAGGCCTCAGGTGTAAGGAGGGCGCAGCTGGTAGGAGACATCCAGGCTAGGGTGGGCTGTGGCTCCAGCAGGGGCCTTGGCTTCCCCAACACCACTGTGTGGGCTTCTCTGTCGTTGGCAGAGTGCCTGGGCATGCGAGGAGGCTGGGGTGGCTCAATTTCAGGGAACAAAGCCCCCTTTCTCCCCAGCTTGTGGAATGCCTAGCACTCCAGCCTCCATTTCAGGACCCAGACCCCAGGGCTCACCCCACGGCAGTTAGGCTGAGCCACCCACTAGGCAGCCCTCTCTATAAGATGCCAACCCTCCACAATAGCAGAGCCAGCTCACGTGACACATATGCACACTTATCCTCCCTAAACAGCTCACCCTCAGTTTGACCCTGAGCCCCATCATGAATACTAAGCAGTTAAAGTAGAAAAAGTATCCCCAGCCTGCTGGGAGCTGATACCTGAATCTGTTCATGCTCCACTTTGCAATACTGGGAATTGAACCTGGAACCTCATATATAATAAACCATCTTCACAGCCTTTGTTTGTTTGTTTGTTTGTTTTGTTTTGCTTTGTTTTGTGGTTTTTTGAGACAGGGTTTCTCTGTGTAGACTTGGCTTTCGTAGCATTGGCTTTCCTGGACTCGCTTTGTAGACCAGGCTGGCCTCGAACTCACAGAGATCCTCCTGTCTTTGTCTGCCAAGTGCTGGCATTAAAGGCATGAGCCACCATGCCCGGCCACAGCCTTCCTTTTTAAAAATTACATTTATGTGTGTGTGTGTGTGTGTGTGTGTGTGTGTGTGTGTGTGTGTGTGTATCAGAGGACACCCTGGGGAAGTCAGTTATCTCCTTCCATCATGAGGGTTCTGGGAAGCAAACTCAGGTCATCAGACTTGGCAGCAAGTGCTTTCACCTGCTGAGCCATCTTGCCAGTTACTCAGGACAAGAAGCGTCTCTCTTATATTATAGCCCAGAACAGGAGTTGAACTTTCAATTTTTCAGCCTCAGCCTTCCAGGTAGCTGTGATTCTAGGCCTGAACCTAGGTCGAGCCTAGAGCACTAATTCTTACCTCAGAAGCCCACAGAGGGCAGGGGGTTGCTGGAGGACACAGAGCCTGGGAGGGCAGTGAAGGAAAAAGAGACTGAGGAGTCAGGAGGTAAAAGCCTTGTGTGTGTTCTGGTGGTAGAGAATGCCCTTCCTCATAATAGTTGCTCTCTGGGTATGGTCCTTACATAGAGGAAGCAAAAAGGCTGTGGGGGCCCAGTGACCTGGCGGCAGTCTAAGCGCCAGCTCTCGGGCCCATAGATGGGAGAAGCTATGTCCTGGCAGCTGTGGCCCAGCAGAGCCCAGCACTGCCCCAGGCCTTGCCTGGCAGGCTTCTGTAGCACGCAGGGTGCTCAGCCCTAGGCTACTGCCCTGTTCTTGACCCTGGGTGGGGTCTGCCCTCCCACAGCATCCCTGGCCAGGCTCTGCCCAGACTCCTCAGGAATGCGGACTGGGGGTGGGGTGCACTCAGTGAAAAATGAGACCTGAAGTTCCAGAGCCTGAACACTCCCTGCACCCCTGGGATGGACCACAGGTGTCGGAGGGAGGCTTTCCCTTGTGCTGTGTCACCTTTGGCGTGCAGTCGCCCAGCTCCACTTTTCTGAGATTCAGAATGGAGTGTCCGCGCCATGAAGCCTGCTGAAGCTCCAAAGCTGAGACTTGGGCTGCAGAGAGGGAATGTGGGAACTAGCCTCCTATAAAGCTTCTCTCTCTCTCTCTCTCTCTCTCTCTCTCTCTCTCTCTCTCTCTCTCTCTCTCTCTGCTCCGGCCTCAGGAATCGCCTTAATTACAGCATCAGCCCGTCCGCGCTTCCTGCCATAAACCCAGGAATCTAAATTAAAAGGCAGAAGGCCGGTTACCCCTTCCCTCCGACCCCCCCAGTCTTCTGGGAAGCTCGCCTGGACACAGGCCACAAGTGGAGGGCTAACTACAGAGATGCCCAGGACCCAGAACTGGGGGTGTCGAAGGAGAGCAGGAGTCTGTGCATCACTGCCCGGTGCCTGTAGCCTGCCAGCAACCCCACCAGTCTGGCGCCAGTCTTCCCAGAGGAAGAAACTGAGGCACATGCCAGAGTCTTCCTGGGCAATGCTGGCTGAGTTGGCTGGACCCAAGTCTCCAGTTCCAGGCAGGATTTGGTTCCTTTGCAGAAAGCAGAGGACTGAATGAGGGCACAAAGGAGACTCTCCGTGTGTCCTCAGGGGAGTGGAAAGATCAGATCCCACACGCTCCAGTTCCTCAGCTCCCCAGTGGAAGGGAGGCTGCTGGAAGAAGGGTTTGAGACTTCTGTGCAGAGGCCAGGCAGGGTATAGACAAGTTGTGCCCCGTGCACAACTGGCCATCTATAAGCCCGGCCTGTCTGGCCCCATGTGAGTTTACACTGTTCCCCAGGAACCTGATGAGGTAGGCAGGCTCCTGACTGGGGCCCCTGGGAGGAACCAAGGCTGCCTCAGATCTAGCGAGGCACCCAGAAGAGACGTGTGTGTGTGCTGCAGTGTGCGCATGTTTGTGTGCGCGTGTTGTGTATGTCCTTTCGTGTTTTGTATGAGCTCACTGAGTTTGTGTGTGACAGTGGGTGTGTGCGTGTGGTGGGGGAAGTGAGGTCATGCGGGCAGCAGGAGCTGAGGGGATCCAAACCACTGGAGCCACCAGAGAAGAGACAGACTCCAAGGGGAGGAGGGTAGGGGTGAGGGAGGCTGGAGAGAGGGGTGGGAGACAAAGGGGAGGTGCCAGAGAGAGAACCGGCTGGGGACAGAGTGACCAGAGACCCCATAGCACAGACTTAGAGGATCCAGTGAAGACACCTACACTGCCCCTGCCCTTTCCTCTGTTGGTAGCTCTGAAATCACCCACCTAGAGGGCTGCTCCAAATGCCAAGAAAGGGCCCAGACAGGTGACAGACACTGGCCCTGATTCCCCACCCCACAGCACAGGTGGATGCTGAGAGATCAGACTCTTGGGAGACAGCTTCAGGGAGACAGCTCATTTAATTGGGGGAAGGGGAAACAAAAGCTATTTAAACCTTTGCAGGGGGGGGGGGAGCAGGGGAGGCGGGACGAGTAGGGGCTGTTTTGTCTAACGACGCTCGGGGAAGGACCACCACGATTGTGAGCCTCCAGGTTGGGGATGGTTTGGTATTGAACCAGAACCTAGTTGGCAGGGAATTTTTGCAACATTACTTCTCTGTCTTTTTTTTTTGAAATTTGATGAGGCCGACTGTCAGAAGGGTCCCCAAAACCAGTGCGGAAACAAGGAAGGAGACGAGCCAAACCACCGGAGGACCTGAGTACCATGAGGTAAGGCCGTCTGCCTGAAGCTCTCGCCGGAGCCTTTGGAGCTTCTGTACGTTTTGTTCCACCAGTCCAGACTCATTGACATAGAAGCAACATTTCTCCCCCAAGAAAAGGCACGTCTCTTCCTGTTCAGCGGCCACGACGTTGCGACGTCTTCGGTTTTGTGGCACAACGCCTGTTTGGGAGGTGATGTGTTGCTGGAAGGATTTGAGACTGTCCCCTATGGTGGAAGCCATGGCCTTGTCAAACTTATCTGGGAAGTCAATGGCCAGATGGTGTGTTTGGACGTAGGCTGCTCCAGTGGCTCCCGGGGCGCCCGACAAGACGTTGAGACCCAGTAGAGGCATGACAATTTCCCTTTTCTTTCGGTCTCCTCTCAGCTGTGAAGCGAGTTCTTTGTGCCCATAGAGATAAACCTGGGGAAGAATTATAGCGGGGGTGCAGAAACCTTGAAGAGGGGGATGAACGCAGGATCTGGTAATGTTATTGTTGCACCAGAGAAGTGCGGGAGGGCGAACACACGTTGGCTTGGTGACGGTGATGTTACGGGAACATGTAGGACGGGACCTTGAAGAGGGGCCTATGAGGCAAACGGGGAGGGACTGACCGAAGAGAGGAATGTTTTCTAACTTTGCTGTGGGTATGGGCCCATGGGGTTCACCAAACCAGACGTTGCTGGGAACAGCGGCCAATAGTGGCCGAGAGGGGGAAGTGCAGAAAAAGCACCGAGAGACGTCCTGGCTGGTGGTCAGGGAAAGGAGGTAGGCTGTGTATTGGATGTATTGTAGCCAGGAGAAGGTGGCTTGGGCCTCTTCTTGAGTTTGAGTCGTCTGTTGAAGACTGTTAACAGGTCGCTTAGTGACAGGTATGGGAGTGGGGACAAGCTGGCGGAAGACGTGTAGGTCCGCTACCGGGTATTTGGCGTAGGGGTCAGGGTAGATGGCACCGTAAATTCCCATTCGCCACTCTTCGTTCCAGGGGTCATCGATGGAAAGCTGGAAATGAGTGTTAAGGTTGGCGAACATGCTGTCTTTGTCACCGGGGGTTTCCGTTTGGCATTTCCAGTATTTGCAACCTCCGAATTTGGAGACTTCCTCGAGGCAGTCGCCTATGTTGCGGTGAGGAAAGCAGAGGACAGGGGTGGACGTAGTGGACACGGATTCGAGGTATAGGGGGATCTCGACCTTGGTCATGCAACCTCCTGCTGGGCAGTCCCAGGTTCCTACGATTTTGTTGCGTCCGTCGTCGTAGATCTCTTTAGCAAAGAATCTCCAGTGGTGAGTGATGCTGGGAGGGTCGGGCGGAGTGTGGGCAGCAGCAGAGTTAGAATGAAGAAAAAGAAAACCAGCCAGAAGAAGAGCGGAAAGGGAAGCCCGTGGCGGCGGGCACGTGGCCTGGACAGCGGCCCCCAGGTCATGGGTGTCCTTCCAGGAGATCGTGTTGCCCCATCTGGGGTAGAACCTCCTTCGCCTCCTCAATCCTTGAGCCATCAGCGAGAGATGGGTCATCTTCTTGGTCAGTGGGGTGGTGTCGGGCATTTCTTGGCTGGGTCCCAAATAACTCTGGGCAGGTGCTGTGGAAAGACACGAAGAAATAAATAAATAAATAAATAAACAAACAACTCCCTTCTGATTATAACGAAAGGGTCCCTTCAGCTGTCATTGCCGCCTTTACAGGGTGAGACTCGTGGATCCTGAGAGGAACAAGGCAAGGCGGGAAGGACTCCAGGGATGGGGACCTCATCCGGCAGAGTACCTAAGGAAGGGGTCTGGTCCCTTCAGCTGTGGCTCTCGCAGTGCATCCCTACCCCATACCAGGTCAATCGGGTAGATCCTGAGAGGAGAAACCCTTACCCTGTCCGACTGGTGATTCCTGAGAGGAGGGTCGGAGAAAGGCAGGACTGGCTGAGGCTGCAGAGGATAAAGACCTTAAGCAGTCAGTGAGACTGGTTTCTGTGAGAGAGAGCTTGTTTAATTGGGGGGGGGGCTGGCAAGGGAGGGCGACAAGGGTTCTTTAAACCTTTGGAGGGGTAGTAGGGGCCATAGGAGTGAATCATTAGCTGGGGCCTGGGGTCCTGAGGATGCTGCTTTTATATGAGGAAGAATTCCAGGTGAAGTTGGACTTGACCTTAGGGCAAGGAAGTTTACTGTGGCTACCGGATATGTGGTTTATATGACCTCCTCCAGTGGGGCAAAGGTGGTGGTGGGGCGCAGGCTGAGGCGGGGGACTATGACCCTACTGCAGCCCATCTCAGGATGAGATTTCTGGGCTTTGGACATGCCTCGACCTGACTCTTTCTCCAGGCCTGCTCCTCCTGGTCCCAGGGCTCCCTGGCCCCTCCAGAGTGGGTGGAGGTGGGGTATGGGGAGGGTGAGGAGGGCAGAGGAGTGGAGTACAGAAAGCTGTAAAGAAAGCTGGAGGGCGGGTGCGATGACTCAGCTCAGGAGGGTGATTGCAGCCAAGTTTGAAGACCTGTATTTCATCCCTGCAAGCCACATAGTAGAAGGAGAGAAACTATTCCCGCAAATTGTCCTCTGACCTCTGTACACCACACAGACACCCACATACACAGACATAAATAAAGTAACTAAGTGTACTTAAAATATTTTAAAACAAAACAATAGATAGATAGATAGATAGATAGATAGATAGATAGATAGATCATGTGACTGGAGCGGGGCTTGGCTCCATCTACCACAGGCAGAACTGGGCCAGGGACTGGTTGTCCACTTCTCACTGGCTAAGCCCAGCCACTCTTTTTTTTTTCCCCCTTTCTTTGAGGCAGAGGACATGTAGCCCAGGTTGGTCTTGAATTTGTATGTAGGCCAAGCTGACTTTCAAGTCCTGTACCTCCTGCCTCCACCTTCCAAAAGCTGAGATTACAAGCATTCACTGCCCTAGTGCCCCACCCTGCTTTGGCCCTGCTGTCACTCAGGTCCTGGGCCTTGCTTTAAGGTGCTTCTGCTTTTTAGCCTGTCACTTGTGACTTTTACTCCCTTCCTAAGTAGTGAATTCCAACTGTAGGCAACCTTACCTTCCTCAGAGGGGATGTTTGGCTCTGTCTCAAAGCTTTTCCTCACAACTGGGGCGTGAGGTGGTGCTCCCTCTGGGTACTGACTGAACCTAGGAAGCTGGTGCCATTGCTAAACTCAATCAGCAAAGAATTACGCAGTAAGTCTGTGAGTTCCAGGCCAGCCTGGTCTACAAACGAGTCCAGGGCAGTCAAGGCTACACAGAGAAACTTTGTCTCAGAAACTCCCCCCGCCCCCCCAAAAAAAAGATTTATGCAGTAAACCAGGCAGTGGTGGCACATACCTTTGATCCCAGCACTTGGGACGCAAAGGTAGACTGATCTCTGAGTTCAAGGCCAGCCTGGTCTACAAAGGGAGTCCAGAATAGCCAAGGACACACAGAGTAGCCTTGTCTCAAAAAAACCAAAAAAAATTACACACACACCATACCACACAGACACATACAGATACCATTCACACACATGCACACACCACACCACACACACACACACACACACACACACACACACGCACACACACACATACAACACACCACACACAGAGAGACACACACAGATGCAACACACGTATACTACTCACTTTCACACACATATACCACATCACACATACACAGACACATATAGATACTATATTACACACACACAGACACCACACACAAATACTACTCACACCTACACACAGAATACATGTTTACAGGCATCTGCATACATGAGTGTATGAACATATCTGTGAATGAACATCGTACATAGACATGTGCATAAAAAGACTGGAGGGACAAATGCCGGGAGGTTTGTGACAAGGCGCAGGTAGCCTCCGGTGTCCAGGAGGCTGGACAGTCTCCTGAAATGAGAGGGAGGCAGCTGGGTAGTCACTATTTGAGGAAATAGTATTCCAGGCAGAAGTGACAGCAATTTCAAAGGACCTGAGGCAGAACACATTACTCATGAGGACAGAAGCCAAGGAGCCACCTCTCAAGTGCCAGTATTTATCTTCTAAAGATCCCAGGTCAGGACTCTAGCTGAGAGGGAGGGTGTGGAGCCCTGGCCTAGCTCCTATGAGACCCTCCGTCTACTTTCAGTCTCCAAGTTTTTCCTAAACTGGACAGGTCACAGAAATGCAGTCTAGAGCCCATGACGGTCACTTGGTCTGAGGGTTCCAAGGCCTCTCCTGGTTTCTCAGCCACCTGCTTCATCCTGCTTTCACTGTTTTGCTTTTGTTTTAGTTCCAGGGACTGCACCTAGAGCTTCTCCCAGGCGAGGCGACAGCTACAGTTCTAGCCACCTTTTTACAGTTTGTTTTAGACAGGGTCTCATCAAGTTGCCCAGGCTGGCCTTGAACTTACTCTATAGCCCTGGCAGGGTGTGAAGTGTCAAGCCTCCTGCCTCCTACCTCTAGCCTCGAGTATTTTGCTCAACTGTTTAGTGTGTGTGTGTGTGTGTGTGTGTATGTGTGTGTGTGTGTGTGTTTGTGTGTATGTGTCTGTTGATGTGAATGTCTGTATGTGAGTGTGTATGTCTCTGTGTGTGAATGTATGTGTTTCTTCGGGTGTTTGTATCTGTGTGTGAGTGTATGTGTGTGTATGTGTGTGTGTGTGTGAGTCTCTGTGTGTGTATGATTGTGTATGTAAGTGTATAAGTGTGTATGAACGTATATGTATGAGTGTGTGTTTGTATGTGTGTTGTCTCATACATGTAGTGTGTGTGTGTGTGTGTGTGTATGTGTGTGTGTGTGTGTGTTAAAAGACAATCCTCAGAGGTTGGCTCTGTGCCTCAACTAAGCAGGTTCCAGGGGGATGCGGCTCAGTTCTTCAGGCCTGTGCAGCGTGCAGCATGCACCCTGACTCCCTGGGTCATCATCCCCAGGCCTGGCTTTGTTATTAGACAGGGTTTCACTAAGTCAGTCACCCAGAGAAACCTGGAACTTTCTGTCCCCCTTGCCTCAGCATCCCAAGTGCTGGATTACAGGTGTGTGACCCCCTTGCAGGTGTCTACATTTTACACAGACACATTTCCATTCTCTGAGGTATTTTGGGGAGAGGAATTGATCCTGTGAGGCCTGACTTCCAAAATGGCGGCCCCCTTTCTATCCCGTCATGATATACGGGGCTCCAGTTTGCCCACATCCTTCCTGATACTTGTTATTGCCTGTTGCTTCGGTTGCAGCCATTTTAGTGGGCGTGAGATGGTATTTCATTGTGGTTTACATTTCCTAGTGACTAATGATATTGTCTTCGCTCAGACTGCTGTAACAAAAATACTACAGATTGAGTGACTCAAACGACAGACACAGATTTCTCACACTTGGGCCAGTGAGATGGCTCTTTAGGTAAATATGCCTTGTGACAAGCCTAATGGCCTGCGTTTGATCCCCGGGACTCACACGATGGAAGCATAAAATCAATTTCCCAAAGTTGTCATCTTACTTTCACATGTACACAATACATAAATACATACACACACATATACATACATACATACATACATACATACATAAGCATTCTCAGGCTTTGGGAAGCTGAAAGTCCAAGCTGAGGTGGGAGCACACCTGGATCTGGTGAGAGAGACCTCTTCCTAGTACCTGCGCATTGAGTGGTGATGTAGCCCTGGCTGTCCTGAACTATCTTTGTAGATCAAGCTGGCCTGGAACTCACAGAGAGCTGTCTGCCTCTGCCTCCCCAGTGCTGGGATTAAAAGTGTGGGGCACAGCCGGGCATGGTGGCGCACGCCTTTAACCCCAGCACTCGGGAGGCAGAGGCAGGCGGATCGCTGTGAGTTCGAGGCCAGCCTGGTCTACAGAATGAGTCCAGGATGGCCAAGGCTCCACATAGAAACCCTGTCTCGAAAAAAAAAAAAAAAAAAGTGTAGGGCACCATGCCCCGCTTGAGGGCAAATTTTCCCGTAGCTTAGGCTCAAACTTGCCAAGCAGTTAAGAGAATGAATGACCTTGGATTTCTGGTCCTCTTGATTATGGAGCAGTGCCATAACACCCCGATCTCAGGAGCCTTGTGATCTAGGGGAGAATCTGTGTCCCCGAGGGCCCCATCCTTGTGTGCGTTAATGGTGAATGAAATGCAAGTGTGCAGCAGAGAGATAGCTTTGTTATTTTGTGTGTGAGGTATATCCAGTTACCTCGGCCAAATCTGTTGATATATACCCCACACACACACACACACAGAATTTTCTTTTCCTTTTTCTTTCTTTTTTTCTTTTAGAATTTTCTTTTCTTTTCTTTGTTTTTTTTCTTTTTTCTTTTTTTTTCCCTTTTCTTCTTTTGGTTTTTTGTTTTGTTTTGGTTTTGGTTTTTCGAGACAGGGTCTCTCTGTGTAGCCTTGGATGTCCTAGACTCGCTTTGTAGACCAGGCTGGCCTCGAACTCACAGCAATCTTCCTACCTCTGCGGCGTGCGCTACCACACCCGGCTCTTCTTTTGGTTTTTTGAGACAGGGTTTCTCTGGGTAGCCTTGGCTGTCTTTGATTCCCTTTGTAGACCAGGTTGGCCTCACAGTGATCCACCTGCCTCTGTTTCCCCTAGTGCTGTGTTTACAGGCATGGGCCACTGCACCTGGAAAGAGCCTAGAATTTTCTTTTTTCTTTTTTTAAAGGTTTATTTCATTATTATTAGGTATACAGCGCTCTGCCTGCATGCACACCTACAGAAGAGGGCACCAGATGTCATTATAGATGTTTGTGAGCCACCATGTGGGTGCTGGGAATTGAACTCGGGACCTCTGGGAGAGCAGTCAGCGCTCTTAACCTCTGAGCCATCTCTCCAACCCTAGAATTTTCTTTTTTTTTTTTTTTTAAAGATTTATTTATTTATCATATATACAGTGTTCTGCTGCATGCCAGAAGAGGACACCAGCTCTCATCATAGATGGTTGTGAACCACCATGTGGGTGCTGGGATTGAACTCGGGACCTCTGGGAGAGCAGTCAGCGCTCTTAACCTCTGAGCCATCTCTCCAACCCTAGAATTTTCTTTTTTTTTTTTTTAAAGATTTATTTATTTATCATATATACAGTGTTCTGCTGCATGCCAGAAGAGGATACCAGCTCTCATCATAGATGGTTGTGAGCTACCATGTGGGTGCTGGGATTGAACTCGGGACCTCTGGAAGAGCAATCAGTGCTCTTAACCTCTGAGCCATCTCTCCAACCCTAGAATTTTCTTAATATCTTGCTAAAATTCAATTGAGCAGGGTTGGAAAGGTGGCTTGTAGGTTAACAGCCCTTTTTGCTCCTGCAGAGGCCTTGGGTCCAGGTCCCAGCAACCACATGGCAGCTCACAGCCTTCTGCAATGTCAGTTGCAGAGGATCTGATACCCTCTTCTTGCCGCCAAGGATGCCGGCCACACGTGTGCTCCACAGACATAAATGCAGGCAAAACATAAACAGTGCTTTAAAACTTGAGTCTTGGGCGGCTGGAGAGATGGCTCAGAGGTTAAGAGCACTGGCTGCTTTTTCCAAAGGTCCTGAGTTCAATTCCCAGCAACCACATGGTGGCTCACAACCATCTGTAATGAGATCTGGTGTCCTCTTCTGGCAGGCAGGCAGGCATACATGTAGGCAGAACATTGTATACATAATAAATAAATAAATCTTATGTATACAGTGCACATCAGATCACATTATAGATGGTCATGAGCCACCATGTGGCTGCTGGGAATTGAACTCAGGGCCTCTGGAAGAACAGACAGTGCTCTTAACCGCTGAGCCACCTCTCCAGCCCCATAAATAAATCTTAAAAAACAAAACAAAACAAAACTTGAGTCTTGGGCAGGCTAGAGAGATGACTTGGAGACTCAGGGGATGTGTTGCTCTTTCAGGGGACCCAGGCTTGGTTGCCAGTACTAGTTGGTGGCTTATAACCATCCATCTATAACTCGAGTTCTAAGGAATCTGATACCCTCTGGCCTCCACAGGCACCAGGCATGGATGTGGTGCACATACATACATACATACATACATACATACATACATACATACATACAGATAAAATATTCGTGTATGCAGAATAAAAGAAGTAAACGCAAAAACATTTACCGGACTTTGAGATTTTACTTTTCCTCAGCAGCACAGCGAAGTGGGTCCCAGAGATAGATAGCTCTGTTACTTGAAAACCCCGGTTTAAAACCGTAACTTTGGGCTGGAGAGATGGCTCAGCGGTTAAGGGCACTGACTGCTCTTGCAAATGAACCCAGATTCAAATCCCAGCACCCACATGGCAGCTCACAGCTATCTGTAACTCCAAGACTATCACATAGACACACATGCAGGCAAAACACCAAAGCAAATAAAATAAAGGTAAATAGAAAAAAGAAAAGAACCCGCAACTTCACACTAGTTTCCTCTTACTCTTGCCCAGGTTATGCCTCAGGCAGCATGTTGCCTCTGTGTAACTACTCCTGGCCCCTTAGTCTCCAAGCCCTATATATGACTATGTCATCATGACAAACCATCCCAACTGTTGGCCCCTCGCTCTCAGGTCCCGGAGACTTTCCAGTCCACATCTCCATTGCTGCATCACTTATCTTCATGCACTCACATGGTGCCACTGTATACCAGGCGCCTCCAGGACTCTGGGAATTCAGCTGGAAATGAGACAGACTGCCTCTGATACATCCCCAAAATGCCCCTACCCCCCCCACCAGGATGATAATTGACTGGAACCTACAAACCATAGCGGTCATGATTGAGGAACCTTGTAACCAGGAACCTATCAGGGAAAGCTTCCTGGAGGAAGCAAATTAAAGCTGAGATTGCAAGAATGAGGAACAATCCCTAGGCAAACAGGGCTGTGGGAGGCTAGAGCATTTGACAGTGCACTGGGGGGGGGGGGGTATGAGGTGGGAGGGAAGGTGCAGGAGGGGGCCTGCACCCTGTCAGACTTTAAGAATCCCTCTTTGCTTCCTTCCTCTAGACAGGAGTGGGTGGAGGGCCCTGCACTCCAAGGAAATGCAACTCCCTTGATCTCTTGTACTGGGCCCTTCCTTTCTAGAAAGGTCACAGTCCTTGGCTCACACCTCAGGCCCAAAGCTAGGCTCCTTCCTGCCCTCTTGCCCAGGGGCAGAGTGGAGAATGCCACATCCCCCCCCCCCCTGCAGGATTCAGAGCTGAAAGAACTTACAGAAAGACTTCCTTCACCACCCCCAACACAGCGTCCTCGTCCTCCTCCTGCAACAAGCCCTGAGGCTCTGCCGGGCTTTCCTGTGGCACCTCCGCTTTATCCTGTTTGCCTTGGACATGGGCCCTGATCGAGGAACAAGGAGGGACAGGGTAGAAGGACACAGCCCTGAACCTTGAGCTCTTAGCAATGGTCTTCGCCATACTGCTTTCCCAGTCAGGAGTCTGGTGACTGAAGTCATATGAGACCCATTTGGACCTTCATTTGCTCTTCAGGTCAGCCCAGAGTCAACTTGGGCTAACCTTCACAGAGCCAGGGTCAAGAACGGGGAGGCCAGACTTCCTCCAGCCAGCTCCAGGGTGTAAAGTGAGAGAGGGTCAAGTCACAGAGCCAGGCGGAGAGCTATCAGTCACCCTGCCCATCGTCTGGATGGAAAAACTAAGGTGCAAAACGTCAGATGAAAGAGGCAGAAGCAAAACAGAACCAGATCTCCTGACTCGGAGTCTTAGCTCCATCCTTTCCTCTTAGCCTCTCAATGCAAGCCGATGTCTGATGCTTGCAGGCGACAGGGCCTGTCATGGGAACCAGGGACCTGGCCAGGGGGAGTGTCACACCTCACTCTTGGTCTTTGGTGGCCAGAGAGGCTGGCAGGTGCTGTAGGGCCAGCCCCTTGGGATCCTGGAAATGGGCCTCCTGGGCCTCCTGGCAGCCGCAAAGATTAAGGTTTCGTCTTTTCCAGCTCTGTCAAGCTTCACCGGAGTCAGACACTTCAATGGCTCCCAGATCCAAAACCATCAACAAAATGGGCTGAACAAAGCAGGTCCTGTTTGGTGGTAGGACAGCGTCCATGCCTTCCAGACACAGGACACATCAGGTTCCGCTGCCGCTTGGCACTCCGGGCACTCACACCTGGAAAACTTGGGGTGTCTGAGTACCCCTTTGAAAGGACTTAAACAACCTTGCCTTATGCTGGGTGCTTTGGGGGGGGGTATATGGAAGTGCAGCTTTGCTTGGGGGTCAGGTACTTGTCAAAGAGTGGAGATGACTCACTAGGGAGCTTAGAGATTGTTATCTGAAAGGAAGGGACCTGAGGTGGAGCGAAAGCCGCTGTCATTCACCCAGCCAGGATAGAGGATGTTGGATCGTCCTGTGGCTTAGAATGCGTTCTTTTATAAATTTGTGTTCAGATGTGACGACGTGGCACAGTCTTGGTTTCTGTCCTGGTGCATTATGGTCTTGCGGTGGCTTTGTTTGATGTGGCAGTCTGCAACATTACCTCTGTGTGTGGGGATGGCACCCAGGAAGGGCTCTCAGGGGACCCTTCTGGCCTTTTCCATTTAAAGGAGAGCCAGCAGCCTCACACAGGGTGCTGGCAAGGGGCAGGTGCCAGACAGGCTTGCTCTGTGGCTTCAAGGGCAGCTTGGCCCTGAGTTCAAATCCTGAGGCTTTTCCTTTGGATGAGGCTTGCTCCTCAACATGCCTTGCAGCTTTATTCTTTCCATAGGCATCGAAGGAAGGCTCATTTTATGCCACGACTCAAGTGCCTCAGGCAGTGGCTTCATTCTGAGTGCTCATTTTATCTGTCTGGGAAATGGGAACATATTGGTCCCTGAGAGAGATGTGGGCCTATTGCATTGCTCAGAACCGCTGTGACTCAACACTGGGTGTCAAGTGTGGGACCGTGCTGGTTCTCTGCTGTCATAGACCTCTCATTAGTAGAGAGGCAAGGGGGGCCGACTCAGGAGAGCAAATCTTGCTTCTTCTTGTCCTAGTCTAGAGACCTGAGACCCCAGTGGTTCCCCCACACAGGCCTAAGTTGCATAGACCAGGAGCCAGGGGTCCTAAGGTCCTGGGTCCTTTGTTTGTTTGTTTGTTTGTTTGTTTTTTGAGACAGGGTTTCTCTGTGTAGCCTTGGCTGTCCTGGACTCACTTTGTAGACCAGGCTGGCCTCAAACTGCCTGGCAGAGATCTGTCTGTCTCTGCCTCCCGAATGCTGGGATTAAAGGTGTGTGCCATCACCGCCTGGCATGGTCCTGGGTCTCAGACCTGTACTTTCCCTTAACTCTCCAAAGACTATGCCATGAAATTGCCCTGCAAGCAGCCAGGCCCTGATACCATTCAGGCCTAGGAGTGACTGCCCGAGAAGGAAGGCTGCTGTTCCTGACTCGCACCCCATCTCTGCATGCCGTGGGGCCCCGCAGAACTGATGGCTTGTGGTTCCCTAGTCTCTCCAAAACAGCCCAGGGAGCTGCTGGGGCCCAGAGAGGCAGAAAGGGCACGGGCTGTGGGGGCGGAGGAAGGCATGCGCTATCCTGTCTTCTGCATGCATGGAGGAGGGGGTGGTGACAGGACAGCGTGAGAGACCAGCATTGAGGGAAGTTTGTGTATCTGTTGGAGACGGCAGAGGGAGCACCCATGACATAGGCCTCCGTGACGTGGGCAGGCGGCGGTGTACTCAATATGCCCCTGAATGGGTAGGTGTGGACGTGTGTGTGGGTAGCACTCTGGCATGAGGGTGGCTGCCTGTAATTTGCGCATGCTCTAGCCTTGGGAGATGGGCCTGGGTCAGTTCCCGTTTGGGCTCTTTCCTGGCTGGGTGGTCTTGGCCAGGTCGTTTGCTCTCTCCGCACCGTATACATCTACTCCACGATTGTACCTTGACTGAGGCTCGGCAGTTGCTGCTCTTTCAGAGGACCCAAGTATTTGGGGACGAGTGTGGTTTCGAGACAGGGTCTCTCTGTGTAGTCTTGTCTGTCCCACACTCACTCTGCAGACCAGGCTGGCCTCAAACTCACAATGATCTACCTGCCTCTATCTCCCAAGTGCTGGGATTAAAGGCGTGCACCACTATGCCCAGACAGAAGACCCAAGTTTAAGTCCCAGAACCCACATCAGGAGGCTCACAACGGCCTACAACTCCAGTGTCAGGGATCCAATTGCCACTGTCCTCTGTGTACAAATATGGCAACACACACACACACACACACACACACACACACACACTTTAAAAAAAAAATCTTTGATTAAAAAACAAAGTATTTTATTTGTTTTTGTATGGTGGCTCTCAACTTTAGTCCCAGTACTTGAAGCAGGGGCAAGTGGATCTTTGTGAGTTCAAAGTTAGTCTCTTCTACAGAGCTTGTTCCAGGGCAGCCAGGGCTACATAGAGAAACCCTGTCTCAATACACAGTTAAACAACAACAACAACAACAAAAACCCAAATTAAAAACAAAGTGTACCCCAAGATAGGTAATAACAGATAAGCTATTAAGTTTCCCCAGGGAGCTGGATCAAGTGTTTGGTGGAGACCTGTTTTCTTCTCCCAGGGACAGATTTCTGAGCCAGTAGTAACTAGGAGCCAGGATCCACCTCCGCCCCCTGCCCCTCCATGCTCCAGCTCCCATAATTCCCTTGTTCTCTCTGGGGATAGAACCTGGAACAAATGGCCCAAGGTTTCCGTGTATGTGGGAGGCTAGGGACCACCCCAGTGCAGGTCAACTGGGGGTCTAGAAGACATGATGATCTGCCCTCCCCTCTCCGTGAGAGCCCCCTCCCATCCAGTGTGGGTACAGGTGTGGGATGGGAAACTCCTCCAACAAGTTGGGACACCCTCTGTCCCCAGGGTGGGGCTCCAGGGAGGAGGGGGGTTGGGGAAAGGGCAGAGAAGGCAGCTGCCAACTTCCCACTTCCCTGCTGTTTACACCCAAGCGATGAGCTGGCTCCTGGCTTCGCTGCCTTTACCTGGCCAGGTGCGCCAGGACAGGCTGGCTGGCTTCTGCCTGCTTCCAGTTGGAGTTCAAGTGTAGACACCAGAGGGGAATGGAGTGGTCCACTGAAGACCCACTGAGTGTGGGAGAGGGCACGCTGCCGTTCTCAGGCGGGGCAAGCAGGCAGAGCTGAGCACCTCTGGGCCCCAAGGTGGGAGGCATGCGGAAGTGGGTCTGGTAGGTTTTCATTTCTATATCATCAATGGGGGCAGAGTGGAAGAAGCCAGCTTGGACGCTAGAACGGTGGCTGGGGTGAGGAGAGGGAGCCTGGTACTCCTTGGTGCCTGCCTCTGGTGAGGGTAAGATAGGAAGGGAGACCAGAAGACATGGGAGGAAGGGACTCAAGCCAAGAGGTGGCCGTGTCCTGTTCCCACCCACCTGCCCAGGTCCTTTCTCAGTGCAGAAAATCCAGGTGTGCCGACTAGTTTTATGTCAACTTAATGAAAGAAGGGAGTGAACCTCAAAGTGCCTCCAGAAGATCTGACTGTAGAGCATTCTTTTCTTTCTGTTTTCTTTGCTTTGTTTTTCTTTGTTTGTTTGTTTGTTTGTTTGTTTCTGAGACAGGATTTTTCTCTGTCCTGAACTCTCTTTGTAGACCAGGCTGGCTTCAAACTCAGAGATCTGCCTGCCTCTGCCTCCCCAAGTGCTGGGACTACAGGTGTGCGCCACCCACGCCTTGCTGAGCATTTTCTTATTAGGGGGTCAATGGGGGGGGAGGGGAGAAGGAGGGGGAGGGGAGAAGGAGGGGGAGGGGTGTCCATCCCATTGTGAGCAGGGCCATCCCTGGGCTGGAGATCCAGGGTTCTATAGAAAAGCAGGCTGAGCAAGCCAGTAAGTGGTGTGCCTCCGTGTCTTCTGTATCAGCTCCTTTCGCCAGGGTCCTGGTACGCTTAAATTTCCATCCTCACTATGTTTGGTGACGAATTGTTACATGGAACGGTGAGTGAAAGAAACCCTTTCCTCCCCAAGCTGCTTTTGGTCATGGTGTTTCATCACAGCAAGAGTAACTGTGACCAAGACACCAAGCTTGGGACTTAAAAATCATAGAATGGAGAACCGGCCGTGGTAGCGCACGCCTTTAATCCCAGCACTCAGGAGGCAGAGGCAGGCGGATCGTTGTGAGTTCGAGGCTAGCCTGGTCTACAAAGTTAGTCCAGGACAACCAAGGCTAACACAGAGAGACCCTGTTTTGAAAAACAGCAAAGCAAAACAAAGCAAGAAACATAGAATGGTCCTAAGTCCCCTTAACCCAACTGTTCTCACCCTTCCTAACGCTGCGACCCTTTAATACAGTTCCTCAGGCTGTGGTGACCCCCAGCCATAAGAATATTTTCATTGCTGCATCACAACTGTAATTTTGCTACTGTTGTGAATTGTAAATATCTGACATGCAGGGTAGCCAATATGGGACCCCTGTGAAAAGTCATTTGACCCCCAAGTGGTCTGGACCCACTGCCTTAACCCATCAGGGCCTCAATTTCCCCTTTCTGCATAAGAAGGGTGCATCTGCCTCTTGGGGCTTCTTCAAGGCAATCGGTGTCTGCTGGGTGTCAAACAGGCCACACCCCTGCCCCAGACTTGCTAATCCCTTCCCTCACTCCCTCCAGGCAGCATCAACAGAGAGAGTCCTGTTTTACTACAAATAACTGGAGAGCCCGTGAGACCCAGGTAAAGCAGGAAGATATTGGTGTTGGCATCTTCCCTTGCACACATGCGCACAGTCACAGAGTGTGGCTGCAGATATGGGGTTGTGACACTCCATCTTAGGCAGTTCTTTTTTTTTTTGGTTTTGCAAGACAGGGTCTCTCTGGGTTAGCTTTGGCTGCCCTGGTCTCGCTTAGACCAGGCTGGGCTCGAACTCACAGTGTGATCCACCTGCCTCTGCCTCTCAGAGTGCTGGGATTAAAGGCATGTGCCACCATGCTCAGTTTGGGCAGTTCTTACAACTAGGCAGAGCATCTCTCCTGGTTGCCCTTTCCTGGGATTCAGTTCTTTAAACCATGGGTCTCTGTGGCGGAGTCAGCCCCCACTGCTAAGGACATAGAAACATTGATGTACAGGATCTTACTCTGCCCAGTGTCCACCATGGCCAGCTCCCAGGGCTACCTTAGGCCCTGGACCTTCCCCAAGGTCCAGCTTCCTTGCTAGCCCTCTGATATCCAGGCAGGTACTTTGACATTGTAGCTGTGCCCTGTGCCAGGTTCAGGGTGCCCTTTTTCCTGAGGCGGTTACTGCTGGAGTGCTCAGGGAAAGAGGTGGGAGGTCCCCTAGGTTTTGACCTAGTTCCAGCCTCCCTATATGTCTTCATGCATAGACCGATGATAAACAGGTGGCAGCTGGCACAACCTCAAGGACAAGATGTGCTTGCCTTCACAGCTGCAAAGAGGAGGGACCCGTACATAGCCCAAGCAAGTACCTTCCATGCCTGTGCTTACATCCTCCGTCTTCCTCCAGTCCCATGTAGATGCCCAAATAGAGTCTCTTTTCTTCTTCTTCCTCTTCCTCCTCTTCCTCCTCCTCCTCCTCTTCTTCTTCTTCTTCTTCCTTCGAGACAGAGTTTCTCTGTGTAGCCTTGGCTGTCCTGGACTCGCTTTGTAGACCAGGCTGGCCTCAAACTCAAAGCCATCCACCTGCCTCTGCCTCCCGAGTGCTCGGATTAAAGGCATGCGCCACCACTCCTGGATTCTGGCCTCTAGTCTGCGCCTTTCCTGAAGCTCACCTATATCATCTTCCCCTGTGCTGTACCATGAATGGCTTCTCTTTGTCCCTTGGTAGTTGTGGCATTGTATGTCCTCTCTGTGGTCTCTGGCTTCCCTGGGCCTTCAGGGCCTTTTCATGGCTGGTTTCCTGGCTCTGGGTCAAGCTAGGGAGCAGAGGCAAAGCTGCCAATGGCAGTGACAGCCCAGAGGGCTTCCGCCTTGCTCTGGAGTTCCATGTTAAAGAAACCTCGGCCCCTGTGCCTTGGGCCTGGGTCCCGAAGTCACCAAAGTAGCCAGCAGCCCACAGGCATAGCTGAGCCTTTCTCCCCACAAACTGGGGCTCATGTAAGTCAGGATCCTACGTGGGTCATCCCAGGGTTATGTGCGCCCACTGACTTTGTTGCCCACCCACGTTCCTCACTGCTTCTCAGAGCCCTGCAGCCCAGGCATACAGTGAGCCTTCCAGCCACCCCCTCAAAGGCAGGGAACAAGCCCTGAGCCTCCCAGCCTTGTCTGGGGGAAAAGCCGCCCTCAGCCACTCCTTTCTCCAGGCGAGGCCTCCACCCAAGCCCCCACTACAGGTTGTTTTCCAAGCTCAGGCCTGGCTCAGCCTCCAGGGCCTGCCAGTCACGTAGCCAAACTCGTTCCTCCTCTCTGCGGCCCAGGTTGCTGAGCACAGCGGTTTCCTGCTTTGAGAGCTCACAATGGAGGGCTGCCCCATGGGACCCACCCTGGGGTGGCGCCAGCCCAGGAGTCTCTTGGCAAGAGGGGACTGCTGTGTGACCTCGCACAGGTCCACGCCTTCTCTGGGCTTGGTTGTCCCTCATGAGAAGCGAGGAGGTGGGAGAAAGTCCAGCAACCATAGCCGCGAACTTTCCTTGAGTGCTAAGCACATGTCAGGTCCTTCAAGCTCAAGAGCTGAGACAGGAGCACATTAGCTCACCTGGCTGCCACCAACACTCTCCTTTAGTTAATTATCATCGTGTGCATGATGGGGGCGAGGCACGAGCTGTGCCATCCGGTGTGGAGGTCAGAGTCTAGTCCCTTTCTCTGCCTTTAGCTTGGTTCCAGCCCCTTTACCCGCTAAGCCATCTCGACAGCTCATTTACTGTCCGTCATCTATGTACCTCTGGATCTATCTATCATCTGCCTGTTTTTGAGATAGGGTCTCAAGCATCCCAGGTTAGGCCCAAACTATGTTGTCAAGGCTATGACTGTCAAGGATAGCCTTGAACTTCTAATCTTTTTGCCTCTTCCTCCTAAGCACTGGGATTACAGGCATGCGCCACCAGGTCTGGCTGGGGATTGAAACCAGAGCCTTTTATATCCTATGCAATCACTCTACCATCTGAGCCGTGTCCCCAGCTCCCTTTTTAGTACATCTCTGAGCTTCTTGTGTCTCTTACACAAAAAGATGTTCCATGGCTGGGCGTGGTGGCGCACCCCTTTAAGCCCAGCACTCCGGAGGTGGAGGCAGATGAATTGATGTGAGTTCAAGGCCAGCCTGATCTACAAAGCTGTCCAGGACAGCCAGGGTACACGGAGAAACTCTGTCTCCACAAAAAAAAAAAAAAAAAAAAAAAAAAAAAAAAGTGTTCTATCTGCTTTGCAGTCCCGTTCCCCCCGCCCCCCCCCACACACCCTGCCTAGGCTGGGGACACACAGGAGGAGGTGGTGGAGGTACAGTTGGATCAGAGGGCCCCTGGGCCCCTGGGCCCCTGATGGTGGTAAAGGTTACAGAACAGTGGGGACAAAAGGCTGACAATGAGGGGTGGTGAAGGAATGAGGGGACCCAAGAGTTGACAGTGGACTTCAGTCAGGGGCTGGAGAGATGGCTCAGTGATTAAGAGCACTCACTGTGAAGCGATCCGTATTGTCTCAGGACTCACAAGACCAAGTGCTCAGCACAAAGGAGATTTAAGGACAGGGAATAAGAGACAAAGACAGGAGATAGCAGAAGAGGGAGAAGGGGAAGGGGACAGGGGGGATGGAGATGCTGATGGGGTGGGGGGGAGTGAGGGAGGTGGTATTTGTCCCAAGAAAACAAAGGATGGCCTCTGGATGGAGAAGAGAAGACAGATGTGATCCATAGGCAAATGCCGGTTTATAAAAGTAAAAGAGGAAGCCCTGTGTTGGGATGAGAAGTTTCATTTTAATTGGGTATGTTAATTAGGTGAGCCAAAGGGGGATTTTAATAGCTGGACCTTGGTAGTCAGCCTCAGGAGGAGGAAGTGGTCAAATAAGGGAAGTGACTAGCTTTAGAAATGTAATCTAAGCCGGGCGTGGTGGCGCATGCCTTTAATCCCAGCACTCGGGAGGCAGGGAGGCAGAGGCAGGTGGATCGCTGTGAGTTCGAGGCCAGCCTGGTCTACAAAGTGAGTCCAGGATGGCCAAGGCTACACAGAGAAACCCTGTCTCGAAAAACCAAAAAAAAAAAAAAAAAAGGGCTGATGAGATGGCTCAGTGGTCAAGAGCACTGGGTGCTCCTCCAGAGGTCTTGAGTTCAATTCTCAGCAACCACATGGTGGCTCACAACTATCTGTAATGGAATTTGATTCCCTCTTCTGGTGTCCACAGAAACAGAGCACTCACATAAAATAAATAAATAAGTGAATCTTTGTAAAATTTGTCATCTAAATTGGGTGTGGTGCACATGTTTAATTTCACCACTCAGGAGGACAAAGGCAGGCAGATAGCTGTGAGTTCGAGGCCAGCCTGGTCTACAAAAGGAGTCCAGGACAGAGCCAAATCTACACAGAAAAACTCTTGTCTCTAAAAACCAAAAAGAAAGCTGGGTGTGGCGGCGCATGCCTTTAATCCCAGCACTCGGGAGGCAGAGGCAGGCAGATCACTGTGAGCTCAAGGCCAGCCTGGTCTACAAAGCAAGTCTAGGACATCCAAGGCTACACAGAGAAACCTTGTTTTGAAAAAGAAAAAAAAAAAAAAAAAGAAAGAAAGAAAGAAAATGGCCATGCTTGCCATGCCATGCTCAGGGGGGCTGGAGTGCCTTTATACTGCTTTTTCAGACCACCCAGTTTTGGTTCCTAGCACCCACAAGATGGCTCACCATGGTCAGTAACTTCAGTCCCAAGGGATTTCAAGCTCTCCTAGTCTCTGAAGGCACTGCCCACACCTGCTATACTGGTGTATAGGCATACTTGCAGACAAAAACAACAAACAAACAAACAAACAAAGCCTGGTGGTGGACACAGTGCATATCTTTAATCCCAGCACTTGGGAGGCAGAGGCAGGTATATCTCTGTGAGTTCGAGGCCAGTCTGGTCTACTGAGTCAATTCCAGGACAGGCAGGGCGACACAGTGAAACCCTGTCTGGTGGAGTGGGGACTGGGAGGGAAACAAAAAACAACAACAAAACACCTGAAAAGACCTCAAAAGGAGGAGGCAGCCACTGTGGACCCAAAATCACACCACCTGTCCCCAGCCGGAGTGTTATCTGAGGCTCTGAATCCATGGCCTCTCTGGGGGGTTTGCATCTTCCTCTTCTCCATTTGCACTCCTTCCCTGAGGGTGACAACCTCCCACAGCTTCCAGAGCACAGCCCTCAAGGGCCCAACCCCAGATGGCGCCTGTTACTGGTAGGGGTGGGAGCAGGGGACACTGGGATTGTTGCCAGGATTAGCAGATGCTCTGCCTGGACCTCCCGTCACCCCAGATTGCATCATAGGGTCTAACTCAGGGCAGGTGGTTCCAGATGAAATTTGTAACAGTTTCTTCTGAGATTGAAACATTTTATCCTGCAGGAAACTTTTTGGGTTTTTTTGTTTGGTTGGTTGGGTTTTTTGTTGTTGTTTTAAAGGTTTTTATTTGTTATATATACTGTGTTCTGCCTGCATGGCAGAAGAGGGCACCAGATCTCATTATAGATGGTTGTGAGCCACCATGTGGTTGCTGGGAATTGAACTCAGGACCTCTGGAAGAGCAGTCAGTGCTCTTAAACTCTGAGCCATCTCTCCAGCCCCGGTTGGTTGATTTTTTAAGACAGGGTTTCTCTGTGTAGCCTTGGCTGTCCTAGACTTGCTTTGTAGACCAGGCTGGCCTCGAACTTAACAGTGATCTGCCTCCCTCTGCCTCCCAAGTGCTGGCATTAAAGGTGTGGGCCACCATGGCCTGCCCTGCAGGAAACTTTTGTTTGATTGTTTGTTGTTTGTTGTTTGTTGTTTTTCGAGACAAGGTTTCTCTGTGTAGCCATAGCTGTTCTGGACTTGCTTTGTAGACCAGGTTGGCCTCGAACTCACAGCAATCCGCCTGCTTCTGCCTCCCGAGTGCTCGGATTAAAGCCGGGCGCCACCACTGCCGGCTTCCTGCAGGAAACTTTTCAAACAGGAAGGTAAACAACTCAAAATAGCTTCAGGAAGTCCCTGAAATGAATCAGACTCACGAGGCCCCTCTCTGTAATAAAAGCCAAGAGTCCCCATTTCCTGAAGCCGGGCTACAAGGAAGGCCCTGAGACCAGGGCAACTACCTGGAAACAGCCGAACCCAGCTGATCTACCTGGAAGTAATTTAGACCAACTGAGGCACCTGGAAAGGACATTCCAACCTGTTGATCTACCTGTAGGCTGTGTAGTGTGTTCCGGGTTCCCAATTGGTGAGCTGTCACCCATGCTAGCGTGGGCTTTGGTGACACGGCTGTCTATCTTTGAGTCATTTCTGTTCCCCTAAGCAACCTCTCACCCATATTCCTGTAGCTAATCCCAATGAAGTTCATGGTTTTACCAGGTTTACCAGGTGGCATCTGTACTTTGGTCTGTCACCTGGGGGTAGAGAAAACACACAATGTGTGTTGTGAAAAGTTTTTGACACACACCACCAGGACACTGGGTCTCAAGCTAGGGCGAGGGAGATGAGGCTGGCCTTCCTGGAAAAGAAGACGTAACTATTCCCAGAAATGCAGCTCCCTCCTCTTCAGCCATGTTGTTGATATGCCTGGCCTGTCACCCGAGCCCTCCAGGCCTTCTCAAGCATCAACTCAGGTCCTGCCCTGTCCTAACCCAGCAAGGTGCAGCAATATCTATGAAACTCCAGGTCCTAAGAGAAACCCATCTCAGGCTGGGGTTCCGGCAGACCCTCTCTCTTCTTCCTCATCTATCTATCTCCTGAGGTAGAACGCCACTTAGAATTCCAGCTCTCGCCCCTCGGAGACTCAGGTTAGCTGGGGTCACAGCCTTGGGAGAACCCTCTTTTCTAGCCTGACCCTGAACTCCCTGGGGTGCTCTCACTCTGTGGATACAGAGTCCTGTGGTTTTTTTTTTTTTTTCCTTTCAGTGCTGGTGATGCAAGCCAAGTTCATGCACACGCTTGGCAGTGCTTGGTCTCCTAGCCACAGCACCAGCTGCCACCAGAGCATTTGTTTATTCATTTACTTTTTATTTACTAAACCGGGGTCTTTCTAGGAAACCCTGGCTGATCTAGAACTCTCTGTGTAGAGCAGACTGACCTTGAGTTTGTAGTATCCTGCCTCTGAAGTGCTGTGATTGCAGATATAATGCCACCACATCCAGCAAGAATTGTAATTAAAATTTTAAAGTAAATAATTTATTTTAGGGGGATGGGTGTTTTGCTTGCATGTGCACCATGCCTGTGCCTGGTATCCAAGGAAGCCAGAAGAGGGTGTCAGAGTCTCTGGACCAGAAGATGGTTGTGAACAGCCATGTGAGTACTAGGTCCTCTGCTAGAGCAAGTTTCTAACAGTTTCTCCATGCCCCAGGATTTTGAATTTTTGAAAAAGATCTATTTATCTATGTATGCCTGCATGACAGAAAAGGGCACCAAATCACATTAGAAGGATGGTTGGGAGCTACTGTGTGGCTGCTGGGAATTGAACTCATAACCTTGGAAGAGAAGCTTTGTGTTTAACCTCTGAGCCATCTTTCCAGCTCAGGATTTTGATTTTGTTTTTCTCGAGATGGGGGTTTTTCTGTGTAATAGCCCCGGCTGTCCTGGAATTCACTTTGTAGACCAGGCTGGCCTCGAACTCACAGAGATCTGCCTGCCTCTGCCTCGAGTGATGGGCTTAAAGGCGTGCGCCACCATGCCTGGCTCGGGCTTCTGATTTTCTTAGGCCTTGTTCTCCTGCACCTCTAGTTTCCTCCCTTCCATTTTGGATCCTGTAAGTGCCTCCAACCCCAGCAGAGCCTTCCATCTACCTAAGCCCCTCCCCAAACTGGCTTCTGTCCTTCCTGGGGTCTCTAAGCCTAACTGAGGGGCTTTATGGGTCACTTCCTAGGTCATTCTCCCAGAAGGACTTAGGCCCTTCATTAGACAGAGGGACATTTATTTAACCTGCTTCCCAGTTTAAGATTCCTGATGCCCACTGTCTGACCTTCTTGGACAAGCCATCAGTCTCTTGCATGTCTGGGACCCCCAAAAGGCCTATCCTGATCTCCTTGATCCACACCCCCCCCCACCTACTCCACACCTGTGCCAGGAAAACCCTTTCCCAGGGCTTTCCCTCCCCTCCCAACCCCTCCCTAGCCAGAGCTGGGAAGGCAGGAGTAGGAAGGGCTTGGCAAGGCAAGGCTGGAGGTGGGGTGGAGGCCAGCTGGGCTCTGTTTGTTTGGAGGTTTTCTTCATAAACCCAACTTCTGCACAAAAGGTCTGGTGGCTGCAGGGACAGAGCCAGCTCCAGGCCTCTGTGAGTGAAGGGGATTTACCAGAGACACTAGGGGGCTGGCTGACTCTTGGGCAATCTTATAGAATCTGTGAAGCCCAAGCCGGGCATGGTGGCGCACACCTTTAATCCCAGCAGTCGGGAGGCAGAGGCAGGCGGATCGCTGTGAGTTCGAGGCCAGCCTGGACTACAAAGTGAGTCCAGGACAGCCAAGGCTACACAGGGAAACCCTGTCTCAAGGGGTAACTTCTCCATTTCACAGACAAGGACAGTAAGGCTGGGAGGGGGGTGGGTGGGTGGAGGGTGGGGTGGGGGTAGGTGGCAGGGTTGGGGGTAAACGGTCCTCAGAGAAGAGGATGCAGGAGGGTCGGCTGGGTAGGACTGCCTGGTTCCTCTCTTTCTTCAAGTCCCTCTCCTCCCCATTCCCTATGAGCTCGTGAGGTTCCCCGAACCTCAGCCCCTGCCTCCCTCTTCTGTGTCTTCAGCAGGGTCCCTGTCACCCCAGTGCAACAAGAATGTGGTAGGAAAGCTCTTCCCAGGGAACGCTCCTGATGCCCACTGTCTCACCCCCCTGGGAACAGCTGTTGGGGACAATAGGCCACATGGCCAAATGTTCAGCCATCTTGTCAGAGCCTGCACCTTTCAGTCTCTGTTTTTTCCAGAGCTTGCCTTTCACCAGAAACTAGCTGACCCTGTTGTGGGTCGGCATTTAGACTAAAGACAGATAGAGATGGAGCAGCCCTGTTATGGTTTAGCAGTTAGACTAGACAAAGAGGGAGCCAGATACCCTGTGAGGCAGGACATTATGACCCTGCCTGGAATACCCTGTGTTTTGAGAAAAGCATGCAGCTGGGTTGCTATAGAAATATGCTTCCCTGCCTTCTGACTTATAAAAGCTGCTGCCTGACTAATAAAGTTTGAGAGTTTGACCAATCAGACTTGTTCTCCTTCTTTGTGTCTTGCATTTTCAACAGGTGAACTTCCTCCTGAGTTTTAGTCGAACCCTGCAGGCCAGGGCAAACAGCCATCAGCTCTCACTCATGTTCTGGGGCCCCCACAAGACCACTGTGATCCCCTTGCTACTCCCTCCCACACCTGTGCTAGGAAGTCACTTTCTCTGGGGCTCTGGCTCTTTCCAGGGCTGCGGAGGCAAGAGCACACAGGGCCTCCTAGCAGCATTTAGACCATGATGGCACCGTGGAGTTTGCTCAGTCCAGCCCTATTCTAAGAGTCCATACTCAAGGTTTGGTCACTCGATCCATAGAAGTTCTAGGAGGGAGGTCATGATGCGGGTCTTCTTTTTTTAAAAAAAGATTTATTTATTATTTATACAGTACTCTGCCTGCATGTACACCTACACACCAGAAGAGGGCAGCAGATCTCATTATAGATGGGTGTGAGCCACCATGTGGTTGCTGGGAATTGCATTCAGGACCTTTGGAAGAACAGCCAGTGCTCTCAACCTCTGAGCCATCTCTGCAGCGCTCCCCCCCCGCCACCCCATGCTTCTCTTTCTAAGGGGGAGGACTAGACACCTTGAGAAGAGAAGGAGCCGGGTGCACACCTTTAATCCAGCACTCGAGAGACAGAAGCAGGCCTATTACATAAAGAAACCCTGTCTCAAAACACCAGAGAGAGCTAGAGCGGGAATGAACGAGATTGAGAGAGAGAGAGAGAGAGAGAGAGAGAGAGAGAGAGAGAGAGAGAGAGAGACAGAGAGAGAGAGACAGAGAGAGAGAGACAGAAACAGGAACAGAGACAGAGAGAGAATGAGAGACAGACAGACAGACAGATAGAGAGAGAGAGAGAGAGACAGAGACAGAGACAGAGAGAATGGGGGTGGGGGGAAGGAACTTGTCCCCAGGTGGCACAGACCTATCCTGGAATTGAAAATGTCACTTCCCCATGAAAGTGCCACTTCCCCATGCTCTCAGAGGCTCCCCAGGCCTCTGACGGAGGCTTCAGCCCAGATATCTTCTCAACTTTCTATGGGCTCCCGGGCAAGAGTCCGTATGCCTGTCTAGGGCCCATCCTAGCCCCCAGTTCACTGGGTTAAGGCTAGTTTGCTTCGTGTCCTTCCCCTGCCCAGCCCCACCGCTATACCAAGGCATCTTGAGTCCCTGCATTTGCAGCTATGTCCCCACACCATTGCGGTCTTGATGTCTGCGGTCTTGATGTCTGGGGCTGATCTCCCATGGACCAAATGGATCTTCCAGTTCAAGATCCACCCAGCTTACCCATAGCGCCCTCTAGCGGCCAGACTAAACTTTCCATAAGCCTCTGGGTGCGAGTCCATGCTTGCTCCCAGGAGAACAGCGTAATAACCACCTTGGTTTATAGAATTTCTTTTTTCCACTGAGCTCAAAGCGCTTTCCCACCTGTGATCTCCCTGGACTGGGACCAGCTGCCAGAGTGTGGGAGGGCCATCATTCATTGCCCCATTTTACAGAGACAAACTGAGGCCTGAAGAGGGAAGAGGCGAGCCATAGCGTGTGCAGCTGGCGGATCCTCCAGGTGCCTTTACCCAGCCCTCCTGGTTCCTGACGACCACACTGAGGGAGGCCCAGCGGGGACAGACTTGCCCGAATAAGTCTTGGGCTAGAACCCATCGTCCTAAATACCATCGGGGCCTTTCCCACGACAATCAGAGCCGCTTCGCCTGCAGACATGGACCAAGGGCTTGGCCAGTTCATCAAACTTAACAGGCCTCTGTTAGCTTGTCCATAAAAGGGTACATGGCTTGCTCCTGGACCACTGCGGGGGGTGGGGTGGGGGGGTGGGGGGGAACGTTCATGAGTGCGTGAATGGCACGTGGGGAGGAGAGGGAGAAAAACCCATTGGCTCTGATGTCTGATCTGGGCTTGCAATTTGGACATTACTCCATGACTTCCTGTGAGCTCCCAGAATAGAGGGTCCCCAGGTCTATGTAGCTCCCACTCAGCTCCCAAAGGGCAGATGCCAGCAGGACTTGCCACTAGCCTGGTATGAACAACAACAGGCAGGAGCATATAGACCCAGCTGGACTTTCAGAGAGGCCAAGCCACGTCCTACCAAGGCAAGTCTGGTTAGCCACCTGGTGGGGGTACGGGGATGAGGAAAAAAAAAAACTCAGCCAGTCTCACCCACAGTCTCAATATCTACCCCTCTGCTCTGCCTCTCCTGCCACTTCTCATAGCTGTCATCGTGTTTGTCCCAGTGATTTGCCATGTAACCCCTCAGCCAGATACCAGCAAACTTTGCCCTTTTCAGCTTTGAGGGTCTTGGCCTGTATGCCACACCTCCACTGTTAAAAAAGCACAACAGCTATACAAAATAGGTGAGTGTGTTTAAATAAAACTCCATTTAGCTGGGTGTGGTGGCACACATGCCTGTAATCCCAGCACTGGGGAGGCAGAGGCAGGCGGATCATTGTGCATTCAAGGTCAGCCTGGTCTACAAAGCGAGTCCAGGGCTACGCATAGAAACCCTGTCTCGAAAAACCAAAAACGAAAACTTCATTTAGCTGGGTGTGGTGGCGCACGCCTTTAACCCCAGCACTCGGGAGGCAGAGGCGCCTGGATCGCTGTGAGTTCGATGCCAGCCTGGTCTAGAAGGCGAGTCCAGGCCAGCCATAGATTGCTAACACCAGCTTCAGTCTCCAAGACTGCTGGCTCCTGCCCGTGTGCTCTCCTCTGTGCACCACGCTGTGTGCGTGGCGTGCACCTTGCAGGAAGTTTAGGGGATGGAGATGAAGACGAGGGTGCAGGATGGTCAAGACTCAAAGGACAGATACATATGGTGTGGCCTGATGGGGAGGTGGCTGTGTGGCTTTTGTGCAGATATCTAGATGCAGGCATGGAGAGGGCACTGCTGGTCCCAGAGGCCCCAGGAGTTTCCGGGTTTGGAGTCATCTCAGTTATGACCGAGGGAAACAGCTACACTAAGCAGCCTCTTTCTACGAGCTGCCTCACGTGACAAAGGTGTGGACTCACCTCTCAGGCTACTGGAGGCTTAAATGGGCTCGTGTCGTGCAATGCACCCATGCTGTTATTAACCCAGATGCCTGAACTGCAGCCCTGTAAGTCCCGTGTGGTTCAGCAGGGATCCTTCATGGTGAGGGCCGTACTCACGACCAGGTGTCACTGCACCTGGGGCTTTCTAGGCTTGGTGACCTCAGGCCAATGTCCCCGGTGCTCAGGACAGGCTCTCAGAAGTCAGCTGCGTCTCTCCCATCAGACTTGGGGCTCCCTGGGGGTTCTACAGGCCCCTGCCCATATTGGGAACTTCTTGTTCTGTTTTGGGCACCTGGGTGTATGAGGAGGGCTGTCACTGAAAGTCCCCTGCCCCTGTCTACAGCTGAGTGTGATTTTCTTAGGTCAGACTGTGACTTTCCCAGGCTCCTCCTCTGTCCCCTGGGACTCCCAGCCAGGTAGGTCTCCACCTAGCCACATTCCCCCTCCCACTGTGTGCACGCTGGAGCCTCCATACCTGTAGCATGGGCTCAGGACTACGCAGATCTCAGACACCGGGGATTGTGTTTCTAGATTGACATGTTCTATTAGGACAAGGCCCCCTTCTGGGCGGATGTAATCTTGTAGTCATGGCTCAGGAGGGGTGACGCAGTCCTGGGGGCGGACACAGCTCCATGGGGCCCAGTGACCAGAGTTGGGGCAGTGTTTTGGTCCTTCCCCCTAACCGGACACCAAGCTCAGGTCTCTGCGTGCTAAACTTTGAACCCTGGCTGCTGCTTGGTCAGAGCGGCCACTGTGGTACTTTCTGTGTCAATTGGACAAGGACAAAAACAAAAAACAAACAAACAAAAAAGTTGGGGTGGGGAAAGGGACATAAATATTATTTAGAATGATGCCATCTCAGGCTGCCCCCTGGTGGTCACTTGCTGCGTGACATGTACAACTCAACCTTGTCATCTGGTCCTTGGTTCTGGAACCAGAGTTACCAGCACCAGCCCCTGACCCCTGAGAGAGGTCTCCTGTCATGAAGCAGCCATTCAGGACCAGGCCTACACTAGGCGTTTGAGAGATGAGCTTTAATACCTCTTTACTCCGCAGTACTCACTGTCTCTGTCTCTCACTGGCATCTCTGTCTCTCACTGGCATCCCAAGCGTCCCCACAGTCGGTGGCTGTCACTGCCTCCATCAGATGGGAAGTGTGCGTGTCCCCCACTCCTTACCCCCAGTCTACCTGTTGTCTGGGTGTCAGGGACACTTCTGTCCTTTGAGTCCTTCTGGAAGCTTCAGCCCCAAGTGAGAATGGACACATTCCAAGATTGGCCCATCACCATCTAGAATTTTCTGGAAAGGCTTCAAGCCCTGATTGCTGGAACCCATGCAAGGTTCTTTCCTTCTCCTCAGTCTCCTGCATCCCTCCTCCCGCCCCTGGACCACCGACACACTCTGCCTCCCTCTGCCCTTCTAAGTCTCATACTCTCTTGAGCAGTGGGCTCCATCCTCACTGCTCCCAGGATGTGCCTCCCAAGGCCTGGGTTGACCAGGCCGAATCTTTTCTCCTTCTCACAAGCTCTCCCTGATCTATGCTACCAGGGCTGTGGTCCCAGGTGGACACTGGTCACTGTGGAGAAACACTGAGTCCCTCCACTGGTACTGTAGACTCTGTTGCACAGGGGCCTCTGCCCTACACGGCTCTTGCCAGACACATCAGGGCTCAGCAAGTATCTGCCAGTAAAGGATGGGCTGACTGGGTCTCGGCCATGATCGATCTTCCAGATGTGGGGCAAATCTCACTTTGTCATCTTCAGTCACCATCTATTAACTGAGCACCTACTAAGGTTCCTCCTCCCATGCACAGGATGCCCACCCTGGTCCGCCAGCCCCTCTGCCGTCTTCTCTGGTGTCAGGTTTTGCCTCTCTGGAAGAGTCTACTCACAAGGTCTCAATGACAAACCCAAGTGTGATCCCACCACAGTTCACACTGGGGAGCCAATGAATTTATTGAACTCTCTTATAGAGTGCGGGCGAGGCAGTGCTGTAGAAGCCCTGGGGGGAACCTCAAAATAGCTGCATGCAACAGCTTCTTCACCCAGCATGGATGATGGCTTTCCCACATCCAATCATACAGAACCCCCTTCGTCAACTTTCTCAGGCCTATATATTTTAGCCACTCCCGGGGGCAGACTCCCAGGCGAGGGTCCCATGACCTTCCCATCCTATCCTTTGAGAAGGCATCAGTGGTCAGTAAGCCAACAGCCTCTTGCAAGCAGGCACATATGATCTAAGAAAGGTGTTGTGCTGTTAATCCTAGAACTCAGGAGGCAGAGGCAGGTACATCTCTGTGAGTTCGAGGCCAGCCTAGTCTACAAAGTGAGTCCAAGACAGCCAGGGCTGTTATACATCCTGGAGGGGGGGGGAAGATGTTGTGCTCAGTAGAACGTCTTCAACAACCTCACCCTGGGTCTATAGCTCCATCTTCTCCTACTGCTCCCCAGATGTCATATGTACCCAAAGTGCCCCCAAGCATCCCTGCTTCCAAACCTCTGTGTACAGGGAGCCCTCCACCTGTTCTAGCTGCCCGCGTTCTTACTCAACCTTCAAAATCTGGTTTCAGGGTCACCACAGACTTGTCCCCATGTCCCCTTGACCCTGGCTAGAGCTCTCTTCTCACAGGCTTCTACCTGCTAGGGAAGTAGTATTCTCCACCCTGACCCTGAGCTCACCTCACACATGGCTCTCTCCACGGTGTCCCCACTGACCCTGGGACAGCCAGGCAGGCGCTGCTCTGATTCACCGCTGTAGTGGCTCCTGCAGCTTGATCTTTCTTCCGCCCAGCCCCGCGGTGTCCCCTCTCTATGCTTCAGTGACCCCAGCAGGGCAGGCTCTCAGGCTGTAGATGTCTGTTTACTGCTGGGCAACCATGGGAGGGGGCTCTGCCTGAGTCCTCAAGAGCATTCTGGGAGAACAGAGCATGAGGAGTGAAGGGCACATCGTGGCTTGACCCTCCCAGGTCTCCTCCCCTCCCTGCCACGAGTGGGTGTGGCAGGAGGGCACCCGAGGCGGGCAGTGAAAGGTCACAGGGCAGATGGGCTGTGGGGTGAGTTGGGAAAACACAGACCTTCCCAGGGAGGACAGCCACACATCTTGGAGCTGTCTGGGCATCTTCTGCTTTCAGCAGAATTCCAAGGACTGGGAAGGTGAATGTGGACATGCGAGGAAGAGCCACCTGCCTCCCCCAGGATGTCCCGGTCTCGGGATGGTACCCACACTGTCCGGTGACAAGCCTGAATCACCAGGAATGTAAACAGTACAAACCCACCGGGGGGAGGGGGCAGGAGCAGCCATCCCTCCCCACCTGTGTCTCTGAGTTGGGCAGACAGGGACCCTAGATGACGCTTCTGCTTAGATCATTTGCCTTTCCCCATCCCAGGCACCCCTACTCTGTAAACTGCCCTTCCTCTCCTCTCTTCAGGAGCCCTCTTGCATCACCCCCACCCCAGTTCCCGGGGCCGTCACGCTGCCAACAGAAGCATCAGCGGCTGTGACCAGCTCCTGCTCTTACATCACGATGAGTCAGATTCCTCTCATCCTCCAGAGGGTTAAAGAGGGCAGACACATCTGCCAGCCCTGGCCTTGTGCAAGTCTGTCTTCCTTCTCCACACAGGGGACGGAGCACCCCTGAGTGAGCCACCTGGGTGTACTTATGATAAAGAACAGTCCCCTCACAGGCATCTATCTCAGTGAGGCCAGGCATGGAGTACCAGGCGCTGAGCAGCTAGGACAGAACACTGCATACGCTGGACGACGGGCACTCAAGTGTGGTTTGCACTTGCATAGATTCAGTGTTTCATACAAATATCGGTCTTCAGTTTCCTCTGTGAAGGTAGGAGGCTGCAGTCATTTGTGTTGCTGTTGGAGTAACAGCCAACCTTTGGGGTCCTTGAGGAATCAGTCACTATGGGTTCCAGCTCCTCGGTAGAATGGTACGGTATTTCCTCATAATCCATGCACAACCTTCCAAATACTTTATTATTTATTTATTTATTTATTTATTTATTTATTTATTTATTAGTTTTTTGAGACAGGGTTTCTCTGTGTAACAGTCCTGGCTTCCTGGACTTGCTTTTGTAGACCAGGCTGGCCTCCACCTCACAGAGATCCACCTGCCTCTGCCTCCCGAGTGCTGGGATACAGGCGTGTGCCACCACCACCTGGCTTACTTTATTTTCTTATCTTTTGAGGCAGGTCCCATGTAGCCCTGGCTGACCTTGAACTCACTATGTAACCAAGGACAACCTTGAACTTCTGATCTTACTGATTCTACCTCCTAAGTGCTGGCTTTATAGAAGAGACATCACCCCTGCTCCTGTACACAGTAAGTCAGCTGTCTAGGGACAGCTGTGATGGCCACTGTCTGGCAAATGCTGCTCTCCTGCATTGTGTTGGGAGCAGTGATGTCCACACGGGTTCCTTCCGGATTCGGTTGTGTGTTTAAGTAACACGGCTTACTTCATTCACACCTCGGTCTGACCACACCAGGGTCAGCACAGAGCCTTCTCTATTCTGCCTTTCCTCAATAGCTCAACTGCCCAGCTCTGGGCAGCCCCTCCCAGGCGTGGCCAGAGCTTTCAGCCCCAGCCCAGACCCTCGCTTTAAGCCATATCCACCTCCTCAAGGATGTCTCCAGTGACATGTGTCTGGTAAACAGACCCAGTGACTCCTCTGCCTGGGAACAGGGATGCCCAAGGATCAAGCAAGATGAAACTTGCCTGGAAAGTTGTCCCAAGGAGCATCTGGCCACTCATTCCAGGATCCAGAATGCGTGTGTTTGAGTGCACACAAGTGTATGTGAGTGAGCCGTGGGGACCACACACGCAAGGTCGGGGTGCGAGTGCCAGCAATTAGTGGGGCCACTGCCGCTCCAGGACAGAAGTCCTCAAGTGGAGCAAAAAGACTTGTGCCTAAATTTCCTTGCCCTAGAGGAAGGAGCCTTGGGAGGTAGCCTGCCTTCTTGCAGGAGACCTCTCTCCAGCCAGGAGGCAACTAGTGCAGTGTCTTGGTCCAACCTCAGAACTCGCACCCTGGGCCAGCATCCTCCCAAGAGCAGGTGGCTGCCAAAGAGCCCTGACTTTGGGGGCGTGGGGGGGAGATGGCTCAGCAGGTAAAAGGCACTCAAGTTTGACCACTCGAGTTTGATCCCTGGAACCCACAAAGCGGAAGGAAAGAAAAGACTCTTCCAAGTGTAGTTTGATCTCTCTACTCTGGTGCTGTGGTTCTTTCTCTCCCTCTCCCTCTCCCTCACTCTTCCATGCCTTTGATCCCAACACTCGGGAGGCAGTGGCAGGAGGTTCTCTGTGAGTTCAAGACCAGCCTGGTCCACAAAGAGTCCAGGACAGCCAGGGCTCTGTGTAACAGAGAAACCCTGTCTCGAAAATACAAATGATAAAATAAAATAAAATAAAATATAAAATAAAGCTGCACTCTTTGTCATTGTGCACAGTGGCATGAGGAGCCTTCTCGTAGAATTCCCCCTTCCCAGCCCTCTCCCCTGACCTTGAGCTAAGACGAGCAGGCAGGCGCTACTCAGGTCTGAGGCTAGAAGTCTTCCTTACAGGGCCAAGTCTCAGTTACTTCGGGTTGCGACAACAGGTGCATTGGCATGGAGGGGGCGGGGCGCACCCCAGCACCGCCCTCCGCGCTCCCCGGGTCCCCGCCCGCCGCGGTGTCTCCGGGCCCTGGCAGCTGCGGGCGCGGCGCGAGGCGATCGGGACGCGGCGGCCGCAGCGGGGACGAGGACCCAGGCGCTAGCGGAGGACGACGAGCCGCGCAGCCCCGGCCCGTGGAGACATGAGCGCGCGGCCGCCCGCCGCACCCCAGGCGCAGTGGCCCGGCCCCGCCGCCCCGTGATGGGATCCTGCGTGTCGCGAGGTGAGGACCGGGCGACCGGGGACGCGGCAAGGGGCGCGGCGAGGCGCGGGTTGGGGGGGGGCACCAGCGCGCGGCCGGGGAAGCCCACGGTGGGTGTCCGCCCTTCATGGACCAGCCGCGCCCCAGAGGACACGGTGCCCCACGGGGACAGGGCTTGGAAGGGGGCGGGCAGGGCGAGAACGGGCAGAGGTTTCCGCACCCCACGCCCCACTTGGCACCTGGCAGGTGGCTTGAGACAAGGTCCTGGTGCCATGCTTCCTTCCCTGCAGCTACACGCCTCCTGCAGTGTGCCTGAGAGGGGAGGGAGGCTTCCGGTTCTTTCTGGTCCGCTTATGGGCCACTGAGCTCCAGGAAGACAAGCAGACCTCGCTCCTGCTCTTCAAAGGCACTGGCCTTCCTAGCCGGGGATCCAGTCCCCTCCCTGTGCCTTGTCTTTAGCCCCAGAACACCCCTGGCAGGAAGGGGTCCATGGGAATGAACAGGTCATCGATGCTGGCTCTACCCTACCCTCATCCCTAACTCCATCCCCACCCCCCACCCCTGCTCAGGGGCCAGGGGAGGATACAGAACAGCTGATGTTCCCAGTAACCCCTGGGAGCGTTTGTCTCTGACCTGGCACTTGGGTAATTCCAAGGTGATTCCAGAGAAACAGGAGTGACTTTCCCTTATCTGTGGGTGGTTGGGGGGCGGGGCGGGCGGGAGAGGAGAGGGCACTGTTTGTAAATGGGGGACAAAGGATCTTTCGCAGAGTCCAGGGGAGCATATTTTAGAAAAGAGCTTGGGAGGTGTGAGGACATGCCTGTAATCCAAGCACTCAGCAAGTGGAAGATCGAGTGTTCAAGGCCAGCATGCAGAGCATAGAGTTTGAGGCCAACCTGGACTTTGTGCCAAAACAAAACAACCCCCCCCACACACACACAAAGAGGTTGGGCCATTGTCCCACTTGGGACTATTACCCACGGGGGGGGGCGGTGAGGGGGAGTGCTGAGAGGGAGAGACCGGAAGGACTTGGAACAGCCATTTCCTGATCACTCCAGCCATTTATCCGGGCATGGAAGGGTAAGCTGGCCTTAGCATGGGGTGGGGCAGGCCGTGGTGAGGACCTTTGTCTGGGGAATTTTGAAAAGAAACCTTCCCTCATCCTCTGGACTCCTTTGGGGGTGGGGGGTCTGCTCTCAAGTACCTGGGGGTGTATTCCGGAAACTCATTCAGAGTGTCCCTGGAAGGTGTCAGCAGTGGGGTCACGGGTCGGGTCGGGGAGGAGCAAGGTCAGGCTTTGTGAAGTTGGTTGAAGCTGACTGATGACAATACGGTACCTCCTGGGTATCAGGCACTGAGTTAGACACAGTGTAGAAAATCCAGGACAGCACCTGGTCCTCCGAGACCTGAGGAACCCTGCGTAGCACCTGGCCGGCAAAGCAGTTCTCAGAGTAGAGAGAGATGAAGGGTCTTTCCCACCCCACCCCCCAAAACCCAGAAGTCTCCCGTGGAGGCAGTTCCAGGTGTGAGGTGGCCAGATGTTTCCTTGGTGCCCAGGTCCCTTCTCCATCCCTTGGCCAACCCATGCCTGGATGCACTGGCCTGTGAGGATTCTCCTCAGAGTACAGGATAGAGGCTAGACAGCAGGGGTGTCTGCCAAGGTCACACTATGAGCCTGAGGCCCGGGTCCTTCAACTCCCAATGCTTCCTCCGTGTCCCCCTCCGAACCAGGGCAGTTTGTGGCCACACTGGCTGGGACATTCTTTTCTTGCATCCTGGGCTTCCGGAGTGCCACTCCCAGATCAGCCTATATTGTCCAACTGTAGCAGGAGTTGAGAGATGTGGGGGACACACAGACAGAGGACAGCCATTCTTGGGGAGACTCAGCAGGTGATCTGCTGCGCAGGGGTTACACGCTCTTCTGTCCCTTTATCCTGACAGTTTTGTGGCTCACTGGGTTCTACTCTAAAACTTGTAGGCATGAAAGCTAATGGGTTATATACTGCAATGGTCCCCGTTTTTTTACAAATGAGGACACTGAACGGCCTTGCCTAGGGCCATAAACTGGGAAACAGTAACGGCAAGATTCACGTACCCAGGTCGTTAGCCTCAGCAGCACGCAGCCAGCCCTTGGCCTTGTGGAACCCAGGCTGCCTTGGGTCCTCAGTCTCTACCTCTGCATGCCTGCTGCCAGATGCTGACCACAGCCCCCTGCCCTGCCCCCCCCCCCCCCCCCCGCCAAGGGTTTGCGTGGGCCATTTTCAGAGCCTGCAATGGAGGCCAGGGATCGTGAACTTTGCACTGACGCCCCCACGAAGCCTGGGGCCTGACACCAGACACCAACTGGGGCTACCCAGTCCCCCTCCTCCAGGTCCAGGCCACGCCTGAGAGATCCACCCTAGCCATCAGTTAGCCTCTGGTGCTGGGCGGAGGCTCTAGGGTCGCCAGCCTGCAGTCCAGTGCTCCCAAGGATGTGATCTTACCAAGCGGCGCTGGACCAGTAATGGTGTGAGAGCATGGCATTGGGCAGGAGAGGGTCTCAGTGTAAGCACACCCCCATCACCAACACAGGCACCATCAACACCCAATCGCCATTTCTCTCGTGGGGCTAGTGCGTCAACCTTCCTGCAGACAATTGTCCAGGCCTTCTTGGTGGGAAAGGGTTGCCCTCCTGCCTTTGAGGAAACAGTAGGTACGAGGCATTTGTCTTGAGGACAGTGGAAAACTGACCACACACACTACATTATGCGTTCCTTATCTATTTCTATTTTTCATTTCTTGTATTTTGTTTTTTGGGTTTTTGTTTGTTTGTTTGTTTGTTTGTTTCAAGACAGGATTTCTCTGTGTAGTCTTGGCTGTCTTGAACTCTCTTTGTAGACCAGGCTGGCCTCGAACTCACAGACATCCACCTGCCTCTGCTTCCCCAAGTGCTGGGATTTAAAGGCGTGCACCACTGCACCAGGCTTATTTCTATTTTTTCCAATGTTTAAATTTATATTTATATTTTTTATTTTTTCAGTATGGGGTTCATCTGTGTGTAGCTCTGACTGTCCTGGAACTTGCTTTGTAGGCCAGGTTGGCCTCAAACTCATAAAGATCGGCCTGCCTCTGCCTCTCAAGTGCTGGGATCAAAGGCGTGCGCCTCTGCACCCGGCTATTATTTATTACTTTTGACACAGTCTTATTCCATGGCATTGAACTCAAGGTCATCCTCCTGCTTCCGTCTCCCAAATGCTAGAGTGTTTGTGTGTGCACACGCGTGCACACTTCCCTCACTAGACTTCTTCAAACGTAAAACTGTGTCCCTTCCCCTCACATTGAACTCCCAGAGGGCAAATCCCATCTACTCTTTCATGTTTGAGGAGCTATATCTGTCCTACTTATCTTTTTTTTTTTCTTGTTTAAATAGGGTCTCCAGGAGCCCATTGCTAACCTTGAACTCGTTATGTAGCTGAGAGTAACCTTGAACTTCTGCTTTTGAACTTTTGCTTCCACCTCCCAGATGCTGGGATTACAGGCATGTGACCACCATGCTAAGGGACTGAACGCAGGGCTTTAACATGCTAGGCGAGCATGCCGTCAACTGAGGCACAACCAGAGCCTCTGGCTCGTCTATTTTTAAGCTGCCACTCATTGGATGCTTATCCCGAGGCAGGCTGAGCCAGGTCTTTGCTCTCCTGACCCAGTTAGTTCTCCTTGAACCTGGGAGGGAAGTGGGCTCAGAAAGCAGCAGAGCCTCACCCCAGGTCACCCAGCTGGCAGTACAGAGAGGCCGACTCACATCCAGGTCTGTAGGCCCCGGCGCTGAGCAAGGAGCCCCTGTCCTCTGTGTTCTCGGAGACTCTCTTGTTTTCCCCCAAAGCACTTGGGATGTGGCCAACTGTCCAGAACAGATTTCAGATTTCTGGGATAACTCAGAGGCTTCGTGTCTGGTTGGGTTTTGCTGGCACTGGTAGCAGCTGGCAGCGTGGGACAGATAGGAAGGCTCTGTCTCTGGGTTCCTTTGTGCCTACCGATGCCCCCTGGTCCTACACAGCTTTTCTGTCTTCCTCTCCCATCACAGGCTTCTCCTCCAGCTGGCCAGTCAGCCTCCAGGCCTCCCCTGTCCAGTGCACTGGTTGTTAACAGGGCAGACATTGACCAAGGGAGACTTCCTGCTGAAGAGTCAAACATCTGCTTGTGTCTGTCTAAAAGGCCAGGTCCTGAGGGGGCCTGCCAGCGCTCCTGCTGGGAGCAACCTTGCACTGGGTTCTGTGGGAGACTTAGGAAAGAGTAGATGGGACTTGCCCTCTGGGAGTTCAATCTGAAGGGAAGGGACACAGTTTTACATTTGAAGAAGTCTAGTGGGGGGAACACACACACACACACACACACACACACACACACACACACACACACACACACCACAGGAGAAAAAAATGACTGGCAATCCTACTCTGAAGATCATCACTTTTTGGTGGTTGGACTTTCATCCTGCCCCTTCTTTTTTAACCTTGACCATGCCACTCACAACCCAGTGCCTTGGGCAAAGTCGTTTAGATGGTCCAGGACTTTATTTTCCCATCTGTCAAGTGGGCATGCTGCTACCTACTTTGCAGGATTCAAAACAAAGTCACAGGTGAGGAATTGGCTTGGTGCCTGACCCGGAGCAGATGCTTAATAAACAGTGGGTATGTCCTCGTAGGCCAGATTTCTCCCTCAAGGGAGTCACCTAGTCGGCTTAGGCCAACCTGGCAGGCTGCCTAAGAGCTAGTGAGATTGGAGTAGGCTGGGCCCCAGGAGGGAAGCGGATAGGGAAGGAGTTAGGGTAAGTGGAGGCCCTTGGTTGGGATACAAAGGGATCCCCAGGAGCACCTCTGAGCTCAGACACCCAGAGCATTACATGGGCCAAGGTAGTTTGGGAGGACACTAGAGGATGACCTCTGGCAAGTTCTAGGGGCCTGCTGTCCTGGCAGAGAGGCCAATGGCTCACATTCACTGCTCTTCCTCTGTAGGGACCAGAGGGCCCCCAAGGCAAACTCCAGTCCAGGAACAGAACACAGGAGTCCCACTGTCCAGAAAGACAAACTGAGGGACAGAGACGACAGAGCAGTTTCTCTGAGGGAGCTCTAACCATGGCGGTAGCCTTCTCACTGTAGCCCTAAGCACACGTGGATGGGAAGTGGGGCACACACATGAGGAACACAGGACTGTGGCCCGGAGAACTAAGCCCAAGGCTGCTTCTGTCCAGAGCCTAGGGCAGCTGGAGGGACCACCTGGTACACCCATTTGCCACAGGTAGCTGGCTCTTTGGGGAAGCTGGCTTCCAGAGTGGCAGCACCAGGGGCTCTGGGCCCAGCTTGCTGCTCACTTGTTTTTTTAACTTCTCCGTGCTGCTGGCAAAGAGCCCTCTTCCATTCCCTCTGCACGGCCTCCTCCCAAGTGGCTGCAGGCTGGGTGCAGGTGACAACCACGGTGACTAATGGGCTGGGACCCAGAGCCCCAGTGAATATAGCTATATGCTCTGGACAGCTCTGAAGTGAGAGGGGCCTGGCGGGCTGTGCTTTGGATTCACTCAGAGATCAAGCAGAAAAAAGCCTGGTAGCGGAGCTCCAAAACACGAAGAGTTTATGTTAGATGTTAAGGAGAACCGTCTGGGTAGTTAGGTGGACTGTCTGACTGAGGAGTTTTAGTACGACGGCAGGAACCATCCTTGATAAGTAGAGAGGCCGAGGGGACCTCTAGATGACACCCCTTTCCTGGAAGGACCAAAATGGTCTTCAGGTTGCCATAGCAACTAGAAGACTGTCACTCCTGTGGCTGGAGGAGGTGGGGGAGGGAGCAGGTTCAAGAAGGGGGCCTCAGACTTTGAGGTCAAAGGAGTAGGATGTACTCTGAAAAAAAAAGGGGGGGGAGTGTTACCACAGGACCCCCTTGGGAGAGGCATCCAAAAAAGCAAGCGTTAGAGGTCCCCTCTGCTGTCCCCCAGCCCTACCCTACGTGACAGTGCTTTTTTCCAATCACCAAGGCCATGATGTGGCCAGGTCCCAGCTGGGCTGAGCAGCTTGTGATTTCACCCTGAGCTGGTTCATTACCTGACGTCTCTATGGCAACCAGCCCATGACATCATGGGGCTAAAGTCTTCAGAGGCCGAAGGAGACTTTGGTAGAGGCACCTGGGGCCCAGATGGGAAGCCAGGCGGCCACCAGCAAACATCAGGTGTCACCTGCTGTGCTGCCCTCCCCCCCCCCATCCCTCTCACTCTTTGCTCTGTAGCTGAAGCATGCACAGCTTCAGGGGTGCCCGGGAAGTCTGGAGGATCCAGCACCCATGCAAGCAGTACCCAGCACCGTCCTGCAGCGAGACAGACGCAGGCTTTGCACAACATGCAGAATTCCAGAACACTAACTCTGTGTGTGTGTGTGTGTGTAGTGTGTGGTGTGCATGTGTGTGGTGTTGTATGCATGTGTCTATGTGGTGTGTGTGTGTGTGTGTGTGTGGTGTGTTAGTGTGTCTTTGTGGTGCATGTGTGGTGCATGGTGTGTTTTTGTCTTGTCTTTTTTTTTTTTTTTTTCTTTTCCCAGACGGGGTTTCTCTGTGTAGCCTTGCTTATCCTGGACTTGCTTTGTAGATCAGGCTGGCCTCAAACTCACAGAGATCTGCTTGCCTCTGCCTCCCAAGTGCTGGGATTAAAGGTGTGTGCTACCACACCCAGCCTTTAAAAATTTTTAAATTAATCTAAAAAATGTATTTTATATGTTTTGCCTTCAGGTCTGTCTGTGCACTGTGTGTGTGTGTGTGTGTGTGTGTGTGTGTGTGTGTGTGTATTTAGTGCCCATGGAGGCCAAGGAAGGGCATTTGCTCCCCTGAAACTGGAGTTATAGCTGGTGAGCCATGTGTGCTGGAAATCAAACCCAGGTCCTCTGGGAGAGCAGCCAGTGCACTTAACCATGAGGCCATCTCTCCAGCCCCTATGTTTTTCCTCTTTTACATTTACTTATTTCCTATGTGTGGTTGTGTGCATATGACATTATATGTGTGCTGGTCCTAGACCAACTTCTGGCTGTCAGTTCTCTCCTGTCACCTTACATGGCTCACAGGGAGGGAACCCAGATCAGCAGCAGGCACCTTTACCTTGCTGAGGCATCTCACGGGTCAAGCTTTCAAACTCTTATTTCTGTTCCTCGAGGTATATGAGAACGGATCCCATTGGCTCATATGTTTGAATGCTTGGTTCCTAGTTAGTGGAACTACTTGGGAAGGATTAGGAGGTGTGGCCTAGCTGGAGGAGGCGTGTCTCTGGAGATGGACTTCAAAGTTTCAAAAGTCTTTGCCATTTCCAGTTAGCTCTCTCTTGCTTTGTGTTTGGATCAGGATGTGAGCTCTCAGCGACTGTTTCAGCGCTGTTCCTGCCTGCCTGCCTGCCTGCTGCCATGCTCCCCTCCGTGATGGTTGTGGACTTACCCTCTGAACCTGTGCTCCGCCAATTAACTCTTTCTTCTACAAGTTGCCTTAGTCATGGTCTCTTTAGCACAACAACAGAAAAGTAGTAGCTAAGACAGACTTGTGGGAACAAATGTATTTTGCATTTTTGACCCAGTGTGTAACTCTAGAAAATTCTCTCCTGTGGGAACTCTTCCCTCCCCCGTACACACACATATATACACACGAGTACATACCTCTATGCATGTAACACACAGGAGCTTCATGACACAAGACTGAATCTCAGGCTGCTTCCGGCTCTGATAATTTCCATTTTCAATTCTTAGTGTATTGTTCAAATAGACCTGGTGAAAAGAGGGCTGAGGACGTAGTTCATTGGCAGAATGCTTGCCCAGCATGCATAAGGCCCCAGTTTTGATCTTCAGCTGGAGAATACTCAAATAAATGAATACGTAAATACGCAGCAAATAAATAAGTTTCATGGACAGCTTGCATGACTACTAAAGGTCGTGCCCCGGCCCCGCCACGGAGTCCTTCCTTTGTAGACATGGGAGACATTGGCGCCCACAGAAGAGCAACGTTAACTCAGGGCCACACACTCGGGACTGGCACACACACACAGCCGGCTGTGCTGGGCACTGCAGAGTGGGTTAGTCCTTATTCTTAGTACCCATGTGGTCCACTGTGCCCTGCCCTCCTTATGTCTGGGTCATGTTGGGTCAGGAGAGGACACTGGCCTTCACCTTGCCTTCCTCCCCTATAGTGTCCCAGACAGCCTGGCTCCAGCCTCCTTGCCTTGGCCAAGCATCCCAGCCTGGGGCAGGTCCCAGATCCTCTGGCCTCTTTCAGAATGCAATTTGGCTGAAAACTCTCACCTTGACCGAGGGATCGCAGGCCTGCAGTTCCCTTCCCCCACTCCAGCCAGGCTGAGGTATTAGCTCTGGGGCCCTGCCTCTGTTGGGACCCTGTTCTTCCCTGACCTGTTGGTGTCTGGCGGCATGGCTGGAGACAGCCCAGCTGTTTTGATATGTCTGGCATTCTAACTAACACTGGCTTGCTGTGCTGATGGCTGAACTCCTTACATCTCTCCTTTGAGAAGCCTCTAATGAGACCCTTGCTGTGTGCTGGGCCCCGTGGCAGGTGCTGGGGCTGCTGTAGGCAATAAAATAGACAAAGTGGGGACAGAGGAGATAATTCAGTTGGCAGTCTTCCTGCGTTCCATCCCCGGAACCCACATTAGGAGGCCAGGCATGGTAGCCTGCACTTGTGATCCCAGCGCTGGGGGCTCAGAGGCAGAGGGTCACTGGCCAGTTGGCTTAGCATATGTGGCAAATTTTAGTACAGAGAAAGACCCTGCCTCAAAAACACACACACACACACACACACACACACACACACACACACACACACATACACACACACAGAAACTTCATCTCAAAGGAAAAAGAAACTATCTTTGTATAGTTGTGTGTGTGTGTTTTTTTTTAAATTAACCTAAGTGTTACTACAAAAGAGTAAAAAACATTTAAGGCCAGGCATGGTGGCACACCCCTTTAATCCCGTTACTCAGGAGACAGAGGGAGGCAGATCTCTGAGTTTGAGGTTAGCCTGGTCTACAGAGGGTGTTCCAGGACACCCAAGGTAACACAGAGAAATGCTGTCTCGAAAAACAAAAACAAAAAACGTATACAATTAAAATCCTTTGCAGCTGAGGCTCATCTCCAACTCCTGGGATTCACTGGTGCTCTTCCCCCTCATAGCCGGGCCTCGCTTATCTATAATTCTACTGATTTTTTTAAAATTTAATTTTAATTTATGTGTGTTGGTGTGAGGGTGGCAGATCTTGGAGTTCCAGACAGTTGTGAGCTGCCATGTGGGTGCTGGGAATTGAACCCGGGTCCTTTGGAAGAGCAGGCAGTGCTCTTAACCACTGAGTCATCTCTCCAGCCCCAATTCTACTGATTTTTATGTTAATTTTGTATTCTGCAGGTTTACCAAGCAGAATCTTTATTTTGTCTACACGTGAAGTGGGGATGTTCTCCCTTCCTCCTTCTCTGCTCAAAGGCCCCTATTTCTTTTCCTGCTGTATCGCTATGGCTAAGTCCAGAGGCATTTCTAAATTTCTCCTGTCGTCCGTTATTTCCAGATCTGTTCACAAGTGCCCACAAAGACTGCCCCAGGCCCCAGGGCACAGACCTCCTGAACCGGGACCTGCCCTCCAGCCACCTATCTACCATTGTTCCAGACCATGTCGCTGGCAAGGTAACCGGCCATCTGTCACCCTCCTCCTGCCCGCCCTGGCTCCAGCTGCTCTTCTCTCCCTAGGACAGGCAGAAACCACTCTCACTCCCCCTCTCCCTTGCCCCTTCTCCCTGGGCAGTAGGGGCGCCAAGGGCTTCGTGTGCAGCTGGATGAGGGTCTGCATTGGGCTGGGCACCAGGGACTGGCCAGACTTATTTAAGAAAACACAGGCCCCACCCAGATGAACTCAGCCTTGCAGGCAGTGGGCTCTACTAACCCCGAATGGCTTAGCTGCTGGCAAGAGCTTCTCACGAGTGGGGGGCAGGGGTGGTGGTGGTGGGGAAGTTTCCACATAGATCAGAAAGGTATAGCAAGGGGCCCTGTTGTAGCAAGGGGTTCTGGCACATAATTTTCATCCTTGCCCCGGGGGTGTAGCTTGAATCTACCAATTGATTTTGTTTAAAATTTTTGTTTAAAAATTTATATATTTAGCAGGGCACAGTGGGATTACATGCCTGTAATCCCAGCACTTGGGGAGGCGGAGGCACGTGGATCTCTGTGAGTTCGAGGCCAGCCTGGTGTACAAAGTGAGTTCAGGCCAGCCAAGGCTACACAGAGAAACCCTGTCTCGAAAAAAGATTTATTTGTTTGTTTAAAAATATGTAATTTATATTTATTTTATGTTCATTGGTGGGTGCCTGCGTGTGTGTGTGTGTGTGTGTGTGTGTGTGTGTGTGTGTGTGTGTGTGTGTTTGTGTGTGTTTCTCACATCCCCTGGAACTGGAGTGACAGACAGATGTGAGCTGGGAATTGAACCTGATCCTCCGGAATAGCAGCTGGTGCTCTTTGACCAACTGAGCCATAAATCTCTCCAGCCCCAGATTTCTTTTTAATTTATTGTGCTTTTGTTGTTGTTGGTGGTGGTGGTGGTGGTAGTGGGGTTTTTTGTTTGTTTGTTTTTGTGTTTTGTTTTTTTGAGACAGGGTCTCTCTGTGTAGCCTTGGCTGTCCTAGACTCACTTTGTAGACCAGGCTGGCCTCAAACTCACAGAGATCTGTCTGCCTCTGCCTCCCGAGTGCTGGGATTAAAGGCATGCGCCACCATGCCCGGCTTCTTTTTAATTTATGTGTATGAGTGATTTCCTTCCTGTGCATGTGTTCCTGACTTGTGTACAGTGCCTTTAGAGGTCAGAAGAAGGCACTGGATTCCCCTGGGGCTGGAGGTACAGCGGGTTATGAGCTGCCTTGTGGGTTCTGGGAACTGAACCCAGGTCCTCTAGAAAAACAACAAATGCTCTTAACTACTGAGCCATCTCTCTACCCAAAAATGTGTGTTTTGTTTTGTTTTGTTTTGTTTTGTTTGTTTCATCATTATTATTGCTTGGTGTTTTTTTTTTTTTGTTTGTTTGTTTTGTTTTGTTTTGTTTTGAGACAGGCTCTCACAATGTAGTGCTGGCTGGCCAGGAACACACTAGTTAGGACAGGCTGGCTTTAAACTCGCAGAAATCTGCCTGCCTTTGTTTCTCTAATGCTGGGATTAAAGGTGTGTGCCACCATGCTAGCTAGGCTTTTTTATTTTTTGGGGGGGGCGGGGGGAAGGCACATATGAGCATTGTGCCCATATAATGTGAATTGTACCATTGATGTTTTGCTAGCATCTGTTGCAAATGGCAGCGTGGGCAGAGAAAGAAGCCATCTTTGTGGGTTAAGCCCCCGGGCTCAGGTCAATGACTAAGAGAGCGCGTATTGCTCTTGCAGAGAACCTGAGTTCAGTTCCCACATTGGCTGACTCCCTACCTCCTATAATTCCAATTCCAGGGGATATGATGCCCTCTTCTGGCCTCTTTGGGCACCTGCACTCACGTTCATAGACACATAACAATTTAAAAAGTCCCTAATCTCCAGGCATCAGGAAATAGTGAAGGTACACGCTGCCCTCTGTCAAACCTATTACCTGCACCAACTCCCTCTCCTCCCAAAGCCGTCATATCCGTCTTCCTGTTCTGAGTGCTGGGGGACAACAGGGCATGTCCTATAAGGCGGGTAGGCCCTGCCCTCTCATAGCACCACAAGGTAGATGTCAACCCTGCAGAGGCTTCAGGACTTAGCCACGTGCCCCTCCCCCGTCAGCCCGGACTGATGCCCTTTCTCCTCTTGCTTCAGGACAAGCAGATGGATTTCTGTTGGGATCCATGGCAGGTCAGTGTGCTTGCCCTCTCCCAGTCCAGCCACCACTGTCCCTTCCTCTGCTGTGCCCAGCCCAGGTCCACAGCCCTGCCAGTCCAGGGAAGGAAGTCTTGTGAGAATAGATAGGATCTCCCTACCTCTCTCTGCCGGGTCCCTGGCTACCACCTGATGAGTGGGTGCTAGCAATGGTCTTGGGGGGGAGGGGTGCCCTCTAGCTGGCTGTCCTTCCTGCCTACCCCTTTCTCTTTTTCTACAGAGATGCTTCCAGACCACCAACGGCTACATATCCGACTCCAGAGCCTGCCCCAGCAACTACAGTGTGGCAGCCCTGGCCACCTCATCCCTTGTGGGTAGGTTCTCCACAGCCTCCCCTCAAGCCCTTAGGGATTGCAGGCTCCTCCCCAGGCATGTGCTGCCGGTGGCAAAGGGACACAGTCGTACTGGGTTTATTTTCTAACTGCCAGATTCCAGGCTGGGTCCCATCTCTCAGGAGTTGAATTGCTGAGTTTTTATGCCCTGGGGATGCCTCAGAGGGCAAGGTGCAGGTTTTGAGCGTCTGACTGCGTGGTCTCCCACGTCACCTTGGCTCTTGTTCCCTAGAAGCGGAGCCTGATGTGGGGACTGTGGCCCTGGGGCATTGCTCTTGGGGAATCTCTGGGGAGTGAAGGAAGCGCGGGAGCCTGAGGATTTTGCTCTGTGAGGACTTGGTTGCGGTTCGTGGGAACTCTCCCTGCCTCAACCCACGGAAGCTCTGCAGCATGGTAGCCTGAAGACCAAGTGTCTGGACTTGATTGTGCTGCCTGTTCAGGCCTCAGGTGTCTGTGAGGAGGACCGTGCCACCTTGAGGGCATGAGGTGGCGCCCGAAAGCTGTGGTAGTTCCCTGAAGAAGGTGTGGGAGTGAGCCAGGAGCGGCACACCCAAGGAGAAGGGCTTGCAAGGCAGGAAGGGGATCCAGGATGCTGTACCCCTAGGCTTCAGGTGGCCTTCAGCCCAGCCCAGCCTACCAGGCCATAGTTTTGCCCCTCACTGCAGGCTTCCACCACACCAGACCCTTCCATGTTCCCAGAGGGCCTGGCTGCTTCCCTCCATCTCTCTCTGCAGCCTCCTCCACCTGAGACATCTGCCATCCGCCTCCCCTGCCCTCAATAGCCTGAGGAAACACACCTCTCCCCCAAATACTCTGCAGTCCAGTGCCAGACTGGGGGAGCAGGTCTCCCCTTCGTCGTCACCCCATCATTCCCATGGTCACGGTCCCTCATTCCTACGGATGCCTCACCTGGCCGTGGAACTCTCTAGGCCTCGTGCCTGCATGGCTTTAGGGGTCCTGGGGATGCCCAGATCTGTTACTCACCTCAGTGGAGATGCTGTGCTGTTCCTGCCACCTCCTCTTCACCTTCCACACCCAGCCAGTCCACTCATAAGCTCCCCCAGCCTTCTCCTGTCTACCCCTTCCTTGCCTCCTGCTGGGCCCCTGCTATGTCCCCTAATTGTCCCTCATCTCCTATCTCCACTCTTGAACTTTAACCTTTCAGTTGGGATGTGATTGAAATCCCAAAGGAACAGGCCAAATCTACCTCTTCCCCGGTCCATGTCTGGCTGTCGCTCTCCCTTGATGTATGGACAACACCGAGCCTTCACCTGGGCTCTCTAGCCCCAATCTGGCCCCTGGGGGGCTCCCGGCCCCTTGTTGTCCCCGTGTCTCGCCCTTGATTGTGTAGGTGTTATGCCAGCTCTTCTGTGTCTTCAACCTCATTTCACCTGTGAAACAGCTGCCAGCCTCGCTACCACCTAGCCCACACCCCAGTAGGCCTTAAGAGCTCAACTCCGGGCCACTTTCTCCAGGTAGCACTCCCAGAGTGCTCCACTTCCCACAGTCTTCACTCGGCAGAGCTGGGAGCACAGAGAAACACCCCCCAGGACTGTTTTGGTTTTGGTTTTTTGAGACAGGGTTTCTCTGTGTAGCCTTGGCTGTCCTGGACTCCCTTTGTAGACTAGGCTGGCCTCGAACTCACAGCGATCCGCCTGCCTCTGCCTCCCGAGTGCTGGGATTAAAGGCGTGCGCCACCATGCCCAGCTCGTGGGACTGTTAATTCATGAGTGGAAGGTGCTGGGTCAGAGAGAAACTGAAGGACATGGCCATTCTTTATGTCCATACCCCACCTATTTGTCTCTTCCCTTCCCAAAGTCTTATTGAATCTGGATCAGGTTTCTAAACCATTCCTTCCTCCAACTGGCCATCAGGCTGGGGAGGGCACAGGGTAGGTAGGATGCGGGCACTGTGAGGGACTAGTCATGGTTAACGAATGGCCTGAGGTATTTGGGCACCATAAGCTGGGACTTATGTTGGCATGGTCACCTGATAGCCATCCATGACCTCACAGGGGTGGTACAGAGCATCAAGGACCACATCACAAAGCCCACGGCCATGGCCCGTGGCCGAGTGGCCCACCTCATCGAGTGGAAAGGCTGGAGCGCCCAGCAGTCAGGCTGGGAACTGTCCCCAACAGAGGACGAACATTACTGCTGCCTCCCGGATGAGCTGCGGGAGGCACGCTTTGCTGCAGGTGAGTGGGGGTGGGGGCACGAGGAGGGCGGCCATAGGCTGGACCTACAGGACTAAAGCTGGGTCTGGGCAAAACAAACGCAGTGAAAGCACAGGATGGCGGGCAGGGCACTAGGTGGCTTTCTTTCTTTCTTTCCTTCCTTCCTTTCTTTTTTGTTTTTGTTTTTTTGAGACAAGGTTTCTGTGTGCAGCCCCAGCTATCCTGGACTCACTTTTGTAGACCAGGCTGGCCTTGAACTCGCAGAGACCCACCGGCCTCTGCCTCTGCCTCGGCTGGGATTAAAGGCATGCACCACCATGCCTGGCCTCTAGGTGGCGTTCTTTATCATCTGGACATAGAGAGGCCCATATAGGCAGAGTGCCCGCTTCCCACCCATATGCTCACTGAGCCTGATCTTGCTGTCCCCCAGGTGTTGCTGAGCAGTTTGCCATCACGGAGGCTACTCTGAGTGCCTGGTCCTCTCTGGATGACGAAGAACTGCAGCCAGAGGACAGTACCCAGGGTGCCTTCCAGCTCCAAGGTACGCCAGGGACACCAAGGCAGGGTGGGGGGACAGCATTCAGGCTGACACCTAGCCCATTCAGGGGGGCTCCTTCCTTTCCTCTTCCCCCTTCCCCATGGCTTGGATTCATCCTCAGTAACCTGGGGCTGGCAGTCCCAGCCTGCACTTTCCCAGGGAGTTCCCTGAGCAGAATGGAAAGACTGGGTGGGGTGTGGCTTGAGTTGGCACTAGGTGCATTGTGGGTGCTGATTTCCCGAACCTAGGTCCTGGTGAAGCGTCCATTGGTTTATCTCACTTGACTCGCCCTGTGATCGGGACGGTAGGGGACAGAGGACCAGAAGGAGCATCCATTGTCCCAGTGCTCACTTCCTGCTTATTATCTGGTCTGCTCCCTGTCATAGGGAGAAAACTGAACTCAGACAAACTTGGAGACCTGTCTGAGGTCACACAGCTTTAACAGTGACATAGCAGGTCTCCTGACTCTTGCCTGGCCTCCCACACCCAGGGAGGTAGGGCTCAGGATGCAGACTTCCATCTCTCCTCTGTACACCCTTTCGTTGTTCTAGACCTAGAGAGCGTCTACCTTCAGGACAGCCTCCTGAGTGGCCCTTCACAGGACGACAGCCTCCTTGCCTGCTCCCCCGGCCTCACCCTTGATGATGGCTGGCCCTCACCAGAGGAACCCCCTAGCCCCACCCAGCAGCACCGACAGCGGCTGCCAGGGGCCCGGGGGCCTGATGGCGGAGGCCACCTGCACGGCTCCCTGCCGTCAGTGGACAGTGGCTCTCTCTCAGAGGAAGAGGATGAAGTGTTCTACAACTGAGGCAAGCTGGCCAGCCCAGCGTCTGCGGACCCTGCCGGGAGCCCAGCCGTAAGAAGGCACCAGGCTAGCGCTGGCCATCTCTTGACTCCTCGGGACAAACACGGAGTGGAGGGTGGCAGGGATGGCGGCCCGTCATCCTTGTGGACCCCTCAGTGCCTCTATGGACCTTCCCTCCACAGTGGGAGCCCCCTACTTTGTGTACTTGGCCCCTCCAGGGCCTCTGCCCACAGCCTGCACCAGGACTCTAAGCAGATGCCAGGGCAGTGAGCCCCAGGAGAGCTGACAGTCTGGCTCCCCCCACCCCCCCTCGCACGCAAGAGGACACCATGGAATGATTGGGAGGATCCTTTGGAGGGGATCTGAGGAGGCGACCTTGACCTGGACTTAGCCCCTCCCCTCTCTGCGCATCTGCCTCGTGGAAGGCGGGGCTTTCTTCTGGTCAAGCCATTCCTGGACTCTCTTCAGTCTCTGGACGGTTTGTCTGTCCTTCCCCTCTTACCTGGTTCTTCTGTGACTCCCCCCTCCCCCATGCTCCCCAGCCAAGAAGACCCACGGCTCCTCCCTCACACCTTCTTCTCCCACACAGAGTTCTCTGGTGACATTAAAGTAGTATGTCCATCCTGGATGAACGTGACCCGGTCTCCTGGGAAAAGGCATGTTGCTGAGCCCTGGATGAGGGTCTGAGGGTTAAGGAGGCCTCCTGCCTCTAACAGACAGACACCTGAGGGGCCTCAACGGAGGAGGCCCTGTGTGTCTTGTTGCTGCAAAGAGCCACGCCCAGGGACCCCACTTTACCAGCTGCACCGCAGCCAGCGAGACCAAGTCTGGAGGGCAGGACCACACATACAAGGCCCTGTTGTGTGAGAAGGCCTAGGAGGGACTCTATTTCTTCCATCGTCTTACTAAGGTGTGGAGGCTTAGGGGCCCCAGGCCCAGCCTGCGATACCCTTGCAAGCACCAGCTGCCCCAAGGGCTTAACGTAGGCCAACACTAGAACCCAAGGGGCCAAGTGTACACCCTTGAGGGAGAACAAGAGTGAGTGGGTGAACAGTGGCTCTGAGAATCTATTTTTCTTTTCTCAGGAGCTCCTGGTTCGGAATAGAAAATCCCAGAAGGCACATCCGCCAGGATGAGATTTTTATTTTATTTTATTTTTTCCTTCCAAACAAGTGATGTTGTCCTTTCAGGGTGGGCCATAATGAATATGGCGCTTGGTTCAGGCTGGGTAGAGCTGCCTCCTGCACTGGGGAACTGAGCTGAGCTGGAGGCATAGGGAGGGAGGGGAGAGGGGCGGGGCTCCGCGCACCCTCTGGAACCCTCAGTTGGGTCCCTGTTCCAACCGCGGGCCTGGCTCACTTCGGGGCTGGTGGGTTGATCAAGGTGGAAATTGCTTTCTTCAACTACAGCAGCAGAAAAAAAAAAAGGATGGAGGGGAGGGAAGAGTTAGGGGGGGGATGGTGACACAGCTGGCCTCCATCATCACGAGCACCCCCCTTCTAGCTGACACCTACACCATGACATAGATAAAGGGACACTGAACCCAGAGAGTGGCAGGCTGGTAATTGATGTCCCAGGCTCCGGGGCCACTCTAATCCAAGAAATGGGCAGAGTTCCGTGTAACTTTGAAAGGCACCCACCTCTTCCGCTTTGCCCCGCCCTCAAGACCCCAGTACCTCCGTCCAGGACACAGAGCCCACAGCTCTGCCTCGTGACGTCACGAACAGCGTCTGAAGGGTCAGTAGCTCAAAGAGTCTGTGTGTCTGAACCGGGAGTTGACAGGAAATCACGGAGTCAGGTAACACCCCCTGCCCGGACTCCCTTCTCCGTGCCAGGTGAGTGGGAGAACAGACGCCAGCTTTTAGTGTCTGCTATGACCACCAGGGGGAGCCAGACTCCACGTGAGAAGCAAGGCTCTGCGTAGAAGGACTCCTTTGGCTCAGGTTACCCAGCTCCAAGGGCAGAAAATTTAGGACCATAGCTGTGTCTGTCACCCTCCGCCACCCTAAGTGCTTGCTCTGAGAGGCTAGATAATCTACCAGCTATCACATAGGGGGATGGGCGGGGGAGGGCCTGAAATTGAGGTCCCTGTGTGATGCTTAAAATCTTTTAAAAAAATTTTTGTTTGTTTAGCTTTTTAAAAAAGGATTTATTTATTTGTGTATATAAGCACTCTAGCTGCATGTCTGACTGCATGACAGAAGAGGGCATCAGATCTCATCAGAGGTGGTTGTGAGCCACCATGTGGTCGCTGGAAGTTGAACTCAGGACTTCTGGATAAACAGCCAGTGCTCTTAACCTCTGAGCCATCTCTCCAGCCCCATTTGTTTAGTTTTTGTTTTGTTTTGTTTTGTTTTGTTTTTTTGAGACAGGGTTTCTCTGTGTAGCCTTGGCTGTCCTGGGCTTGCTTTGTAGACCAGGCTGTCCTCGAACTCACAGGGATCCACCTGCTTCTGCCTCCCAAGTGCTGGGATTAAAGGCGTGTGCCACCACTGCCTGGCTTGTTTAGTTTTGGGGACAGGGTTTCTCTGTGTAGGCCTGGCAATCCTGGAACTTGTTAAGTAGACCAGGCCTCAACTCAGGGTGATATTCCTGCCGCTGCCTCCCCAGTGCTGGGATTAAAGGTGTTTGCCACCACACCCAGATTTTTAAAAAAACTCTATGTGCATGAGTATTTTGCCTGCATGCATGTCTGTGTTCCACATGCATGCAGTGCCTCTAGGGGCAAGACGAGGGAGCTGAATCTTCTAGGACTTGGAGTTATAGCACTTGTGAGCTGTCCTGTGGTTGTTGAGAATTGAGCCCTTGCCTTCTGGAAGGGCAGCCAGTGTTCCTAAAGCTGAGCCATCTCTCCAGCTCTGTGGGATGCTTCCAATTTACAAGCAGGTGTTTCTACCCAGAGGGTCTCTCACTTCCCTATCTCCTCTGCATCGCCTCAGCGACCTTGGTGATAAGGGGTGCACAGGCTAAGGCTGCTGGGCACACCTGCAGATGACTGTGTGCGTGCATACATGTGCATGAATGTGTGTGAGTGTGTGCACATGTGTGCATGTGTATGTGTGTGCACATGAGTGTGCACAAGTGCAAGTGAGTATGCATACGTATATATGTATGAGTGTGTGCACATGTACATGGGTGCATGTGTGTGAGTGTGTATGCACGCACGTGCATGAGTTTGTGTGTGTGTGCAACACTACACAGGGGGAGGAGGTAGAGCCTGAGTTCCCCGACCAAGTCCTCCCTTTCCACCCATGGTCTCCCTTACCTGATGCAGGGAGGTCTCTGGGGACAGCTGCAGGGTCACTGGTTGTGTGGGACAGCCACCAGCCAAGATGTCCTGGAGAAAGCGCTGGGAATGGGGGAAGGGCAGTGGGGGCCTGAGCCAGCCTATAGGTCCCAGGCTCCTGTTCTCTAAACTCCTCTCCCCCTTCAGAGCCCAGCTCACACCCCCACTCCGTCCCCACCGCTGGCAGGGGGACCCACCTCTTGGCCTGGAGCCCAGGAAGCTGACTCAGTCTGCAGGGCTTGCACCAAGTGAGTCCTTTCCACAATGCCCACCAGCGTCTGAGACTCTAGGACGTGCAGGGAGGGAGGGCACTTGTTATAAAGACGGAAGTCACGGTATCTAAGCAATTACTGTGTGCCGAGAGCATGCCGGGTGCTTCTTTTTACTAGTTATTCACTATTTTTATCTTACGTGTATGAATGTTTTGCCTGTATGTGTTCACTGCGTGTACTGTGTGCTTGGTGCCCACAGAGGTCAGAAGAGGGTGCCAGTGTCCCTGGAACTAGCGTTAAGGACAGTTATAAGCTGCCATGAGACTACTAGGAACCAAGGCCGGGTCCTGTAAGGACAGCGGTGCTCTTCACCAATGGGCTTTCTCTCCAGCCTCATACTGGGCATTCTTATGCCTCAGAGGAAATTTACAGAATTCCCAGTCTCCTGGGACACCTGTCCCCAATTAACAGATGAGAAAACTCAGGCTGAGAGGCACAGCCAGTAACTGCCCGGCCGACAGACTCAGTTTCAGACATGGATATTTGGCAGCTGCGTCAGCATTGGCCAGAATCCCAAGGGCCATCCCGGGCCGCTTTACAAGATCATTTCCATCTCAAAACATCACACACACACACACACACACACACACACACACACACACAGACACAGACACACACACAGACACACACACACACAGACACACACACACAGACACACACACACACAGACACACACACACACAGACACACACACACACAGACACACAGACACACACACACACAGACACACACACACACACACAGACACACACACACAGACACACACACACACAGACACACACACACACACAGACACACACACACACAGACACACACACACAGACACACACATACACAGACACACACACACACAGACACACACACACACAGACACACACACACACACACAGACACACACACACACAGACACACACACAGACACACACACACACACACACAGACACAGACACACACACACAGACACACACACACACACACAGACACACACACACAGACACACACACAGACACACACACACACAGACACACACACAGACACAGACACACACACACAGACACACACACACAGACACACACATACACAGACACACACACACACAGACACACACACACACACAGACACACACAGACACACACACACACACACACACACACACACACACACACACACAGACACACACACACGGGAGAGAGAGAGAGAGAGAGAGAGAGAGAGAGAGAGAGAGAGAGAGAGAGGTTAGCATGGGTTTTATGCCCATTTCATCCAACCAAAGCACAGAGAAGCCAAGGGACTTGCCCCAGGTCACACAGCAGAGTCTGGATTCCGAAGCAGAGCCAACTCTCTGCCCGCCCTTTGCTGCCCCGACACTCAGAAGGAATCCCCCACCCATCCTCCCAGGCAGCACCTCCCCACCCCAGCTAGGTACCTCTGGTCTCCACCAAGGGATACTGGGCCACATCTGCGGAGGTCACAGCCTGGACCACCTCCTCCAGTGGCATGTCCTTGGCCAGTGTGGTGAGGGTACTGTTCATGAAGTGTTCCACGGTCAAAGGGTAGGAGCTGTGGGCAGGGAGAGCGTGTATCAGGCCTCGTGGTGGAGATGCTAGCCCCCCCCCCCCCCCCCCCCGCCCCCGGGATAAGACAGGGAAAGATCAGACAGGATAAGATAGTTGATAGCTAATATTTCTTTTCAACTTAGCAAGCTATAGAATCATGAGACCTGAGCAAAATACTTTCTAGACTGTGTCGATTGAGGTAGAAACACCTAAGTGTGGGTGGCGCCATCCCATGAGCTGTGGTCTTGAACTTAAGCACCAGCATCCTCTCTCTCTCTCTCTCTCTCTCTCTCTCTCTCTCTCTCTCTCTCTCTCTGCTTCCTGGCGGTGGATGTGACCAGCTGCCTCACACTCCTGCCACCGTGCCCTCCCGGCCATGATGGACTGTGCACCCTCAAACAGCGAGCCAAACAAACCCTTCCTTCCTGAAGTTGCTTTTATTGGGTGTCTCATTGCACCAAGGAGAAAAGCAACAAATACTTTTGGTCTCTGAGTGCAAGATCAGGGCACTGAAGGTGTGAGTAACACTCAGGGCTCTGCCGCGGGATGGGACACAGGGACCCACTCAATGATGGCCATATCCTCAGCTCCCCAACACCAGCTTCACTGGGACTGGATCACCTAGCAGAATTCTGCTCTAGAGAAGTTCCTTGGGTTTGGTTTGTTTTTCACACCTGAGAGAATCTTATAGGTTTGAGAGCATTAGAAAAAGTACTCCTAGGCTGGGCATGGTGGCGCACGCCTTTAATCCCGGGAGGCACTCGGGAGGCAGAGGCAGGCGGATCATTGTGAGTTCGGGGCCAGCCTGGCCTACAGAGCGAGTCCAGGACAGCCAAGGCTACACAGAGAGACCCTGTCTCGAAAAACTAAAATAAAAAAGTGCTCCCATATGACAGTGAGATAATGGATTTGGAGCAGGGCAGCCGGTTGCATAGCTCAGAGTTGGATCTTGAGCCTCTAGCCCTGCTGCTTTGGGACCAGAAGCTTCCGGGTGCATTCTGGTCTAGGAAGGACCTCAGATGCCATCTGTATTCCAGCTCTTAACAACCTAGCTAGAAGAGCAGAGTGAGAGAGGGAGGAGCGAGGCCTCCCTTAGCTAGGGCTCAACCTCCATGTGACCTGAAACAAGATAGACACTTGCCTAAGCTATGGCTTTCTCTCTCAGCCCACAAGGCTCTGGGGAGGTTGAGGCCCAGGGTGTGGTCTGAGGACAATTACAGTGGTATTTGGGGAAGAGGGGAGTCCCTTAACTTCTAGACCATCCCGGACACCCTATTAGTCAGCCCGAGGCTCACCCAATCTTACGACCACGAATCCACGGCAGGTATGGCAGTTTCTTGGCCATAATGGTGCCATCATAGAAAGAGGGCTGACAGTTTTGGGAAATAACATTAGCCGCCAGCACGGCCATTAGCACAGGCAGCGCATGAACAATTTGCCCAGTCAGCTCAAAGGCCAGCAGCGCCGTGGAGATGGTGTGGGTCACTGCACCAGAGAAGGCAGCAGCACCTGCAGGGACAGAATCACTGTGGGTGACTCAGGCCAGGAATCAGGGTCACCCTGAGGGCAAGGTGGGCATAGCGTGACCATGGCTAGGGCCAGAGATGTCCAGAGGGCACATATTAGAAACTGCTAAAGAGCGCCCAGGCCTGGCGAGAAAAAAGGGATACAAAAGCGGTGGAGAATGGGAAAAAACCAGAGGGCTAAGAAAGAGCTGGGAATGGGCGGGCGGTGATGGCGCAGGCCTTCAATCCCAGCACTCAGGTGACAGAGGCAGACAGATCTCTGAGTTCAAGGCCAACCTGGTTTAGAGTGACTTCCAAGACAGCTAGGGCTACACAGGGAAAGGAGAGAGAGAGAGAGAGAGAGAGAGAGAGAGAGAGAGAGAGAGAGAGAGAGAGAAGAAGAAGAAGAAGGAGGAGGAGGAGGAGGAGGAGGAAGACAGGGCAGGAAAGGAGAGGAGAGCAGTTCAGAGGATGACAGGGCCTGGGAAGTGGCCTGGGTGAGGAGCTGAAAGTATGTTGTACACAAACATCAACACCTTCTGTCTTGTTCTGACCCACAAAGTCTTCCCACCAATAAGCCCTGGTCCACTCACCAGCTAGAGCATAGCCCCCAGGCATGATGGGGTTGACCTCTCCTCCAGCCACGATGCCATCTGGGAAGGCGACCGACAGGGCCTCTCCCAAGAGGCGCCCGATGGCAGCTCCTGCCATAGATCCAGAGCGAAGGGGCAGTTGAGCTGACCTGACTCCCAAGACCCTCAAACCCTGCCCCGTTCTCAGTACCACCCTGGGAAAACAGATAGAGTGTGGGAGCCATAGTCATGCCCCATGGCCTTGAGCCTCCCGGAATCCAGACTCACCGATGATGAATATGGGCATGAAGTACCCAGCGGGCATGGGGATGGTGGTGGCCAGGATCAGCATCCAGAACTGTGTCGGGAACAGGAGAGGGGCCCACAGGGCAGAAGTTACAGGCAACAGGGGCGGGACTGAACATGGGAGGGATGGGACAGAAGTGGAAAGTTCCCAGAAAAAAAGGACAGTACTGGGCCTACAGCACTGTCTGGAGTTGCAGACTACATCAAACAGGGGATGTAACCATGCCCTATTAAAGCGCCTACTGTGTGCTGGGCACATGCTAGGTCATTCATTTTCTTGCTCTTAGCCTGTCCTTTGGGTAGAAAGAGTAACTACCCCATCTCTTAAAATTTTTAAATGTATGTGCAAATGTGTGTGTGTGTGTGTGTGTGTGTGTGTGTGTGTGTGTGTGTGTGTATTATATAGAGATCAGAGGACAAGCTTGGGTGTTATGCTTGGAACTGCTGTCCACCTCCTATAAGACAGAGTCTCTCATTTGCCTGGAGTTTACCAATTAGGCTAGACAGACAGATCGGCGACCCTTGGGGAGCCTCCTGGCCCCCACCTCTCCAGGCTGGCATTATAAGAGTGCCGCCACCACGCCCACCTTTTTATATGGATGCCAAGGACTTCCATCCTGCCCATCCCTGTGGGCACTGAGAATGGGACTCAGTCCTCACAATCATGAGGCCAGCACTTGGTTAACCAAGCCACTGCCTCAGCCCCTACTCCTTTGTAAAGAAAGAGACTGAGTTAGAAAAAAAACAAAAAACAAAACAGGAATCCAAGGTTGGGGAAACTAATGTGACGTGTCTAGGAGTGCAGGGGCCAGGCTCAGATCAGGGACCTGCTTGGAAGTGGACAGAGTTCCAACGTCCAGTCGTGGAGGCATCCCCTATCTTACCCCAGATCTGCATACAGAAGGGACCCACCTTCATAACCAGGAAGAAGGCCAGAGTCCCAAAGACGGTGAAACGTGGGTGGTACCATTCAAACCACAGGTTCTGGGGGTCAGGCTCAGCAGGCCAGGGTGGGGACGAGTTCCGGGTCATCAGTGCCCATGAGTTGTTGTCAAACAGAGAGTGCAAATGCTCGGCCATGGACAGCTGTGGCAGAGGCAGTGGTAGGTCATCATGTCCTCATCTGTCCCATCAACCACCTGAGCCTTAATTCTTCTACATCTTCCCGGGTGGAGGACCCTGAGGATGGCCCTGCCACTGCTGAAATACAACCTCAGCATCCGGAAAATGACCCATACGAAATCTCCCTTAGAGAGTCTTGGGGGGGGGGGACAAATGAGGTGACGTAGAGACAGGAGACAGCCAATGGGGCTTGCCACCCACCCCATTAGCTCAGTGCCCCTTACCCGGGAAGCCATGAAGCGGCCCACACCGGGTGGATAGGTGACGGAGGCCAGGATCAACGCGACCAGAGCTGCGTACAACGGCTTGCTGTGAGAGAAAAGGTGTTCAATTTGCTTCCTCCTCTGCCCCCCACAGTGCAGAAGACACCACAGCCCCCTAGCAGAGGCAAGCTCACAGCCCCAGGGACCACAATGAGGAAGAAACTATGGAAGAGGGGTGGGGCAGGAAACCCAACAGACCCCTCTGGAGAAGAAAGTGGGGAGCCCGGGAGAAGGGGTGTGTTGAGGGGAGGGCAGAGTCAGGGTTTGGGACAGAGGGGGACAGTGAGGTGGAGATTGGTGATGCTAGGTCAAGAGGGAGAAAGAGAAACTCCAAGATCACGGGGGGGCGGGGGAGAGAGGAGGGGAGCCGATGCCTGCTGGGAGGGGCTCCTTGGTGGAAGTGGGGCTTGATGGGGGTGGGGGTAGGGCATTGGTGAGGAAAACGGGACACTGTGAGTGAGGTGTTACATAGAAAGTACTTAAGGGACATATGGGTAAGACACTAAGTCAGGGGTGGGGCTTTGTATAAAAGGTTGGCAGCGGGTGCTCGCTGCAGCTCTTGCCCACCTTGTAGCCAGCAGTTTGGAGGTGTACCGGTTGGTCTTGATGAAGCGGAGAAAAGTGCGCTGGCAGAATAGGTAAACGCAGCTCAGGATACCACAGATGGCCCTAGAGGTGGTGGTGAGGGGGGTGAAGCTGGAACTGCCCCAGTTCACGCCTGGACGAGCCCAGTTAGGCTGTCAGGACCTGAGACCCCCGCCCCCCCCCCTCACTTACCCCAGAGCCACAAAAAAGAAGATTTCAGGCAGGTCAAAGGGTACATCCACTCGGAAACGGGTCTTGTAGATGGAGGTGATGGTCTCTGGGAACAGAGGCCTGAGGTCACACTCCTCCCCACTCCAGGGGTCTCCCAGAGCAATTCATACGGCAAGATGCCTTGAGATAAGATGACTCTGGCTCTATGGGTCTGAGCACCTGGGCCTACCATCCAGTCAGCCTCAGCTCTTTCCACTCATAGAACCTTTTCTCTCAACCCAACATGGGTAGCTCCCCTCTGTCCACCTTGATGCTTAAGGAAGGGTGTCCTAGCAACTAAGATTCCCCAAGAAAACTCAGCGTCTGACAGGAAGATTCCCTACTGCAGGAACGCTGACCCATCTACACACCTTCTGTGGTTTTGACCAAAATATGGGTAGATTCATTTTTCTTTTTTCTTTTTTTCTTTCTTTCTTTTTTTTTTTTTTTTTTTTTTTTTTTTTTGGTTTTGTGAGACAGGGTCTCTCTGTGTAGCCTTGGCTGTCCTAGACTCACTTTGTAGACCAGGCTGGCCTCGAACTCACAGCGATCCGCCTGCCTCTGCCTCCCGAGTGCTGGGATTATAGGCGTGCGCCACCACGCCTGGCTAGATTCATTTTTCTATTCTATCATGTCATTTCCTCTTAAGGAAAGTGAGGGTCTGGGCACAGGGCACACGTTACGTACGGCTCTGGAAACAAGAACGGGCCCTGGGCCTAACGTGATTCATCCATCACACTTGGGAAGAATAGTTTGTTCAGAGACAGGAAAAGCATCAAGGTCAAAAGGAGTCCCTTGGAGTGTCCCCTCTCAAAGACCCTTGTGGAGAACCGAGTGGTGTCTGATTGCGTCACACAGCCTTCGACCCAGAGGAGATTTTTCAGGATCTTCCTAGCTCCACTGCTGCTCGTACTCTGCTCACAGGCACAGAACGTGTGGCTCTCGCTGTGCTTGGTGGAATCCACACACTAGTTCAGAGATGACGGCACAGCACCCCCTAGGCCCTCAAGATTGAGGAATGGACACAAAAGGGGGGAATTGTAGCGAGGAACATAGCAGTGAAGATTCCTATAATGCTGGGCTCCCCGGGAAGTCCTGACCCCAGATGAAGGACTGTGGGCATGCACGGGTTTCCTGGCTTTTGTTTAGCCTTCTCCTTGACACTGAGCATGACCAAGGTGCATACAGACTGAGGACATTCCTCTGGTGTCACTCAAAGCCATAAACAAACTGGTTTGCACACATATGGGTGTGCACATGTACA